>NW_024429185.1:3363624-3957682 GCF_017639785.1 Mesocricetus auratus
AGTCACGTGCTTTATGAAGCAGGGTCTCGGGTATCTCAGGCTAGCAAGGGTATCGCTATACAGCAAGATCGACCCTGAACCGTCGAGCCTCCTGCCTCCACCTCTGCGGTGCTGCGATGACAGGTTTGCACCCCTTCGGTTTTATGCCGGTGCTGGGAGTGGAATCCAGTGCTTCCAACTGCACATAGTCGCACCCTGAACTCCAGACGAGATATCCAGGAGGCAGAGACATCAATTGTTAACTTCCGCCGCCCACGGAGGACTCTCTGCTCCTGGCTGTGCGGGAAGATGCCACTCACCCACCATGTCTTTGTATCTCCTGCAGGTCTACAACCCTTTCCGATTTGACGCAGACAATGCCAAGGGCAGGTCACCCCTGGCATTCCTTCCCTTCTCGGCAGGGCCTAGGTGAGGCCAGGAGTGAGAGGGCGGGGTCTGGGGCTGACAGGGGAGGGGGAGTTGGGATGTTTGGGGTGGGGGTGGCGCTAGTATCGCCTTCCTACCTCTTTGTACAGAAAAGGGTTGGGGAGCCGGGGAGGGGAAGGTGAAGAGCCCATCTCCAAGCTCAGAGCCCCTCCCTGGCCTGTTTGTTTGCTGGTCTGGACGGCAACGCCCATGCGTGCTCCCAGATACCTTGGCCCGGGGCCGGGTTCTAGTGCTGTGTTGGTCCCTAGGACACAGAGTCCCCACTCCGCTCTCCTGCAGGAACTGCATCGGACAGACTTTCGCCTTAAGCGAGATGAAGGTGGCGCTGGCGCTGACGCTGCTGCGCTTCCGCGTCCTGCCGGACGACAAGGAGCCGCGCCGGCAGCCGGAGCTGATCCTGCGCGCAGAGGGCGGGCTGTGGCTGCGGGTGGAGCCGCTGAGCACGCAGTGACCCCACGCCTGGCCGAGGAAGCCCCGACCTGCGCTCTCCCTGCAATAAAAATCTTTGTACCAAAGCCGGGCGTGGGTGGCACACGCCTTTAATCCCAGCACTCGGGAGGCAGAGGCAGGAGAATCTCTATGAGTTTGAGACCAGTTACAGAGCGAGTTCCAGGACAGCCTCCAAAGCTACACAGAGAAACCCTGTCTCGAAGAATTCTGGGTGCTGGTGTCAGTCCAGCTGCGTGAGGGGGCAGGTTAGCACCTCTCTCTGTTCTTCAGTTTCCTCACTAAACAACAGAGTAAATAACACAACACAACCCTGAGAGTGAGCATAAGGGACTTGGAGTTGTGCCTGGCATATACTAGGTGCTCAACAAACAGGGTCGCTGTCAGCTCCTCTCTTGGGAAGCCTCACCCTGTCTCTTGCCTCCTTCATTTCCCGGGTTTTAACCTAAAGGCAGGTGATCTAGTGTTTGTGTTTGCCAGATCAGCTCTCCCTGCCTTGGTGGCTCTGCATATGGGACACAGGTTGTAAGTCAGTTCATTGCTATTTTTCTTTCATAAGTTTATTATTAATTTTATTTCATTTTGGGGATGGCCATTCAATTGTTTGGTATTTTGTAACATAAAATATTCTATACAATCATTATTTTACGTTTATGTATTACAAATACATAATAAGGAGCCGGGCATTATTATTTCATATACATGTAAATGTGTGGTGTGTGTTATTTAGCACATATGTAAATGCATGCTGAGTGTGTGTGTTATTATTTAGCACAAATGTAAATGCATTGTGTGTGTGTGTGTGTGTGTGTGTGTGTGTGTGTGTGTGTGTGTGTGTGTACAGTGTACATGTGCCACATCTTGAATGTGGAGATTAGAGAATAGCTTTCCTTCCACCTTGGGCTCTGGGCATTGAACTCAGGTCCTCAGACTTTCACCCATGGAGCCGTTTCGCTGGCCCCAGGCAGCAGCCATCTTGGAATGGGCGCATGTGGAAGGACAGGATGGCCCTTGAGGAAAGCTCAGCTGAGATGCCGCCGGCTTTTCCTTGCCAGGGGCTGTACACGGCTGAGGCCTGGCTGGCCTCACCTCCTCTTTAGCCTGCCCCCCCTCTCCACTGGGCTGTCCTACCTTTGCTGCTGGAAGCAATGGTCACCTCCTCCTCCTTTCTTCTTTTTCCTCCTTCTCTGTGAGCGTGTGTTCATGCTCTGTGTCTATGTCCACACGGGTGCAGTGCCTAAAGAGGCCAGAAGAGGGCGACGGATTCCCTTGAACTCGAGTTAACAGACCCCTGTGAGCTGCCGTGGATGATGGGAACCAAACTCAGGTCTTCTGGAAGGGTGGTAAGTGCTTGCGACTCCTCCTCCCTGTCAACCTTGCGTTTTCAAGATATATTTCTTCCTGAACCTGGACTTTACCAATATGACAGGCTTCCTGGACAGCGTGTAAGCGCCTGGCAGAAACGAATATACTCTAAAGAGACTCTTTGGAGCCGGGCGGTGGTGGCGCATGCCTTTAATCCCAGCACTTGGGAGGCAGAGGCAGGCGGATCTCTGTGAGTTCGAGGCCAGCCTGGTCTACAAAGCGAATTCCAGGACAGCCTCCAAAACAATACGGAGAAACACTGTCTCGAAAACAAACAAACAAACAAAAAAAAACAAAAAAAAAAAAAGAGAGAGAGACTCTTTGGTTAGGACTATTAAAAATGGTCCCTGAGAACTGTAGTTTTCCCAGGAGTTTCGTGCTGGTAGAAGACCAACCTGGGCCAGCCAATGGGGTGCTCTTCTCTCCTCCCGGGAGATTTCCAACCTCCCAAAGACGATGGCAGGGCCATGGTGGCTGGGACCTCACCTTGCTGGTCGGCTCAGATGCGCACTGAAACGCCTCCCTCTCTACAGTTTAACTTCACCCCAGGACTCTGAAGGTGGATTTGGGGGAGTTTCTGGGTCTCTTTGCTCCTCTTCCCAAAGTGGCCACCTTGACCAAATCTCCTTTTTTTTTTTTTCTGTTAATTTGACTTTTCTAATTGACTTGTGGAGGGCAGGTGACTGAGCCTGGCTTCTTGGCCCACGAGCTGTGACCCCAAGTGCTACATTAAGTGAGCGCCAGAGATCTCTTTGCCTTCTCCTGCCCAGTATGGTAGGTGGGCGCCACCAGCCCCAGCTTGTTTGCTGTAGGTTTTGGGGATCTAACATCTGGCTACCAACTGAACGTCTCCTCAGACCTGCCATCTGGTAGACTCATTCTGATCTTGTCTCAGAACCTTTCCATTTGCTGTGCTCCTAGCTCTTTGAGACGGGGTCTCGTGTACCCAGGTGAGCGCGGTCTAATTTGTAGCCTAGGATGACCTTGAAGCCCTGATCTCCGTCTCTACCTCCCGAGGGCTCCATTCACCAAGCGCTTTTGTGAAGTGCTAGGGGTGGAACCCAGAGCTTTCTGCATGCTAGGCGAGCACTCTACCTGGAACCCAGAGCTTTCCGCATGCTAGGCGAGCACTCTGCCAGCTGAGCCCCAGTCACCGAAACCCGTTTTGGCCTTTTCGTTTTGGCTCTCACAGCTGTAGTTTCCTCCTTTGCCTCCTCTAACCAGACACAAGCTCCACAAGACGAGGGTTTTCCGTCTCCTCCATTCCGGTTCTGTTCCCACTCGCGGCCAGGTCTACGGTGATGCCCGTGTCCTCGTGGGCGTGGATGCTCCTGCAGCCCTAATGACTTGCGGTGGCGTCTGCTCAGCTGACTGTCTGGCTCGCTCAGCCTTAGATAGAGAAACCTGCTTTCTGCATCGACCGTCAGTGGAGAGATGGTCCAAGTGCTAGGCTGAGAATGAGCACTGGTCACAAGCAGGACATCTACATTAAGTCTCACCTGCAAGTCTCAGGGCACATCTCTGAAGACAAGCGTGGAGAGCAGAGCTGTGAAAAGCCGTCTTCCGGACAGGACGCTCTCGGTGATTGCCTTGTTACCTGCACATGACCAAGCCAACCAAACTCCCAGCAGACACCGGGGTGATGGTCTCCAGGCCCCGCCCCTCACTGAGGAGCACTGGCAGTGGACAGATGCTGGGGAGGGACAATCGTTCTTTTTTGAAATTGTGGCCACGGGCAGATTTCCCATGATCTGGTGGACATCTACGCACCCATGCACGTGTGGGCAGCACTAACTGCAGTTGGTGGGTTATTTTTTTTAAAATGACGTGAAGTTGGGAAGGGGAGGTGTTACATGAATATGGGGAGAGTGGAGGGGGATGGGGATAGCAGTAGATGTCATCATTTCATTGTGTGCATGTATGAAATTCTCAAAAACAAGGGAAATATTTAGAAAGACTTGTTGGCCGGTCAGTCTGCAAGCTTCTGGGAAATCACACTAAAGTGCCATTCCAACAATCGCCACTAGAGGGCCGACGTGCTGCTGTCGTGTTCTTCCTAGGATATTCGGTTCACATTTTCTTTTGCTTATACTTTTTCTTATATTAACTCTCTCTCTGTCTGTCTCTCTCTTCCTCCTTCTCTCTGTCTCTCTCTCTGTTTCTCTCTCCCTCTCTGTCTCTCTCTTCCTCATTCTCTCTGTCTCCCTCCCTCCCTCCCTCCCTCCCTCCCTCTCTCTCTCTCTCTCTCTCTCTCTCTCTCTCTCTCTCTCTCTCTCTCTCTCTCTCTGTCATCAGGCTTGGCAGCAAGAACCTTTATCCCTTGAGCCATCTTTCAGGCCCCACCTTGATTTTTGAGCCTGGGTCTGTCCCTAGGACCTGGGTGTCACTGATTAGTCTGGCCTGACAGCAAGCCTCAAGGTTCATTCCATAGCTGTCCCTCCAGCAATGGGGAGTATGCGCCACCACCCAGCTCATCACACGGCTCCGAGATCAAGGTCAGGGTCTGGGTTAGCGGGCGAGCACTTTAGGCGGTGACACCTCCCCAGCCCCAGTTTTCTTCCCAGTGAGGGGAATGTTGGGGTGTCAGAAAGAACTCCTTGAGTCTTCCATGGACTTGTTTTAGGTATGTGTGGTGTAGGCACACACACTTGCCTGGGTGAGTATGGAGGACAGAAAAGAGGCTACATGTCCTTTATCACTCTCTGACTTACTCTCTTTGAACATAGAACTCACATTTCGGGGGCTAGATTGGGAGCCAGCAAGCCCCATCAATCCTCTTGTCTCTGCCTGACTCAGGGGGAAACTCTTTTTTTTTTTTTGGTTTTTCGAGACAGGGTTTCTCTGTGGCTTTGGAGGCTGTCCTGGAACTAGCTCTTGTAGACTGGGCTGGCCTCGAACTCACAGAGATCCGCCTGCCTCTGGCTCCCGAGTGCTGGGATTAAAGGTGTGCGCCACCACCGCCCGGCCAGTTTCAGAGTTTTAGTCCGTTATCATCATGGTGGGGAGCATGGTGGCAAACTTGGCACTGGAGCAGTAGCTGAGAGCTACACTCTGATCCACAGAGAGAGAGAGAGACGCTGGGCCTGGCTTGGACTTTTGAAACCTCAAAGTCCACCTCCAGTGACATACATCTTCCTCCAGCAAGGGCATACCTCCTAATCCTTTAAGTATATCCTGGCTATTTGAGAATCTTTTGTTGAGAATTCTCTGTTTAAGCCTGTACTCCAGTTTTAATTGCATTATTTGGTGTTTTGATGTCCAGTTTCTGGAGTTCTCTATATATTTTGGAGATCAACCCTCTGTCCGTTCTACTCCCTGGTGTCCAAGCATTCAACTCTGTGAGCCTATGGGTCATTCAAACCCCTGTCCTGGGTAGTTTTATGTCAACTGGACATAAGCTAAAGTCAGTTCAATTGAGAAAAATCCCTCCTTAGATCAGGCTGTAGGCAAGCCTGTAGAGTATTTTCTTAATTAGTGATTGATAGGGGAGGACCCAGCTCATTGTGGGTGGTTCTATCCCTGGGCTGGTGGTCCTTGGTTCCATAAGAAAGCAGGTAGAGCAATCCAAGCATCAGCTCCTGCCTCCAGGTTCCTGCTCTCTGAGTTTCTGTCCTGATTGCCTTCCATGAAAAACAGTGATATGGAAATGTAAGCCAAATACACCCTTTCCTCCCCAAGTTGCTTTTTGGTCATGGTGTTTCATTGCAGCGCTACAAACCCAAACTAAGACACCACCCCATCCACTGAGCCAAGCTGTCTTTTTGTTTTGTTTTGTTTTTGTTTTTCAAGACAGGGTTTCTCTGTATTGTCTTGGAGGCTGTCCTGGAACTCACTCTGTAGACCAGGCTGGCCTCGAACTCACAGAGATCCGCCTGCCTCAGCCTCCCGAGTGCTGGGATTAAAGGCGTGCGCCACCAACGCCCGGCAACCAAGCTGTCTAATTAGGCCCATGCCCAGCATTTTATGTGGGTTCTGGAGATCAAACTCAGTTCCTTTAAGCACTTAATCAGCTGAGCCATCTCCCCAGCCCTGAGAAGCGTATTCATCCAGCACCGAGTCTTCAGCAGTCTACTTCAGAAGCGTGGAGGGAGGCATGGCTGCCAGCCGGCCCCGGCCTCTTAGGGAAAGAGTGTGTGTCTCTCTATTGCTCCCAGGGCAATAGAGACAGAGATCCCAGGACAGGACCAGTGAGTTTTCTCAACTGGGTGGTGTTCCCTGCGGCCATTCTTTCTCAGTGTTGTCTCCCTGAGCTTGGTTCTCTCCAGAGGTAAGGAGACCCGGTCACTGCACAGCCATCCCCAGCCTGCAGAGGGGGCTCTGTAGGACGACCTCAAGATTGGAGCAGAAGGGACTGGCTGGTCTGTGTCCTTGAGGATCACAAATGGTGACATACTACTCGGTTCACCTAGTCACCTGCCTCAGTGGACTTCAGTATGGTCCAGTTAGGATCACTGACAGGTGTCGGTCCCTAAGCTGGGGTGAACCACAGCCTTCTTCATACGCAGTTCAGAGAAGTGGGTGTAGACCAATTGCTGTAAAAATGTCTGTGGCTGGTGGGATTGCTCAGTAGGTAAAAGTGCTTGCCACTAAGCCAGTGACCTGAGTCCCGTGCCTGGGACCCACATGGCAGAAGGAAGGAGCCACCTGCTGCAAGCTATCCTTGTTACAGACTTTGTGACTCCTGCGAAAGGAACACAGACTCAATCCAATTATAATGAAAGGCTATTGATTAGCTGCCGGCAGGACTACAGTCTCTGAGGCAAATGTGAGACTGCCATGAGAAGGGGTGGAGGGGAGGATTTTTACAGGGTGAAACCCTGTAGGGAGCCCTTTAATACCTATTCAAACGAGCAAACACTGGTTTGTTCTGCCAAGGTAAGTGGTTAAGATGACTCAAAACAGTCTTTGGAGGCTCAAGACCTGCTTTGGTGGGTGGGGATAAGGTGGGGGCGGTGTTTGGGTCCCGAAGAGGATTGTGGAGTTGGCAGAGGGGAGTACAGGATCTGAAGGTGAATTGGGAGGGCTGCCAGTGCCTTTATTGAAAAAGGAATACACCTTTTGTATTCAATAGTTCAGCCACAGGCAAGGTTGAAAGCGGACTCAATGATTCATGACAGAAAGTGGCCATTAACTTCATGATAGCATTTTTTTCCTGAGGTAAAAGCTGTAAGTTCAGCAAGTATCTTAATGCCTACTGCTCTCAAAAGTTCAGTAACTCCACCAGGCACCCTGTCACGTTGATAGAAGGACCGCAAGCTCCTCCTGCTGGAGATGAGGAGAATGACTGCTTGAGCAAGCAGGATCTTTTCTTAAGCCCCCGAGGGAGTGGAGGCTCTTATCCAAATGTTTGACCTTGGGAAAAGGACATCCTTGGGGACCAGACACTCCACTCCAATTTAAGAGCCATCCTCTTTCCTCAAGGGGTGTGAAGCATTGTTTGCACTGAGCTGTTTCTTAATTGTGTTCTTTGTGTCTTAGTCTTGTATTGTGGGACTATTCCCCTCACAAACTCCCCAAAGGGAAGGCCCTGATGTCTAATTCCTTTCCTATTATACTGTACTGTTCTGATTTCTCTATACTCATTAACTGAACTCTTGCCCTTAGTGGCCTCAGGCTCTGGAACTGGGTTTTAAGCTTTTTATCCTTGGGGTATGGTGTGTCTAGGAAATCTCTAATTTTCCTGTTCTTGGTGTAATCAGGAGGGCACAGTGGAATTCCTCTTTCCTTTGTGGTGGCGATTTTTTTTCAAAGAATTATTTTGTTTAAAGAGGACACCATTTTATACATACTCACCTATAGTGCCAGCGCTACATTTCTCATGGATTCGGGAGAGGGGCTGAGGATTTAAACAAAGACATGACAGAGGGTCATTCTTGCAAGGAAAATGCCGTTTCTTAAAAAGGAGGGAAGCCTTGTATACCAAAGAGCAGGCTTCCCTTATCGGAAGGAGGGAAACAAGAAGTATTTGCTGGATAAGCTCCTAGTGACAAGCTGGTCAGCAGATCCCTATGGGGGAAGGGCCCAACACTCAACCTTCAAAGCCCACACAAAATTCCTCCAAAGGAGCCGGGAGGTGGTGGCCCATGCCTTTAGTCCCAGCACTCAGGAGGCAGAGGCTCGTGGATCTTTGTGAGTTCGAGGCCAGCCTGGTCTGCAAGAGCCTCCAAAGGCACAGAGATTTTTTTTTTTCGAGACAGGGTTTCTCTGTGAAAGACCCCAATAGGGATACTTTCACGGAAGTGAGACCCGTACCCAAGGAACAGCGAGACCACGAACTTGGATGCAACAGCAAGAGGCTTTATTGGTGACATACGGGTACCCGGGCGTCTCAGTCTCGGGGAACTGAGCACGCCGAGCTGGGGACTCAGGGGTTCTTTTATAGCAAAAAGCGCAGTACAGAAGCGAGAAGCCTAGTAACAGGACCCTGATTGGGCAATTTAAATGAGGCTAGGGCTCAGAGCGCGGGCAATTGAGGTAATTGAGGTTTTTCTTGGAACTCAAGTCTCGGCCTTGGCCCTATCTGAGGAACAATTGGTCTCTGTGTTTGCTCAACCTTGCTGAGCTGGCCATCCGGCCACCTGCAGATACCCGACAGCCTGTGTCCTTGGGACTGAGCTCCCTTCTGATAGGCAATGACTATGTAGCTGTGGGGGGAACGGAATTCTCCATAAGCCTCAGCTGCCTGTTTAAACTGGGCCAGGGTCTTTCATCTGTATTGTTTTGGAGGCTATCGGTCCAGCCCAGCCTCGAACTAACAGAGATCCGCCTGCCTCTGCCTCCCGAGTGCTGGGATTAAAGGCGTGCGCC
Source organism: Mesocricetus auratus (assembly GCF_017639785.1). NCBI lineage: Eukaryota > Metazoa > Chordata > Mammalia > Rodentia > Cricetidae > Mesocricetus > Mesocricetus auratus. Next base: position 3,372,670 of record NW_024429185.1, read on the forward strand.
ACCACCGCCCGGCTTCAAAGGCACAGAGAAACCCTGTCTCGGACTGTCCCCCCCCAAAAAAAATTCCCAAAGGAATAGTGAGAATCATTTAAAATGCAAGTGCTAGAGAATTGTGGTCTGCAGTGTTGGAAGCCATATTGTCATGATAATGCTCGACAAGGACCAGGGTGATGGCAGAGGCGGAGGGACAAATACGTAAGGCAGACAGCGCTTAGTGAGAAGTTTTATTGGGGTGGGGTAAAGACACACAGAGAGAGGACAGAAGAGGGAGACAGGAAAAGTCCTGCCCCAGGGGAACAGTGGGGAGAGAGCTGGAAAAAGGTCCTTTGCACCTTCGATCAGTCTTCTCAATCACGGACCCCTGGGCTGACCAGGGCACTGCCTGGCATTCTGCCAGTAGCAGGGGCAGGCCAGCATAATGCCTGAATCCTTACACATATCGTAACAAGTAGACAGTCAGGGGCTGTATGTTTTAGGTTGGGAGGGGTTGTCTGTGTCAGGGGTACTGGGAACTCATCTTCCAGGACTGGAGTCAGAGACAAATGGCTGGTGGCTACCAAGATGGATGCCCAGCATAAAATGGAGCTTCTTTAGTCATGATACCCTGACTTTCACACACGGCACACACAGACACACAGACACACACACAAACATAGACACATGCAGACACACACAGACACCATCACACACACAAACACAGGCACATGCAGACACACACAGACACATGCAGACACACACAGACACAGACACACACACACACACAAACACAGACACATGCAGACACAGACACACACACACAAACACATGCAGACACACACAGACACAGACATACACACAAACACAGACACATGCAGACACACACACAGACACACACCATAAATGTTAGCACTATTTAAGATGCTTTTATTGGTGTATTAATAGTACACAATAGTGATGTCATTCTTTTTTATCACATTCATCCCTCAGTACCCTCTTCTCCTCTCCCACTGCCATTGCGCCACCAATGCCCGGTGGTTCACGTTCTTAAAGCCTAGCTATCTCTCCAGATTTAAAACTCGACCAAGCAGTCAGCCATCCAGTCAATCAACCAATCACTCAATTTTGTGTGTGTGTGTGTGCACATGCTTGCAATGGTGCATGTGGAGGTTACAGGACAACTTGCTGTATCCAGTTCTTGTCTTCCGTCCTGGCTTCCGGGGATAGAATTCTCAGCAGCAAGTGCCTTTACCCATGAGCCATCTTGCCGGTTCCTGGATGCTCTAGCCCTTGCTTTGAGGCAAGGCCTTTTTTTTTTTTTTTTTCTCTTCTAGGACTCAGTTTTCCCCATCTTAGAGACTTCACGGAGCACTTTCCACTGGCCCAGGATAAACCTTAGCCAGGTCAGGCTGTAGGAACAGAGGAGACGTTTGAGGATGTTCTGGACGTTTCTAACCTGCTGCTTGCGCTGACCCATCTTTTTTTTTTTTTTTGGTTTTTCGAGACAGGGTTTCTCTGTGGCTTTGGAGGCTGTCCTAGAACTAGCTCTTGTAGACCAGGCTGGCCTCGAACTCACAGAGATCCACCTGCCTCTGCCTCCCAAGTGCTGGGATTAAAGGCGTGAGCCACCAACGCCCGGCTGTGCTGACCTGTTAAAGGAAGCTTTTTCTTTGCTAGCCGCTTTGGTTTATCCCCCGCCAGCCGCCTGGGCTCTGCCACATTGTAGCCCCCAAATAAACACACAGGATGCTATATTAATTATGAAGCTGTTGGCCTTGTTTGTCTCTTACTGGCTAGCTCTGCTTTAAGTAATTACCCCATAATTGTTAATCTAAGTATGTCTCTTACCGGAGAATAGTTCCGGGCTTCCTACCCATGCGGTTACATCTCGAACTCTCTTGTGTTTCTCCTTCCCAGAATCTTCCTCGACTCCTAGTCCCTCCTATCTAGATTCCCCATTGGCCAGACAATACTTTATTGACAAATAACAGGCAAATAACAGGACTTCCCCAACACTGACCCATCTTGAAAATGATGCAGGAAGAGCAGGAGGGTTTCATTCAGCTGAAGAAGGAAGAGGAGAGGGATGGGGAGGTCGCCTCCCACCACCTTTTCTCTCTGGGTGTCTCAGTGATGCAGGGACTTGCAAATGCCCAACATGACCCAGGTTTCATCCGGGGAGAAATGTTCCCGAGATTGGAGGCAGAAGATGAGGGGTGGGCAGAGGAGGACAGGACTGTGAGGGGGGGGTCCTCCCCTGAGTGTGGGTCACATGGTCTCCCAGCAGCAGGGGCCACTTCTTCGGAGTTTTAATTTTTAAAAAAGTACATGTACTTATTTGTGTGAGTGGAGGGCAGAGGGCAGCTTTGTGGAGTAGGTTCCCCACTCTGTGGCACCCAGGTATCGAATTGGGGTGCTCTTAATCACCGAGACGAATCTCCTTTAGAGAAGGAAGGGAGGGAGGGAGAGAAAGAAAAGAAAAAGAAACAGAGAAAAAGAGAACAGAAAAGAGATGACCCGGAGAGTTGAGCTGAAGCTCTGTCATGGTTCTGTGCACCAAGCAATTAGCGTGAACCTGCGCCCTCTCTCCAGAGCCTGTCAATCATTCAAGTCCCAGGAGGACTCTTCGGAGCTCAGCAAAGGGTCTCTTCCGGGTACTCTAGCGCCTCCATCCCTCACCATTCTTAAGTCCCCGGGATTTCCAGGGATGCTGTCCTGCAAAGTTGACACAGATTCCCTTTATGTGTGCATTTAGCTTTCTTATCTTCGTTTTTTTTTTTTCGGTTTTTCGAGACAGGGTTTCTCTGTATTGTTTTGGAGGCTGTCCTGGAACTTGCTCTGTCGACCAGGTTGGCCTTGAACTCACAGAGATCCACCTGCTTCTGTCTCCTGAGTGCTGGAATTAAAGGCGTGCGCTACCAACGCCCGGCCTGATCAGTGACTGTTTTCTGAGATTTGTGGAGCTGTTTTTCTGAAGGAGCTTATGGCCGTCACGTGACTTTAAACACCGACATCACGGGCAAACCTGGACTTGAATTATTGGGCACTTCAGGCAGTGCAGAACAACAAGGACTGGTGAGTTCGCTGGTCCTGTGCTCCTCCAGGCAGCACACAGAGCACACCAGAGGCTCTCGTATGAGAAGGTTGCCTTGCTCTAAAACAGCTTTGGTGTCACAGTCAATAAATATGTTTGGCAGAGCTGCTGGGGGGTTGAGACCATCTGAGACTGTTCCCCCTGCTGCTGCCAAGCTTCCTTACAGCCCTGGCTGTCTCTATGGTCACGCCGTGGCATGTGAGCCTACACACACACACACACACACACACACACACACACACACACACACACGGCAAAGGTTATCCTGAATTTACTTGTCACATTTTCCTGCTGCCTGGCGTCTAGTGGGTGCTCACTAACTAAACACTAGCTGAGAAAACAAGCAATGACTCTCCCAGTAAAATCCCACAGGGAGCAGGGGAGCCACACACACAACTGGTAACACCAGCACTGGAGACGTGGAGACAGGGGAATCATAGGGACCCACTGTCTAGTCAAACCAGTGAGTTCCAAGCTCCTTGGGAGACCCCGGATCAAAAAATTAAAAATGGAGCCAGGGGTGGTGGTCCTTACACCAGAGCCAGGAGCCAGAGGCAGGTGGATCTCTGAGTTGGACGAGGACAACTTGGCCTACACAGCAAGCTTCAGGAGTCATGGCTACATAAAGACCCCTGTCTCAGACACACACACACACACACACACACACACACACGCACGCACGCACGCACGCACACACACACACCATATACTCATACTCTACACCAGATACCTGAGAAACACAACTCCTACTTAGGAATGCATATATTACAAGCCACAAGCTAAAAACCTGCCTGGGAAGGGTTGGGAAGCTCAGTGGTTGAATGCACTGCTGCTTTTGCAGAGGACACCGGCTCCACCCTGCACCTGCATGGTGGCCCAGAACTGCCTCTAACCCCCGCCCGACGGTTCACTGCCCAGTCCTGACCTCTCAGATACCAGGCACACAATGGCGAACACATATTCTTGTAGGCAAAACTCATCCACCTCCCAGACACATAAATTAAAAGAATTCTCTAGCATCCACTTAGCTCAGAATATGTGGCATCTGTGCTTCTGAACCTGAGTTAAACTGCTTCAAATATTATTTTCAGTGGCCTCCATGCTCCTGCAGATTAATTTCATTTTTCTTTACAGCCGATTAATATCCCATTGTGCATATTCCCTCCATTTTCATCCTTCATGTTGCAGTTGCTGGCTTTTGATCCCATTTCCTGGCCTTCGTGAGTAGGACCGCAGATGTGTACGTGTCTCTGTAGTAGAAGTCCTTTGGGAATGTACTCCTAAGTGTCTCTGCTGGGTCATTATGAAAAATTCTATAAATCTGAGTAAGGCCAAGTCCTTCTGTCCCTACCTCCTCGATGCTGGGATTTAGCTATACCCAGCTTTTAAAATCTTCAGTGTATGGTGTTTTGCTTACATGTAGGTCTGTGGACCCTCGTACCTGGCTTTTTAAGTGAATCTTAAAAATTGAACTCAGGACCGGGTGGTGGTGGTGCATGCCTTTAATCCCACACTTTTGGAACCCTTGGGACTAACACACGTGAGTGCACATAAACCACAATGCCATCTGTCCAGCACCCTCCATCTCTTTACACCTTCTTTGACAACACATGAGATCGTGCGTTTTGGAAGATAGCAGTTGCAAGTCTTATAAGGTGTCACTATCACAGTGAAGCTGCAATTCTTTTTTTTTTTTTTTTTTTTGGTTTTTCGAGACAGGATTTCTCTGTGGCTTTGGAGGTTGTCCTGGAACTCGCTCTGTAGATCAGGCTGGGTCTGGAACTCACAGAGATCCGCCTGCCTCTGTTTCCCGAGTGCTGGGATTAAAGGCGTGCGCCACCAACGCCCGGCGAAACTGCAATTCTTAAGATAACTAGAATTTCCTCCTACGTTAACAGGGTTGGTGAGATGATTCAGCCAGTAATATCACTTGTGGCCAGGCCTGACCACCTCAGTCAGATCCCTGGGGTTAGGATAGAGAACTTTGAACCCCACAGCATGTTGTGGCGCACACTCACATCAGACACACACAAGTTGGAAGACGGGGCTGGCAGCATGCACCTGTTTAGACACTGCGACTCCTCAAACTGACAAGCCCCCCCCACACACCATCATCCACACCTTGTACCAGCAAACTACCATGGAAGCGTCAAGGATTCCAGAATGGCTGGCTCTGGAATGCCCACACCCACATGATTCCATTCCGAAAGTTCATCTCTGAATTACACAGTAACCTCTTGGGCTTAAGTGAAAATCTCTCATTTAACATGTTTGCAGTGCTAGGGAACTCAGTCCAGGGCAGCAAAGCCATGGAGTAGCTCCCGCAAGAGAAGTCAAAGCAACATCCTGAACAGAGCTCCTCAGGGGCAGTGTTGGTCAGTGATGCACACCTGGAACACCATTGTAGCTACGTGAAAACTTTCCCCAGAAACAACGGGGCTGGAGAGAGGACTCACTCGCCTCTGAGACACCATTATAGCTACGTGAAAACGTTCCCCAGAAACAACGGGGCTGGAGAGAGGACTCACTGGCCTCTGAGACACCATTATAGCTACATGAAAATGTTCCCCAGAAACAACAGGGCTGGAGAGAGGACTCGCTCACCCACCCGATCAGCTCCAGGTGATCCAGCGCCCTCTTCTGGACTCTCCAGGAACCTGAACTCACATGTGCACCCTCCCCCATAAGCATGAAAAGTGGCTCTATTTTAGTATACACAACTGAGTAAACTTTGTGCTGGAAAGACATTTTTATTAGAAAACAAACACGGAACATTTATGATAGGGTATGGCCACAACTAGGCCTATGACAAAATCTGGACATTTGCAAAGTCATCTTTTTATTAGTCCATTAATCACAAAAGCACTTAAAAATAGTTGATTAAACATGTATAACTAGGCTGGGCATTGGTGGCACATGCCTTTAATCCCAGCACTCAGAAGGCAGAAGCAGGTGGATCTTTGTGAGTTCAAGGCCAGCCTGGCCTACAGAGTTCCAGGACAACCTCCAAACCAGTATAGAGAACCCGTCTCGAAAAACCAAACCAAAACAAACTCCCTCCCCCCCAAAAAAAACCAAAAATCCCTTGCTGACAGTGATGTGTTTTTCTGTCTTCCCGTGTGCTGACAAGGGAAAAAGCTTTCCCAGTTAGCATCCATCTCTGCTAAGTTCAGTACTGAAGTGCTTCCTAACAATGCTTTCAACTCAGGGTTGAGACACCCAACTGTGGCACACTTGTGACACCAATGCAGACTTTCCCATGCATACTAAGAGGCTGATCTGTAACCTGAGCTTGAATGTGTGGAGCTCTAACTCACACCCACGCTCTTCTAACACATGCTCTCACTCAACACCCACGACTGTGTATATTCATGTGTCTACGCAGACTTTTGGAGTATGAGAACGCCCTACCACACTCATCACACTTATAGGGCTGTCCGTTGTGTGTTCTCATGTGATTCTGCATATAACTGGGACAGCTGAAGGCTTTCCCACACTCCTTACATTCGTATGGCTTCTCTCCTGTGTGAGTGGTCAGATGGTTTCGTAAGGAAGCGGCGTATTTGAAGGCTCTCCCACACTGTGGACATTCATGAAGCTTCTCTTTGGCATGGGTCTTTTTATGGTTTCGAAGCGAATAGACATACGGGTAAGTTTTCCCACACACCTCACATTTGTAAGGCCAGGCTCCACCGTGTGTCCCTAAATGTCTTCTTGCACAATGGCCAGAAGTAAAGGTCTTCCCACACTGCTTACACTCATAGGGTTTCTCTCCAGTGTGAATTCTCTTATGTGCTTGAACATGACTGGAGTGTCTGAAGGTTTTCCCACACTGCTTACACTGGTATGGTTTCTCCCCAGTGTGGCTCCTTTTGTGTAGTTGAAAGGAACAGTAACTCGTGAAGGCTTTCCCGCAGTGTTTACATTCATAGAGTTTTTCTGTTGTGTGAAGCCTTTTGTGTACCTCGAGGGAACTAGCAGTCCAGAACATTCTCCCACAATCCTTACATTCGGGTATCTGTCCAGAGTGAAGGCTTTTATGCCCCCGAAGGGCCTCAGCACTAGGAAACATTTCCCCACACACCCTGCATTTGTACCTGTCTAAACTGTGAGTCAGCATATGCCTTTCAGCACAGTAGCGGTAACTAAATGATTTCTCACAGTGAGAACATTTATAAGGTTTCTCCCCAGTGTGGAGCTTTTTATGCTTTTTAAGGGACTTAGGACAGGTAAAGGTTTTACCACATGTTTCACATTCACAGTATTTCTTTACATATTTCTGATAGTCACATGACCTCTGTTTGGAGCTGACTGTACCAGGCCCCTTTAGGGTTAACTGGCTGGTGCGACGTTCAAGAAACTTTGGCTCAGTTGCTTTGCTTGTGACACCAACTGGACCTTGGGCTACAGCTTTTCTGCGCTGGCCAATGTCTGCAAGTTCACGTTCTCTCTTTACCACTTGGATTCTGTAAGAATTAAGAGATACAACCTTTAGAGTGTGCTTATTAACCCTTTTATACATTAGTTAAGCACTGATGTGAATGTGTAGAGATAAACCCTGAGAGTACACTGCTGACCTGGGCACAGCCTTCAGTCTGAGTGTCAACACCGACAGCCTACCTACAAGCACTTACAAATGACTAGCAGTGCATGTAAAGACTAGCAACTGCAGCTCCCCCCCCCATTTACAGCCTGAGACTGTCACCTGTAGACACCTCCTACAGAGTGCACACTGCCCACCTGACCCCAGTTTCCACCTAAGTAGACTCAAGTGTCTGTAAGATGGCTGAGCCACAGCTTCTATCATTGTTTAAAATCTAGCTATGGGTGCTGAACACCTTTAATCCCAGCACTCGGGAGGTAGAGGCAGGCAGATCTCTGTGAGTTCAAGACCAGTCTGGTCTACAGAGCAAGTTCCAGGACAGCCTCCAAAACAATACAGAGAAACCCTGTCTCAAAACAAAAAAAAATCTAGTTATTAATTTAAATTATTTTATTATATTCTTTAATAATTTACTTTATGTGCATTGATATGAAGGTAAGCTACCATGTGGGTGTTGGGAATTGAACCAGAGTGCTCTGGCAAAACAGTGCTCTTAACTGCTGAGCCATCTCTCCAGCCCCTTAGTTATTTTTTTTTCAAATGAATGAGGCTGATTCACACATTGAATGCTCTGGCCACAGCTGGAATGCTTTATTTGAGACAGAGTTTCTCTGTGTAGTTTTTGGAGACTGTCCCAGAACTAGTTCTTATAGATCAGGGTGGTGTCGAACTCAGAGATACACCTGCCTCTGCCTTCCAAATGCTGGGATTAAAGATGTGTACCACCACCTGCCTGGCACCAGTTGGAATGTCTTAATACTATTTTTACATAAAGTATTTTTGCAAACCTGGAATACTCAAAACATACAAGCACTCATTTTCAGAGCTTAGGGACATTGCTTTTAAAAGAATAAAGTCTGAATTTGTGCTCTTTTTAAAATTTCCCTGGGCCGGGCGGTGGTGGCGCACGCCTTTAATCCCAGCACTCGGGAGCCAGAGGCAGGCGGATCTCTGTGAGTTCGAGGCCAGCCTGGTCTACAAGCGTTAGTTCCAGGACAGCCTTCAAAGCCACAGAGAAACCCTGTCTCGAAAAACCAAAAAAAATTTTTTCCCGACATCCAATGAGTCTCTTGAGGGAAACAGCTGTTCCTTTGTGGGCATTCATTACCTGAGATTTCTCTTTAGATTTCTGTAGAAAGCTTCCAGATTATACCGATCCCATTCTGTTTCTAAAATATAGACAAATTACAATTTAAAAAAGGCAAACAGTATAAAGTGATTACCAGATGCTTAGTGCAAGAAGAAGCCAAGCTTGGCTGACTCAGCACAACGGCCAGGAGCCCCCAGGCTCACCTATGGCAGTCAGGTTCCTGCAGGTCTCCTGCATCACATCTCTGTAGAGATTCTTCTGCACAACGTCCAGCAAGCCCCACTCTTCATCAGTGAAGTTCACGGCCACGTCCTCAAATGTCACTGTGTCCTGAAACATACGGGAGTGTCACTACGAAGGAGACGGGCAGCTGCTCACATTTATTCATTAATACCAGGCTGAGAGGGTAATGCTTCCATCAGGTCCAGGACTGCCTACACTTCCTCCCACTCGGCAACTGATTGCAAGTAACAAATGGTGTTCTAGTCTGATTTCTGCTGCCTTGATGAACTCTGACCAAAAGCAACTTAGGTGAAGAAAGAATGTGTTTGAATGAGAATGCCCCCACTGATTCAAATACTTCAATGTGGAAACTTTTAAGGATGGATTCAAGCGTGGCCTTGGAGGAGGTGTGTCCAGGGCGGTGGGCTTTGAAAGCACATGCCATTCCCAGCATGCTCTGCTTCCTGGTTGTGGATCAGAAGTATGCTCTCAGCTACAATTCCAGTGCCATGTCTGCCTGCCACAGCCATGCTCCCCGAAGTAATGGTCACGGTGTCTTTTCACAGCAACAGAAAAATAACTGAGATAGTTTACTTGGCTTACACTTTATTCACGGAGGGAAACCGGGGCACAGATTCAAGCAGGATTTTAGGACAGAAACTATGGAGGAACACTGCTAGCTCACTTACACTTAGCTAGCTTTTTTTTCTTCTTCAATATAGACCAGGACCATCTATCTATCTGTCCAGGGAATGTTGTTGCTGACAGTGGGCTGCCCCCTTCTCTATCAACAATCAAGACAATTGCTCACAGTCAAGACTAAAGAATGTCTCAAACTATATTTTGTTTCAGATAAAAGTATAAGTCTGCTAGCCTTTCCAACCAGCCTGGTTTAATTCCTCGTGGCCACATCAGGTGACCTTGGCCTGGAAGTACACTTGCAGCTAATGCCAGAACAGTAGACCAGTCTGACCTCAAACTCACACAGATTCACCTGCCCTACCCGCCAAGTGCTGGGATTAAAGGCGCGTATCACCAACACCTGGCTGCAAAGTGCTTAATCTTAGTACAACTTGATATGCCATGTTTTGTTGCTATCTGTTCGTGGCCTGCCCTTTTCTGAACAGAAACGGAGGACAGGAATTGGGGGGGCACTAGGAGAGAAGGGGAAACTGGATGTAAAACAAAGGAAAATTCAGATGGTGCATTTGATTTAGAAAAATAAGATTTAAATGGTTATGTAAACACTCACTGCTGTTTACTTATTCTAGATATTGTTTCAAGGCTGAGACAATCAGGAAACGCTTATCCAACTCTGCTATTTTCTCAGTGTAAGAGGAAATTAATAAGATCTTATTTTTGTTTTGCTAACTATTTTTTACACTACTCTAGGATAAATGATGGCAATGTGTTTAATTTCAAAGGAGACTTAACATTTTAATTCCACAGGGCCAGTTGGAAGGAAAAACAAACCCATGAAAAGCAGCTGCAAAAGCTTGTCTTACTGGGGGTGCATATTTACTGGAGGACTGACTTATTCAAATATGTCAAAGAAATTAATAGCTTAGATAGAAATCAACAAAATAAGGGGCCTGTAGCTTGAGAGGTTACCAGGAGACATGCACAGCTATGCCCAGTGCCAGCACGTATCCTCCTGAGGCTTAGGGGCAAATCAGCAGACACAATCGTTTACCAGATTCTGGAAGACAGAGAAACTTCCTAAAATTAGATAAGGCCAGCTGGGTGGTGGTGGTGCATGCCTGCCTTTAATCCCAGCACGTGGGAGGCAGAGGCAGGTGGATCTCTGTGAGTTCCAGGCCAACGTGGTCTACAGAGCGAGTTTCAGGACAGCCTCCAAAACAAGAGAAACCCTGTCTCGGAAAACAAAATAACAATAATAACTGACAGGGCCCTGATGAGACACAGGACTCTGCTTCTCATCTCTTCTAGGCGGTCAGGCACTTGGCAGTTGACAGGGATGTTAAGCAATTGGCACAAGAGTGCTAATCTTGTACAAGTATATCAGGTCTACTCTGATGCTGGGCCTTCACATACTCAAGGATTACCTCTGTGTGGCCCTTGACAGGCAAGAGGTATCTCAAGCGTTGGCAGTCACTCAACTAGAAAAAGAAATGAGAGCCGGGTGTTGGTGGTGCACCTTTAATCCCAGCCTCGGATCTCTGAGTTCAAGACCAGTCAGGTCTACAAGAGCTACACAGAGAAACCCTGTCTCGAAAACCACCCTTCCACCCCCGCCAAAAAAAAAAAAAAAGGAAAAGGAAAAGAAATGAGAAATGACAAACAACCCAACTTTAGGCCAAAAAGTTTGTTTCTCTGTGTAGTCCTGGCTATCCTGGGCCTCAAACTCAGAGGTCCACCTGCTTCTGCTGGAATTAAAGGCATGCGCCACCAGTCTGGCTTGTTGCTACTACTTTAAAGAGCTAAGAAAAATTGTTCCTTCTTACTTTTATTATATATGGTATGGATATTTTGCTTTCTGCCAAAAATAAAATGCTAAAGAGACTCTTTACAACAATAAAAATTGGATTAATCATTTGGATTTACATTCCTCATAAAAAATTAAGATATTTGCTTTTCTATTTTATGCTGCTGTAAAATATTGAAAACTGCCAATGCTCCTACATACACAGTCAAGCCTTTACAGGAAATTTGCTAACAGAATGTCTTAGACATCGGTCTTGTGTAAAGTTTACAAACATCACTTTATCCTGGCAACTACAACTGTATTGATCCTGGCAATGGCCACTATATTTTGCTTCTGATAAAAAGCCTGAGTGCTCTCAGTAAAATTGTTACAGCCTGTCTTCCAGGCCAGGGAACCTAGTAAGTCTTGCTGCTCACAAGCAGTTGTCATGTGGGTCTCAGGGACCAGAGGTCACAAGACTGGGCCCCAAGCACCTTCAACTGGACCTTGACTGAACAGTGCTACTGTCTGAAGTGCTGAAGGAGCTCAAAGGATTCCCAAGATCTGAATTTGGGAAGGGAGAATCACACCAGAACTAGAGTTAGAATGTATTATGTAGCCCAGGCTGGCCTTAAACTCCCAACCCTCCCACCTCAGCCTCTGAAAACTGGGGTTACATGCATGAGCCACAATGTCTGATTGGTATAGAAAAACTCACCTGCTTGGCTGAAACAATTCATATTAGCAAGATTCAACAGCAAATGCACCCAGGACAGCTGCCTGTCCCTCCAGTTCACAGGGGAGCCCATACTCTCCAGGTGCATGCATTTCGTGCTTGGCCCCAGAGGTTCCTGAAATCCCAGGCATGGGCATCGAAGAGAAACCCTGCACCACACACACCTGAGGCTAGTGAGCTAAAGGAGCTGGCCACGGCGGTCCCCCTGACGTTTTAGGTTAGTGTAAAAGGTGTGGGTGGGCGTGGGAGATGGCTCAGCAGATAAAGCACTTGTTCTCCTAGAGGACCTGGGCTTGCTTCCCAGCACTCCAGATCTGTCACTCCAGATCCAGGGGAGCCTGCGCCCTCTTCTGACCTTGGCTGGTGTCAGGCATGCATGTGGTGTACTTGGACACAGGACCCACACGGCAGCTCACGACTACCTGTAGATCCAGTTCCAGGGGAGCTGATGTTCATCCCACCTTGGGGGGCCTCATTCACTCACACACACACACACACACACACACACACACACGTTTGGTTTCTAGCACCTACCTACAAAAACCACCTGTCACTGCAGTTCCAAGGGGTCAATGTCCTCTTTGGCACCAGGCACACACACCACGCATGCACTGGTCTGCTTAACCTCAGTGGTGCTCTCCCCTCCTACCCCCCCAGTCTGTCCAGCCAACCTCAGTGTGGACTCCCCTCCCCTCCTATTCCTACACTCCTTCCAATGTCACATCCTACTTGTACCTGTTGTTTGGCTTCAAGTGCAGAGATCCGCCTGCCTCTGCAGTGCCAGCACTAATGAGGCACCAACACTCATGTGTCACTTCCATGCTGACAGTGTGGGAGTGTTTGGGGGGTCCCAGCTACGGCCATTCATAATTGGATTCAGAATAAACTATACCTTTATTGCCCTTTGAGAGAGTTTTTTTCCATTACCATGCATTGTATTCTGATTACTCTCCCTTCTGTTGCTGGGACTGGGTCCCTGTTTCTTTCTTTAAAGATTTTTATATATTATATACAGCAATGCCTGCATGTATGTCTGCAAGCAAGAAGAGAGCACTGATCTCATTCCAGATGGTTGTGAACCACCATGTGGGTGCTGGGAATTGAACTCAGGACTTCTGGAAGAGCAGCCAGCGCTCCCAACCCCTGAGCCACCTCTCCAGCCCCAGAAATATCATTTTCTTTTCTCCCTCCCAATTTGGTCTTTTTCGAGACAGTGTTTATTTATTGCTGTCTTGGCACTCACTCTGTAGACCAGGCTGGCCTCGAACTCAAGAGCTCTGCCTCCCGAGTGCTGAGATTAAAGGCCACCAACAAGTAGGTCAGCTGCCACAGGATTCTGTCTTGAGATACCGGTTAGGAAGCTGGCCAGTCGGGATTTGTGTACCTCCAACCCCCACGCCTCCTGTTTGCCGTATAACGGGGAAAAGAAACCTACAATTGAAGAGAAATTATTCCTAGAAGTTGGACTTTTTCTGTCTGCATGTATGCTTGCAAGCAAGAAGACGGCATCAGATTCCATTACAGATAGTTGTTGAGTCAACATGTGGTTCTTGGGAACTGAACTCAACAGCAGCCATCTCTCCAATCCCGGGGACAAATAACTCTTATGTTCCCTTTCTCTCATCCCAGGGACAAGAACTCACCAGGTTTCTGAATATGCACATAAGGAAATTCATCTTTAGGAAAAATAAGCAAAACCCAAAAGGATCTATCTGCTTCATGGTTCAGCTTAACAGACGCTTGCTGCAAAGCCAGGCGAATTGTGTTCGATTCCCAGAACACATAAAGTAAAAGGCGTGTCCGGACTCTGACTTTCCCACCGGCCCACTCGTACAAAGAAGTATAATTTAAAACATCAAAAGAACATATCTAGCCAGGCGGTGGTGGCGCACGCCTTTAATCCCAGCACTCGGGAGGCAGGTGCAGGTGGATCTCTGTGAGTTCGAGACCAGCCTGGGCTACAGAGCGAGTTCCAGTACAGCCTCCAAAGCCGCAGAGCAACCCTATCTCGAAAAACCAAAAAAAAAAAAAAAAAAAAAAAATCTAGAAGCTGCCAGCGGTTCGGCTGCGGGCTCCACGAAGCGCGGTCAGCAAACGCTCAGCAAGTTCCGGGAACTTCCGAGCGTCCGTCCGACTGAGCGGGGCCCGCGGTCCCCCGCCCGTGCGCCCCCCGTCCGCGTCCCCAAGCCGCTCTCACCATTGCGTGCTTCCTCCACAAGCCCCGCGCTCCACCTGCTGCAACCGAGCACCGTGCCCGCTCCCGTGGCACCTAAGTATCGAGCAGGGCGGCACCGGAAGAGCGGCCGCCCGCTGCTGATTGGACGGCTCCGCTTATGTGCAATCCTGATTGGCTCCCTGGAGTCCCTGCTCCTTGATGGGCAGGACCAGTGATCTGCCGCCTCCAAGCACAGTCCCGAAACTGGTGCGTTCCGGCGCAGTCCTGCCCTGGCCAGGCTGCTGCCCTGAGTCATTCCATAGTTGCCTTGATCTAGTTGGGCCTGAGCACCGGGCTGAAGGTAAAGCCTGGCCTTCCAGACTATCCAGGGTTACATAGTGAGAGGTCAGCCTGGGCCACAAGAGACCTTGTCTCCAAAAGGGACACAAGAAAAATCCAAATTTATTCGTGGAAAAGTGGGTGTGATGGCACCCACAACCTGTCACTCAGCACTGGGAAATGCAGGCAGGAGGATTAGGAGTTCAAGGCTACCTAGGACTACAATGAAACCTGTTGGGGGCCAGGCCCTGTGGTTATCAGTCCCAAGGCCACTGTGTGCTAGGTCTGTGTCCTTAGATACCCTGTTTAATCCTCGTGCAGCATCGCTTGACAAGGTTCCCTGTTGGGGATTGAAGGGGGTGACCTGGAAAATTTTAAAAGCAAACAGGTGTCTCTATGAGCTGAATTATTCTCCAATCAGAATGTGATGGGGTGCTCGCCAAAGAAGACTCCTCACACAAAAGGCACCCGCCTGACTCCGTTTTGAAGGCAGTATCCATTATACTGTACTCAGCGAGTTGTCTTTGAGTATATATGTTACACTTCACACTTACATCAAAGTTACACACAGAAACTTAAGCAGAAAGGGACCATAGCCACTAGGCTCCAGCGGCATGGGCTCACGGCCCCTGACCTGTGTTCCTCTGGCTTCAAGAGTCCCCTGAGGTCTGGTCTCAGAATGCGGACCTTCAGGCTTGATGGACTGGTTTTTAAGGTTAGTGGGGGGGGGGGGAGACCCAGGATGCGTTTCACAGAGTCGTGGGTCACTCTGGGTTCACAGTTCTGAGCTGATCCCTAAGACTCACTTTGGCACACATCACTAGAAGTCTGGGCCTATGCTCCCTTTTCTTAATCTCCCTCCAGCCCGACCTCTGCCTGCCTAGTTACAAGCTCCTTGCACTGACCTTCCCCAACCATGACCTTGACTTATTTCTGAGAATACCCTGACCCCTACCTAATCTCATGGTGGGTGATCATATGATTTTTAAAGGATTTTTGTATTTCCTTCTTACCTATTGTTTCCCTTCTGTAAAAATTACTTGTGATTTGACACCTTAAGAGGGGCCCATGAAATGGATTCAGGACTGTTCTCTTTAACAAGACTTAGGAGGTAGTCCTTAGCTAGCTCTTGGATGCACCCAAATAAAAATCAGGCCTGCTCCAAATTTGGTTCAAATTGTGGTAGTGGTCTCATTGTTGACATTGAGTTTAACGGAATGTGTTCATTAGCTGGCTGGCAACTACACTTGGTGTTTGGGATCCCAGCGTAGACCCCAGCTTTTCTCAGGGCAAGCAAAAGCAAGCAAGCACAAAACCATTTCCTGGGTTGACATGCTTCAGTTAACAAGAACAGTTAGCCAGAAGTGGAACTTCAGACGCCTGAAAACAAGGGTAGTGCATTTAGAGACCTCCCTAGAACTAAGAACTTTGATGGATTTGGCTTCTCTTTTTATCATTTTTTAGCAGGTTAGTTTTATGATCTGAGTGGCACTTCCATCATGGAGTTAGTTGTGCCAAAGTCTGGGGCCTTGTAAGGAGAAGATCTGAGTTTGAGACCCAGTGTGTGTGTGTGTGTGTGTGTGTGGTGTCTTGGGGTTTTTGTTGTGCCCAACAAGAGAGGAACCCCAAAGCTTCAAGGAGCTTAATGAAGCTGGAATGCAAGTAAAGAAGGTTTGTTTATTATTTCCAAAGGAAAGGGGCTCAGTCTTGTCCGGAGAGTTGAAGGCATGAACCACAAATGCAGGGTGTTTTTAAAGAGCAAAAGGGGAAGTTTAAAAAAGGGAAAGGGGGTCATGAGACCCATGATCTCATGTCACAAAGTTTTATACAAACTTATAAAGTTTCTACACAAGGTTATCACAAGATAATAGGGATTGAGCAAAGAACCTACAACTGTCGTTTGTTTTAGGTGGGGGCTGATTAATGCATCCTGTGGTCTGGGAGAGGCCATCTAGTTCCTTGTTTTCTAGGGACCATCTAGGGGCCTGTGTTACACAGTTGGTGTTCCCTTTTGTTTTTTGGGAACTGCTTGGTCGGAAGGTTCTTGCTTAGTTAGGGTCTTTTTAATTTCTTCATCACAATTTTATAACATGGAAGGGAGAGACTTTGGGTATGAAGAGTCCGTCACTTCCCCTGCAGTCTGAGAGATGGACACCAGCGGGTTTCGATCTTGGGCTACAGTGGGATCCCATAGGTGACTGTCAGCCCAGAGCCTCTCAGTCTACCTCAGGGGTTTCACTCCAGACCCTGCCAGCAGATAAAAAGATGAGGGAGGGGGCCGGGCGTTGGTGGCGCACGCCTTTAATCCCAGCACTCGGGAGGCAGAGGCAGGCGGATCTCTGTGAGTTCGAGACCAGCCTGGACTACCAAGCGAGTTCCAGGACAGCCTCAAAAGCCACAGAGAAACCCTGTCTCGAAAAACCAAAAAAAAAAAAAAAAAAAGATGAGGGAGGGGATGCGTTCTCTCACCGGCTACTTCCTATTGGAGGGGGGCAGTGCAGAGGGTTGTCTCAAGGATCTAAGGGGCATAGGTCAGGCTGACCTCACTTAGCAGGAGGAGTGCTTTAACCTGATTGGCTGGGCTGTGGTGGACCCTGACATTGCCATCACGCTGTCTCAGAGCAGCTCCTGAAAATACTCTTTAGGGGGCCGTGCTGGAGATCAGCTCAGGTGGGGTTCAGGACCCAAAGAAGATGTGTGTAGTTAGGGGTGGGGAACGGATATTGACAGGATCTGAGGATGAATAAGTATGGCTGCCTGCATGTTTATTGAAAAAAGAATACACCTTTTTTTGTTTGTTTTCCAGACAGGGTTCCTCTGTATTGTTTTGGAGGTTGTACTGGAACTCTCTCTGTCGACCAGGTTGGCCTCGAACTCACAGAGATCTGCCTGCCTCTGCCTCCTGAGTGCTGGGATTAAAGGTGTGCACAACCAATGTGGGCTAAAAATAGGCCTTTTAGACTCTGTAATTGCACATAAGATTAACCTGGAGGATGGAGGCCAGTGACCTTCAGTTTGTGATCAAGGATTGAGGAAGTTAGCATTGACCTTGACAACAGGGACTAGTCATATGTTAATGAAGGGCCACAGATTCCTCTTGCAAGAGATAAGAGTGTCTCTGTCTCTCTGTCTCTCTGTCTCTCTCTGTCTCTGTCTGTCTGTCTGTCTGTCTGTCTCTCTCTCTCTCTCTCTCTCTCTCTCTCTCTCTCTTTCTCTCTCTCTCTCTCTCTTTAGCAAGGAGGAACTTTCCCCCTGAGGGAATGGGTTTTTTTTTTCTAAATGCCTGAACTTGAGAAGGGGTCTTTCTTGGAGGATCATGCATTCCATTATAGAACATTTCAGTTTCTTGTATGACTTAGTTTATCCAAATAACTAAAGTTTAAATGTGAGCAAAGCTAGAGAAACCCCTGTCTTGAAGAAAAAAAAAAAACGAGCAAAGACGAAGCTAGACAAATATTACTGTTAACTTGAGTAGACCTTAGGAATTTATAAATCTTGATTATCGAATATACCTTATTTATCAAACATATCTAAATTTTCTAGCAGCTCGGTGTTAACTTATATGGAGTAGACAGAGTTATCTGGCCTGCCCCTGTCACCTGTCTGGATGCACTCAGACAGTTCCTTGGCCAGCCCAGGGTTCCATGATTTCGTAGTCTGCACACAGGTGCAAAGGACCCCTTTAAAAGACAGACCCCCGCCCATTTAACTCTCTTTCCTGCTGTTCCTCTGGGGCAGACAGGACTTTCCTGTCTCCCTCTTCTCTGTCTTGTCTCTGTGTCTCTTTACTTTTCTCTTTCCATCCCCCTTCCCTCCCTTTTCTAATAAAACTTCTCACTTAAGCTCTGTCTGCCTCTCCTATTTGTCCCTCCAGAATCAACCTCACCTAACATGGCATTCGAAAGGTCCCACTCGAGCATTATCATAACATATGGTACCACAGTGGCGGGGTTTTCCCAAAGAATTATTATTATTTTGTTTTGTTTTTTGAGACAGGGTTTCTCTGTATTGTTTTGGAGGCTGTCCTGGAACTCACTCTGTAGACCAGGCTGGCCTTGAACTCACAGAGATCGCCTGCTTCTGTCTCCCAAGTGCTGGGATTAAAGGAGGTTAGCAAGCCTGTGGAACATTTTCTTAATTAGTGATTAATGGGGAGGTGCCCAGTCCATGGTGAGTGGGGCCATCATCTCTGGGCTGCTGGTCCTGGGTTCTATAAGAAAGTGGATTGAGTAAGCCAGGGGATCAAACCAGTAAGCAGCACCCTCCATGGCCTCTGCATCAGCTCCTGCCTCCAGGTTCCTGACCTGTGTGAGTTCCTGTCCTGACTTCCTTGGGTGATGGAAGTATAGTCAAATATACCCTTTCCTCCCCAACATGGAGTTTTGTTGAAGCAATGATGACTGTTTTACCCATATTCTAACCCCCCCCAATCACTAAAAGACCTCATCCAATGCAAAAGTAAAGCATCTTTAATTTTATGAGTTAACTCAGGTTTCCCAGTCCATCTGACTGGGGTGAAGCAGGAGGATCCTGAGCAGCAGTGGGGCAGGGAATTTATTGGAGTAGAGCAAAGGGAGTGTCTGGGGTTCACTTGCTGCTTAGCAACAGTCTCAGGATTGGTGTACCTCCAGGCTTGCACAACCTGTCCTGAGCTGATTGGTCAACTGCAGCCAGGGTGGTTGCTATGCTCTGCATTCCATTGTTATCAGTAAAGCACATCTAGAGCCTGCTAGCTAACTTCTGATTGGTTCCTTGCCGCATGGAGGGTATCTGGCTTCCTAGTGACTGACACAAGGTCAGGCAAGGTTAGGGGCTCAGCACATCCTGCTGAGTCAGGGGCCTACGTCTTGCTCGGTCTTTTCTGCAGCCTGTAATGGATGCTAAAGCAGAGGGCTGGGGGAGGGGCTGGGTCCCTTTAAAGACATCACTATGACACCATATGGAATGGTATTTGTTTAACTATTTCACCTAACAATCCTCTTCTTCATATACTTGTTATCAATGTACAGGACAGACCTTGGCTTGGGTTAGCAACTACAGTTGCTGAGAACACCACAGTTGAGAAAACCAGCCCATCTTCTCTAATGTAGGGCCAAATCTAGAAGCTGTGTTGCTATGGACTGCATGGCGGCCACTGCAGCCTGGCAAAGTCCCAGCATTTCTTTCCACTTTGAGGTTCACAATTCTCCAGCCCCTTTCACTTTCATTTTCAGTGATCCTCACTGTGTTACGGGAGTTTCCTCATGCTTTGGTGAAGGATGGAAATGTATACAATGGCAGTCTCCTTACACAAAATAATTCTTTGGGAGAAAAATCTCTGACTCTGTGGAACCAGCACGGTAACTCTGCTTACTCCATACAAGAATCCCCACTGCGTCCTCTTGAATATACCAGGAATAGAGAGGTTAAAGAATTATTAACTGGGCATACCTGACCCCAAGGACGAAAAGCATACAATCAAGACAAGCAATTGTCCCAGAGCCTGAGGCTATTAAGGCCAAGAGTATAGAATAGTGCCCAGGATTAGCGGCTTACTGAAGGTGGGATCTGGTATGCCCCGTGCCAGTTAGACTGGCTTCATCCTTCTCTGCCACATACAGGAGAACACATGGAAGGAACCAGAATGGTGTGGTATAATGGAAAGAGCAAGGTGTCAGGACTTTCCCTTTTGGAGTTTATGAGGGGAACTGGCTCATATTATAAGACTGAGGAAAGAAATTAGGAAACAGCTCAGTGCTTGTTTATGCTGAAAGACCTCGGCATCAAAGCGCCGGGCACTGAACCGAACCCTGTGCCCAAGAACCGGGGCCAGACCACTGGCTGCAAATGTAAGAGGTGATTTATTGAGTACACAGGCGGATGCTACTGCAACTCAGGTGCAGAGCATACCAGGCTTGCAGGGAGTACAATATTTATAGAGTTTTAATGGTTACATAAGTAACAGGCATTTCATTGGCTCATCTTGGGGGCAGGGGTAGTTCCCACGGACTAAGTTTCCTGGTATTACTTTATGAAAGACCCCGGCACCCTACAGCAATTATTATCCGGGTCCCATGACTGCTCTGGTGACCACAGATCCTGTTTGACATCCTGCCAGCTGGGCGAGGCACCTGGTCTGGGTTTCTTTCATTAGGCAACGGCTTGGCCTTGCTTTTCTTTTCCTAGGGGGTCCTGGGTAGGGGTCTTTCAATGCTGCATGGTACAAGCGCTGCATCAGACCCCTAGAGGAATCAAAATGAACTCAGGACTCAATGTCTGACATCTCCAGACCCCAAGGGCTGAGACCACGCAGGGGGAAGTGTAAGAGCACCTGGAGGGGTTAACTGAACCTTGAAGAATAGGCGTTTAGATTCTTGCTGAACTTACTGTTTTTTGCTTCAAGAAAAATGCTGTACTGACAGGGATGACTGCCTTCACCGCAAGAACATGTCTGCCTTCAGTGTTGCTTATGGTTAAACTATAATGCAAGTATTCAGGATATAAGGCATAGCCTAGTTCACTAAATGGACATCCATCCTGTTTTACCCTCCACCTGTCAGTCTCTTCCCTCCCTGATCCATACTTCCTCTTTGGGACTTGAACCTTGTTGGAACTGGACTCTGGCACTGTGTTTACCAACTATGGACACCATCTCTTTCTGGAAGTGTACTTCTTGCCGACGTGTCCTTCCGCATACCCAGCCACTAGCTGGACCACATACCAGAGCCATGTTAGTTACCTTAGCCTTCTGCATAGTTTTTGGCAAGTGATTCAGGATATCCAAATGGTGTTCTTGGAATTTTGCTAGACAATCCTATAAAAATGCCTCAATGGGATTCCATTTCTCCTTTAAGTGTCACTTAGACGCTAACTTTATTTTATTTTATTTTATTTTGGTTTTACGAGACAGGGTTTCTCTGTATTGTTTTGGAGGCTGTCAGTCCAGCCCGGCCTCGAACTCAGAGATCCGCCTGCCTCTGCCTCCCGAGTGCTGGAATTAAAGGCGTGCGCCACCACCACCCGGCAGACGCTAACTTTGAATGATGTCTCTTACAGGGTTTCTGGGTAGGTGTAACAGTTGGCTATAGTTGCCGTACCCTTCTGTGGGACTCTGGTGTACACCTGACCAATATTTAATCCTAGCACTTGGGAGGCAGAGGCAGGTGGAGCTCTGTGAGTTCAAGGCCAGCCTGATCTACAAGGCAACTTCCAGGACAGCCAGGGAGCCAGGGCCATGCAAAGAAACCCTGTCTTGAGGCCAGGCATTGGTGGCACATGCCTTTAATCCCAGCACTGGGGAGGCAGAGGCAGGTGGATGTCTGAGAGTTCGAGGCCAGCCTGGTCCATAGAGCAAGTTCAAGGACAGTCTCCAAAACAATACAGAGAAACCCTGTCTCAAAAAAAAAAAAAAAGAGTCATGGTGTGGTGTCTGGGGACCCCACTCATCCCCTTGGGGTGTGGTTATCAGACCATAGGCAACTGTATCTGAGTATCTTCTGTCCTCTTTGCTGGCATTGTCTGACTTAACTCCCTGCTGACCTTGACCATGATCCCCTGCAAACAGTATATAGGCTTCTGTGCTGTGCTCCTTAATAACCCAGCTTGGCATAAACCGTCAGCTTATGCAAGAAGACCTCCTGGTCCCAGCTGACCGTGCCGATGGGGGACAGTAAACGTAAGACCATGGACACCTAGGAGAAAATGAAGGACAGAGGGTACGGAAACAGATGACAAGACAAGATTCTGATCAAGCCGACAACCTTTATTCTCCCAAAGGGATTTTTATAAGACCGTAGGTGGGAAGTGGGGAGTGGAGGGAATGGGGGTGTTAACTGCAGCTGCGATGAGCCTGGAGGAGCAAAGGTCAGTGGGAGGGTTAGGCCATCCTGTGTTGCCTGGTGACCTAACTGTAGGTTCTAACTGTATCTTTCACAATGTTATCCTCTATTGTTCAAGCCTACGACCCCAGTGACTTGGTAACTTTCACTAGGCAGATAACTTGCTTCCTATCTTAAGAGGCGGTATTTCTGCAGTGTGGCCTGGAGTCACATCTTCTCTATGAGGAAGGCATGATGATGCTATGGCTGGATTATGGCGGAGGTCCCTCACCCCTGGTCCTCCCACTCCACACCTCACTATTCAGGACCCTTACTCCTGCAGGGACTGGTGAAATTATGTTATTCATGCTGTTAAACTCCTAATGTTCCCCACAGGGTTGTGACAGAGGAGACACATGGCAGATTCTGAACTTATGCTGGCCAATGAAAAATTGTTGGGAGCCAGTCTCAGATTGCCACCTACCGCATACAGAACTCTGGCCACAGGACCAAGCTAATTAGAACAGTTATACAGCCAGTTCCTAGAAACCTTATAGTTGCCCTTAACAAGAAACAAACCTCCCCTATCATGCTCAACCCAGAGGCTAAACATAACCCTTTAGGCTAGCCACAAGGCACAGTTACCAAGGCAACCCCTCCTGCGACGTTTGCACCCTGCCAGACATCCTCCTCCTGTGGTCTTCCTTGCAGCTCCATGCCAACTACCCCCAAAACCTATGCCCTCCAATCCTGCTCAACCAACTACATAGCTAGCCCAGCAGAAACTAAAATTGCCTCTTGATCAGAATCCTGTCTTGTGGTCTTTCCTCTCACGCCTCCTGCCCCACCATTTTCATTCCTCACAGGTCTCTGTTCCGAGTTCGGTCCCGGCTGGACCGGAACAACACTGGCAGATTCTGAACTTATGCTGGACAATGAGAAATGTCTTAAGCTGTTTCACCAAGCCAATAGCATTACACCTTGTAATCTACAATAATGACAAAAAACACCAGTTTCAATAATAATGCCTATGACAAAGCCTGCTCAACTTTCTTTAGATGGTTTTCTTCCTTGATTATGGGCAAAATTATAACCTATTTTCTTAATTCTGCTCTCAGTAGCAATAGTTCCAACAGTTTCATTTTTGTGTCACAGATGCTGCCTCAGCCATGTAGCATGCTCTAAGGATGCACACTGTCATCACATTGCTGTCTTATATTTTGGGTCATGGCCCATTACATGAACCCTCTTATGAGACACTCTAAATGCTGCCCCTTCTACGACACTTTTTTTTCTTTTCTTTTTTTTTTTTTGGTTTTTCGAGACAGGGTTTCTCTGTGGCTTTGGAGCCTGTCCTGGCACTCGCTCTGTAGACCAGGCTGGTCTTGAACTCACAGAGATCTGCTTGCCCCTGCTTCCCAAGTGCTGGGATTAAAGGTGTGAGCTGTGGGTTTCACCCAGAAGGGAGAACTGTCTTAATTTCAAAGACATATATGCAAATAATGGCATCTCTGCAGAGAGCTCATCAAAGAGGGGGAAATATTCCCATTGCTGTCTGGTCCCCTTGTACTTTAATTTCCAATGCTTTCAAGCCATTACAGACTGATGCTGAGAGTTTGTCTAATTAGCCTATGACTGATAATGAGTTAGAAAAAAAAAAGGCCATGGAAGTGAATGACCCTTCAGTCTTTCTCTCAGGACCCTCGCCCCAAAGACCACCAGGGAGCCGAAGTTCACTGCAAAATGCAAGAGGATTTTTATTAAGCCGGGGCACCTGTGTTCAGCAGCCTTGGGAAGGAGTGAACCCCGAGCAGAAATTACAGCAAGTTTTTAAAGCCTAAAACCACAAACGGGGTGGTGGGGGTGCAAGGGAAGTTTGGAAATTGGTGCCAGACCTTCATGAATCATGTACGCTTGTGGCTGTCTGGCTGACTGGCTTGTTATCTGTCTCAGGCAATGTCTGTGCCCTGGCTGAACTTTGGGACCGGCCTGGAACCTTGAGGTCTGGGGAATGTTGCCAAGTCCTTGAGGACTGAGGTCTGGGAAATATTTTCAAGTCCTTGAGGACCACTAGCAGAAGATGTTTAAGTGTAGCTGCTCACGCCCAAGGACGGGACAGTTTAGCAATTTTCCAACTATTGGGGGCTAACTGTTGGGGCTCTTCAGAAGTAAAAGACAAAAACAAAACAAACCCAGGCATTTAACAATTGATGACATACATAACCAGCACTTAGACCTCTGCCCTCAGTGCTTAAACATAGCTTGTTAGAACTCAGAGCAATTTACATTTTGATATCTTTTATGATGAGCAGGAGGAGGAAGGCATTAGAAAAAATATTCCTCACAATTCCTTTTTGGAAGAAGAGGTTGTTATTTCCAAAAATCAATGTAAAATTTATTAGAATAGATACAAATCTGCTATTCAGTTGGGTGTTGGTGGTGCATGCCTTTAATCCCTGCACTCTGGAGACAGAGGCAGGTGGATCTCTGTGAGGTCCAGGACAGCCTCTAAAACTGTACAGAGAAACCCTGTCTCCAAAAACAAAACAAAACAAAAAAACAAAAAATCAGTTAGTCAAGTGGGTGAAGCTCCAGGTGAGGAGGCCCCAGCTTCTGATGCCTGATCTCCTGCATGCCATCCCAGGAGTTCTGAGCTTCTGATGACTGATCTCCTGCATGCCATCCCAGGAGTTCTGAGCTTCTGATGACTGATCTCCTGCATGCCATCCCAGGAGTTCCAAGCCTCCTAATAAAAAGAGGGCTCCATATGAGGCTCACAACAGACAGAATTTTCAACACGTTCTATAGATAATTTGTTTCAATTCCCTGTAACTATAATTCAAGTTGGACCTAATGATGAATTCTAGGGGAACTTTGAATCCCACTCACACTTGTATTGCCTTTGAGACAATAAAGGATTTAAACACCCTGCAGTCACGTATGGAATGCATTCCACTTACATTAAAGGAATTTTAAAAGGACTCACCACTGAATGCCAGTTAATCCCATATGCTTGGAAAGCTTTAACTAGGACCATTCGAGAAGCTGGATTTAATTGCAGCTCAAAAATGGTGGCAAGTTGAAGCTAGTACTATGACAAAAAAAAAAAAAGACCAAGAGAACTATATTGCTATGACTGCAGATGCCCTGTTGACATTTGGCAGGTGACTCCCCACCGTGGGATGCCCTTGATTGTCAATCTGCTGTGTTGGTGAGTGACAGCATGGCGGCTGGTTGGTGCTTGTCTGCTTACTATTGCTGTTTGTATTTGTTTGGGTAAGGTGAGCCCTATCTGGGCTCCCTCTTGTCTTGTGTTTGTCTATGTGTATAAATTTAGTTGCAGTTCTGTCTCCCAGCTGCTTCTGGAAGTTGCTCATTCTGACCCTCTCCTTGATTCAGTGAAGCCTGCTGTTTAAGTCCTGCCAAACCTCTCTGAGCTTTCTTTGTTCTGGTCCCTCTCTCTGGTTACCTGATTCAGTTTTCCAGGGATGCAGATGTCTCTGGGGTATAGATACTATTATTCTATGCTGTTCTTTATTAAAAACCTGGCTCTGGTGTTGTATTATGGCCCTTACTCTCCTGACCCAACTATGCTTGTTTAAAAGTTTCCTCAAACTTCTGTCCCAAAAGGCCATTTGACTCTAAGGCAGGAAGACAGAACCAAACAGAATAGCCCAGGAAAAGACACCATGTGCTTTAAAACAACTAAAATATTGGCTATTCCTAACAGAAATTACTGTTTCTGGGCCGACCCATGTCTGCACCAGGTCTTCTGTGTGTATGATGTAGCCTTCAGTTTAGCATTTTTGTGGGACTCTGGAGAGTGTGAACAAGTGGATCTATGATTCTTGTGCCTTCCCTTGGGTTCTTTTCCTTCTGTTGCCTACCCAACATGGATGTGATGGTTTTTGTTTTATCAGCATTGGATACCATTTGGGCCTTAAAGGAAATACTTTTTGTTTTATTTTGTTTTGTTTTGTTTGAGACAGGGTTTCTCTGTGGCTTTGGAGGCTGTCCTGGAACTAGCTCTTGTAGACCAGGCTGGTCTTGAACTCACAGAAATCCGTCTGCCTCTGCCTCCCAAGTGCTGGGACTAAAGGGGTGTGCCACCACTGCCTAGTGGAAAAATACTTCTAATAATTACTATTTTCTCTTTTATGAAAATTTATTATGTCTTCATCTTTCTTATTTATGATTGGAGAAACTACATGGAATTAACCTGAAGGACATGTGACTTGTTCCAATTGTTTTTTTTTTTTTTTTTTTTTTTTCGAGACAGGGTTTCTCTGTAGCTTTGGAGACTGTCCTGGAACTCACTTTGTAGACCAGGCTGGCCTCGAATTCACAGAGATTCACCTGCCTCTGCCTCCCGAGTGCTGGGATTAAAGGCATGCGCCACCAAAGCCCGGCGTTCCAATTGTTTTTTATATACATGTTTAAATGTTTGTACTCCTATTAATTTGAGCGCCCAGAGCATTTATGTACTTTGAGCCTGGAACGGTGTTTCATGTCTGTACAGATGGATCAAACCTTGGAAGAATGAATCTCCCTCTATGTCTGTACTTTATCATATATTGAATCGAATGCAGAAAAGGACAAAAAAAGATTGGACTAATTATTGACGTTGTGTTAGGAATTGTTGCCATTACTGCCGTTGCTGCTACTGCTGGGGTCTTCCTGCATCAAAGCACGCAAACCGTACATTGCATTAAAGATGACTATCTTGTTCAGAAAAAATTAAGTAACACTTAAAGGCAGTATACTGCATGCTGAAATCACTGATTTAGAGTCACAGCTGTGGTTATGACAGGTGATGGTGCATGCCTTTAGTCCCTGTACTTGAGGGGGAGGCAGGCACTCTGAGTATGAGGTCAGCCTAGTCTACAATTCGAGCTCTAGAACAACCAAGGATACACTATCTCAAAAAATCAAAAACAAGACAAAACAACCCCAAACAAACAAACAGCCCACCCCACCAAAAAAAAAACCCAAAGATAGTTATCATTAAGATGTGATTGGAAGTTGGGCGGTGGTGGCACATACCTTTAATCACAGCACTTGGGAGGCCGATGCAGGGGGATCTCTGTGAGTTCCTGGTCTACAGAGTTCCAGAACAGCCAAAGCCACAGAGAAACTCCATCTCTAAACACAAACAAACAAAAACAAACAAACAAACAAACAAAGAGATGTGAAGTCAGAAGCGGTGACTTGCCTGCCAGTGGAACCGTACTCCTTCCTGGATTGTCCCCCTCGACCCTTCCCCAGGCCCATGCCATCCCAGTTTGTCCCTGGCCCTGCTGCTGGGTCCTGTGCCTAATCCCAATGGACTTCTGCCATTGAGGCACAGACCACACCAGCCACAACCAGCGAGTCCCTCTTCTGTCCCACGGCCCACCCCTTCCCATCTCAGCACCTGCACCGGAGCTGGGCCTGCCCCACACAGAGTCCCCAGACAGAGGAATCCCACTGCTCTGCACGGAGCTGGGGCGCCCCAGACAGAGGAATCCCACTGCTCTGCACGGAGCTGGGGCGCCCCAGACAGAGGAATCCCACTGCTCTGCACGGAGCTGGGGCGCCCCAGACAGAGGAATCCCACTGCTCTGCACGGAGCTGGGGCGCCCCAGACAGAGGAATCCCACTGCCCAGCACCGGAGCTGGCCTGCCCCAGACAGAGGAATCCCACTGCCCAGCACCGGAGCTGGCCTGCCCCAGACAGAGGAATCCCACTGCCCTGTGCAGCCCTTACCAGAGCTCGGGAGTAAGCTGCCTGCTCGCTGGACTGCTGCAACCCCCTGATTCTTCTCTATGAAGACCACACTGCCACCCCCCCATCATCCCCACATTGCTAACCCTTTCCCAGAACTCCCACACACTCCACAGGCCCAGATACAGTCCACACCTGTCCGAAGAACAGATGACATAGGCCCAGACACTGTCCACACTAGTTGGGAAAAGTGCCAACAGCTCTACCAGAGGCCAGGCTGGCCCTAGGTACCCCAGAAAAAGACTCGGGTTTTACTGGAGGCCAGGCTGGATCTAGAGACCCAAGAAGACTTTACCAGAGCCCAGGTCAGACCAAATGACCCAAGACCCCCCAAATCCCAGGAGAGACACCTACTCTCCCGTCACCAGAACCCTTGGCCACTTGGCCAGAAGCCCAGAGAGAAAACTGAAATCAGGGAGCAAAACACCCATCTGAGGGCAATTATGTCACCACCAAAACCCGCTATCCTGTGACAAGGCCTTAAATTTCCAACGAAGCTGAAGCACAAGAAAACAACCTTAAAAGTAACTTTATGAAGATGATAAAGGTCCTTAAAGAGGAAACGAAAAAATTCCTTAAAGAACTTGAAGAAAAGACAAACAAAAATGCGGAGGAAATCAATAAATCTCTTACAGAATGTCAACAAAAGGAGGAATGGGAGGATGGGAGGGACAGGGAACTGGGATTGATATGCAAAATAAGATTGTGTCTAATTTAAATAAAAATTTATTACAAAAAAGAAAACCAGGAAAAACAAGCAGGTGATGGAAACAAATAAAACTGTTTAACTCTGAAAATTGAAATAGAAGCAATAAAGAAAACATCTATGAGGGAATACTGGAAATAGAAAATCTGTATAAGCAGCCAGGCAGTGGTGGCTCATGCCTTTAGTCCCAGCACTTGGGAGGCAGAGGCAGGTGGATCTGTGTGAGTTCGAGACCACCCTGGTCTACAGAGAAAGTTCCAGGACAGCTTCCAAAGCCACAGAGAAACCCTGTCCCAGAAAAAAAAGAAAGAAAGAAAAGCTGTGTAAACAACAGGAAATACAGATGCAAGCATCACCAACAGAATACAAGAAACGAAAGAGAGAATTTCAGGAGTTGAAGATACTAGCAAATAGATACATTGGTCAAAGAAAGTATTACATCTAAAAAATCCTGACTCAAAATATCCAGGAAATCTGGGATACTATGAAAAGTCCAAACATAAGAATAGTGGGGCCAGGCGTTGGTGGCGCACACCTTTAGTCCCAGCACTCGGGAGGCAGAGGCAGGCGGATCTCTGTGAGTTCGAGACCAGCCTGGACTACCAAGTGAGTTCCAGGACAGCCTCCAAAGCCACAGAGAAACCTGTCTTGAAAAAAAAAAAGAATAGTGGGACTAGAAGAGGGGTAAAAAAGAATCCCTGCTCAAATGCCTGGGAAATATATTCAATAAAATAATAGAAGAAAAATTTCCCAACCTAAAGAAAAGCATACATATAAAGATACAAGAAGCTTATAGATCACTAAATAGACTGGACCAGAAAAAAAAGTCCCCTTGCCACATAATAATCAAAATGCTAACATACAGAACAAATAAAGAATACAAAAAGTTGCAAAGGAAAAAGGCCAAGTAACATGCAAAGGCAGACCTATTACAATCATACCTAACTTCTCAATGGGGACCTAAAATCCAGAAGACCCAGATTCTAAGAGCCACAGATGCCAGCCCAGACTGCTATACCCAGGAAAACTTTCATTCACCATAGATGAAGAAAACAAGGTTTCTTTGAGTAACAGTCCTGGAACTCACTTTGAAGACCAAGCTAGCTTTGTACTCACTGAGACCCGCCTGCCTCTGCATCCTGAGTGCTGGGATCAAAGGTGTGCACCACCGCCACCTGGCTCAGTAGCACTCTTATATAGAATTGATAAAAAGACTAAGAAATAAATCCGGGAAAAAACACCCTTCACAAATAGCCACAAACAAGTATCTTGGGACAATTTTAACCAAGCAAATGAAAGACCTAGAGACAAAAACTTCAAATCTTTGAAGAAAGAAGTTGGAGAAGATATCAGAAGACGGAAAGATCTCCCATGCTCATGGATTGGTAGGATCAGCATAGTAAAAATGGCCATCTTACCAAATCTACAGATTCACTACAATCTCCATCAAAATTTCAATGCAACTTTTTTTTATGTTTCAAGACAATGTTTCTCTGTGTAGCCCTGGCTGTGTAGCTCTGTAGACCAGGTTGGCCTTGAACTCAAAGAGATCTGACTGCCTCAGCCTCCCAAGTGTTAGAATTAAAGGCATGCACCACCACTTCTCGGTTCAACATAATTTTTTACAGAGCTTGAAAGAACAATACTCAACTACATTTGGAAAGACAAAAACCTCAGGATAGCTAAAACAATCCTGTACAACAAAAAACTTCCAAAGGTATCCCCATCTTGATCTCAAGCTCTGCCAAAGAGTTAAATTAATAAAAACAGAGCGGTATTGGCATTAAAACAGGCAGGTGGATTGATAGAACCAAATTGAAGACTCAGACATAAATCTACAGACTTATAGACACCTGATTTTTGACAAATAAGCCAAAATTATAAAATGGAAAAAAGGAAGAATCTTTAACAAATGGTGCTGGCATAATGTAGAATGCAAATAGATGCATATCTGTCACCCTACACAAAACTCAAGCCAGGCTGACCAAAGACCTGACCATAGACGCAGTTATACTGAACCTGATAGCAGAGTCTGAACTGACAACCAGGGAACTCTGCATATACGCCACAGTTGTGTAGCTTGGACCTCTCGTGGGACTCCTAAGAGTGGGCTGTATCTGACTCTTTTACTTGCTTTTGAGACCTTACTCCTCATACTGGGTTGCCTTGGTCAACCTTAAAAAGGGAGGTGCTTAGTCTTACTACAATTTGCTATGCCATGGTTTGTTTTTATAACCCTTCTGCTCCCTTCTGAGAAGAAAACAGAGATCAGCAGATTGAGAGGGGACATGGCAGAGGAGAGGTGCAGAGAGGGAACGGGAGGAGAGGAAGGAGGGAAATCATGGTTGGGAAGTAAAATAAATAAATAGAGTTAAAAAAAAGACGCGGGGGCTGGAGAGATGGCTCAGAGGTTAAGAGCACAGACTGCTCTTCCAGGGGTCCTGAGTTCAATTCCCAGCAACCACATGGTGGCTCACAGCCATCTGTAATGAGATATGGTGCCCTCTTCTGGCCTGCAGGCATACGTGCACACAGAACACTGTATACACAATAAATAAAATAAATCTAAAAAAAAAAAGATGCGATAGGAATGTGACTCAATTCTGTCACTACCGTGCATTGGAATGAGACCTTTCTCCCTTGGGCTAGAAAATATTCATTATGTGTGTTGGTATATAACTAATATACTATAATAGTATATGTATATTATATATATATATTAGTATATGGCTCAAGAAATATTGAAATTACAGCCTGATATTACTCATATGTATGGACTGACTAGAGATAAATTATTGGTGGCTATTGGTGATGGTTTGGGGAAGTGAAGTTCATTTACTCAACTTAAGAGTGTAAACTCCTCCTATGCTGTAATGTTTATATTGAATGTTTGCTTTTGTTATTTTTAATGCTCTGGGGGGAAAACCTGATAATGAAGAAAATTCAACATTGAGCAGCTGCATTCAACATTATTTTACAAAATATAGTTAAATAAAAAGGGGGAAATGAAGGAGACTTGTTGAACTGATACTTGGCCCAGACAATACACTTGCCAGACGTTCCTTGAAAACAAGATGTTTGCAGAATTTTGGTAAAATGCTGTCTTCACACTCCAACAAGTATTTCTTGGCCAGCCATCATGTTCTTTATCTTTTGGGAAAAGGCTCACCAGTAACATATAAAAAGCTGTCCTTTGTCCAGCAACAGCAAAGCAAACCTTACAGATTGGCATCTTATGCATTATGCATTTTGTGATAGCTGTAAGTGTATAATAGAGCTAAGGATACAGACTGCACCCTGCTTCCTGAGACAGCTGACTCCTTTACTGTTGCTCATTTTGGCGTCCATGGCCTCTCTGACCTCAGTCTTTCAGAAGAGAGTGTGAAGCTCTGCCATCTGGACACACTTCAGCTCACTTCCACGATGGTGACCTACACAAGATCAAGATGCCAGCAGAGCTGGGACCAGTGTCCGAAGGCCCCACCCACCACAAGTGAGGAACTATTGTCAGGTGACGGCTGCTGAGGGAGGCAGTCACTTTTGTTTGATGATGTGCCTGCTGATCAGTTGCCCATTAACCTCCCCAAGTGGAGGTCCCCATACCCATGTGCACATGGTCAGCATTAATTGGTCTTGGCATTAATAATAATAATAATAATAATAAAAGCTGGGTGGGGTGCACACCTTTAATCCCAGCACTTGGGAGATGGAGGCAGGAGAATATCTGTGAGTTTGAGTCCAGCCTGGTCTACATAGTGAGTTCCAGGACAGCCAAGGCTACACAGAGAAACCCTGTCGCAGAAAAGCAACAAAAAAATCAAATAATCATAAAAAGAATTAAATTAATAGCCCCTCTCTGGCCTCAGCAGGCAGTACTGTGTTATCTAAATACCAGCTCATGTATATGCATAGTTAACAATAAACAATAAAATCTTGGGCTGCAGGGATGACTCATGGTTAAAAGTGCGTGCTGTTCTTGCAGAGGACTGCAGTTCAGTTCCCAGCACCACATCAGGAGGTTCACAACCACCTGTGACTCCAAGGGATTTGACACCCTTTCCTTGAATCTGTGGGCACCTTCACTCAAGTGCATAAGCCTACACACGAAAACATATATAATGAAGTGAAAAAATGTTAAAGTCTAGATTTACTTAAAGCTGTGCGTGGGTATTTCAGTGGTGGCCGTGTGTACTCTGGAGTGGCGGAGAACCCGGTGGCTGCCTAGCTAACAAGGCAGATCATGAACAGGGATGCTCCCAAGCCGATTGAAGTCCACTACAACACCTTCTCCCTCCCTGTATATGGGAAATAATTAGCGTGAAGGACTGAACACTGAGTCATGGAGTTAAAACTAATAAAGGTAGAAAAGTTAATGAAGTAAAGGAGGGTGAAGGGAAGCAAATGAAGCAAAGATAAAGGCGCACTCCCGGCACTTCCGTGGGGACCCGCAAGCAGAAGGCAAGCCTCTTCCTGTCAGCCCCAGAGCCAGAGCTACCAGTCAGGGCATCCCCCTCAGGTGTCCATGGGATACTCTGCAGCGTTAATGAACAGGGTCAGCCTGGCCTGGAAGGCAGGGCGTGGTGTGGACAAATGACCCACGGCTTTATTTCACACATTAGGGAGACATGTGCTGGAGAGGATACCCTAAATACCACACCAAACCACTGCAGATGCTGGAGCAGAGCCAAATGAGTGACACCATCGCACTGCTGACAAAATGTAGTCTGGAGAAATCTGAAGCGCGGCCACGCCCGAGGAGGCCAGGATCTGCAGTTAAAGATAAGTAGTTCTTATAAGAATGATTGGGGGCTGGAGAGAGGACTCACTGGTTAAGAGCACCGGCTGCTCTTCTAGAGGACATGGTTTCCAGCACTCACATGGCGGCTGACGTAGAAAAGACTAGATATTAGATACTGTCTACTGATTTATTTAGTGGTTTACTTAAAGCACCGCTTGCACTGCCTATTTGCCAAGCATGACTTCACTTGCTACCTGGATAGAGTGACCTGCAGAAAGGACTGAAACAATGGGCCATTGCTTTTAACAACCTGCTGCCTGCCAGGTATGCTTTGTAAGGTCCTGCTGGTCATCACCCCACCCCAGTTTTCGTAAGATCCTGCTGGTCATCACCCCACCCCAGTTTTCGTAAGATCCTGCTGGTCATCACCCCACCCCAGCTTTTGTAAGATCCTGCTGGTCATCACCCCACCCCAGCTTTTGTAAGATCCTGCTGGTCATCACCCCACCCCAGCTTTTGTAAGATCCTGCTGGTCATCACCCCACCCCAGTTTTCGTAAGGTCCTGCTGATCATCACCCCACCCCAGTTTTCGTAAGATCCTGCTGGTCATCACCCCACCCCAGCTTTTGTAAGGTCCTGCTGGTCATCACCCCACCCCAGTTTTCGTAAGATCTTGCTGGTCATCACCCCACCCCAGCTTTTGTAAGGTCCTGCTGGTCATCACCCCACCCCATCTTGCCTTTTTAGAGTATAAAACGAGAGTACATACTGGACCCAGGTTTGAAGCCTTCTGGGGGTCTCCTGGCTTTGGTCCACCAGTGACATCTCTCTTCCTCTTTCATTGGTATCAGAGTGTTTATTCCATAAAGTCCTGTACCAGATGGTGATTCTCTAATCCCAGCACTCAGGAGGAAGAGGCAGGGGCAGTTTGATCTCTGTGAGTTCGAGGCCAGCCTGGTCTATAAAGTGAGTTCCAGGACAGCCAGGGCTGTTACACAAAGAAACCTTGTCTCAAAACAAACAGAAAACAAAAGACCTCCCCCTTTCTATCGTTGCTTGTTAACCTTCATGCCTAACAGCAACTCCTGGGGTTTCAGTTTACTAGTCCTAGTGCTTTCCTCTAAAACACTAAGGAAATGGTCCTTGAGATTTCTTCTGAGTTTATCTTTTTTTTTTTTTTCTGGGCACATGTCTACTTTTTTGTTTTTGTTTTTTTTGTTTTTTTTTTTTCGAGATAGGGTTTCTCTGTGGCTTTGGAGGCTGTCCTGGAACTAGCTCTTGTAGACCAGGCTGGCCTCGAACTCACAGAGATCCGCCTGCCTCTGCCTCTGCCTCCCGAGTGCTGGGATTAAAGGCGTGCGCCACCAACTTTTATGAGGGATTCTGGAATGTTGGAGGGGTAATTCTAACCCCTCCTATGGTCTATGCTGGGGTACTTCTGAAAAAATGTACCTTCAGGACATCCAGAATAAGGAATAATGCGCTCTGGAGAACTGAAAGGCAGGTGACCCTTCTTGTGGTCTGATGGGTCCCAGGCGGTTCAGTCTGTGGTTATACTGTGGTCCAGGCCAGGAGGATACCCAGCCCCCATTTCCAGCTCTGACAAATGCTGAGAAAAAGCGGCAGCACTGGGCAGCCAGAAGGTGGTGACCCAAGTCCATGAGAGGCAGGCACAGGTCTCACTTGGAGGTTGGTGGTGACCGGCGTAACGCTGGGGTCAGAGGTCTCACCTGACTCTGCTCATCTGGACTCGGCCAGGAAGCCTAGAGTTCGGCACTGGCTCCTCTGCCGGCTCTTCCAGGCAGGGCGAGGTGCCCTGAGGTGCCAGGTTCAGGGTGGAATTAAGAACGCTCTGGTAGCTATAAACATTCGTACAAATACATAAATACACAGAGCCCCGAGCTCCACAGAGAAGAGCGAAGGGACGCACCTTTGTCCCAAGATGGCCCAGGCCTTGTCAAACTCAGCTGGACGGGGTTGAGGGACAGAGGAGACTGGGGACAGTTCCGGCTGTGTTCCCCAGGCACAGCTTGAGTGGACAGTGGGGATCACCACTGTGCAAAACCGTAAACGTCACTGAGAGTAGCTGCTACCGCCAACCACCGGTGGGGTCTCTGCCTGGGGACTAGAGGCCGGTGGGGGCTCTTCCTCACTGTCGCTGCAGTTTCCACAGTGGTCCTGGAAGGACAGGGGAGACATGAAGGGAGAGAGGCACAACGGGTGCCCTTAGTCACCATGAAGGCTGACTACGGCCAGTACCATGCCCAGAAAGGGGCTGTGGGGACCCCACACGTTTTAGAGTAGCACTGAAGAAAGCCTAGGGAGCTCCCAGATCTGCCGAGCAAGGCCTTTGTCCATCCCCTGGACAGACCCAGGCACGGGGAGGCAGCCGCTAAGCAGGGGTAGCAGCTTGAAGTGAGCAGCGGGGAGGGAGCGTAAGGTGGGCACCAGACTTCTTTCTCCTACATCTCGCCTCTGCCATGGAAGGGCTGCCTGGGGCTCCCCACCGTCCAGCAGCAAGGCCACCCCATGAGGAGCCCACATGCTCACCTCTGGCGACTGAAGAGTCTGCAGCAGTCCCTTCTTGGGGGGTGCAGGTGGCTGGCCCTTCCAGTCCAGGTCTGGGGGACCTGACCCACGCAGCCCAGAGACATTCAGTCCCTGGAAGCACTCGGTCTCCACCAGCTCATTCTGCCAGGGGACGGACACACTGCCCGTGGCAAACTTGTGGTAGAAGTCCTGATCGGTGGGCTCCAGATCTGCGCTTCTATCTGCAGAGAACTGTCCAGAACATGCTTGTAGTAAATAGCCTGGGGATCAGGCTTAAAAGGTGGTTCCAGCATTCCAGCTCCCAGCAGCTCGAAACTCAGTCTCTTAAAAAGGGGGTGCTCCTTTACCTCCCGGGCACCTCCTCCAAGGCACCCCAGGCGCTCAGCAGGGTCCTTACTGAGAAGCTGAGAACAGAGTGAGCGCGCCTATGAGGAAAAGGGCTCTGAGTACTCCTCGGGACCTCCTTGACCAGCCTCTCCTTCCCGCTTGATCTTCTTCCTCTGCTGGAAGGGGGAATGGCCTGCCATCATCTCACACAGGAGGCAGTCAGCGCCCACCAGTCAGCCGGGTTAGCTCCTGGAAGAGGCCCTTTCAGGGTCCCTGCTGTAGCCGCTGGGCACAGTTACTCACCAGCTGTCAGGGAACTTCAGAGAGGAGGTCAGGACCCGTGTGGCTCAGAAAATTCTGCATTAGTCGCCACCCACATGCCTTCTGTTTCTCATCAGGGGTCACCCCATCCAGGAAGGCAGTACAGCAGGTCAGCTCAGGACTCTTGGCGCAGAACTCACGAAATAACAGACGCCCAATGGGCTGCCACTCACACAGGCTGTGGTAATCATGCTCAAGGCTGAGTCGCAGCTCCTCACACTGGCTGATTTGGGGGAGCTGCAGCATCTGGCGCCATTTCCTGCTTTTGCCTTTTCGATTCCCACCACCACCTTCCCGGGCCTCGAGTAGCACCCTGATCGCTATGATGTTCTCGAGCTCCATAGTCAAATTATATACAGCAAAACCAGTTATTAAGAATTAGTTATAGAATCCAGTTCACTTGTACTTGGCAAAATCAGAAAAAAATATTCCATTATCTATTCATTGTGAGCCCAAAGTTTTGTACCTAATTTGTTTTCTTTTATAACCAGAAGGATAAAATGTCTGGACAGCACTTAAAGTTCCCCTGCAGTGGTGGATCTCTGTGAGTTTGAGACCAGCCTGGTCTGCAAGAGCTGGTTCCAGGACAGCCTCCAAAGCCACAGAGAAACCCTGTCTTCACCCCCCACCCCAAAAAAGTTGCTCTGCAACTTTGGGGCAGCCAAATTTGACCTACAGGCATAGCATATCTGACCAACTTTCCTGTGAAGCAGGAAACTCTGAAGGACTACCCTACCTTGCCTTGGCAAAGTTTGACAGTCACCTTTCCAGTGTCCTGCTGGTCTAGTTTGGATGGTATACTGTCAAAAGTTGAGTGAAGGGCAGTTCTTTGCCCAGTGGCTAGCTTTTGCCATAATGAAAGCAAACTCCATGTGGAGGTTCTTCAATGCCCATTATCTTTTTTGTTTTGTTTTGTTTTGTTTTGTTTGGTTTTTGGTTTTTCGAGACAGGGTTTCTCTGTGGCTTTTGAGGCTGTCCTGGAACTCGCTTGGTAGTCCAGGCTGGTCTCGAACTCACAGAGATCCGCCTGCCTCTGCCTCCCGAGTGCTGGGATTAAAGGCGTGCGCCACCAACGCCCGGCTTTCAAAGCCCATTATCTTCCTTTGAAGTAAATTGGTGCTGCCAGAAGCAGACATGTTTCACTGTCATGAAAAAACTTAGGTTATTAAACATATTAAATGCCATATTCTGTAGGTCTTTGAAGTATTTGAAGACCATCTATTTATGTAAATATATCTGTTTATGACCTTGAAAACATATCTAACATGACTATAATTTTGACTTTTATAGATGACTATTAATCTGTGTTTCTTAATTATATATTACCTTTTTTTGAGACAGGATTTCTCTTTAGTTTTTAGAGGTTGTCCTGGAACTTGATCTGTGGACCAGGCTGGTTTGAAACCCACAGAGATCTGCCTGCCTCTGCCTTCCAAGGTCTGCATCATCATCACTAAGTTATATTACCTTTAAAAATGAGCTGCATAAGCATAATACCCCAAACAAGAGTAGAAACATACATACAGTGTAACAAAATTAACTTTAAATTTGTATCAATAAACCAAAATCCATACCAATGTAAAATATTTTTAGTTGTTGTTTGGATTAAAGTAGATTGAATAATATATCCCCACACACACTTTTCTTGGTTTTCTGTGACAGGGTTTCTCTGTGTAGCTTTGGAGCCAGTCCTGGAACTCACTTTGTAGACCAGGCTGGCCTTGAATT
The DNA here is from genome assembly GCF_017639785.1 of Mesocricetus auratus. Lineage (NCBI taxonomy): Eukaryota > Metazoa > Chordata > Mammalia > Rodentia > Cricetidae > Mesocricetus > Mesocricetus auratus. The sequence goes on from NW_024429185.1 coordinate 3,411,241, forward strand.
CAGAAATCTACTTGCCTCTGACACCTGAGTGCTGGGATTAAAGACGTATGCCACCACTGCTCAGTTCAATAATCTATCTTTTTTATCTCATCAGTCTTCAATTAAATGTTTTCTTTTACGAGCTGTCTTGCCCATGGCACCTCTTCACAGCAATAGAACACTAGGATAACAATCAAACTTTATTAAAAACATTTTTCTTGGAGGTGGAAAGAATGCACGTCAGAGGATGAGAGTAGTGTCAAATGGTGTCTTCTGCTCATTACATGGCCATTCCACTCACGAACTCACAGTATTCGTGGTCATCTGTACAGGGTCAAGCCAGCCAAAATTCTAGCACTGGTAAAGTAGATGATTTCTAATCTTTAATTGCTACTGGCAATTGACAAAATCTGGAGAAAGGAGAATTATTCCTTTTTGAGGAAGTATCTATACCCATGCACATATGGGTAATGCTAACTGCATTTAGTGGGTTGGAGGGAGAAAAGGGGGAACAACATGATCATAATTTACTCTGTACGTGAATGAGATTATCAAGAATAAAGAAAAATAACATACACAATTTTATTTTATCCAGATAAGCAACATAGCCAGAATTCAAAATTCTTGATTTTTAGTTTAGTTTTTTTTTTTTTGAGATGGGTTTTTCTGCAGCTTTGGAGACTGTCCTGAATTCATTCTATAGATCAGGCTGGCCTTGAACTCACAGAGATCTGCCTGCCTCTGCCTCTCAAGTGTTGTGATTAAAAACATTGCCACCACTGCCCGGTGACATTTACTTTTGAGTTTCCCCTATCCTGGAATTATAGGTATGTGCCATCTCACCCAGGAAAACAGAAAACTGCTATGTATTTTTCATATTTAATCCTTTGATTCTGCGTGTCTTGTTGCATGTAAGCTATCTGAAGATTTTGTTTTTGGTATATCTTTTTTATTCAAGAGGCTTCTTGCTATTTTTCTTTTGCAAACTGATGCAAATCTTCCTCTTATGCTATAGGTTATGCATTTTTCATGAATGCTAGAAAGTCAAGTGATAATGGAGTGTTTCCACATTTTATGCTTAGGATTTCTCTCCAGTGTGAGCTTTCCCATGTTTGTTAAAGGAACTGGAATGATCGAACACGTTCTTGTATTCCATCTATGTTTTTTGTAGTGTGACTCCTTTCATGATATAAATGGGTACTGGATCAACGAAGGCATCCCATATTGCATACAAACCTTGGGCTTCTCACCAGTGTTAGTTAAGTCATGTATATGAACAAAATAAGAGCAACTGAAGCTTCCCCACATTTATTATACTAATAGTATATTTTTGCTATAGGTCTTTTCTTGTTTGTGAAAGCCAGCTACTGTAACAATCAAAGGTCTTCCCACAATGCTTACACACATAGGGTTTTTCTCCTGTGTGAACGACATCATGCCTTCGAAGGGAACTGGAAAAGTGAAGACTTTCCCACACTGCTCACACGAGTAAGGTTTCTCTCCAGTGTGACTTCTTTTATGTATGTGAAGGTAACTGGATTGACAGAAGGCTTTCCCACAATGCTTACCCACATAGAGTTCTTCTGTGTGACTTCTTTTATGTATGTGAAGGTAACTGGATTGACAGAAGGCTTTCCCACAATGCTTACCCACATAGAGTTCTTCTGTGTGACTTCTTTTATGTATGTGAAGGTAACTGGATTGACGGAAGGCTTTCCCACACTGCTTACATAGAGTTCTGTGTGACTTCTTTTATGTATGTGAAGGTAACTGGATTGACTGAAGGCTTTCCCACAATGCTTACACACATAGAGTTCTTCTGTGTGACTTCTTTTATGTATGTGAAGGTAACTGGATTGACGGAAGGCTTTCCCACAATGCTTACATAGAGTTCTGTGTGACTTCTTTTATGTATTTGCTGGTTGCCGGAGCAAGAGAAAGCTTTCCACAACTGCTTACATGGGTAAGGCTTCTCTCCAGTATGACTTCTTTTACTTTTAGGAAGGTAATGGATTGAATGAAAGCTTTCCCACAATGCTTACACACATAGGGTTTTTCTGCTTGTGACTTCTTTTATGTATTTGAAGGTTGCTGGAACAAGTGAAGGCTTTCCCCCACTGCTTACACGAGTAAGGTTTTTCTTCAGTATGACTTCTTTGATGTATTTAAAGGTGAATGGACTCAGAAAAGACTTTCCCACATTGCTTACACATGGAGGGTTTCTCTCCTGTGTGACTTTTTAAAAAGTGTATTTGAAGGTATCTGGATTGAGTGAAGGCTTTCCCATAATGCGTACACACATAGGATTTCTCTCCAGTGTGACTTCTCTCATGTACTCGAGCATCACTGTATCTATTAAAAGATTCCCCACACTCTTTACATTTATGGTTTCCCTCTCTAATGTGAATCTTTTTATGATTTTGAAGGGAACTGAGATACCTAAAGGCTTTATCACATTCTTTACAGACATAAGATTTCTCTCCCGGGCTGGAGAGATGGCTCAGAGGTTAAGAGCACTGACTACTCTTCCAGAAGTCCTGAGTTCAATTCCCAGCAACCACATGGTGGCTCACAACCATCCGTAATGAGATCTGGTGCCCTCTTCTGGCCTGCAGGCATACATGGAGAAAGGATGTTGTATTCATAATGAATAAATAAATCTTAACAAAAAAGATTTCTCTCCCATATGATTTTGTTCATACTTCTGAAAGCTTTGGGGAGAATAGAAAGCCTTCCCCCATTCCGTACATTTATATGGCTTCTCTCCATGTTCCTTATACTCATGAGTTATGCATCTAGTCTGATCGCCGAGGGGCACCTGTAGGGATGAATGACCAATGAAGTCTTCACATCCATGGCTTTCACATGGCTTTCCTCCAGTTTTCTGACTCACCACAGGATCTGGAATTTCATTGACAATTTCTTTTTTTTTTTTTTTTTTTTTTTTGGTTTTTCGAGACAGGGTTTCTCTGTGGCTTTGAAGGCTGTCCTGGAACTCACTTGGTAGTCCAGGCTGGTCTCGAACTCACAGAGATCCGCCTGCCGACAATTTCTTTCCATTGATTATCTTCTTCATATTCACAGAGCTTTGATGCTGCAACGATAAACGGCACACTTGCTGAAAGTAAAAATAAGTATTTATTGTAGAAATTACTCACAAGAGACAAACAACGCAGATGAGCCGTGTAGTTTTCCGCCACTAAACTGGAAGCAGGAAAGCCGGAAAAGAGATTTCTCCCACGGTTCTTGTACTCATTTTCAGTGTTCTGTTCTCCCAATGTCTGTCCTAAAAGTAGACCCAGAAAATCATTATGAGTTATTGTGCAAAATTATGATTCAAGTTCTTGTTATACTATGACCATACCAAGTTGAATCATCTAAGTTTTCCATTTTCATACCCCAAGTCACAGAACAGCATTGATGGGCAGTAGACACTGTGTGAAGAAAGTATATCCCTCTTACCTATACATCATGTATGTTCCTCATGGTTTCTCTCATCACAGCTCTGTAGAGATTCTTCTGTGAAGGATTCAGGGAAGTCCACTCCTCTAGGATGAAGTTCACAGCCACAGCTCATAGGTCACTGACTCCTAAAACAGCCGCATATGCTTTCAGGAGAAAGGATGAGACTGATAGCATTGGGAACCTCTACTCAATTCACAGGAAGTCTCACGATTCTGGAATCTCCTGCCATTTATTCTGTGAGTTGATTATTGTATTCTCCCCACTGTCACACAGCTTTTCTCACACAGCTTTTCTGGTACTGCTCTTGAATACTCTCTTGAAGAAATAACAGAACAGTGACATCTGGTGAGTTGTGATATGCTGTTGGGTCATCCCTAAGATTTTAAAAAAATATTTATTTATTTAGTATACAGTGTTCTGCTTTGCATGTCTGAAGGCCAGAAGAGGGCACCAGATTTCAATACAGACGGTTGTGAGCCACCATGTGGTTGCTGGGAATTGAACTCAGGACCTGTGGAAGAGCAGGCAGTGCGCTTAACCACTGAGCCATCTCTCCAGTCCCCATCCCTAAGGTTTTAATTGCTTAGCAGGTCTGCAGCATGTACTACTCAGTGTGCACAGCAGTTAATGACAACAGTTCAGAGGCCTCAAATTCATTACATGCATGTGTTTCCACAGTTCCATCCCCTTCATCAGTGTAGCTGCCAAAGGAGCTTGATTTGCCAAAACACTTCTTGTATCTGTTTACTAGCTTCCACTCTGAAAATTGGTGCCCATTTTAGATCCTCAGTAGAGAAAGCTTCCTTGATCAGCCCCCTTATCTTCCTGTGTACCATGTTTAATGAGCTTCTTCTATAGACACATTTTTCACACCTGTTGTCACAACTTGTCACTTGAGAAATGTACATTTTTCTGTGATTACACAAAGAAACAACATTTGGAAGCATGGAGAGAGTATACAATAGTTCAAATGGATTAAATGATAGATAATCGGGAGGCAGAGGCAGGCGGATCTCTGTGAGTTTGAGGCCAGCCTGGTCTACAGAGCAAGTTCCAGGACAGCCTTCAAAACAATACAGAGAAACCCTGTCTTGAAAAACCAAAAAAAAAAAAAAAAAAAAAAAAAAGAAGCTGCCGTGTTGTGGTTTTCACAGCCCTTAATTTATGGCCCTACCCATTACCTGGCCATTCCACATTGGGTGATCTCAAGTGGAATCACATGGTGTAGAGTTTACTGCTACCCCAATAGGATAGAAATGCCATAGATTCCTTTATTCTGGGGATTTCTCTGAAAACTCCCTCCACCTCCAACATGATGTATTGCTCCTTTCTAACCAAGGCCCAATCCTGGTCTCAGTCCCTTTATCCTGATAGAGCCCATTCCTTGAGGGTAAGTATGTGTTATCTTCCTTCCCCATCTGCTGTTTCCGTCTGTATTTAACACTGAAGACACCGTGACTTCTTCCTTGGTTTGTAGGAATGCTTGGGCTGTCATTTGCAGTGTTGCCTTTGGAACCAGCTTGTATCGAAGGCACTACTGTAGGGGTGATGGCGGGAACTTCTGTGTATATGTTGTCTTATTGGTTGATAAATAAAGCACTGTTGGCCAATAGGGAAGACAGATAGGTGGGACTAGGAGTCGAGGAGGATTCTGGGAAATGTAGTGAAGAGTGGAGAGTTGCCATGTGATCCCGGGAGGAGAGGGTGCAAGTCTGGCATTCTTGGTAAGGTAAGACCTTATAAAATTCACAGAGATCCGCCTGCCTCTGCCTCCCGAGTGCTGGGATTAAAGGCGTGCGGCACCAACGCCCGGCTGTGAGTTCGAGGACAGCCTGGTCTACAGAGAGAGTTCCAGGACAGCCTCCAAAGCCACAGAGAAACCCTGTCTCGAAAAACCAAAAAAAAAAAAACCTTATAAAATTATATATTAGTAATTATGGGTTAATAATTAAGTAGGAGTTAGCCATTAAGAAACCATAGCAAATGGCCAACAGCTTCATAATTAATAGTGTCCTGTGTGTTCATTTGGGACTGATGTGGCTCTGGGACCAGGCTGGCGGGGAGAATACACGTTACACTGGGATCTGAGTAATATTTTGGAAATATGTTCTATCCAGCCATGAGTTCTAAGAAATCAGAACTTCTATTGTCTTTTAAATGTCAGCTGATTACCGCCAGATGCCTGACCTTGGTGAGGAATGGCTTCTATTCTGTATAACGAAAGACTTGGGCCAGGGCAAGTACACCCACCTTGAGGGCTAGTAAGACATGCTGGTGTGGAGGGCCTAAGGACTTGAGTACAGGCTGTAAAGGAGTGTCTCTAGGATTAAAGGAAATATTTCCTATTAGCCCTTTATACATGATAATAGATGTCTTCTGCCATTACCCCCAACTTTTGGATGGTTACTTAAGATGATGCTTCAATAACTGTGGCCTTCAGTATTGACTGAGAGCCCTCCTATTTTGACCAGATGTCTCTGTCTCATTCTTAGAGCAGTTGGGTAGGTAGCTTCCCTGAGTCCATGCTCCTCCAGTCAGGGTCAGACCCGGGGCTGTTCAGCTGGTTCTGATCGCAGCCCCAAAGATATCAGTCCGGTATAGATGGCCCCGCAGCATGGGGCTAATACAGACTGGACCACGATACACTACAAGAAGGATGTGTCTCTGCTTTAGTGCCCATGGCTAGCGTAAATGCCAGAGCCTCACTGCTTCCAGGTGTGTGGGATCTGCTATCTGTACCATAAGTATGAACAATTTCCTGCTGGAATCTCCAAGAATCTAACCATTCCATGAAGCGCTTCCATATGTTTGTCTGGGCAGATGGTTAAGTACTTGCCAGTTTAGATCCCCTGAGACCAAATAAAATGCTGGGTAGCTGTGGTGGCCTGCTTGTAATTATAGCCTTGGAAGTTGGCGTCATCAAGTCTCCAGAGCAAGCTGGCTAGCACCACTGGTCTTAGCAGTAAGCCCTGGGTTTAAGACCATGCTTCAGTGAATAGGGTGCAAGATTAATTGGGATGACCCCTGATGCCAAGCTCAGGCTTTTACATGTGTATGTACAGTTACATACACGAAAAATAGAAAGGAAAAGAAAAAATGGTTCCTGTTCCAAATGTTTACTTTTTTGGTACATAAAAATTATTGGGAAGAAACAGGGACCAACATGGCAGTTCAAGTTAAACAGCAAGTGTGTGGACAAACACACAAAACCAGAGCAGGACTGCTGCCTTCTGCAGATTCGTACCCTAATTTTGTCTCCCCAGTTGTCATGGGAATGATATTCATTCTGTTTACTACTGAGGTAAGGACATGCATCATCATCAAGACAGATTGGTGTTTCAACATTTCCCTACCTGGGAGGTCAAAGTCCACACAAAGCACAGGTGTGGCCGGGCGTTGGTGGCGCACGCCTTTAATCCCAGCACTCGGGAGGCAGAGGCAGGCGGATCACTGTGAGTTCGAGACCAGCCTGGTCTACCAAGCGAGTTCCAGGACAGCCTCCAAAGCCACAGGGAAACCCTGTCTCGAAAAACCAAAAAAAAAAAAAAAAAAAAAGCACAGGTTGTGTAAGTCCTCCTGTACCCAGTGCCCAGTGTTCAACTCTCATCCTGTCCCTATTGAGAGAAAATCTCACCATGTAGTCCTGGCTGATAGGGAGCTCTCCACACAAACCAAGCGGGCGGGAAGTGACGGAGATCTGCCTGCTTCTGCCTCCAGAGGTGAGATTAAACAAATGCTAAGGAGTGTTCAACTCTGTGACAGGTAGCATCTTGGATTTCCAGTCTCCCCGAGAACATAGCTAACATTTCCTATGAGTCTGGTCTATTTGTAATCAGAGTCAGTTTGGAAGGGCAAGCTGGGTTGTCTACCTGACGAGTAATGGACATTAGTTTGGGTTCCTGAGGTACCTATTGCAGGAGGTAGAAAGGCTGAATCAAAGAGAGGGGGAAACCCTGCGATTTACAAACATTTTAATGTAAAATTTTGAATTTGAAAGGAGGAATTAACTGTCCTGACAAATTTAAAGATATCAGAATTAATGGAGGCAACACAAGCAACAGAGGATAGGAGTGCTGAGTATAAACTGCATCATCATATCATTAAAGATGAGGAAATTACTAAAACATATTTAAACTATATGTAAAAAAGATGTAGTCACTCATTAAGTCAAATAAAGGGCTGGAGAGAGGTTAAAAGCACTGACTGCTCTTCCAGAGTTCAATTCCCAGCAACCACATGGTGGCTCACAACCGTCTGTAATGAGATCTGGTGCCCTCTTCTGGCCTGTGGACATACATGCAGGCAGAGCACTGTATACATAATAAATAAATCTTAAAACAAAGCAAAAAACCAGTAAAATAAATATTAAGTGGGTCGCATTTTATATCAATGAGGACAAAACTCAGCCAAGTAAATAATTTCAAGTGATGATCATAGAAAGGCTATTCAATAATAAAACTTGTTGAGGGGCTGTGGCTGTAGTTCAGTTGGCGGGATGCTTGCCTGGCAAGCATGAGGCCCTGGATTTGATTCCTATTGTGGTGAGGTGGTGGTAATGTGCTCATTTAATTCCCACACTTGGATGAACAAATCAGATATGGAATGTAGATTTATTCCTGTAATCCATTACATTTGATGTGACTAAAGCCTTGGTCTTATAATCTCTGGCCAGAACACACTTAAACCAGTGGAATGTATCTTTTGGTAGTGAGGGGAAAATGATAAAAAGCTATACCATCAATATGATAAAATTTATATAGCAAAAGATCATTAGTTAGTAGGATTCCATTACATAAGGAAATTTCATCAGAATTTTGACAATAATGACTCTAAGGTGAAAGGAAAAATTTGACAAATTGTGAAGTTGATTTTTTTATGTTACTTTGCAGATACTTTGTCCAAATATGAAAAAGATAACATGTCAATGTATACTGTTGAAAACAGTTAAATTATAAAATATGTACAGAAATTTTGTTTGGAGAAAATATTAAAAGTGAAAAATAGTTAAATTCAGTTTAAAGTCATTTGTTCTGAATTTATATTCATATATGACCTATGACAAGAGCCTTGTAGGAAAACCCGAGTATGAATAATCTTTCATGTTTGTAAGCACCAAGCTTGCATGTGTGGAAGCCAGAGAACATCATCAGGTGTTCTCTCCTACCACTCTCTGCCTTGTTGCTTGAGAAACGGGCTTGCACTATCTTAGAGCTTGGTTTTCATCTAGAGCGGTTGGTCAGCAAGCCCCAGGAATCCACCTGTGTTACCCCCTTCTTTCCATTCTGGGGACACAGGTGTGCTCAGCCACATCTGGCTGTTTAGTGGGATCTGACCTATGTCCTGATGCTCATCCACCGAGTCATCTTCCCAGCCCAAATTAAAAGTTTTCACAGGTCCATTAGACAAAATTATTTTAAAACTACATAAAAATTAAGACTGCTCACATATTAGAAAGACATTTCAATTCAATATTTTAAATTAAAAACAGAAAGTTATTAACTGAATTCACCAATACTGAAACTACAGAGGAAGCACACGCAACTGTTTAAGTAAACCTTAGCAAATAATTTCACTGAAGCATTTATTTTCAAGAATAAAACTAGAAGAACATGGTTTAGATCTACCTAAGAATGTCCCACTGACAAACATTTATAAACATAGAAAGTTTCTTCTGAAGTGTGCAATTTCTAAAGCATTCCATACATTTTTTTTTTTTTTTTTTGGTTTTTCGAGACAGGGTTTTTCTGTAGCTTTGGAGCCTGTCCTGGAACTTGCTCTGTAGACGAGGCTGGCCTCGAACTCACATAGATCCGCCTGGCTCTGCCTCCTGAGTGCTGGGATTAAAGGCGTGCGCCACCAACGCCCAGCCTTCCATACATTATTTTATGCCAGGCTCTTCACACTAGTTGTGTTAACAGAATCCTACTACATCAGCCTTTGACACATGCAACAAGTGACAATTCTACTTACATTTATAAGGTTTTGACTGTGTATATGCTGGCCAAGTGAAGACTCACAGATTTCTTCTAATCAAGGTTCTGGATACAGTGTGTTCTTTTGTGTGTGTGGTGTGCATGCATGTGAGGATGAGTGTTCATATGTATGTGGCTGTACATTATACAACAGCCAGAGGTTGATGTTAATGGTGGATGTCTTCCTGAATCATCTCCACTTCACTCTTTGAACTTGAATAGACTTGAGTAGACTAGCTAACCAGCAAGCTCAGGAATCTCTTCTCTGTCTCCCCAGCACTGGGATTATTTACAGGCATGTGCCGCCATGTCTGGCTTTTATATTGGTGCTGAGGATTTAAACTCAGGACCTCATGCTTCCAGGGCAGGCACTATACAGATTGAGCCATCTCCCCATCCCCTTAGTGTTTTTGTGAGAACTGAACAGAGAGAAGTAGAGATAATCCCACATGCTTTACATTGATTCAGGTTAAGTTCATTATACCATCATGTTTGCTTTAAAGAGCTTATAATAAAGGAGTTTTCCTTAATTCTGTATTTAGAGATATGCTCCAGTTTGTCTCCAATAGTGTTCTTTTGAAGGGAACCAGAACATATTAAGGCCTATTTACATTGCTTACAACCATATATTTTGTTTTTTAGTTAATAAGATTAAAACATATTCAAAGAGGAGGTTTTCCAATGTAGTTACACACAGTGCATCCTTTCATGGTATCGAAGAGAACCATGAGTACTGTAGGATTTCCCACACTGTTTACACACATAGGGTTTCTCTCCAGTGTGAATCCTTTCATGACACCGAAGAGAACTGTGATCAGTAAAGGCTTTCCCACAGAACTTGCAGACATACGGTTTCTCTCCCCTGTGGATTCGCTCATGGCGTTGAAGAGAACTGTGGAAAGTGAAGGCTGCCCCACATAACTTACACACATAGGGTTTCTCTGCACTGTGGATATTTTCATGGCAACGAAGAGAACTGTGGTACATAAAGGCTTTCCCACACTGCTTACATACATAGGGTTTCTCTCCAGTGTGAGTCCTTTCATGGCAATGAAGGGAACTATGAAACGTGAAGGCTTTTCCACACACCCTACACAAACAAGGTTTTAATCCGCTGTGAATTCGTTCATGTTTTTTCAATGCACTGCTCAACACGAAGGCTTTCCCACATTGCTTACACCCGTAGGATTTCTCTCCACTGTGAATCTGCTCATGGTATCTAAGAGCATTGTGATGCATGAAGTTTTTCCCACACTGCTTGCATGCGTAGGGCTTCTCTCCACTATGAATCCTTTCGTGGCATTTAAGAGAACCTTGACGACTGAAGGCTTTCCCACACAGCTTACATACATAAGGTTTCTCTCCACTATGAATCCTCTCATGACACTGAAGAGAACTGCAGTCAATGAAGGCTTTCCCACAGACCTTACATTCATAGGGCTTCACTCCAGTATGAATTCGTTCATGTCTTCGCAAGGCACTGGGACAAGTGAATGCTTTTCCGCATTGCTTGTATATATAGGGTTTCTCTAAACTGTGGATCTTTTCATGGCATTGAAGGGAATTGTGATCGCTGAAGTCTATTCCACACTGATTACATATGTATTTTATTCCATTGTGAGTTTCTTCATGATTTTCAACCTTACTCAAAGAAGGAAAGACTTTCAGAAATTGCTTGCATTTATAGGGTTTCTCTCCACTATGAGTCCTTTCATGGCGGCGAAGGCCACTGGAATACGTGAAGGTTTTGCCACATTGCTTACATGTATAAAGCTGTTCTTCAGTATGTGTTCTTTCATGGGTCAAGAAAGAACTGGAAGAGAGAAAGGCTTTATCACATACTTTACATATATATGGCCCATGTCCATTATGTGTTATGTGCTGTTGAATACCAGCGAGAGTCAAAAAGTCTTTCCCAGTCTGCTTTAAAACACAAGATTTTTCTGTAGCATGTATTTTTTCAGGGACTTGAACATAACTGTGTTTACTGAAACCTTCCTTAGTTTGCTTCCATTCATTAGTTTTCTCTTCCATTTGAGTTGTTCCGTGCTCCAGAAAGCGCTGGGGAGAACTAAAGACTTTCCCACATTCCTTATTTGTGCCTGGTTTCTCTGCATAGTCTTGATTCTCACATAGTCTGTATCCAGTCTGAACTGCGAAGGGAAGAATTTTCCTTAAATATTCATAGTCATCTTCAAGGGTCGGGTCTTCTTGATTTTTTGCTGGAATATAGATCCAGAAGAATCACTTTGAGTTAATACAACTCTCCAGAAAATGATTAGATTCTAAGTAGGTTTCTAGTACAACATGACCATGACTGGTTTATTATCAAAATTTCTGTTTCTGTACAAATCATCGAGCTGTATCGATTGGCAAAAATACGGTTTTCTTTCCGGGAGGTGGTGGCACACGCTTTTAGTCCCAGCACTCAGGAGACAGAGGCAGGTGGATCTCTATGAGTTTGAGGCCAGCCTGGTCTACAAGAGCTAGTTCCAGGACAGGCTCCAAAGCTACACAGAGAAACCCTACCTCAAAAAAAAAATCCAAAAACAAAAAACCACAAACCCCAAAACCTGTTTTCTCATGAACTAAACAAGGCAATGATTTCCCCCCTTACCTATGGCAGCCAGGTTCCTGAAGTTTTCCTGCATTACATCTCTGTGTAGTCTCTTTTGGGAAGAATTCAGTAAAGCCCATTCCTCTGGGGTGAAGTTCACAGCCACATCCTCGAAGGATACAGACTCCTGAAAAATGACACATTATTTTCAGGAGGAAGGGTGAGATACATTGGAGATTTCTACTCAGTGCATATGATGCTGTGTTACAGAATGCTGGGGCTGGAGAGATGGCTCAGAGGTTAAGAGCACTGCCTGCTCTGCTCTTCCAGAGGTCCTGAGTTCAATTCCCAGCAACCACATGGTGGCTCACAGCCATCTGTAATGAGATCTGGTACCCTCTTGTTGTTTGTAGGCATACATGCAGACAGAACACTGTATACATAATAAATAAATAAATCTTAAAAAAAAACAAAATAGAATGCTGTGTCGTCCAACGCTAAATCCATGTAATGCTCACCAGTGTTCTGGTCAGTGCTCTCTCTCACTATTTAGCAATGTAATTCCAATGCTAGGCTGGAACGATATCATACAGCAAAAGCAGATGCTGTTATGCTGTTTGATTGTCCAGTAAAATCTGTACAATGGCTCTGTTGCACCTCTCCTAAAAAAATTCCACTGGGCCAGGCACAGCAGCGCACACCTTAATCCCAGCCCTCGGGAGCAGAGGCAGCGGGTCTCCTTGCGTCTGAGGCCAGCCTTACATAGTGAGTTCTTGGTCAGCTAGTGAGGCTCTGTCTTAAAAAAAAAATCCCATCCTGGTCTACAAAGTGAGTTCCAGGAGAGCCTCCAAAACAATACAGAGAAACCCTGTCTCGAAAAAAACCAAAAAAAAAAAAAATCCCACTATTCAGTATCCATAATAGACTTAACAGCAGCTATGTGGAGACTATTCTTAGAACAGGTCTTGGAAAAGTGCTTGACTCTTGAGCATGAGGGCCTGAGTTTGAAACCCCCCAATCCCACATAAAACTGCTGGGCATGGTGGGACACAGCACTGGCGATCACAGGTGCAGACAGGTGGATACTGGTTAGCCAATCTAGTACAACTGGTAAGCTTCAGGTAAAAAAGAAGACCTTTTCTCAAAAGGTGGACAGCATTCCCAAGGAATTTACTTGGAAACATGCACACACTTCCCTTTCCCATGAAGAATAATCAAATTATACGCTGAAATGGAAAAGACCAAATTCGAGTGTTTTGACAAGTATCTTTTCATGTGTAAAGTTTCCTTTTATATGCAGAAGATAAGAAGATTAGCAAGTATAGTGTCACACAAACAAAATCAAGAATTAAAAATCTAATAACTGACATTAGAAGCAAGAGAGCCTTTGACAATATTCCACCCCAAGTCATGATCAAAGTTCAGCATCTGGTATGCACAGGAGGAGCACACATTAGGATAACAAAGGTTTTCATGACAAACACATAACCAGTAATACTATCCTAAATGAGGGAAAAAACTGAAAGTATTTTCTCAAAGATTAGAAACAATTGCTAGGTGACTACCCAAGCCTCTTCTTCAATATAGTACTAAACTACTAGTCAGAGTAATTATGCAAGCAAAAGCAACAACAGGTAAACGAATCAGAAAGAAGGAGTCAAACCATCCCTGTCTCAATACATAGAAAACCACAGCCAGGTGCTATAGTGTGCACCAGGCAGCACACAGTACATGAGAGCCTAAGGCAGCATGATTTAAGAGTTCCAGGCCAGACGGGGTGCACAGTTAGACTCTCTGTGTAAAGAGCAACAAAGCCAAGAAAACCAAGTACCGATCAAAAGATTATAACAAAACGACTGCGGGAGTTGGTGGCACACAACTTTAATCCCAGCACTCAGGAGGCAGAGGCAGGCGGATTTCTGTGATTTCAAGTCCAGCCTGGTCTACAGAGTGAGTTCCAGGACAGTCTCCAAAACTATATAGAGAAACCCTGTCTCAAAAAAACAAAAAAAATTATTTTCAATTAAACAAGACATTAGAAAAGAAAGACCTACCATGATCATGAATTAGGAGAGTCAATATCTCTAAAATAACCCAAAGTAATAACATCGATTCAGTGAAATTGGCTTAAAATTATCACAACACTTTACACAAAACTAGAAACTGAAAGGGTAAACTAAATTCAAAGGCTCCACTTCTAATAACTTAGAAATAAAGGGACCAGACCCTCACTCAGCCCCTGCTTCAGCAGCCATGACAGACTACAGAAAAGACACATGGGCCTCTGACACAAGGAAACTCCAGATCCTCTGGCCTCCCAGAGTCTAGGGACAAAGCTGAACACAAAGAAACTCCAGATCACCCCCACCCCCAGTCTCCTAGATACTTGGTTCCTGGGAACTGTTTGGCCACAAAAGAAACTCCAGGGGGGACCAACACCTCCCCTGTAGTCTCCAGGATACAGTTCTGAAAACTATTGGTGTCTATGTACAACAGGCCACCTGCAAGTAACAAGACAATGCCATAGAAACCACAGAATGTTCCCTCTCAGCACTGATCAATGAGAATAATTGGTACACAGGTATTTCATGCCAAAGCATGACTTTGAGAAATGCTCCTAATTATTCCCAAATGTCAACCAATCAGAAACCAACCTGTACCTACTGATGTAATCCTGTAACTTTTGTTATAAAACGTAGCAGGAGACAGGGAACTTCACTCCCTCGGGGGCTGCTGAGTCAGCTAGCTAGACGGGGTCCCTGCCATGGGTGGATGAACAATCATTAAACCTTGCTTTTGCAGTTTAGTGGGTCTGTCTTCCTGGTGGTCTCTGGGGATCTTTACAACTTGGGCACAACAGAAACAATGCTTAAAATTGGTCTGAAATCATAAGAGACCAGGAGAGCAATGCTTCGTGTTTCATGTTACCTGATTTCAAAACACATTGCAGGTGACAGCGAGAACAAACAGAACAGGATAAAACCCGACAGGATACTGTCATAAATACAGATGTTCAGTCCAATGGGAGAGAAAAGAGAGCACGGAAACAAAACCATTTGGTCAGTTGATACTCAACAAAGCCGTCAAAAAACACACACCGGAGGCAGGAGGACATGACTGATATATGATGGCGGTGAAACTGCATTTCTATATGGAGATGTCTGAAACTGGCCTCCTAGAGAAATTACACCGCAGAACAAAACCATCACTTGTTGCCTCAAAATGATCCGCTGGCCAGAGAAGACAGAACAGTATCAAGTACACCTTAATGCTGCCGATTTACCTCCCAAGAAAAGCCCCGGGTCTTCTAGCTAACCCCACGACAACCTTTCACTCTCACATCGGGGCCTTCTCCCTAACTCTGTCAACTAGCATTAAAAACCCGACTCAGTCCCTGCAACAGTCCAGCCGCATCCCAGACGGCCACACTCCGGGTCTGTCACGGGGATCGGTGGGTCGCCCGGGCGGTAAACTTGACAGTGCCTGGGAGGACCTGGAATTGGGGGGCTGACAATCCGGAGAAACAGCGTTAGCATGGGGGACACAGTCGTGGAATTTGGAAACGGCTTCCCACGAACCCGGGCTCTCCCAGGGAAAACAAAGCGACCGCCGCCGCCGCCGCTGCCGCTCGCCCGCCCGGGGCCGCAGAGCTCGGGCCGCGGCCACCGCGTCCTCGGGGCGTCCGGGGCGCAGTGCAGAGGCTCCGCCGCGGTCCCCAGGACCCTGGGGGCCAGGCCCCCG
Source organism: Mesocricetus auratus (assembly GCF_017639785.1). Lineage (NCBI taxonomy): Eukaryota > Metazoa > Chordata > Mammalia > Rodentia > Cricetidae > Mesocricetus > Mesocricetus auratus. The sequence continues at coordinate 3,426,955 of NW_024429185.1, forward strand.
CCTCCACCCGCCGCGCTCACCATGGCTGCGCTCGCGGCCTCCCGCGGCTCCCGGCTCGGTTCCGGGACGCCCGTTCTCCGCGGCTGTCAGGACGGCGCTGCCAGGAAGAAAGATGGCGGAGGAGGAGCTTCCGCTTCGTTCTCCCGCGCGCCTGGTCAGGCAAGTTGCTCCGGATGGACACTTTCTACGTCCGAATCCCTGGACTGCTGCGACCTGACTCTGTTACTAGGTTTGGAGGTCATGAAGAAAAAAACCAAACGAGACTGAACAGCTTGGGACTCGATAAACTGACAGGATGGGGCCGCGACGTGGCCCCAGAAGGCGTGGCGGGTGACGCTCTTCCGCCTCGCCTGCCCGGGATCCCTTATTGGGGGTCAGTGTCCCACCGTGCGGCGGAGCGGCCCGGGGCTCCCCGAGCTGGCAGGGTTGTGGCGGCGCCAGAGAACGGCGGCGGATGAGGACAGCCCGCTGGCGCTCTCCACGGGGCAGCGGTGGCTCCCGGCGCTCTCCACGGGGCAGCGGTGGCTCCCGGGGAGCGCGAACCAAAACTAGCGCTGCAGCCTCCGTGGCACTCGGCTCTTCTCTCGCTGGGAACCCGCTGGCCTCGGGTATAGCTGCACGTAAGCAGAATTGCCTCTGGCTTTGCTGAAAGGCCGCCTGCCGCGTTTCTACCCTCCCACTGAGGCAGTGAAGTCACCAGTTTTCCAGGTGGTAGTGTCCTGGAATCCGAGAAGAGGTTGGCTAGTTCACGACACCGAAACAGGGGCAGCCGATGCCATCCTTGAGGCAGTTTGGTGCAGAGCCAAGACTTTGTTAAAACTTTTTTTCAGGGCTTGGAGAGATGGCTCAGAGGTTAAGAGCACTGACTGCTCTTCCAGAGGTCCTGAGTTCAATTCCCAGCAACCACATGGTGGCTCACAACCATCTATAATGAGATCTGGTGTCCTCTTCTGATATGCAGGCAGAACACTGTATACATAATAAATAAATAAATATTTTTTTAAAAAACTTCCCATTTCCATTCAAGGAAAGATAAACGTGTCAACAAGAGAATACAAGCATTCCATGCGTATGGAAACTGGGGTCCTGTGCTGTCAGTGTTCCACAGAGGGAAGAAAAACATTTGAATTCTTATGCAATAATAGCCTGTTTCATCCACATTTACAAGATTGAGAAGGCAACAGTAATTTAAGCCTGAGAGCTAACACCACTGCATAGCAAGGCATCCTCTCTGAAAATGTTTCATTACAAAAATGATATATTAGTCATCGACGGATTGTTGTCTATGCTTCAAAGCTCCCAAAGCACAGCCCCCTTCATTAGAGACTCTGGCTCCATACATATCTTACCACACCAACATTCAAGTGACTCAAATAGGCCCCATATTCTGTTTTCCCCTCTCCGTCTCCTCCTGAGTGTTTTAGCATTTTATGGACACAATTTGCATGTTAGTCTAAATTATTCCTGTCCAGCAGAACCTCAAAAGATCATGTACATAGAACCTTGTAAACCTCAGAACCTAGATAGATCATGCTCCACTGTGGTGTTAGCAAAGCTTCCTGTCTCGAAGTTCCTGATGAGCTATATTTATTTATTTATTTTTAATTAACTCTCTGGTGAACCCAGTGAACACTTTCTCTGGCATACCCAATTGCCTCAGAAACACCTGCTTTCTTGACTGTTTTTAAATCCCTGATATCTAGTTAAGAGCACTGGCTGCTCTATCAGAGGTCCTGAGTTCAGTTCCCAGCAGCCACACGGTGGCTCACAATCATCTGTAATGAGATCTGGCTCCCTCTTCTGGAGTGTAAGTATGCACACAGACAGAACATTGTATACACAATAAATAAGTCTTTAAAAAAAAGTCCCTGATATTCTTGGGTACCTCCGCTAGAGATAAGCAGGTGTCTCTAACAGCTGTGCGTCAGTTCATCAGGGACTAATTTCCTTCATATTGACTTAGACTGTGCGGCCTTTCTCTCAAGGAGGGATCAGTAGTTGTATCAATTTCTCTGCTTCCATAGTGCTAGATTGATCCAGTTTGCCCACCTGTCCCATGGCTGTGAGAGACTTGCTTTTTTTGTTTAATTAAGTCTTTCCCAATTCAAACAGTTCAAAGGTAGAGCATTCCCTGATCATTATAGATTCCACAAAGGACCTCTAAGACCCTCATCTGTATAGTTTCTCTCATAGATTGAGCCTTCCTCTGTATTAGGTCAAACCTCAGGAACATTTCCTTCTTTACTTACTAGTTCTTGGAAAGTGTCATACAAGATATTTTGATCGTATTCACACCTGCCTCAAAACAAATTATATTTACCAACACATTGATTGAAACAGTTATGAAACTGTACAGAAATTGTTTGAAGAACAAAAATAAAACTAGTGAATCCACACACAAAAGCTATTTCTTTCTGAGCATAGACTAAATATATAAGAAACTATCATATCACTCCAGTAGGGACTTCAACATTAAGTCATTATCCAAAAAAATATAGAAAAAAAATCCATGAATGTTAATTTCATTCTCATGCAGGGACCATACTTTTTGCTAGTTTGAATCTTAGTATATGTGTTATCAAAGTGAGCTCAATAATTCATCTCTAATACCCATTAACCACAATTTAAGAACTAATCCTATTGACATCTTAGAAAAGCACATTATTCACTAATGAACTCAAGATAGCTTCAAATAAAAACAGAAAACTAAATGTTTATGATATAATTTGATTTAAAATCACCACCTGTTAAGTGCTTTTTTTTTTTTTTTTTTGAGACAGGGTTTCTCTGCATTGTTTTGGAGGCTGTCCTGGAACTAGCTCTGTAGACCAGGCTGGCCTCGAACTCACAGAGATCCGCATGCCTCTGCCTCCTGAGTGCTGGGATTAAAGGCGTGCACTACCAACGCCCGGCTAAGCTCAGTATTGATACTGTGAATTGTTATTGCTTAAAGCTGTCAGAACTGCTTTTCTGCAGCTACTGTCTTTAATTTTTACTATCGTGTGGAACTAGTTTAAGTCTTTGACCTTTATGTAAGCTCTGGGGGATTGAACCCAGGCCACTGGACTTGCACGACAAGTGCTTTTATCCACTGGATCATTTCAATGGCCTACATTTATTTTCAAGACTGAAATTAGAAATGCGTAGCTCAGAGATCTACTTTAGGAACAGGTCACTGATAGGCACATTATATTTATAATATATATATATTTTTTTTGGTTTTTACAAGACAGGGTTTCTCTCTATTGTTTTGGAGGCTGTTGGGCCAGCCCGACCTCGAACTCACAGAGATCCTCCTGCCTCTGCCTCCCGAGTGCTGGGATTAAAGGCGTGCGCCACCAACGCCCGGCTTTGTTTTGTTTTTTGAGACAGGGTTTCTCTGTAGATTTGGAGCCTATCCCGGACAGGTCGTAGTCCAAGCTGGCCTCAAACTCACAGTTATCTGTCGCACCTGCTGTGCGGCCTGCATCCGAGAATGTAGTGAGGTGGTCGGGATAGATGACACAGAGACCGGTCGGTTGCTTTAAGAAAAACTTTATCCTTCCCAAGTCAGCTTAGGAGGAGACTCCAAGTCCGCTTAGGAGAGAGAAGTCTCTCAGGAGAAGTCTCTCCAAGAAAAAAAGAGCTTCCCTTTTTAAGGACTTCTGCCATCCACCTACATACAATTCTTTCCAGACTTCTCACCCTCCTGGCTGGTGGTTTAATCTCCGGCCCCAGAATTGGGGAGACACAGCAGGGGAACAGGAAGAGGCATCTAGCCGTAGGGGGTGTGAAAGTCATGGTATCTCAGTGAGCCAGCCCTTATCTGAGCCCTATCAAGCGCTTTATAGCACTGAATTGTTTTCAGTAAACATTATCTCACAGCTGCCTGCTCCCAGGCCGAAGGGTTTCTGCTCAAGGTCTGGTGTCCCCACAATTCACCCCTTTTTATTTTTAAATGAGGCACTCCTGGCTTGGGTCAAGTAGGGTCACCCTCCCTGGCCCGTCTTTAGGGGACCTTGAACCCCTGTCTTAGGTGGGAGGGGGTCTTCCCCACAGGTTGCCCGTCGACGGAGAGACCCCAACCTTAGAATCATCTGTAATAAGGCTTTATGGCTATCGGGATTGCCATGGGCTAAGGCACTTTGAACTCAGCATGAAGCCAGAATGCCTACTGTCACTGTTACCATTCCTAGGACCCCCACTGACATAGCGCCTCTCTGTCACCTGCCCATCCCCCAATCTGGGCCTGTAGCATTTTACCACCAGTCTTTCTTTGCTACAAGGGTGATTTATAGTTACAATTTGACGGTTAAAACAGTGATAAAGTTTACAATCATTTTGAGATCTACTTAGGAAAGCATTAGATAGTGCACTTGCACAGATACATTAGGTACAATCATTGATGTTACACATGTAGCATTATAAAAAATATGAACAAGAGGCTTGTTGCACTATTTACAGAGTACCAATTTGTTCCTGTGGTGATGTAGTCTGCCGATTTAATGTCAGTAGTATCAGCCGAACATGTAACCCAAGTCAAAGTCTTTTTGTAGCACCAGGACAAACCACGTTTCTCCAGAAAAACACACTGGCATAGGTGTGATTCCAGAAACAGGAACTACCAAGTCTGATATTTTAAGTGTCCATGTCCTGTTCAAATACTGAAAAGAGGCTTTTGCCACTCATCACAGTCCATACCAATGTCCAAATGTTTTAAATGGGTCCTTTTTTCCGGAAGGTTGATGCAGTAGGTCTGTTGAGAAACTGGAAATCTCAAACTGACTGTTTTCTTTCTTTCTTGGGCTATAGATTTGATGACATCAAGGGTCAGGAACACTGATTTAGGAGATCTCACTCAAACTGGCTTAGGTAGGCTCCCATGGTCTCAGGTCTAGTTTTCTCTGCTCCATGTATCTCACCAAATGTTGTGACAGCTACTGAAGCTTTATTCTTTTCCTGTAAGAAAACACAAACATGCCCTCGACCCCAAATTAGGGTCTTCTCTACTGTCTAGTGTATGGATGTTTCCATTTGACCTGAGTAATAGTTGTTTAACTTTCATTATGTCAGAATCTGTCTGAAGCAGATTCCTCACTGGCATTTACATTTAAAAATTTTTTTTAAATGAGGAGTGGATTATTTAATGAGTCATGTGGGGACTGGGGACATTACTCCCCCTTTTATTTTTAAATTTTGTTTGAACTGTTGAAGTTGGACCATAACAGTAGAAGGATTTGTCTACCCTCCTTAGTCAACTATCTAGGTGAATTGGGATCACTATTTAAATTATTAGTAGATGTCCTTTAAAAGGGACATAACCACATAACCATTAAGTACCTTTGAGAATCATTTAAGGATTATAAACTATACTATGTCTCAAATAGTCCCCCCCCCCTTTTTTTTTACCCTGTAGCTCTCCCTAGCTGACAAGGCCTCATTTGCATCTGAACTGACAAGGCCTAATTTGCATCTACACAGACACCTTTGGGGGTGGGGGCCTGCCAAAGCGGCAGGGCAGTTCCCTGAAAAAAACCTCTCTCTCTCTCTTTTTTTTTTTTTTGCACTGGCTCTGAGGGCTTAACTTGAATTTTTTGTTAAGATATTAACCGACTGACTGGATGTTTCTTTTGGCTATATCTAAATCAATTTAGGTAGTTTTTAACTGTTTGAAGGGATTTAAGTATCCCTTTAATCATATCCAAGGCAGTTAGAACAGTTGCTTTTGTCAACATTCACGCATTTACATTTTACACTTCATACATATTGACGTGGCCACGTCCATACACACAGACCATGCATACATATCTCTCCTTTTGCCTAGGTTATGATTAGTTTGTTGAGCTGAAACTTCTTTAACAGAACAACTCCAGTCAATCTTTGAATTAAGACAAAAGGTTGAAAAGGTCCTGTATGTCCCTCATCATAGGAGGAGAGGGAGGGGGAGAGAGCTAACTGGGAATGGTGTGGGATTTTTAAACCTTAAAGCCCACCCTAGAGCCATACCCCCTCTAACAAGGCCACACTCCTAATCCTTCCCAAACAGTTCCACCAATTGGGGACACAGTATTCGAAGATACAAGACTATGGGGCTGTTCTCTTTCAAACCACCATGACACAGGAGTTGGATTTTTGAGAAAATAAACAGTTCATCCCTCAGCAAGCCCCGAATGTTACACCCAGGAGCTATCTTGAGAAGGTCCTATTTTTTTTTGTTGTTTTCATTTTTTTAGTTTTTAGTTTTTGAGACAGAGTCTTATATTGTTGGATTTTCTTTTACTCTAGCACCACATTGGAATGCCAAAACTTTGGTTGTTTTACTCTTGGCTTTTTGGGGGGGGCTGCCACCCAGCTCCCAAATAAATCACACATGGAGTCTTATTCTTTCTTATAAATGCCCTTAGCTTGGCTCGTTTCTTGCCAGTTTCCCGTCTATCTTTTGCCTCTGTGCTTTTTTTTTTTTTCTTTTTTCTTTTTTTTTTTTTGGTTTTTCGAGACAGGGTTTCTCGTATTGTTTTGGAGGCTGTCCTGGAACTCACTCTGTATACCAGGCTGGCCTCGAACTCACAGATATCCTCCTGCCTCTGCCTCCCGAATGCTGGGATTAAAGATGCCATCAATGCCTGGCTGCCTCTGGCCTTTTATCTGTCTCTATTCTGTGTTCTTTTCTTTCCTTCTTGCTCCATGGCTTGCTGTGTAGCTGGGTGGCTGACCCCTGATGTCCTCCTCTTTATCCTGCTTCTCAATCTCTTTTCTCCTCTCCTCCTAGATTCTTCTTCTGTTTATCCTCTCTGCCTGCCAGCCCCGCCCATCCTTTCTCCTGCCTCACTATTGGCCACTCAGCTCTTTATTAGACCACCAGGTGTTTAGACAGGCAAAGACTCACAGCTTCACAGAGTTAAACAAATGCAACATAAAAGAATGCAATAATCTTAGCTTCATTAAAATAAATGTTCTACAGTATTAACAAATGTAACACATCTTAAAATAATACTCTATAGCAGTCTTATTATGTGTGTAACCTTAGCTGGCCTGAAACTTCCCATGTATATCAGGCTGGGCTTGAACTCACAGAGATTTGTCTGCCCTCTACCATTTATGTGCTGAGGTTACAGTTGTGTGCCACCGTTATTGGGGAATATTCTATTCTGAAAGTCAGAGAACCTATCATAATCACATCTCAGAATCCTCATGAACAAACTGCCACATTAGCGGGCTGATGGCAGACACATGGATTAAAGTAGTGTATGTGACACAGATTTGCTGGGAAAAGAAAAGACTAAAGTTGGGCCTGGAGAGATGGCTCAGAGGTTAAGAGCATTAGCTGTTCTCCCAGAGGACCTGAGTTCAATTCCCAGCAACCACATGGTGACTCACAACCATCTGTAATGAGATCTGGCACCCTCTTCTGGCCTGCAGGCATACATGCAGGCACTGTATACTAAATAAATAAATCTAAAAAAAAAAGTTAAAAAGAAAAGACCAAAGTTGGTACCAGGGAGTGGGCTACTGATTTTTGGAGGAACGTGGAAGGCTTTAGACTACAAAAGTGTTTGACTGCAGTAAGCAGAGCTTAATGGGCCACCCTAGTAGGAATTCCAATGGCAGCAGTGCTGAAAGCAACGTGGTCTATCAAGGCAGAGCTCAAGAGGTTTCAAGCGGGAAACGATATTAGCATCTTGGCTAGAAATACTCCTTGTGATGCTCTGGAAAAGAACGTAGCTACTTTCTGCTCTTGTGTTTGCAAATGCAGGCCAGAAGAGGATACTATATTGCCTGGAGCTGGAGTGACTGACATTTGTGAGACACCTGTCTTAGTTTTTTTCTATTGCTGTGACAAAACACAGTGGTGACGACAACTTATAAAAAGACGCAGTTAATTGGGTTTGTGGTTCCAGAGGCTTAGAATCCACGATAGCGAAGCAAGGGTAGGAATAGCTGAGAGCTCACATCTTGACCTGCAAGTTGGAGGCAGGTCAAGCCACACCTCCCACCTCCCAACCTCCTACATACTATTCCACAAACTGGGGACCAATTATTCAGCGATATGAGCCTATAGGGTTTTGCTGCCTGGTGGGGGTGGGGCAGCCTCCAGCAGTGCAGGGCTCAAAAGAAATCCACAGAGTTGGTGTGCTAGATTTTTCTAACTGACGAGATTAAGGGAAAAAGATATTCACACTTTCTCAATGGTTTTCTTCCTTTAAAAAATGTATATGTATTATTTTAGCCGGGAGTTGGTGGCACACGCCTTTAATCCCAGCACTTGGGAGGCAGAGACAGGCGGATCTCTGTGAGTTCGAGGCCAGCCTGGTCTACAAGAGCTAGTTCCAGGACAGCCTCCAAAGCCACAAAGAAACCCTGTCTCGAAAAACCAAAAAAAAAAAAAAAAAAAAAAAAAAAAAGAGGCAAACACTGCCCACCTCCCCTCTCTGTCTTTCTGCCACTTCTCTGAAGAGGCAGACAGATCTCTCTCTCTCTCTCTCTCTCTCTCTCTCTCTCTTTTATTTTATTTATTTATTTTTATTTTATTTTTTGTTTTTTCGAGACAGGGTTTCTCTGTGGCTTTGGAGGCTGTTCTGGAACTAGCTCTTGTGGACCAGGCTGGTCTTCAACTCACAGAGATCTGCTTCCTCTGTCCCTCTCTCTTTTATCTCTTTCTGTCTCGTCACTTCCCTTCCCCCAGTAAACTCTCCATGTAAAGTCTGTCTGTAGGTCTGTTTCTCACCCACCTTTTGTCCCCTTCTTGCCACGGGACCTACTAAAATTCCCACTGCTTAGCTCTGTTCCTAACAGTTAGGAGCCACCTGAGTGCTAGGAATGGAATATTGTCCCCTGGAAGAGTAGAGCATGCTCTTAACCACAGAGCCATTTCTCCAGCCCAATGGTCTTCTTCTTTATTCTTCTACCATATACCTCTCTACAGCTTGTGTACCCAACACAGTTTTTCAGGTAATACAGGAATTACAATGTGGTAACATACATTCTATCTTTCAAGTGAATGATTATAATGAACATAGGTAAAAATATGTTTTTCATCCCCTTACATGATTAAAACAAAGTCATCTGAAGAACCCACATACATTTATATCTAAGTAACTTGTTACAGATTAACAGAATATGAGCAAACGGAGGATATTTTTTTCTCAGTCAATTTTTTTATTGGCAGGCTGTATATTGTGATTACAAAGAGTCAGTCACTTTATTACTTATCTTGAAAGGTAATCTTATAAGGAATTTTTTTAAAGATTTATTTATTATGTACACAGAGTTCTGCCTCCACATATGTCAGCTCACCAGAAGAGGGCACCAGATCTCACTCTAGATGGTTGTGAGCCACCATGTGGTTGCTGGGAATTGAGCTCAGGACCTCTGGAAGAGTAAGTAGTGCTCTTAACCTCTGAGCCATCTCTCCAGCCCCTTACAAGGAATCTTGAAGGAATCACAAACGTAAACTTGCTTGCCTCTGCCTCCCAAGTGCTTGGATGAAAGGCGTGTACCACCAGCGCCTGGCTAAACCTAAACTTTTATACATGAAAAACAATCAGTTATCTCTACTTTATATTCTTAGGGTGCACACCCACTCACCAATAGTTTCTTATATCAGGGGACTGAGTACATGGAATTGGTACAAGGAATTGATCATCACCTTTGATCACTAACCAGTCCTAGCAAGGAAAGTACATTGTAGATCCCAGGGCTTGACTACACTGCTACCATGACAGGCTTAATAGAGACGAGCCAGAAAACAGGTCTGAGTTTTGGTTTAGCCTAAGGCAACACCTGACTCCAGAAAAGACCAAAAACTGAGATCACCCAGGCACCACCCAGGAAAGGACCAATCAGCATTCCAAAGTTCCAGCCTAATGTTCCAGCCATTGTAGATAGGATCACCTGATGTCCCTTAACCCAGCACATCCCCCTTTCACCAAGACACCCCCAGACAAATGTTAGGCAATCAGGGGTCCTGAGCCTTAGAAATCCCCTCACCCCACATCTGCTTTGATAAAAATATCTCCAAACAATATGTCCAACATACTAAGGGTCTAAGCTCCAGCTCAGATAGAGGCTGTTTGCTTTTGCATATGGATTTGGATTCCTTGGTGATCTTTGGGGGACTCAGAGATCTGGTCATCGCATACATGAGCTAGTAATAATTGGATTGCTTTGTGTTTTTGACCCTGACCTAATGAATCTGTCACTCAGCTATGTGTCCTTATAAACTTTAGATTGTTCTCCAGGGTTTTTCATCTCAAAGCTGTTATCAAAGCATCTGTTCTAACCTGAAGTTATTTTGAGGCTTCTTTTCAGCTATGATGCCCATTGAAACCTGTGATTGCATCTTTCAACATTTAGATTAAAGAAATTCAAGCCAGCCTGGTTGTTTTTCTGCTTCCTTCCTTCCTTTCTTTCTTCCTTTTTTTCTTTCTCTTTTTTTGCTTTTTGAGACAGGGTTTCTGTATAGCTTTGGAGATTTTCCTGGAATGCTCTCTGTAGACCAGGCTGGCCTCAAACTCACAGAGATCCGCCTGCCTCTGCTTCACGAGTGCTGGACTTAAAGGCGTGGCCACCACCACTCAGCTTCAATTGTTTTTCTTAATCATTAACCTGAAGTATGCAGGTACTGAGGTGAAACCCATAGGCCCTAGCTGTGTAACATTTCCTTGTATTTATTTTTATTAATCATCAAAATTTTATGTAAACTAACATTATTATTATCTATTAGACAGTACAGCTTAAGAGGAAATCATCCTCATACTAATCCACAGGTCAAAATGTCCAGTAGAACAGGATGGATCCATGAGACAACCACACTACATTACAGGCAGTAGGGATCTCCCCACGCCCATTCACACCATGCCAGACACCAGGGAAAGATGGCAGAGGCAAACACGGAGAGGCACAGCTGAAGCAAGAGACTTTCTGGAGTCTGTGGTCTCGGGGCAGGGCTTTGCCCACTGAGATTCATCCAACAGGGATTCACCTCCTGGTGGGCCGACCCCTCAAACTTCAATTGCTTCCAGCTGCTCCTCTGACAGGGCCTCCAGCAGTGGGGGCTATTCTCATTCAAGCTCCCTCACCCCAGTAGGCTCGTGCTGCATCATAATGCAAAATGCACTTGGCTCAACTCCAAAAGCCTCAAGGTCTCTTACAATCTTAACACTGTTTAGAAGTCCAGTGTCTTCTGAGACTGAAGGCAATCTCTTAACTGTAACCCCTGTAAAATCAAAAGGCAAATTACGTTCTTTCGACATATAATGGTACAGGACATGCATTACCATTCCCGAAGGGAGAAGTGCGGGAATACTGGACCAAAGCAAGACTAAAACCCAGCAGGGCAAACTCCTAAGGCTCCGTGTCTAATGTCAGAGACGTGGGTGACGCTGCCCTTTGGGCTTTGCTCGTCTGCCTTGGGCTGGTTCCGCTTTTCTCGGCAGACGGCCCACAGCTCTGGCACCTCTAACATGTTGGGGTCTCCAGTGCCATCCAGGCTTCTCTTTCACAGCTCCACAAAACAGCTTCTCGGGGCCTCCATGCAGGGACACTCTTGCCACACACCTTGCCTTGGAGGAGATTTCGGACCCTTTACTCATTCCTGGGAAACCAGAGCCGTGTGGATAATGATGTCACAGAGAGCGGTAAAGGACAGGAGTCCTTGCCATGAATAAGCTGGGAGGCGAGGACACCAGCGGTTGTCCTCTGAGTGACATACTCATGCCTGTACTCATTTGTACACAAAGATTTAAAAAAAGTTAAAGAAAAAATCTAAATGAAGTGACCACAGCCCAGTTATTCACTTGTAGGATGATTTCATGCATACACACATATTGTCATTTAAAATATTACTGTATTAACAATTTAAGTTTTTTTTTTCAGTACTGATGATTCAAACCACAGTTTCCTTCATGCTAGGAAAGTACTCTACCACTCAGCTAAATCTCCAGCCCTGGAGAATTCCCCTCACCTCCCCAAAACAGCCTCATTCTGTCCACTCAGGATCCAACCAAGAACAGTACCATTTTACACTCAAATGATGAAATAAAATTCTGAGAAAGTTTTATAAAACTGACACTTTATATCATTAACATCTCAAAAACAGACACAGATACACACAGGGGAGGCAGCTTGATTTACCCACAGTCCACAAGGAATCCATACTTGTTCCTAAGCTTAAGGAACACCTGTCTCAAGGCACTGGATGGCTGACAGAAGGGGAAGGTGAGCAGATAGGAAATTACATTATGGAGCCTGCAAAAGCCTTATTACTCATGCCCCACAATGTGAACAAGCTCAGTTCTAACCAGCAACCATTCACTGCAAGTAGGTTATAACCCGTGATCTTTTCCCTACATCCTTTGTTTTTAAAAAGCCATGTCTCCACCTGCCTACTGCTAGGAATACAGCTGTGCACGCCACTTGACTTCTTACAGTCTTTAAACTTTTAAAAATTACTTTTATATGTGTGACTGTTTTTCTGGTGCCTGCAGAATCCAGAAGAGAGTGCTGGATCCCCTGTAATTGCAGATAACTGGAGAGCAGTCCATGCTTTTAACCACTAAGCCAAACATCTGTCCTTTGACACTTAAGATGATGAAACCCTGCTATCTTTGTACCTTTGATTTGTGAGAAATAAAGTATCCAAATGCCTGTTATCTTAAGAATGGTTGCCTAACTCATCAGTAATGATAAAATATTAGGCAGAATTCCTTCTGTTAATTTCTTTCTTCCAGGCCTGTACTTCTAACCAACACTCAGCACATAACTCCATTTCTAAGGTTAGGCTGACTACAGGGAAACTTTTAGTATGTCTGTTGGTTAGTTTTTATATTAACTTGACAGAAGCTAAAAGAGTGACTGCAAACCTTGCCAAGACAAGGTGGACCAGTCCTTCAGAAAATCCTGAGTCACAGAAAAGTCTGTCAGATGTGCTAGGCCTGTAGGCTGAAGATGCCCCTGCATTGCAGAGCAACCTTGGGTTACTGCCCAGGAAGCCAGCTGTTTCTCACATTTTTTGGAAGTCACTTGCTCAAACTTCCTGCGTACTCAGCTAGTATTATTTCCTTCTTGGGCCTCTGAGGGAGTTGAAGACTCGATAGTATAGTTATAGTTTTCCTTGTTTACCAAACTCAGAAAAGCAACTCACTAAAGATGTGTTAAGTGTAAAAGATTGAAAGACATTAAAAGATAATTTGATAATGCAAATTAGAATAGAAAATAAATTAGGCCAGACAGTGGTCATGTCTTTAATCCCAGCACTCGGGAGGCAGAGGTAGGCAGATCTCTGTGAGTTCAAGGCCAGCCTGGTCTACAGAGCGTGTTCCAGGGGAAGTCTCCAAAGCCACAGAGAAACCCTGTCTTGAAAAACCAAAAAAAAAAAAAAAAAAAAAAGAAAGAAAGAAAGAAAGAAAGAAAGAAGGTACAAGATGTTGAAGATATTGGACTCATCAAGAAAGAACAGAGCATTTTCTCTGAATTTGTCAAGTGCTATGGACTAGACATTGTTGATGTACTCATTGCCTGTATATATTGTATGTAGTTGTATTGTATGTTGTTATTATACGTATTGTATATATTTTTTCTTATATTAGTTATAAACTTTTTATTTTTAGACAAAAAAGGGCATTGTACAAATAAAGCTTGTCTGAAGACCAGAGGGTGGAGCTTGCCACTAGCTAACCACAGAGATCTGGAGGTCAGTACAGACAGACAGGAAGTGAGATAGGCAGAGAGAAGATATAAGTGGAAAGAAACAGGAACTTGCTCTCTTTTCCACTGGGAAACTAAGGAGGTAAAGGTGGCTTTGGCTTGCTCCTTCTTCTGTCTGCTCTCTTGGCATTTTCCTTTGTATATGACTCCTGGCTTTTATTGTTTAGAACAGTTAAGAACTCCATTTACACTAGGGTCATTTGGGAAGAGGGACTCTTGATGGGGAAGTCCTGTATATATGTCAATAAAGCACTGTTGGCCAATAGGGAAGCAAGATAGGTGGGACTAGGAGTCGAGGAGTATTCTGGGAAAGAGAGACACAGCAGAGACAATGTAGCCCGCCAGAGAAGTAAGATGTCCGGACCCTTTTCTCCGGTAAGAGAAATACTTAGATTAACAATTATGGGTTAGCCAGTAAGAAACAAGCAAACAGCCAACAGCTTCATAATTAATATAGACTCCTGTGTGTTATTTGGGGACTGCAACTGTGGCAGAGCCCAAGCGACTGGCGGGGGTGGGAGGTGGGGGGAACCAAAGCGGCTGGCGGAGGAAAACTACATGTTATAGACTCTCAATTGAGAAAACGATTCCATTAAGATTGGCCTGTAGGCAGGTCTAGGGGAGGGTGTATTTTCTTAATTTGTGATTTATGTAGGTAGGCCCAGCCCATGGGGTGGTGCTGCCCTGGGGCAGGTGGTGCTGAGGTATATAAGAAGGCATGCAAAGCAAGCCGTGAGGACAAAGCCGACCAGCAGTGCTTCTCCATGCTTGTGCTTCAGCTCCCAACCCTAGGGTTCTGTCCTGCCGAGTTCCTCAGTGAGGACATCATGGAAGAAAAGCAAAGTAAAACCTTTCTTCCTCTAACTAAGACAGGGTCTAAGAGGTGAAATCGTTAAATTCCACCAACTCCTCCTTAACTTTTCTTTTCCTTCCTTCCTTCCTTCCTTCCTTCCTTCCTTCCTTCCTTCCTTCCTTCCTTCCTTCCTTCCTTCCTTCCTTCCTTCCTTCCTTCCTTCCTTCCTTCCTTTCTTAGATTTATTTATTATGTATGCAGTGTTCTGCCTGTGTATATCTCTACACACCAGAAGAGGGCACCAGATCTCAATATAGATGGTTGTGAGCTCAATATATGGTTGCTGGGCATTGAACTCAGGAGTTCTGAAAGAGCAGCTAGTGCTCTTAAACTCTGAGTCATCTTTCCAGCTCTTAACTTTTCTTTTTTTTTTCTTTTTTTGGTTTTTCAAGACAGGGTTTCTCTGTGGCTTTGGAGGCTCGTCCTGGAACTCACTTTGTAGACCAGGCTGGCCTCGAACTCACAGAGATCCACCTGCCTCTGCCTCCCGAGTGCTGGGATTAAAGGCGTGCGCCACTAACGCCTGGCCTTAACTTTTCTTTAAAAAAAATATTGTGCTGGAGAGATGACTCAGGGGTTAAGAGCACTGACTGCTCTTCCATAGGACCCAGGTTCAATTCCTGGCACCCACATGGTGGCTCACAACTGTCTGTAATTCCAGTTCAGGGGGACTTGACACCCGTGGCAAAACACCAATGTGCATGAAGTAAAAATAAATAAATTTAAAAAATTAATCAGGCGTTGGTGGCACACGTTTAATCCCAGCATTCAGGAGGCAGAAGCAGGCAGAGACCTCTGTGTTCAAGATCAGAGAATTCCAGTACAGCCAGGGTGGTTATACAGAGACACCGTCTCAGGAAAAAAGTAAGTGTGAGTGCACAACATAGCACGTATGGGGTCAGAGGGCATCTCGTGTGGAGTCTGTTCTCTCCTTGCCCTGTGTGGGTCCTGGGGGTCAAACTCAGGCCATTCCTTTACCTCGGAATTGCCAACTTCCTTATATTGCTGGCTCCTTCCTACCCACAAGGCCTCATGTGTTTATGCTCTCCACCTAGCCTCTGTGGTAAGAATGGCTCCACAGGCCTATATATTTGAATACTTAGTCCTCAGTTGATGGAGCAATTTGGGAAAGATTAAAAGTCTGGCTTTTTTCGAGGAGGAGTGTCACTGGGGACTGGATGTGGTTTCAGAGGACTCGGGCCACTCCTACTGTACTTTCCGTGACACCTAATTGGGGATCAAGATATGAGTTCTCAACTGTTCCCACATCCATGTTTTTGCTCCATCATCATGGACTCTCACCCTCTGAAGCAGCCCAGCCAATTGCTTTCTTTTGTAAGTTGCCTCCCTCTTGGTGCTTGTCAGAGAAAAAGTAAGGTGTGTGTAGAATACACATTTTCATGTACTTATGCCCGGGGACACATCTGGAGGCCAGAGGAGGGAACTGGCACTCTCCTCTGTCATTCTTCACTTTATTCCAACAAGGTCTTTCTCTGAACTAACGCTTGCTAGGTGGGCAGCCAGCAGGCCTCAGTCACCCTCCCCTCCACTTACCAGAGTTGGGGTTACAGGAAAGCGGGAGACTATGTCCAACTTGCTACTGGGTCCTGGGATCCAAACCCAGGTCCTCAAGCAAGGGCTCTTACCCACTGTGGTGTCTCAACAGCATCCATGAAAAAACACTGCTCTCCAGTGTTGGGGAAGTCCTGTGCATTTGTCAATAAAGCACTGTCTGGCCAATAGGGAATCTAGATAGGTGGGACTAGGAGTCCAGGAGAACTCTGGGAAGGAGGAACACAGGGCAGGATGTAACCGCCATGGGGTAGGGAAGCCCGGAACTATTCTCCAGTAAGAGAAATACTTAGATTAACAATTATGGGGTAATTACTTAAGTCCGAGCTAGCCAGTAAGAAACAAGCAAGGCCAACAGCTTCATAATTAATATAGCCTCCTGTGTGTTTATTTGGGACTGATGCGGCACTAGAACCAGGCTGGCAGGAAGGCTTCTCTCCAGGAAAAAGCTTCTCTTTACACTCCAGAACTCCGGAGATGCTGGGCACTCACAGCTGCATTTCTCCCCTATTGCAGCCTTTCAAATGCGGTCATAGGATACCGTCAGCTGTACTTTACAACTTTATTATTAAGAGTTTCAAGCATGCATACAATGAAATATGATACCCTCAGCTGTATTTTAAAACTTTATTTTTAAGAATTTCATACATTTGCCTGATGGTTATGGCACACACCTTTAATCCCAGCACTCAGGAGGCAGAGGCAGGCGGATCTCTGTGAGTTCGAGGCCAGCCTGGTCTAAAAAGTGAGTTCCAGGACAGCCTCCAAAGCTACACAGAGAAACATCTTGAAAACAAACAAACATACAAAACAAAACAAAAAAGAATTTCAGGCATGCATACAATGGCTCCTCCCTGCATACAATGGCTCCTCCATGCATACAATGGCTCCTCCAGGCGTACAATGGCTCCTCCGTGCATACAATGAAATCTGAACACGTTTCTACCTCCATTTCCCACCTGGACCTCCGCCGTGTCCCACGCCTTCCCAACCTCGCGTCTTTTTCTGTTTTGATAATTTAGTAAGCGCTGTCCATGTGTGCACGAGTGTGGGGCATCGTCTGGAGTATGGGAAACCTACCGGTAGCCATGTCCTCAAAAAAGAGTGATCCTACCCTGGCCTGCGCTGCCCTGCCCCTTCCTTTCTCACTGGACAGCAGTCCATGGAGAGAAGCATCACTGGTCAAGCGCTAACTCAGTGTCCAGCCCTAAACGGGGTACCTACATTAACCGCTCCAGCCACCCCGCAGAGACAGAGGTGGGAAGGGTCTGGAGAAGGGCTGTCAAGGGCGGTCTTCTGGACGTGACACGGGTAGGGCACGGACTCAAAGCAGCTGAGGTGACCTGCACAACACTTACACCAGATCAAGTCTGTCCAGACATCGATTCCCAGGCCCCAGCCCTGACTGCGGGCCTACTGGGAGAGGATAGTTACATTTTTTTTAAATCAGTGCCTCCGGTCCAGAGTTACTAAGGACTGCCCCGGGAGATGCTTCTATTCCAACGCCAAACCACATCTATGGATTTCCCCTTTACAACGAATTGGGATTCCTCGGAAGGCCCTGGAAATTGAGTAACATAGTGTCAGGCTAAACACAGGCATGAAGGGACAAGCTGGTGTCTTTGGGTGTTTTTCTTGAGTCTAAGGACTCCCAGGAGCTGGGCTGCTCGGAGAAGACCCGCAGGCGGCTCCTTCACCCACCCCGCAGCCTCTCAGTGCAGGAGTCCCGGGCGCAGGTGAGCCTCGGCTCCCGCGGGAGAGGACGCTGGCGTTCGGGGGACGCTGGAGCAGAAGGACGGAGAGCCTCTCCCACCGCCCTGCCCACCCGCAGCTCACGGAGTCTGCAGCCGGGGCTCCAGTGGCCGCACAAGAGGCTCCCGGGTCAGTGACCCGGACAACACCCTGACAGGACAGCAGTGCCAGGAAGAAACGCTCCACCCGCTGGTGCTCCGGACAGAACAGTTCCGACTGCGCGCATGGCCCTGACTGGCTAGTGTTGCTGACCCGAGTGACTGGACAAGTGACCAAGGATCAGGAGCCCAAATGACAGCTCCCTGCAGATTTTCTCAGAGAAGGCTTCCTGTGGCCTATGCAATAAGTGCATTTAACCAGAGCTAGCAGCCGGCTCTGCGGAGCCAGGCATCTGCTTTTCCAGCCCCGGAGAAAAAGAAGAGCCGTTTAGGCAGGTGGGATACACAGGAACAGGACCAACGAGGCGATGTTAAGCTTGAGTAGTTTGGGACGAGGCAGTTGACTTTATAGACTGGGCTTGTGTCAGTATTTCCTTTCACTCTGTTCGATTTCAGTCAAGAAAGGGAAGTAAGAGAATACGATTATTTAGTGCATAGAGGGACTGGAGGTATGTGCCGACAACATTCCACGAAGGAAAGGAAAACAGGGCTCTGGTGAAGCGGCTCCACAGCATGACAACTTAAATTAGGATCCCTGGCACTGACGTTAAAAGCATGGCGGCCGGTGACTACAATGCGAACTGAGAACGTGACGGTGTGGTGGGACACAGACGGGTGGATCCTCTGTGGGTTTGCTGTCCAGCCAGTCTAGCCCGATGGTGAGCTACTGGTGTAGAGACAGACCCCGACTCTAAATAAATAAATAGGATCGAGGGTAACAGAAAAAGATGTCCAGCAGGGGTAGTGGCACCCGTTTTCAGCCCAAGCATTAGGGAGGCAGAGGCAAGTGGGTCTTGGTGAGTAAGAGGCCAGCCTGGTGGTCTACAGGGCAAGCATCAGGAAGTCAAGTCAGGGGTACACAGACAGACCTTGTCTTGAAAAAAGAAAAACGACATTCTACCTGGCTTCCAAACAGACACACATGAACACATGCATCTACACACACACACACACACACACACACACACACACACACACACACACACACACACACACGGAGGGGATGGAGATGAAGGGGGGTGAGATAAATATTTGACTTAGCTCAGAAAACAAATAAGCTGTACCCAAAGTCTCAGGATAACTAAGCACTTAGAAGGCTGAGCACATTCCCCAACCCGAGAAGCAATACAACTAAAATAAAGCCCTAGAACAACCACTAGGAAGGTTGTAACTTACGGGCCATCACAGCTGTAAGGGAGGGCGCAGTAAAACACTGAACAAGGCCGACGTATTGGTGGATTTATTGCAAATATGGAACTGCAGGGTGACTATCTGTCGGGTGGTAGAGAATCATGGGAGCAGAGAGGATAGAGAAAATGCTGGGGAAAGTCTTGCTATAAAAAGTAGCTGTAGCTAGGCCATGATGGGGTACACCTTTAATCCCAGCACTCAGGAGGTAGAGACAAGTGGATCTTTGAGAGTTTGAGTCCAGTCTGGTCTACAGAGTGAGTTCCAAGCCAGCCTCCAAAGCCACAGAGAAACCCTGTCTCGAAAAACCAAGCAAGCATCGAACCAACCAACCAGCCAAAACAGACTGGGTGTGGGCAGAGAGGTGTGTGAAGTTAGGGGTGAGAAGAACTAGGAGGATACCCTGGCTGCAGGAAACCATTCAGCCAGCACCCTTGAGTTTAGCTTGAGCTGAACCCAGACTGTCATTTAGGACAAGTGGCACTGCCATTTTGGGAGGCTTGGGACCTTACAATGGCATTGTCCCTCCTTCCCAATGTGTCAATTTCTATCCTTCCTAAGAAAAGCCTCACTCACTACACATCATGGTTTCTCCCTAAGCAGGCTGTCAAATTCATAAACTCCAGGAGACTGCCTAGGGGACCTCCCTAAACCTCATTTTCAGTTTGTCTCCCCTCATTTCCTAAGATTGAATTCAGGTTCCTGATCATGCTAGTTAGGGACACCTCGGCTGAGCTATACACCCAGCCCACAGACTCCATTAATCTACTGACGGTAAAGAGTGACTCCAGCAATTCCACCAATTGCAAAACCTACAGGTGCTTCAGAAAAGTCGGCCTGTATTCAGGGTGACCGCCTCGGAGAAGACAAACTCAGATGTGGATCTGCTTTCTGGTGTTCTGTAGCTTTCACTGTTAGCATTTCTGAGTGTTCTGAGCAGCTGGAGGCCACGTGTAAGGGAGGACAGCTTTCTAGAAACCTCTAAAAGGAACTCCCATCGCTCTCCCTTTTAGTCTTTTCTTGGAGGGGGGACAGGGGTTGAGACAGGGTTTCTCTGTGGCTTTTGGAGGCTGTCCTGGAACTTGCTCTGTAGACCAGGCTGGTCTTGAACTCACAGAGATCTGCCTGCCTCTGCCTCCGGAGTGCTGGGACTAAAGGCGTGGCCACCACCGAATGGCTTCCCTTTCAGTCTTAATGTGAGCCCCAGCTTGGAATCTCTGGACTCAACTCTCTGCCTTCTATTCCAAGTTATGCTGCAAATGAGACACGGCAGTGAACACAACTGTATAGAGACTAGGGGATTACTGGATTTTCTTTCTGAATTTGAGAATAAATTGAGGTGCTGAGAAGTTGGGACTTCAGATGCGCTTTCCTGCTGTCTTTTTAAATTGTCATTGGGTACTAGTGACAGGTTTTCTGCATGCTATTAAAAAAATCAGCACCAGTTATTGTATATAACAGCAGAATGACATACACATGTATGTTTTAAGTCACAAATCACAGGAAACATAAACCTGACAGTACTGAAAAATAGAAACCTTAGGTTCCATACTCCCAATGGAAATGAGCTCACACAGCATAGGAAATAAACCAATTAGCATGGCATAAATCCTAAACCATCTACATATAAGACAGCAGTCATGTCACCAGGCAGGGCTGCCTGCAGTGACTCAGGGTTCATATCCATGTTTCTCACTGTTGACGCAGGGTTGAGGAGGTACTGAATCCAGAAATGTGATAAACAACGAGGACACCGTTATGTAGCCACAATTTTCCTCACAAGAGATAGACATTCCAGATCCCGTTACCTGTCATCATTCAAGTGCAATTAATACATGGTTAAAGGTGCCATTACTTGTTAGCACATGATAATAATATGACATTAAAGGAAAATACTGGCAAAGTCACATATTCTACCTAATAAATGATTATGGTAGGATACTTGCAGATATCTTCAGATTTGACAATCTGAAAATTGGCTAAAAGTAGTTGAGCACTCTAACGTGCAAAGTCTTCAAGAAAACATATGTCAGAGTACAAAACAAAATATATAGTGACATGAGATCTGAGAAGAAACCAACTGGACTGCATCGAAAGACCTAGTGCAAGTAGCACATCTACGCTTTGTCATTTCCAGAAGTGGTTAGGTCAACAGGGCTTCACCAAAGGGTTAAACCCGGCGTGTGCTCATGAACGTGCTGTTGGGCAGTGGTGAGATGCAGGACGAATGACTGGCAGAGTGTGTCCTTATGTCTTCTACTGGCCTCTTCTTTGAATACACTCTTCTTACTTTTGTGTGTACAATGATAAAAACTCCTGAACTTGGTGACTTCTCTGCCATGACAGACTGTGAGGCAAAGGGAAGAAATTCTCGCCCTTAAGTTGTTTCAAGTATTTGGCATTAATTAGCAATAAGAAAAAGTACAGAAAAGAATCAGTATAAACAAAGATAAGCCAGGCATGGTGGCTCACGCCTTTAATCCCAGCATTGGGTAGGCAGAGGCAGGTGGATCTGAGTTGTATGCCAGCCTGGTCTAAGGAGCTAGTCCCAGGACTGCCAGGGCTACAGAGAAAACTTGTTTGAAAAAACAAAACAGCCCCCCCAGCTCCTCCCAAAACCAACAAAGTACAAGACAAAAAACATCAAAGAAGCTGCCACATGATCTCAACAGAGAAATCCTAACAATGAAACTTCATTGTCAACAGCTCATTAATATTACTCCAAAAACATATTAGAAACACATTTGATTTACATATGGATCCACCATGAAAAGAAATATACCAACTTGACTATAAAAAAGACACTACCTTTGAAATTCATGCCTCACTCCTTAAAGAAACCTTAGAGATAAAGTCATCTGAAAATTTGTTTACAAGAGTAAAAATTAGAAGTAAACATCCCAGAGACTTATCTTCTGAATTATTGACCAATTAATGCAATATTCTTTCTCAAGCTCATTCACAGGAATGTTTAAAAAATTATGAATTCTCTTACTTAAGGAATTTTCACAAAACCTTGAAAATTGTTTTACAGTTATACAAGTTTTGATACTGAGTACATTCTCAGAGGTCGGTCAACTGACGAGATATCTGCACATTCATTTAAGGTTATTCACTATGGTATATAATATCATGTCTGTGAATACAACCAAGATGACTAAAGACATTCCTACAGACAACATGACACTGGTTCTCTGTTCTATGTATTGCTATGTTACGGATACTTTTTCGTGTTCTACACTTAGGAATTCCTTCTAGTGTGAGTCTTCTCATGTATTTTAAGGGAACTGGAACGAGTAAAGGCTTTCCCACATTGCTTGCAAATGTAAGGCTTCTCACCAGTGTGAATTTGTTCATGTCTCTGACAGTCACTTAAAGTATAAAAGGATTTCCCACACTGTTTACATACAAAAGGTTTCTCTCCACTGTGAATTCTTTCATGACGTCGAAGGGAACTGTGACCAGTAAAGGCTTTCATACATTGTTCACACTTATATGGTTTCTCTCCAGTGTGAATCCGTTCATGTATTCTAAACTTACTAAAAGAAATGAAGCCCTTCCCACACTGCTCACACACATAGGGCTTTTCGCCACTGTGAATCCTTTCATGATTTCGAAGGGCACTGGGATTAGTAAAGGCTTTCCCACAATTCTTACAGACATAGGGTTTCTCACCAGTGTGAATTTGTTCATGTCTCTGACAACCACTTAAAGAAGAGAAACCTTTTCCACAATGCTTACATACATAGGGTTTTTCTCCACTGTGAATTCTTTCATGTCGTCGAAGCGAACTATGATCAGTAAAGGCTTTCCCACATAGTTTACATACACAGAGTTTCTCTCCAGAATGAGTTGATTCATGCTTTCGAAAGTTACTGGAAGAAATAAAACCTTTCCCACATTGTTTACAAACATAAGGTTTCTCCCCACAGTGAATCCTTTCATGGCATCGAAGGGAGGTGTGGCGAGTGAAGGCTTTCCCACACTGCTTACATACGTAGGGTTTCTCCCCACTGTGAATCCTTTCATGGTATCGAAGGGAACTGTCAACACTAAAGACCTTCCCACACTGCCTACATTTATAGGGTTTCTCTCCAGTGTGAGTCCTTTCATGTATTCGAAGGGTACTGGAAGAATTGAAACCTTTTCCACACTGCAAACATACATGGGGTTTCTCACCACTGTGAATCCTCTCGTGATAGCGAAGAGAACTTAGAGTAGTAAAGGCTTTATCACACAGCTTACACACATAGGGCTTTTCTCCAGTGTGACATCGTTTATGTGTTTGAATGGAATTGTAATAACTGAAGGCTTTCCCACACTGCTTACAGACATAGGGTTTCTCTCCAGTGTGACATCGCTTATGAGTTTGGAAGGAATAGTAGTAAGTGAAAGCCTTCCCGCACTGTGTACACACATAAGGTTTTTCTCCAGTGTGAGTTCTTTCGTGGTCTTGAAAGTTGGTCAAATAACTGAAAGCCTTACCACATATATTACATCTGTATGGTTTCTCTCCAGTATGAGTACGTTCATGTCTTCGAATGTTACTCAGAAAAGAAAAGGATTTCCCACATTGTGTACACAAATAGGGTTTCTCTCCAGTGTGAGTTCTTTCATGTTCTTGAAAGTTAGCCAAACAAGTGAAAGTTTTATTACATATATTACATTTGTATGGTTTCTCTCCAGTGTGAGTTCGTTCATGTCTTCTAATGTTACTCAAAAAAGAAAAGGTTTTCCCGCATTGTTTACATATGAAGGGTTTCTTTCCAGCGTGGATCTTTTCAACATACTGAAGAAAATCGGGATAAGTAAAGGCATTATAATGCTGCTTATCCATACATATTTCTTCTCTAGCTTCATTATCCACACGTATTTGAATGTAACCATTACTTTTGAAGATTTTCTCACACTGGTTAAATTCACAGAATCTCTGTTCAGTGTCAGTGTCTTCATGCTTCAGAAAGCATTCTGGATAAATGAAGGCTTTCTCACATTTCCCAATCTTATAGAGGCTTTCTCCACCTAGCTCATATTGATGCAGTCTCTGTGTAGTCTGAAGAGGCACAGACACATTAAGAGAGGAATGACCGATGAGCATGTTGTCTTCATACACATGGCTTTCACAAATCACTGTTCTATGAGACATTTTCCTGTTCACAATGCTGTTTGGAATCTGTCTGGAGATTTCTTCACATTCACTACCTTTGTTATGCTCCAACAGTCTTTCTACAACTTCATTTCTATTAAAACAAAAAAAAAAGTTAACCAGTAAAGTTATAAATTTCCCTACCAGCACAATTCCTGAGAATTTATTTCTGAATATGATTGGAGGTTCTATAGGATGTAGAGAAAGGTAATATCAAGACACTGTATTCACATAGGGTTTCTTTTTGTGCTAACATTTATTTATTTACTATTTGTGTATACACATGCTATGGTGTACACATAGAAGTTAGAGGGCAGCTTGGAGATGATTCACTTCTACTATGTAGTTTTCAGGGATTGAACTCAGGTCATCAAGTTTGGTAGTGAATACCTTTATCTGATGAGTCATTTTCCTAGCCTAGTCATATGGAACTTTTAATACCTTCCACAGGTTAATTATTTTGGAAAAGATGAATGTCTAGGTCTTACTTAGTTTTGAGGTCAATCTCTTGCTACAATGCATGGGCTACCTTCAAAATCAACACTCCTTCAGATTCCTCATAGCTGGGAATGTGGGCATGAGTGATCACAGGTAAATGTACTGGATTATTCCTTATGCAAAATGCTTAAGCAAAAACTATTCTCTAATTTTTTGATATCTTAAAGCTTGTTTTCAGAGCAAACATAAAATTTCTTTATATTTTATGCATACTCAAAGCCCGAAGAAAGGAACACACATTGTTTTTCATTAACTTTGTTGGTTGGAAAAAAGTTTGTATATACAAAACGATTAGAAAGTATCACTTGCGTCATCATGGCAATAGTGCAAATATTTTCAATCCTATATGCACTTTTGGAGACAAATGCTTTAGATTACATCACCTTGAAGCTGGGCCTATTTGGATAGCTGTCTTGATTTTAAAAACTGACCATTTCCAGATTATGAGACATATTATCATGGGTTGGCAAAGTTACCTTTGATTTCTTCTAGAATATCTATGGTCATTGTCTATGTGCTGGTCTTCATGTGTTCTTCCTAGAATACAGATCCAGAGAAATCTGATTTACTTACGTAGTTATTGCAGAAATACCAGAGTCTATGTCAATTCATGGTATAACATGACATGCTTGATATAGTCATCAAATTTACCCTTTCCATATTCTAAATCATGGAGCAACATTTTTGAGCAAGACAGACTTATAATCTGACTGACTTAGTAAAAGTATGATCTCATACATACCTATAGCAGCTAGGTTCCTGAAGGTTTCCTCCATCACATCTCTGTGCAGCTTCTTTTGGGAAGGATCTAGTAAAGCCCACTCCTCCACAGTGAAGCTTACAGCCACATCTTCAAAGGTCACAGAGTCCTAAAATGGCCGAGATGTTTTGAGAAGAAAAGATAAGACACATACCACTGAAAATCTGTGAGTGTCCTCTAAATGTTTAACACATATCCTGATCATTACATTCTCATTTTACATCCTAACTGTGCTCTCTAACTAAGCATTCCCACATTAGCTTTGAGCTCTTGGTAAAGCACAGAACAGCAATAATGAAATACCAAGTATGATACTGGAACTTACAATTTTTACTGGTGTACAGGCCTTTATCATTTCCCCCACAATATGACTACAAGTGCAGATATGTGGTAACAACCAGCTGCTTTAAAATCACATATTTTAAGAATAAATTATGAGGGTGAGTGTCCTCATCCAATACTAGTTCCTATGACCATAATTAATGTTCTGCCTCATCGTAGACACACAATGAACCTAAGTGACAAGATTTAATTATATGATCCTTGCTATAAAAATAAACCTTTCAAAAAGTATAAGTTACTTTTCTCATTATTGTGACTAAATAACTATTCATGAAAGATTTACTTTGAATCATGTCTTGAGAGGGTAGAGTCTGTTGTGGGGGGCAGGCATGGCAGAATTCATGGGGGATAGGATCATGTAGCAGAGACTCTTCATCAGTTATGATCAGGAAACAGAACAGGGAATGCTGGTTTCTACTTGGATTTTTTCCTTTTTCCTCTTTTATTCAGTTTGGCATCTTAGCCTGTGGTTATGTGTAATGGTTAGTGATGAGTAACTAGGCAGATGGGCATTTGGGTACACCTGTAGGGATTTATCTTGATTATGCTAACTGATGTTAAGACAATACATTTTAATTGTAGGTGAGAATATCCCTGGCCAAGGGATTCTGGACTGTATAAAATGAAGAAAGTGAGCTGAACACTAGCATGCATTCATTACTTTCTTCTTCCGACTTCAGATATAATGTGATCAGCTGCTTCAAGTTCCTGCTCCTCTGACTTTCCCATCAGGGTGAATTACATCTTGAACTGTGAGTTAAACCCTTCCTTTCTTAAATTGCATTCACCAGGGTACTCTACCATAACAACACAAAAAGAAAATAAGACAGGTACACAGATTTAGAGTGGGTATTCCCTTCTCAGTTACCCTTCTGCAAACACTCTCATAGACCCAGAGGTGTGTCTAACAGGTGATTCCAAATGATGTCAACTTAACAAGAAGACTATCACAAAAACCTTCAGTTGCTTTTGTTAGATATATTGGATAGGAATGCAAAGCTAATTAATATACCCCATTATTCAAGATAACATTAACAAACTGACTAAGAATGGATTATCAGTGCCTAGTCCAATCATCGTCAGGCTTTCTCTGGCAGCTGACAGGAACAGATTCAGAGACCTACAGTCAAACATTAGATGGGAATTGGGTAACCCATGGAAGAGGGGGAGGAAAGACTGTAGAAACCAGAGGGGTCAATGACACCAGGGCAACATGACCCACAGAATCAACTAAGCAGATCTCAAAGGTTTAAGTGGCAATCACAGGGCATGCATGGGTCTGTGCTAGGTCCTCTGCATGTATGTTATGGTTGTGAGCGTGGTGTTTTTGTGGGACTCATAACAGTCGGAGCAGGTGTATCTCTGACTCTTTTGCTTGCTCTTGGGACTCCTTTTCTCCTACTGGGTTGCCTCACCTAGTCTTGATATGAGGGTTTGTGCCTAGTATTATTGCATCTTGTCATGTTTGGCTGATATCCCTAGGAGGCCTGTTCTTTTCTGAAGGGGAATGGAGGAGGAATGGATGGGGGAGGGGAAGGGAGTAACTGTAATAGGGATATCTTATATGAAGGAAGAATTAAAAAAGGGATAGTGGAAGGGTCTAGGCAATGGCTCAGTATATAAAGCACTTGCTGTGCAAGCCTGAGTTTGAACTCCCAGAACTCAAGTAAAGCCAGACATGGTAAGGCATATTTATAATTTCAAATGCAGAATCCTATTAAAAAAATAAGTTAAATATTTTCTTACTGGAAACAGGAAGAATCAAGGCATAGTTACAATAAAATCAAAGCAAAAAACCAACATCCAGCAGTAGCAGTGTAAATCAAATCTTCTAGTTCAGTGTCAAAGGTCTAGGAACTCCTGTAGCATGATGTATGTAAAGACAGGAGAAGCCAGGAAGCTGGGTGGTGAGCCAGGTAGCCTGGCATATGCAACAAAGATTGTCATGTGACTTCAAACAAAAATTTATGTGTAAGAGTGCAACACACACACACACACACACACACACACACACACACACACACACACAGAAATGGATCATGGAAAAAAGTAACATTATTTAACCTACCCAAATGAAAACAAAAAGTTGGTTTATCACATAGTAGACATTTTACAACAAAGTCATAAACCACAATCTCTTTAATATAGAACAAAGGAAAAATAATACTTGGGAAACATACATTGTATTTCCCCTTCCTATCAGTGGATATCAAGCTATCCATTGAAACAGGAAAAAAAACTTCAATATTTTAAGATCACAGTCAAGTTTTGAATTTAAAACAATAAGAAATGGATGGAGACATTTAAACCTATGAATATTGGGTTAGGCTTTAAGATAGTAGGACAGGGATAACCAGTCCTAGTTTGATTCTGTACAGGACGAAGACAAGGCGACAGTTGAAACTGAGCTGCTGTGGGAGACAGCCCAGAAAAAGCAACCTTGGTGAATTTAACAGATTAGGGAGAAAAACAAAGCCGGAGAGGTGAAAGAGAATACAGTCTGGTGAAGAAAGCCATAGACCTGTGAAGAGCACAAATAGGTGACTGACAGGGAACAATTAACCAAAATGACATCCACAACACCACTTCCAGGGTGCCTACAATTTCAGAGAATGCCCTCTTCTGACCTCCACAGGCACCACCAGACAAGCATGTGGTGTATGTACACACACACACACACACACACACACACAGGCAAGATACTCACACATATATAACAAATATATTTTAAAAAGCATACTACTGGAACTAAAGATAGACTAACACTAATCTAATACTATTAGGTGATTTTAATACCCTGTTGTTTCCAATAGACAGGCCATTTGGACAAGAGATAGAAAAACATCAGAATTAAGTGTTAAAAGTCACAAATCAAGTCAATATAACAGTTATCTATAGAATATTCTGCCCAAATATATATTCTACTCAGCAGCCCATGGAAGCTTCTCCAAAATAGATTAATCCTGGTGCACAAAATCAATCTTAACAAAATCTGAAAGACTGAAATAAGTCCATGTATCCTACCTGACTACAATGCAATAAAACTTAAAATCAACAGTAAACAAATCTTTAGTAAGTGCATAAACTCAAAGAGATTAAACAACTTATTATTGAAGGAAGAATGGGCTAAAGAGGAAATCAAGAAAGAAATCAAAATTCCTGGAACTAAATCAAAATGAAAACACAAAACCTTTGGGACACATAAAAAAACCAAAGTAAAACATAACACAACAGTCTTGTGAAGGGAGTTTATAACTTCAAGTGCTATAAACTTCCTGGTGAAAAAACCAGGAAGCCTGTCTCCCTTACAGTTCACAAAGGAACCAAAATTCAGGTTAAAACTGTCTCTGAGCTTCGAGACCATCTCACCACACAGGCACAGCTGATGATATATCACTCCAGAAACGGAGCAGAGGAACTCTAAGTGGCCAAGAAATTTCATTTGGGGATCTCCACATTCATTATTTTCCTTCCTTCCATTTCTCGTTTGGCAAACAGCACGAGCTACAGGCTGTCCATCTCACAATGCCTTCTCTCTCGAGGAACATCCCCGTTCTTAGATGACGACATTTAAAATATCTATCCATTTTTTAACCTATTACTCAGCAGGATACAAACCAGCCAGAGACCCTCAAAACAACAACCTCATGAGTAATAACAAAATACTTAGGTAATGTTTCCTTAAGTTTCTCTCGTTTTTTTTTCTCTCCCAATTTTGTCACTTTTCATTTTTATTCACCCTCATCCTGAGCCAGAACAGGACAGTCTGACCTTAGAGGAAACTATTCCAGAGCTGAAGTTGCTACAGCTCCATCTTCTAAAAAATTGTCGCCCGTCCCTAAAAATCAAAACTCTTTTCTGCCCAACCCTAGAGATGCTTGCACATATTATAACTGAGGCTTCTCCGCTATCGCCAACACTCGCTTGAAATAAAAGTCACGCCCCACCTCGTCTCTCCTCCTACTTTAAGTCAACGTCCACAAGCGGCTCCAGGACGAAAACTACTTCACCGAGGGGGTCAGGCATCGATTCCCCTCTTCCCCTCCGGCCCCAACTACGTGTGCATGTAAACACCCACTTCTAGCGCGCTGGCCAAACAGCGAATACCTAAGAATCTGGGGGCGTTTAGCCCAAGAAGCACCTGGATCGGGACAAACTCACGGACTTCCGACGTTGCTGCAAAGACCTTGGAGACTCTCGGGACCCCGGCACCCGCGGGAGGCCACCCGGGAGCAGAGGGACCGAGGGCCCCGCCCTCCCGCCCGCCCTGCGCTCACCATGTCTGCTCCGGGCCCCCGGCGGCCCGGCAGCGGCTCGGGGCTCGCCCGTCAGCAGCCGTCGAGGCTCAGTCTCCCCGGGCTCCCGCGGCTGACGGACGCGGCGGAGAGGGACTTCCTCCCCGCTCGCCGTCGCGCCTGCCTGGGGCGGCCGACGCACGCATCGGGCACTAGGTCCGCACCCGCGCTTGCCCGGGGCCCTCAATCCCGGCCCTGCGCCCAGGTGTCACGCGGCCGCCGAGGGCGAGCCGTCCCCACTCCCGCTTCTGCGAGCGCGGGGCGGCGACGGGGGCGGCACCAGGGAGAAAGATGGCGGGTGAGGGACTTCCGCCCGCCCGCCCGCCGGCGCGCCCGCTCCCGCAGCTCGCGGGCCACCCCACGGCCTTCGCCATTGCTCCCGAGGTTGGCGGGCCCGCAGCTACAGAGGCTGGGCGACCCCCACTACCTCACTGGCCGCGACAACGCAATCCTGCGGCTGTCTCCCCGCAAGGAGCAAGGACGGCGGGTGAGGAACTTCCGCCCCGCCCCCGGCCATCCTGATTGGACGGCTCACACCGCCTTCCGCCTTTTGATTGGTGCTCACGCATTGAGTGACGGGAGGGCGATCCCGACCTCGTCCCTTTCCTGGTCGAAGACCAACCCAGCGTGGTGGGGAAGATGCCTTCCCAGCAGAATTTGCTCCTAGCTTCCCCGAGAGAAATTCGGCGTCTGTCTGTACTCAGAGCACCCTCTGGTTGCTGATTCCTGGAGATGAAGTCGTGAATGGGCACAGGAAGCCCCAGACCCAGTGTCCCATGGAGACTGCCCTTCACTTCAGAGAGCAAAGGGATTCTCGGGGAAGCTGGACGTGTTTACCGCCTGCCCGAGGGTTATGTTTTGTTTTGAGATCTCCATTCAGGTGTAGCCAGGAACTCACTCACTCACTCACTCACTCTCTCGTCTCTCCTCTCTCTCTCTCTTTGCTGTACAAAATAATTTTAGGGTGAGTCATAATGAAGCAAGACTGCGGTTTAAAAAGAGATTTTTAATGTAGATTAAACACTGGAGAGATGGTTCAGAGATTACGAAAACGGGCTGATCTTCCAGAGGACCCGGGTTCCAGCACCCAAGAGTGTGTCAATTTCAGTTCCAGGGGCCCTAACACCCTTTTGCGGCCTCAGTAACACCAGGCAGATATGTGGTGTACAGATGTACGTGCAGGTAAAACACCATAGCTATAAAATAAAAAACGTGGCTCCCCTGTTGTTAAAACGTTTAGGTTTATCCAGTAAGGAGACACAGACCGTGACTCAACGATCCCACGTGGAGTTTATTGGTGGACGGGGAGGGAAAAGGGGAGCAGAGAGAGAGAGAGTAAGAGCAAGAGCAAAAGAGTAAGAGAGAGGAAGAGGGGAAGAGGAGTAAGAGAGAGTAAACGGGCAGGGGTCAGTCCCTTAAAGGGGTCCTTTGCACCTGCCTGGTTCTCACGGAACTCTGGGCTGGCCAGAGTGTTGCCTGAGCGCATCCTGCCAGGTAACAGGGCAGGCCAGAGTAATGCCTGAACCTTTCATTCCCCCCCCCTTCCTGGGTTCTCTCTCAGTTTAGTTTCTGCTTCCATCCATTTACCGCAAATTTCAGTTTCATTTTCTTTACAGCTTAATAGAATTCCCATTGTGTTTTGTACACATTTTTGTTATCCACTCATCCGTTGAAAGACATTTGGTTGTTTGTATTTCCTACCTAATACGAATAAGGCAGCAATGAGCGCGGCTGAGCAAATCTGTAGGACAGTTTGTAGAGTCCTTTGGGTGTAAGCCAAGGAGTGGTGGGGCTGGGCCGCTTGTCTTCACAAGGTTTTGGTTTCTAGTATACTAAAATCAAATGTATTGAATGAGGTTGTCTTAACAGCAGTTTTCCCCCAGCCACATCCTCATTTCCACATGAAATGAGGAAATGGCCCGAACGGTTTAACTAGCATTGTTTTGAAAGACCCCGGCCCAGCCTACACAGGCAAGCTGAGGCTCATGGAAAATTCCGTTTCCCCCACAGCTCAGCTGAATAGTCATTTCTTTATCAGAAGGGAACTCTGCCCAGGGACACAGGTGTCTATAGCCAGCCCAGCAAGACTGGGCAAGCACAGAGACCTCCTATTGTTCCTCAGATAGGGCCAAGGCCGAGACTTGAGTTCTGAGAGAAACCTTAATTGCCCTCGTTCTGAGCCCTAGCCTCATTTAAATTGCCCAATCAAGGTCCTGTAACTAGGCTTCTTGCTTCTGTACTCCGCTTTTTGCTATAAAAGGACCCCTGAGTCCCCAGCTCGGGGCTCTCAGTCCCGAGACTGAGATGCCCCGGGTACCCGTGTATTATCAATAAAGCCTCTTGCTGTTGCATCCAAGCTCGTGGTCTCGGTGTTCCTTGGGTTCGGGTCTCCCTCCCGTGAAAGTCCCCCGTTTGGGGTCTTTCAGTTTCTTCTTGCACTCTGTGCTTGCTTGGGAGGATTTATAGACCATGATAACTTGAGGGTCCCTTCAAAAGCACTTCCAACTTGAGGGCCTGTGAAATAGTTTCTGTCCTACCTGTTTATCAAGCCCCCTTTCTATTATTTACTGAACACATATTAATCCTTTATGAGTCTATTGTAATTGACTCATACATTGTTATAACCTTAGCTCTAGAAGTAATTTGGAGAGAATGGAAGGGAGCATTCTTTCTCACAGACTGGATCCCAAGCTTTTCATACTCGATGGAAATGAATTCTCACTTTTCCACAAAGTTCTCAAAGACAATGTTTGACTTAGTTCCAACACCATTACATAGTAGAGGGAGAAAATAATAACTTGCACTCCATTTGGTCTATTCAGTGTTTTATAGCAGGTTTATGTTAAATAAACTGATGGATGATGGATAACAAGTAGGAGTGAACACGGATAGTCGGATTGATAATAGTCTTCACACAGCTCCACAAATTAAAGAGTGATTTCTCCATGGGAAGAAATAGTTCATTATAACCCTTTTTAAAACAACAGTACAGTGATGTTTTCAAGTTCAGTAGTAAGTTCACAAATGAATTAACTTTTAAAATAACCATCAGGATTCATGGATGTGTTTTATCTTTGAACTTATGAAGAGAATTTTTACCTGATGTTAGCAAAATAATGTGCCATTTTGGGAAAAAGATGCACACTAGCAGCCCCACACTAGATGGACTATGGAGAACACCTCCACAGCTACTGTGACCTTCCCACAGGTAGATGGGGAAGAAAGTCCCCAGACACTGCAGGACACCAGCTCGCATGGATCTAAGTGTTTAGAATACATACGTGTCTTTTCACACACCTGAAATCCTTCCTCAAGGAAAAGATTCCCAAGAGCCAGCCAAAGCTTCAGGGACAGCCCTTGCTGCCATTGTAAGGAGTTCCACAAATAGACTAAGCTACACAATTGTCACATATATGCAGAGCACTTAGGCTGGTCCCATGCAGTCTCCCTGGTTGTTGGTTCAGACTCTGTGAGTCCCCATGAGCTGGGTAGCTGTTTCTTTGAACTTTCTTGGGATGTTTTTGCCTTTTCTGACTCCCACAAGCTCTCTTCCCTTTCTTCAGCAGGATTCCACGAGCTCTGTCCAGAGCTTGGCTGTGGGTCTCTGCATCTGTTTCGGTCAGTTACTGGACAAAGGCTCTCTCATAACAATTGGAGTCACCACCAATCTGGAAGATTTATATTTCTTTATACAATACCACAGCAAGACAATGCAGAGTGTGTTTCTGTAACACTGATGCAGGGTGCTGATCCTCGCCTGATAGATTTCAGTGAAAATATATCCCTGCACCACGCTGTTTCTAGGGGTAACACAACAATTGCCAGAAAACTGCCTGAATACCATGCAGATATTGAAGCCAAAGCAGAGGTACAAATCATTCAACTTCATTACCATGCACTTCCAACAGTGACAGTTGGATACTCGGATTCGTTTTGTACATTCCAAAGCTCAAGCACTGCCACTGAATCTATTTACAGTAAAAAAATTTCTCCAAATGTGTTTTTCATATTTTTGATAGGTAGTATAAGAGAACACAGCACAGCATATGTTGCCTCAGAATTTGACCTTTATTTTAAAATTCAATGAATAAAGTATTTGGGCCCACACACACTTCACATATACACAAATAATAACAATTAATTTTAAGGTAAATGTTTTTTAGAATAAACAGAACTTGGTTGCACTTAAGAAGTCGTGGATGTTGTCAGAGATGAAGCTGGAAAGGAAAACAAGAAAGGTCACAGGGGTGCTAGCAAATTTGGAAATTTGATCATTGAAGAAAACATACAATGGAGACTTTTTAAAAAATTTAACTTTTCTCAAATTTTCTGTGTACATAGTGGCAGGAGCCATGTGACTTCTTTGGGAAACAAGGCCTGAGACTGGCACAAATGACTCTCCTTGAGGCAAGACCCTGGAGAGCCTGGAGAGAGAGCCTGGAGAGAGAGCCTGGAGAGAGAGCCTGGAGAGAGAGCCTGGAGAGAGAGCCTGGAGAGAGAGCCTGGAGAGCCTGGAGAGAGAGCCTGGAGAGAGAGCCTGGAGAGAGAGCCTGGAGAGCCTGGAGAGAGAGCCTGGAGAGAGAGTCTGGAGAGAGAGCCTGGAGAGCCTGGAGAGAGAGTCTGGAGAGAGAGCCTGGAGAGCCTGGAGAGCCCGACCCACTTGGCGAGAACCGTGGACACATGCTTCTGGGTGTGACTCCGGGAGCGTGTGTGCTACATGCTCTCCTTGCTTATACTATGCTGGCCACACTGCTGGCCTGACTGAGTCACAGTAGGCCATGAAGATTAGGGATACATATTTGCATAACTGTTCTGGAAATAATGTTTTTAACCACAAGAGTCTTTGAGATATGTTATTAAATAGATGGAATCAAGAATTAATGGGAACAGTCTAGAGATAGGGAATGAAGCAGAATCATAGAAATCTACAGTGTCCTCATTTCTAATACCATGCCAATATCCTAACAGGTTAAGAGAGACAGACATAAGGACAAGGGATAAATATCTCACTATTAAGAGTCAGTTTCCAAGTAATGTTGCCTATAGGATAAATGGAAAAACCTGGTATATCCCCAGAGGAGGGAGAGTAGAATAGAATGTAGAACGGATTGATTCAGTTTCGGCTGGTGAGTTGATTGTGAGAACTCAGGCACTATCGGATGTAAATATTAACCAGAAGAGACAAAGCTGTCTCTCACCCTGCATGATGCTGTAACCTCGTATGCTGCCAATACGCACACTGTTCTACCTCTGTGTGTGCCTAGTTAGACAAGTTCCTTTGTAGCTTGCAAAACTGCTTATGCTTCTAACAGAGTTATAGATTATGTTATATATTATACAGGTAATGATTACCAGTGGGAAGCAGGAGGGGTAGGAGACAAGGAACAAATTGGTAATTATTGTAACCATTTTTAGAAACATAGGAAGCAAGACTGGTTGTAAAACTGTTCATTTAAACCATTGAAACTGTATAATAAAGACAGCCCAGGCTATCCAGGATCACATGTTTGAACAACAACAGGTGGTCACAGCCTCTTAATGGCATTGACTTCACACATCCATGCCACATCATTGAACCCATCTGGAGCAAGGCTTTCAGCACATAGGAAACGCTGTTCAGTATGGGAAATAATGATTCTTAGTTTAGGGAAGAAATACTTTTGAATGAGCTCTCTCATTCAACAGAGGCACAGCAAGCCTATACCCCACGTTTTAGGGTTGGCGCAATGGAGGTGTGTCATGGAACTAAGACACTTGGAACCAGTGAGTATTTGGGGAGAGTTTTGGAGAGGAGTGGTGTTCACAGGCAGGGGAAAGTTGTGTCAAAGGGAAGGAGGCAGCTGTGTGTGTAAAAGTGTGGCGGGGGCTGAAGGAAAATCTATCCTTTGCGACTCTTCACAGGGCATATTTATGTTTACAGAATCTGCGATAAATTTTCAGTTGAGAAACAAGTCAATTTATAAAATGTAATTTTTTTCTTTACAGTATGGGTTGATGCCCTTTAAAATTGGGAGAACGGAGAAGGGGGTGTGTGCTATAGGGGCAGGAGAGGAGGGATGAGCTAGAAGTGATAACTGAACTGGTCATGTACATATGCAAATATAAAATGTACTTATCGCAGAAATCAGAACAAAGGATGTGGAAGAGACCCCTGTCCCTGTGTGCATGCCTGGGTGGTGGCGGTGTTTTCATCAGGAACTACATTTTTCAAAAGGAGAAAAGGTCATAAGGAAAACAGTCACAAGTCAAAATTAAGTGTTAAATCAGAAATTAAAAGTTATTTGTCAATAAATCTCTAATGTAAGCTACATGTGGAATGCAAAAAAAAGAGAGAAATTCAGAGCACTTGGGTAATGTTCATGTGATTATTAATTATTGATTTCTAACTCTATCACAGGGAAACATTCAAAAATCAGTGATTAAGTCATTGTGATTAAATATAGGTCGATGAAAGTAAGATTTTTTATAATCACCTACTCTAAGTGGTGGGCTTTGTGATCTAGGCAAGTGCTCTCCCTATTAGCTGCACCTCCAGCACCTCATTTCCTGTTGTTTATTAGTAATAAAAGATATGATGACCCATGGTTTCCCTGCTCCAGAGCATGGTTTCCACAGCAATCCCCCACAGTGGGAGGAAAATTCAGTACATTGTAAAGAAGGATAAAAAGTTG
Source organism: Mesocricetus auratus (assembly GCF_017639785.1). Lineage (NCBI taxonomy): Eukaryota > Metazoa > Chordata > Mammalia > Rodentia > Cricetidae > Mesocricetus > Mesocricetus auratus. The sequence goes on from NW_024429185.1 coordinate 3,463,873, forward strand.
ATTTCCCCCAAAGGAAGCAAGGAAACCAAGTATAAATGCAGATGTTATTTCCAAGAAATTTCAAATCTCAAACAGTATTTTCTGAAAAATATTGGTTCACTTAATTGGGCTCCTGGTACATGAACTGTCACTTAATATACAAGAAAATGGGTTTTAAGCTGGTATTATGAGTATCCTCTTCAGGTACATTATAGCAAATGTAAGGATTATGAAAGGATTTCCAACATTTTTTCAAGCCCATTCTCTTTCAGTTTTTATAATGAATACATGTTTTCTATCTACATATTAATGCATAGTTCAACTTCATTAAAATGTGATTATATCACAAAATAATATACAATATCCAATTGTTTTCATTATCTTCTTGCTGGCTACACAATTAAACCACTTATATTCCTCAATTTCTATTTAGCTGTTTAGTTTCTATTTAGATACTCTGTCACTGTTACCTTTAAGTATCTCTCATTTGAAAGTGACTGTCATGTCATAGTACAGTATAATAGACTCACTGAAGATGGTTAAAACAATTATATTTTCTCTTTCTTTCATTAGGCAATACTAAGTGTTGGGGAAGTCTTATGTCAATAAAGCACTGTTGAGCCAATAGGAATCTAGATAGGTGGGACTAGGAGTCCAGGAGACCTCTGGGAGGGAGAAACACAGAGAGTCAAGATGTAACGCCATGGGGTAGGAAGCCCAGAACTATTCTCCGGTAAGAGAAATACTTAGATTAACAATTATGGGATAATTACTTTAGTCAGAGCTAGCCAGTAAGAAACAAGCAAGGCCAACAGCTTCATAATTAATATAGCCTCCTGTGTGTTTATTTGGGACTGATGCGGCTCTAGAACCAGGCTGGCGGGAAGGCTTCTCCCAAAGAAAAAGCTTCTCTTTTACAACTAAGTGCTGAAAACAGGGCTTTGTGAGTAGTCTAAGCAAGTGCTCTCCCTATTAGCTATTCCTCTAGAACCTCATTTCCTGTTGCTTATTAGTAATATAGGATATGATGACCCATGGTTCCCATGCTCAAAAGCGTGGTTTCCACAGCAATTTCCCCCAACAGGAGGAAAACTGAACAAATGTCCAGGTTCTGTAATTCACAGCACTAACTGCACTGTCCTGGTCCACTGAGTCTCATAGCTTCTGGAAGGAAGGAACACTGTCAAGTGTCTGTTCTTCCAAAAGCTGTTGTCACAGCATCTTTCTATCTTATCTTGGAAACTGCACTAGGGAGTACATACTGTAGATGAATCCAAGTGGCCCTCTTCCCAGTTGGGGGAGTTTCTTTTGTATTATTTCAGTATGAATATCATTGGATTTGTATTTGTATGGATGAGGAGTCAAGGAGTCCCACATGCCTAGGTAATTGGAAGTGGTCTGAGTGTCACACTGAACAAAGCTTGAGCAAAGGAAACCTCAAAGTCCATCCCCACAGTGACACACTTCCTCCAACAAGGCCACACATCATAATAATGCCACTCTCTCTGACTTTATGGTGGCCAATTACATCCCAAGTACTACAGTTGTTATAAAATACATTTCTTTTTTGTTTTAGAAGTGGACAGTACTGAACAGACATCTTCATGTAGGTAAGATTTTTATAGGTTTTAAAATGCATTAAGTCATCGGGTAATGCAAAGACTAGAAGCTGATACTTACACTCTAATCTAAGGAGATGGATGCCATATCCTGTGTTCAGTGCTTGCTCTGCCTTAGGGCAATCAGACTGGGGTTATGGAGTGAGAGTGCTGTCTGATAGAGCTCCTACTCTCTAGGTACCTGTGTTTAGAGATCGTGAGGCTGTACCTAGTCTTGTCTTCCTGTTCATCTTTAGCCTTCTGTACAGGTTGACTGGGACCCATGCCCTCCAGTGTCAGGCTGCAGATACACATCACACAGGTTCAGAAAACTAGATTAGGTTGTGTCAGTGGCTCTAATGTAGAGCTTTACGCACATAAGAAGAAACCCAGCTTACAAGACCCAACAGCCTGAATATTTTTTGACAATTGCCACTGTTACAATTGCTTTGCTTTGGTCATCAGAAGTTTTGAGGCAGACCAGGCTCAGCAAGGGTAAGATGACCAAAGACTTTACTTAAGCAGTCAAGTCCTGCAGAGGAAGTTCTGTGGTAAGTGAGAAGTAGTTGTTAGCATCTGCTGAGAGGATGTTTTCATTGACATGCTTCAACCCCAGGGGGTTTTGTTCCCCTTCTTATTTTATAACTATACTCCTTTGTTGATTTTTACCCTTTATTGTTCATCTTTCCTCCTGTGACGTTTGTTTTAATTTTCTGAGAGATAAGTATTTACTTTTTTTCTGAATACATATAAAAGAATCTAGAATATACCCAAAGTTAAAACACACTAAAGTAATTGATTTGGCAAACAGTGAAAGGCAGAAATGATAATTTTCACTCAAGCTCCTCAACTGTAAGGCTGGATGTCTCCTGACTTGCCCACTAGTGTTCAAGTATCTGGTAATAAGATTAGAATGCATTTAGTGAGGCTGAAAGACCCCCAGAGTGGGGAGACCCTCACTCAAGTCTCGGGATAAGCCGACACCCCAGTAATTAAAGAGAGACCGTTCTTGATGCAAACACACGAGGTTTATTCGGGGAACCAGTGTACTGGGGCCAAGCTCATAAGCCTCACAGGGGCAGGGGAGTTTGATCCTCAGTAGCTGCAGTTGGGGGTTTTTAAAAGGGAAAAACCATAAAGAATGGGGGAGTTTAGGCAAACACCATAAAGAATGGGCAAGTTAGGCAAACACCATAAAGGATGGGGAAGTTAGGTAAACACCATAAAGGATGCAGAAGTTAGGTGATAACGGGAAGGTTATAGGTTATCTCGAGCAAGCATTCTTGGGGCATTGTACAGTTAAACATTGAGCAAGGCACCCGATGCGTCAGGAATGTGGTGAGCTAGTTCCTGAATCAGAGAATGTTATCTTTTAAGTTTATCTTGAGGTCACCGGTTTCTCAGGAGAGGGCAGAAGAACAAGTTACTCTGTGCTGGGCTAGTTGCTAGGGGTCTAAAAATGTTGAGTTAGGGTCTTTCAAGGCCATGGAAAGAGCAAGTGTGGAATTAGCAAGTTAGTCACATAGAGGAGGATGGGCATGAGATAACAGAGCAAGGTGGAGACTGAAGAGGAACCTCAGTGGTTTGTGCAGAAGTGAGCATTTTAGAACACAGACTGGGGTGTATGACAAATTTGACAAAGATAACAGTGAGCATTTTAGAACACAGACTGGGGTATATGACAAATTTGACAAAGATAACATTAGTGAGCATTTTAGAACACTGACTGGGGTATATGACAAATTTGACAAAGATAACTTTAGTGAGCATTTTAGAACATGGACTGGAGTATATGACAAATTTGACAAAGATAACAGTAAACTCCAGATCTAAAGATATTAAGATTATCTCAGAAAGCTTAAAGATAGGGTTCTTGATGGTATAGTTCAAGCAAACAGATTCAAATCCATGGCACCCACTCATAAATGGGTATTTCTAACTGAATTTGTAATCCCTGTCTAGTGGGAAGTGGAGATAGGAGGGGATCCAGTAGATCTCAGGTTTAAAAAAAGACCTTGTGTGGAAACCTTGATGGAGACAGTGAGTGACTCAGTGGATATACCTAATTGTCATTCAGACTCGCTGATCTTAGTATGGTTTACACAGTTTTCCAACAGCAGTTAGTGAACTTTATGAGCTGTCAACCAAATAAAAAAAAATAAGCCAGATGTTGTAGCTGGATGCTGTACTGCAGTACTCTTGCTTTTTGACTGTGTCTGTCACTGAACTCAAGGTCACACATGTATGCCATTGGCGAATGTTCTCCCACACACACACATATATATGTGTGTGTGTATATATATACATCCATAGCCCCTAAGTCAGAAATTTTATGATCTCTGCCCCTAAGGATCACAGTATTAGCCATTTTTTTAGAATTATACAGTCCATAACCATTGGTAACAAATTGGATTTCCTAATTATGTGTTTGAGTCTTGAAATGTCAAGCTCATACTAGAGTCACCCAGAACTCTTGGTATTTCTGCTGCCCAAGAGAGATAGTTTTCTTCCACATTTCATATGGAGTCTTCAAAGTGGATGTACAAGCCATTAGGTTCTTTCTGCAGATTCTGATGCTTCAGCATTATAAAATGTGTCCTGAACTATGGCAATGTTTAGCTATGAATCATGTTGTCCTTATAAAGCCATATGCCACAGTCCATATGGAATACACTCTTTCAGGCTGAAAAGTTTTTATTTCACATTTTTTATGTTTAGCCATTATTTCCAAAGTAACAGCTTTAAGGTGGGCCTTCTAATGTTAACCACTCTCACTGATGGTAATCTACTTCTCCATACCTATTCAAAACCCTAATTAAAAAAAACTTGTGTGTATGGGCATGTGTAAGAGATAAGGCTGTGGTACTCTAGGGACATGGGTAGATGAAGCAGGAGCACTAACTCATGAGTACATAAATACGAAGTCACCGCAGCCATCAGAACCACGGCCTGACTTCCCGTGTGTGTGTGTGTGTGTGTGTGTGTGTGTGTGTGAGTGAGTGTGAGAGTGTGTGAGTGTGAGAGTGTGTGAGTGTGAATGAGTGTGTGTGTGTTGTTTTAATCAAGAACTAAGTTTTTCCAATTTATTCTCCATGAGAAAAGGTGGAAAGGACAGCATTCATAAATCATAATCAACTGTTGAAGAATGTATTCAAAGTTATTTGGCTAGGCCTGTTTGCCCATGCCTTCAATCCCAGAATTTGGAAGGCAAGAGGCAGACAGATCTCTGATTTCAAGGCCAACATGGTCTACTGTTGCTGGAGTTTCTTTCCACCTGGTACTGCAGCCAATTAACCCCAAATAAACATATGGATGCTATATAAATTATAAAATATTGGCCGATGACTAGGGCTTCTTACTGGCTAGCTCTTATTAATCAATTTCTATTAATCTAAGTATTTCCACGTGATCTTATCTTACTGGAGAAGGGTCTGGACCTGTTACTTCTTCATCTGCTACATGGCATTGTCGCACCTGCTGTGCGGCCTGCATCCGAGAATGTAGCGAGGTGGTCGGGATAGATGACACAGAGACCGGTTGGTTGCTTTAAGAAAACTTTATGCTTCCCAAGTCAGCTTAGGAGGAGACCCCAGTCCGCTTAGGAGAGCTCTCAGGAGAAGTGTCTCTAAGAAAAAGGAGCTTCCCTTTTTAAGGACTTCTGCCATTCATCTATATACCATTCTTTCCAGACTTCTCACCCTCCTGGTTGGTGGTTAATCTCCAGCCCCAGAATCGGGGAGACACCGCAGGGGGGGGCAGGAAGAGGCATCTAGCCGTAGGGGGTGTGAAAGTCATGGTATCTCAGTGAGGAGCCCTTATCTGAGCCCTATCAAGAGCTTCAAAGCACTGAATTGTTTTCAGTAAACATTACACAGCTGCCTGCTCCCAGGCCGAAGGGGAAGTGGGTTTCTGCTCAAGGTCTGGTGTCCCCACATGGCATCTCCTTTTTTGCCTTCTTCTCCCCAGTCTTCTCCTAGTCTGGTGGCCATACCTGTAGTGAGCCGCAGGTGTGTTTGCAGCTATGGTGCTACCATACTTCACAACAATCCGAGGCAAAGGGCTAAGGATGTAAAATGAAGACAAAGACATCGGTTCATTCTTACAAGGAGAATGGTGTTTATTCTTGCAGGGGTAGAGCCTTAAATATCCAAGGCAGGCATGGTGGAAAATCCCCAAGGTGGAAGCCTCTGTTCCCAGGGCCCTCTAGCAAAAGGTGGCCCAAAACAGGAATTAGCACTTAAACAAAGGATGGATAACAGGAACTTGCTGCAGGTGTTGCTGAGAGGAGAGGGTGGAGAAGTGTTTAGCTAAAAGCTCCTAGTACTAGCGGTCTTCAGACAGACCCCATGGGGAAGGGTGCAACACCTACCAGTGCTTTCTGCCTGGTTATTGGCCAAACAGTATCTTATTCATCAACCAATAAGAGAAACGTATATACAGAAGGACTTCCCCCATCAGTCTACATAGTTGGTTCAAGGCCAGCTGGGATACATAGTGAGATCTCTTTAAAAATATATTATTTGTTAGTATCTAATGTAAGATATATTAGGGACTCAAAAATAATTTAGAAAATGTGTTTTTCATATGAATTGTAAAGTAATGACCACTTTTAAACAAATGCTGGAGCATCTCCAAAACAGCCAGAACAGAGAAAGAAAAAGTGTCAGTTTCAGCGAAGGTAAGATTTTTATAGTGTTTTCAGGATTCACTCTTGAATGGGCTACACAAGAACAGCTTGAACATAACCAAAGCCTTGGTAGCCTGTAAGAGTGTTAGCAGAAGCAGGTATCCATTTCATGGTTCACTAACCAGCCTGTTGGAGGTGACATCACAGTCAGTGAAGTATCCACAATGTATCCCGGCAGAGAAGGTGCAGTGGAGCTCTAGGGGCACGGAATGACATGACAGATTGAGTCACGGTTCTAATTACATTAAGCGCATGAATATAAAACCATCAATTACTGCAGCCATAAAAAAAAAGGGCTGGGAAAGGAACTAGAGTCTTCCTTCTTCGCATACATGTGTGCGCGCGTGTGCACATGTGCATGCATGCGTGTGTGTATGTATGTACTTTTGTTGGGATAGTTTTTGGTGCCTCATTCTTCCCTTTCTTCCACATGAGAAAAGTTGTAAAAGTGTTACCAACACAATCAACCAATTGAAGAACAAGTTAAAAGTTGTTTGTAAATTTCTAATTTAATGTATGTTGGGAAGTCAAACAGCAAAGAATTCAAAGCTTTTGGTAAATATTCTCATATGAATATTAAATTATAACCTTTTAAAATATGCCACAGTGGAGTAAGACTGACAAGACACCTAAGAGCCATACTGAATAAGCCTGTCCAGATCTGTACAGGTTACACTGACAGTGACCGCTCTGTTGGTCCTACCCTAATTACAAAAAAAGGTTTGTTCCTGCAAACAATGAATTAAGGAAATCAGATATAATTGTAGTTATATCCTTCTAAAAAGTTTTCCTAACATTTGACAAATTTTTTCTAAGAATTTTCAATTCTCAAACTATATCATCTGAAACATTTTGCTAATTTAACATGAGCTGCTAATTCATGTAGCACCTTTGTATAAATAAGATTTCTAACCTAGTTCACAGTAAGTGTCCTCTATAGTCATGTAACAGCAAGTTGACTTTCTTTTTTGTTTGTCTTTCAAGACAGGGTTTCTCTGTACAGTCCTGGCTGCCCTAGAACTCGTTTGGTAGACCAGGCTGGCTTCGAACTCACTAAAATTCTCTTGCCTCTGCCTCCCAAGTGCTGGGACAAACGGTGTACGCCACCATATCCCGGCTGCAATGTATTTTTCTTTCAGTTTTTTTAATGATAACTGCATTGTTTTGCAACATACTATCATATACATCATTGTCAATAAAAGATATTCATGTAAAAAAAGCAAAAGTACATACAGCATTCAATTACTTTCATTAAGTTTTTTGAGGATGAAATGTTAAGATTACCTGGGTATTTTCCATTTTTGTAATTTCTCAATTTAGACATATTAGACAATCCACATGCTGTCTTACTGTTATTTTGAATTATCTACCATTTGATGTGAATATATCTTGGCATAATAGGCTCACTCAATAACCTTTTTATCTCAGCCCATTTGTTGATTGCACAAATGCTCTGCCCAGTCTTGGGCAATGCCAAGGAGGCTATACTTCAGTTTTACATGCTGTAAATGAAACAGGAATTGTTCTTTGTGGAGGGCAGGCTGTTAGTATACAGTGCTTGACTCACTCCATGTTTTTATGTGGAAACAAATAGAAATGTTCCAGGTGAGGCCCTACTCCCTTGGAATTGTGGCTGTTCCCATGTTTCTTCCATGCTTCTCTCCCAGTTCAGGGTACATAACTAGCCCTTACCATGGATGTGATGGCCGCTGATACTGAACTTCTCTGCACTGTGTGTTAACGAGGACCAGAGCTAGACCTGATGGGCTTCAGCATCTTCCTCAGAAACAGTCCAGGAGAGAAAGTACACATACTAACCTCTCTGGAACTTTGCCGCATTGGTAGCTGGAAATTCTTTACAAAGGTCTTTGTCCTTGGTCTGCTTGCATTTCTTATGCTTTTCTATGCTGAAAAGGGCAGTCATCATAGACTTAGCTTCCTTGTGTCAAGAATTTTTATCTTTAATAGAACTAGTTCAACTCAGTCCTTGGAGAAGCTCTTTTCACTCCTGTACAGGATGAGTATATTATCTTACAATTCTCCTATGACTAGAGATAAGTGGCAAAAGCAACACTGTGCTGTTTCTCTAACACTTCAGCATGTGATACTGATTCTGGTTGAGATGCTACTTTACCTGATAGTGCTCACGATCATAGGTATTTGCACAACAATTAATTTTTTTTTTCTTTTTGGTTTTCACGAGACAGGGTTTCTCTGTATTGTTTTGGAGGCTATCGGTCCAGCCTGGCCTCGAACTCACAGAGATCTGCCTGCCTTTGCCTCCCGAGTGCAGGGATTAAAGGCGTGTGCCACCACCGCCCGGCCACAACAATTAATTTTAAGTAGTAACTTCTGACAAAATTGTCTCCTTGTATTTGAAACATAAAAGGAGAAATTAAGAGTTTTATTTTCTATGAATCAAAATTCACTTTAAAGGCTGTATCTAGTTGGTGCCAAAGTTCATGTGGTAACAGAATTAGTCTTTGCATTTAATGGTCGCCTTTTCTCCAGTTGTTTATATTTCTCCTTTCTCTTTAGTAGCCAGTGGAAGAACCAAAGGGCCTCACTCTGGTAACAGAGCAAATGTCTGGGCTTTAAAACACGCTGCGTATGTGGTATATGTAGTGTATGCAGTGTATGTGGAGAATATATAAAGTTCAGAAAATGACACCATGGTTTCCCTTGTGTAAGACAATTGCTGTTGCTTATTTGTTAATCAAAGCTGAATGATTATGTGTAGAGCACACAATGTTGACCTGACTGATAACACCTCTGATACAGCGTGAGATGCTGTCAACAATGCATGGCTAGGGAGATGATTCAGTGCTTACTGTGAGAACGGGAGTTCGGATGCCCAGAATCCACATCAGGCCTGATGCTCTTGTGTGCATCTTTAATCCGGGGAAGATTATGGTGAGCTTGGGAGGTGGAAACAGAGGATCCCCAGACATTTGCTAGATTGCTAGGCTGGGCTTTGCATTCACGAACGAGAGACCCAGCCACAAAACGCAGATTGAAGGTGAGGGTTAACCCCAAGTCTGTACTCCAATCACCACACTAGCACACTGTCATGTATATACACAAACACACACACATACACATATACTGCACATAACATCCTATACACACATATTAGAAAAATTAAATTTCAGGTTATTAATCAGGCCAGTAATATGTTTGGGGCAAGTTGCCTACTGAGAATAGTGTGACTAAAATGGCAAGGTTCTAGACTCTCCCAGGCTCTGCTGAGGATCCCCTCAGAATGGCCTTGTAGTACAGAATCAGGTTAAATAGGTACCCAATGAGTTCCACAACTCTGGTGAAACCCAAGATAGGGAAACAAAGTGTTTGGTTCAGAGTTTACTGATCAGAAAGAAGTCCTGAAATTTGGAGCTCTTCGCTGTAGTTACGACAGAGTGGAGCATAAAAATAGCCAAGGGACAGTTTCATCATATACTTGTGGATAGAATATCAAAAAGGCAGCTTCAACAGAGTGGGCTTCTGAGAGTGATGCAGTTCAACGCCTAGAGGTAGGAATCAATTCACGCTCTACTAACCAACTTCTTGGAAGGGAGCATGAGACTCAATGAAATGCCTAAGAAGTTCCTCGGCATTTGAGGGGGCCATGGTGCTCTAGGGGTAGGGGAAGAATGGAATAGCATTAAGTACATTGAACACATCAACACAAAGCCAACAGATACTACAGGTGTGTGGGAGAACCTCCATACCTCCTCTTGTGTATGCACATGTGCGTGTGAGTGCATATGTGTATGTGTGTGTGTGTGTGTGTGTGTGTGTGTGTGTGTGCGTGTGTTGCATGGTTTGTATATACCTGCTGTGTGCAGTCATGAAGGCAAGAGGAGGATACTGGTGTCTTGTATCATTCTTTAACTGATCCACTTGACATAAGGTCTCTCACTGAACCTGGAGCTGGTCTGCCAGCCACCAATCCCAAATGATACCCTGTCTCTACCACCCACAGCACTGGAGTTATTAGTGCATGTGTCCATGCCCAGCTTTTTACGTGGATGCTGAGGATTCAAAGTCAGGCTGTTGAGTGGGGGCAGCAAGCACTCTTATTGACTGAGCCATCTCCCAAGCCACTGCCTCTTTTAACTTTTATTTTTAAATAAAAGTGAGTCTTAACTGAATGTTTTATAGATTGAGATAAGGTAACAAAAAACTTTACAATAGGTAAAATTTGAATTACATAAATGCAAAAAAGTCACTTAGTATAAGGTAACAAATCTTTCACCAGAGTTGCTCAAAGGACCACACCCACCCATTGTTGCAAGTTTTTATTCTAAAGGTTCTGAAAAGCCTAAGGCTCCTGTATCTGTAACAGAAGATAAAGATCCTTTGTTGTTAAGGTAAAATACTCCTTTGTGAAATTCATTTTCTTACGAATTTTGCTAAAATGCAGCAGTAGTTCACCTATCGCAGTTTTATATGGCAATTTGGTCAGAGAAAAGCATTTTGTAGCTGTGAGCTATGCTTTCTATAAATTGCAAGTGAGCAGTAAGACCTTGCAGGTAGTGGTGGCCCAATAAGAGAACAAACTGGAAACAGTGAGTGGAAGACTGAGGGCAGTCTTCACATAATAGAAGATGTTTGGTGTTTGACCAAGGATGGTTTGCAGAAACCAATACACATTAGCATGACTTTAAAACAAGACTCTGATAATATACCTGAATACATTTTAATGGGTCCAGTTATTTCAGTGATCCAGGAATTTCCCAGATGTTTTACCTTCAGCATAAATTCAGGAAGGTTTTATCCTCCCTTGCACACGCCTATTTCAGGATCACATATAAGAGCAACTTCTTTGTTTCTGTCTTTAAACTAGCAGGAAATTGTGGGAATTTAGCCATTTGTAATCTGTTCATCAAAATTTTCATTATGAAGAGATTCCAGCATGTTTTCTACTTAATTCCATTAGGGTATGTTGAAAACTCTTCCTCTAGTTACACAGTAAGCATCTTTTCCCCAATTAGCCAGCTGTTCTAGAAGTGAAGAGTCGATTACCGTAGAGTAACACTTCTGGATCTTTTGTTATACTTTAAAATAGTATACTTACATTATTTGTGCCACTTTCAAACACTTAAAAATATTGGAGGGTTTTAATTAGATACTTCTATATTCATATTAAAGTGACCTTATCACCGTGAGCTGCTGGAGGTTAGGAAACCGGGAGCCCAGAGTGAAGGTTTGTGTGAAGTGTACATTGCATATTAATGATTTCTGAATGTAAAAAAATGGACAAATGAATTTTTATAAAGCAGTTTCATAGGTACTATAGGTACTATGACATGGATGACACTACTAATTAAATCAGTGTTTATTTAAAGTAGAAGATAATACACATTTCTGCCTCCCAACCATGGAAGAGAAACACTGACAAATAGTCATCTCAGATAATAGTTACAATTTTAAAGCATAGGGAATTCAGTTTAGTTTCAACAACAAGGATAAGGACAAGTTTCTCAGTTTACAATTTTCTCTTAATCTAGGCTAGCATAAATATTTTTTACTTCTTAATGATATTGTAGGAATTTCTAAATAGACATATTTGAGGATATTTCGCTTCTAGGTAATAGTGTGTTTTAAGTATTTTTTATGACACTTATCATGTGTCAATATCCTGTAACTACTAAAGACAAAAGTAGTTTTGAAAGCATGTACCCCAAAACAAAGAGGAAATTTTAGAACCAAACCGTTCCATTGCAGAAAACACTGAAACCATTTTTACATTGTAACAAGATCTAGAATATAAAGAAGAGGAACCAAACAGTTCTTAGAAAATCTGAAATTAACCTGTGTTATCAGGGAGAGCCAATACCTGGGAGCTCTGAAGAGAAAACATTCCTAATGGTGATTCCCACCATATGAAAAGAAACATATCTGAAGAGCCAAAACCTGGGAGCTCGGAAGAGAAAACATTCCTAATGGTGATTCCCACCATATGAAAAGAAACATATCTGAAGAGCCAAAACCTGGGAGCTCGGAAGAGAAAACATGCTTAGCAGTAATTACCAGGAATTTGAAAAGTGACATATTTGCTTGTTGTGAGGGGAATGATGTGTTCCTGTTTGCAGTATTGCAAATAGTGTCAGAGAAGAGGAACCTTCACCTCCTTTATCCCCTCACTCCCAGGAACACAGATGCCAGTTACCCTCTAAGTCAGTGGTTCTCAACCTTCCTAATACTGAGGACCTTTAGTACAGTTCCTCATGCTGTGGTGACTCCCAGCCATGAAACTATAATTTTGCTAATGTTATGAATTATTGTAATGTCAATATCTATGCTTTCAAAAGGTCTTAGCCCTGTGAAAGATTCTATGATCCTCAAATGGGTCATGACTCACAAGTTGAGAACTTCTGTTCTGAGGAATAAGTAATAGTAAATTAGACTATGGAAACAAAAATCAACAAGTGAGTAACTTTTATCACAAGTGAGAAGAACTCATAAGATACAGAGAATAAATAAGACCCTAGGAGTAGTTATAGTCAACGTGAAAGTAACCAACTTTTACGTGTGTGTTTTAGATTGATTTATGTGTATAAATGTTTTACATGCATTCTGCTTGTGCACTGTGTGTGTGCTGAGGGCATTTGATCCCCTGGACTTAGTGTTCCAGATGGTTGTCAGCCAACATGTGGGTGCTGTGAGTCCAACCCAGGTCCTCGGCAAGAGCAGCAAGTGTTATAAACTGCTGAGCCATCTCTCCAGCCCAGCCTCCAGAATGCATGTTTGATATGCAAATGATGAAAGTGGAAATAAGTATCCATTTGAATAGTTTGGACACACATGTGAGATATAAGCTTCCCCATCTCTTTCTCTTTGATCAACAATGCTTCTTAAGCTATTTTGTTTGGTCATCTCTGTGTTACATTGCTTGATGATGCTGGGTAAGCTTTGGAATGTGTGAAAGGCAAAAGAAGACCGGTAAGTTGGGATTTTCACTGAGATGTCATGAATGACAAAGACCTGGAGACATTATTTGTAATGGAATAAAAGTCAATGAGACTTCCCATCTGCCAGGCTGCATCATATGCATTTTCAAAACTCACACTTCCTGTATCCTACCTAAGCCAGCATTATGGAATTGTCTCCCTGTTTTTTGGCATAATCCACTGAGTAACACCCCTTCAGAGCTCTGAATGAATCCTTCAGGGTTTGTTCATGTCACTCCTACTGTAAGTGGATGATTATATTAGTTACTTTCTATTGCTATTAAATAAAACACCAGGCCCAAGGCAACTTCTAGAAGGACAGACTTGTTTGGAGTGTTTGATTCTAATGGAAAACATACAGCTCCGTCACCATCATGGTTCAGGCAGGCACCTGACTCACGCAAGAAATAGAGAATCACTGGAAATGGCATCAGTCTTCTGAAACCTCAAAGCCCACCCCCAATGGCACAACTATTCAAACAAGGCCACACCTCTTGATCCCCCCCCCCAAATAGTTCACTGACAAGAGACCAAGCACTCAAATAGATGCGCCCATGGGGGCTGTTCTCCTTCAAGCCACCACAAAGGTGCTGGAGCAAGCCATTTCATCCATCCTCCACGTATAACAATTGTCACGGTTAAGGAGTGAGAAATTGGAAGGCATCTCCCAGAATCCTTACTTCAGCTCCACAATTCCCCACTGCTGTGGGTAGTGGCATACTTTACATTTCAAAAGTCACCCTCACTGCCCTGCTATCCCAGGAACCTAAAGGGCAATTGTGAAAGTTCCTGGGGACGCATAGTGCAGTGCAGAAGAGAGAGGTTCCATTTGTTCCCAAAGCCCCCACTGTCACATTCTCTTAATCTGGCCAGAATGTAAAAATCACGGTCATAGGGACAGGAGAGGACACATTTTGTCCTTTTCTTTTACATCTTCCCAATGTAGAGAATGACAATGTCAGGTAGCAAAGAGCAGAAGAGAAGAAGGCATAAAGCTGGACAGATCCCCTTTTAAGATTTCTCAAAACTCTGGGGCTTTTACCCAAACAGAAAGGAAACAGACGTTACAGGACATCAGTGGCTATGGTGATAAAATTAGACTGAGCACACACACATTTGGGGGACTCTAAATCAAGACTCTGATATTAACAGACAGGCGCTAAAATGGATATAACAGGTGAAATCTATTAAATAGAAACATCTCAAATTTCCCTTTAAGTTTGAATCAAAGAATCCAGAAGTTTTCCTCCATGTGCATTATGGGTATAGCATTGCTATGCTTTGTCTTACTTGACCTTGAGTGAAATTCCTCTGCATGTGCTCATGACAGAAGTCACACCGGTGAGGTAGCTGAGAAAGGTGACTTGGATGCAGCTCATGATGCCACTGCCAACATTGAGGCAGCTCCTTCTGCATGTGCTGGTGGCACAGGTGACGCTGACTGGTGAGGCAGGCGAGAACAGCAACTTGGATGCAGCTCATGGCCCTGGCCTGGATCTCACACTTACTTTAGGTATTTGCACCGGGCATGCTAGGGGCAGACCACACGCTGATCACTCCTGAGCTCATCCCTGGTGATATCATGAACCCTTTCAAAATGCTGACCCAGCTCTTGAAGCTTGTCTTAAAGCAGAACACAAATGTGACAGATGCACTTCCGATGAGGAATCTGCTTCCGTTCATGTCCCCAATGCAGCTCTGGACCTTGCTCTGGACACGGACATACTTTTTTTTTTTTTTTTTTTTTTTTTTTTTATATTAATATTTTTTTTATTTTCCATTTTAAATTTAGATAAGAAACAAGGTTGCTTCACAAGTCAGTACGAGGTCCCTCTCCCTTTCCCTCCCCTCCTCCTGTGCCCTCCCCCCATCCCCCCCCGTTATCCCCTCATTCCCCCAGGGAGGGTGAGGCCCTCCATGGGGGTGTCCATAGTCTGTCATTTCATATAGGGCAGGGCCTAGACCCTTCCCCAAGAGTTCAGGGTGAGAGTGCACCTCACATTGTTCTATGGGAGTCCAGAGACCATGTGTATACTTGGGATGGGTACTGATCTGCTGTCCAAGGCTCAATAGATTACCTAGGCCTCCTCACTGACACCCAGATTCAGGGGGTCTTGATCAGTCCCATGCTGGATTCCCAGGCTGATGCCTGGGATTCAAGAGTTAACCTTTGTCTGGTCAGCTGTTTCTGGGGGTTCAACCAGCCCAGTCTTAATCCCTTTGATCATCAGTCCTCCCTCTCTGATACTGGCTTTCTTGAGTTCAGCTCAGTACTTAACCAGCCAGTAAATGAAGTTTCTGTTTCCCAGACTCTCTGGCAATAGGATTGTAGGCTGGCACTCCCCAGATCTATGTCTAAAATCCATATATGAGAGAGTACATGCCATGTTTCTCTTTTTGTGACTGGGTTACCTCACTCAGGATGGTTTCTTCTAGTGTCATCCATTTGCCTGCGAATCTCATGATTCCATTATTTTTTCTGCTGAATAGTACTCCATTGTGTAGATGTACCACATTTTCTCTATCCATTCTTCGGGTGAGGGACATCTAGGTTGCTTCCAAGTTCTGGCTATTACAAATAAAGCTGCTATGAACATAGTGGAACAGACATCTTTGTTATATGAATGGGCATCTTTTGGATATATGCCTAAGAGTGCAGTTGCTGGGTCTTGTGGTAGGTTTATTCCCATTTTTCTGAGGAATCTCCATACTGCTTTCCAAAGTGGCTGAACCAGTTGGCACTCCCACCAGCAATGGAGGAGTGTCCCCCTTTCACCACATCCTCTCCAGCATAAATTGTCATTGGTGTTTTTGATTTTAGCCATTCTGACAGGAGTGAGATGGTATCTCAGAGTTGCTTTGATTTGCATTTCCCGGATGGCTAAGGATGTTGAGCACTTTCTCAAGTGCCTCTCAGCCATTTTAGACTCCTCTATTGAAAACTCTCTATTTAGTTCTGCAGCCCACTTCTTAATTGGGTCCTTTGCTGTTTTGGAGACTTGCTTCTTGAGTTCTTTGTAAATTTTGGAGATCAACCCTCTGTCAGATGTGGGATTAGTGAATATTTTTCCCATTCTGTGGGCTGCCTTTTTGTCTTGCTGACTGTGTCCTTTGCCTTACAGAAGCTTCTCAGTTTCAGTAGGTCCCATTTATTAATTGTTGATCTCACTGTCTGTGCTACTGGTGTTATGTTCAGGAAGCTGTCTCCTGTACCAATTCTTTCAAGGGTACCACCCACTTTCTCTTCTAAGAGGTTCAGTGTGGCTGGATTTATGTTGAGGTCTTTGATCCATTTGGACTTAAGTTTTGTGCATGGCGATAAACATGGATCGATCCGCATTTTTCTACATGCCAGTCTCCAATTATGCCAGCACCATTTGTTGAAGATGCTTTCTTTATTCCATTGTATATTTTTAGCTTCTTTGTCGAAGATCAGATGTTCGTACGTGTGTGGGTTAATACCCGGATTTTCAATTCGATTCCATTGGTCTGCCTGTCTATTTTTGTGCCAATACCAAGCTGTTTTCAGGACTATAGCTCTATAATAGAGCTTGAGGTCAGGGATAGTGATGCCTCCGGACGTTGCCTTGTTGAACAGGGTTGTTTTGGCTATCCTGGGTCTTTTGTTTTTCCATACAAAATTGATTATTGTTCTTTCAAGGTCTGTGAAGAATTGTGCTGGGATTTTAATGGGGATAGCATTGAATCTGTAGATTGCTTTTGGCAGGATTGCCATTTTTACTACATTGATCCTACCTATCCAAGAGCATGGGAGATCTTTCCATTTTCTGAGGGCTTCTTTAATTTCTTTCTTTAAAGATTCAAAGTTCTTACGATACAGGTCTTTCACTTGTTTGGTTAGCGTTACCCCAAGGTATTTTATGGACAGCTATCATTTGCCAAAACTAAATCAAGAACGGACATACTTTTTGATGCGGCACATTCAGCTGCACACACTGGCCATGGTGTGAGCACTGACACCAAACCTGTTTCTGTTCTGGCACCAGACATGCCACCACTCCTGGTAACATCCTTCATGTGTTTTCTGACATTCTTGTTACTGGTGATGATATGGGTAACACACTGAATTCAGCAAAGGTGGTACGGGGAAAATTACCAAGGAGCTACCAGAAACAAAAAAAGAGTAACAAGGTGAGTTAGACCACAGCAATGATTTAAAATAGGTGAAGATTTTTTGTGCTAGAAAACTAGTTCTCTTTGGCACCAATACTTATGATAACAAATTTCATGCTTTATATAGGGCTATGTAGGCATTACCTGGAACCAGAAACAAATAGATTCCTTTTCCCAATTATATTGAAAATACAACAAATAAAAATAACAAAGTCAGTTAAAAACCAACAAAACTGTCCAAGTAAAGTTGGTTGGCTCACGGTTGACTCCTATTCTGGAATGAGGAATTATTTTTCTTCCAGTGAGAATCTTGTGTTTTGAGTGGCTAAGCAGAGAAATATAACTGTTAAACAGTCTGTTTTCCTAAGTCCATGCACTGTGACTTATGAGAACAGTGTTATCTTGGAGACAAGCATCTCAGAATAAAATCAACAAAATGAGACTCCACATCTTCACACCTCAAACACAGTGATACTGATGATACTGCATAAGATTCTAATGATGATGCCACTGCTTACCCTGATGATGGCATCAATGATGTTCTTGATGATACTACTGATAATTCCTGTATTTCTAGTTGCTGCTGAAGCTGATCATTAGTTCTTCGAAATAAGTACCTATCAGGACCTATTGACATCAAGTGACAATCTGTCAGGAAGATTTTATAAAATATAGAAAATTTAAACTTGAATATTTCTTTGAAAGGTGACACAGTATGTATTGAATTCGGTACATAAGTTTGTAATATCTTCCCACTTAAATGTACTATACAACGATTTTAAGTTGTTTCTTGGCATTGTCTAAACTGATTAACATGGCTGCTCAGTGGATGGTTAAGGGGAAAGTTTTTAGTATGGATACCAGAGATAGAACAGAGAGAGGCAACTGTTGGCCAGAACAGAGGAGAAGTTGGCTGAACATAATCAGTTGACTGGACCTGGCCATAACAGAAGAAAAAGATCAGAGAGACAGAGAAAGGGAGATAGAGGAGGAGATGGGGGAGGAATAGAGAAACAGGAGACAGAGAGACAGGCGAAGAGAGGGGTTTAGAAAGAGAATGAGAAGCTGGGGGGGGGGTGCAGGAGTGGGGGGGTGGGGGTGGGGATGCTTGTGAACTAGAGGGGGTTTAGGGTAGGGGAGGAGAGGAGAAGACCTAGGACACCAGCATGGACTTTGAAAAGCATAAGAGACACTTGTGAAACTGAGGGAGCCTGGAGGCCAGTGTGCTCCTTATTATGTGTGTGCACACAACAGGTAGCCGCTTTCCCCTGCTTCCAGTGATAAGAGAAATGATACCTTTGGGTAGAGGGGAGCCAGCTTCATGAGTTTCTGAGGAATGCTGGCTTTTACCCCCCCCCCCTCCAGAAATCCTCTGAAAGTCCAGGGTGAGCCCATTTCTGGATATCCGTACCTGCCTTTGTAGTTTTGGAAACTGAAGTTTCCTTTGGACGCAACAGGCATCAGTGAATTTTAGTGGATTTTCTAAGTCACAAACCAGTCTTGCTGAGGTTTCCATACTCAAACATAAGTAAAAACAACTCCCAAACTTCCATATTGTCTTTAACATCCATAGAGTTAAAGTGTGGTTGCTAACCTGTATTTCCTTTTCCTTTAATTTTATGACATCCCATCCCTCAGCTCACATAAAATGCACAAAGTACCTCAATGGGGGTGGGCCTTATGGACCTCTCCCCGTGTATGATGATCACTGTGTCCTGGACACCATCTCACAGAAATCATCTACAACCTCTGCATCCCTCTTCAAAAGCAGCCCCTGAGCCTTGGAGGGTGTGATTCAGATACCTTGCTGAGGTGTGACCATGTCACAATTGTGTATTCTCTAAACTTTGGCCAGTCGTGAGTCACCAATGCCCACTGCTGCTGTGGAACATTCCTTCCGTGTACTGTGCAAATTACACTGTGATTGGTTGAATAAAGAAGCCAACTGGCCAATAGCTGGACAAGATAAGGTTAGGCAGGAAAACCAGACTAAGGACAGTGGGGAGAAGGGAAGGATTTAGAGGAGTTGCCAGCAAGACATGGAGAGGAATCTGGAGGTGCAAGGAAAGAGAGGCAATATGATGTGGTAAAATGTAGATTAATATAAATGGATTAATTTAAGTTGCAAGAACTAGTTAGTAAGCGGGGTGGTGGTGGCGCACACCTTTAGTCCCAGCACTAGGGAGGTAGAGGCAGGCGGATCTCTGTGAGTTCGTGATCAGTCTGGTCTACAAGATCTAGTTCCAGGACAGGCTTCAAAGCTACACAGAGAAGTCCTGTCTCAAAAAACAAAACAAAAACAAACAAACAAAAAGAGATAGTTAATAATAAGCCTGAGCTATCAGCTGGGCATTTATAATTAATATTGCGTCTTTGTCTAGATGTATTGATTATTCTTGTTCTCCTTTGCTTCCATATAATTTTTTTTGTATTTTTTAAAATTCTGTGAAAACTGCATTGGATGTCTGAGTAGAATTGCATTTACTATATAGATTTAATTTCATAAAATGCCCATTTCCCCAAGATTTACTCTTGTAATCCTTAAGTATAAACCATAGTCCTACACAAAGAACTACAGGCAACAAAGAAATGCTGAGCATGGAAGAAAGTCTTTCCCAGGGAATCACACAATTGCTTATTCAGTAGCAAATGGTCAGCCCTGCAAACACACAAAAAGTCATATCACACAAAATGAGCTTATAGTTAAAGAATGTGGATATATTACATATGCATATATGCATGCAACTCCAATTAATCAAAATAGAGGATGTGATTTAGAAAGCGATCAAGCAGGTGTATATGGGAGGGATTGGAGGGAGGAAAGGGAGAAAAGAAATAATTGTATGATCATCTCAATTTTTTTTAAAGGCATCGGTCTTCCAAACATTTACTGTCCTCTTGAAATTCTTCTTCAGTGTCTATAAAGTTTTCAGTATAGATAGTTCATGTCCTTGGTTATATTTACTCCCGAGTGTGTGTGTGTGTGTGTGTGTGTGTGTGTGTGTGTGTGTGTCCTGTCTCTGATTTGTCAGTGTTTGTCATTGATATGTAGGATGACTACTGATTTGTTAATTTGTATTTTTTCACTTTACTGAAAATGGCATTAGCTGGTTTTACTGTTCTTTAGAGTGTCCTGTGTATAGAACTATACATTGTAAATTAGAATCCTTTGACTTTCTTTTTATTTTGTATTCCTTTTATTTAATTTTCTTGACTTATTTATCTAGTCATCATTCAAATCACTATAATGAATAGAAATGTTTTCATGTGTCTGTTGTGTGTGTCTGTGTGGTTAAGATACTAAAAACAAAACTATAAAGAATCCACTCAGTTGAAATTCCAGGCTCAACATTGCTTGAAATGCAAATATGTGTGCAACAGTTCCTCATTAGTATAGTGGTTAGTATCCCCACCTGCCACAAATATGGGTGCAAAGTTGCACTAGAAACTCAAAAGTGCATTCTACTTACTGAGTGGCCCACTTTGAGGTAACTAGCCATGAAATTATGAGGACAAGCTCTGACCACTCAGAGTAAGGCATGGCTAACATTTGCATTAGAATAAATTTTCAGGAGGATTTATAGCCTGGCTCAAATACTGTGGATGGTGTGGTGACTGTTCTTAGGTTCCCAGACCCATTTCTCATACTAGTAAAATAAGTGTAAAAAAGGACTAAAATGATCTTTACTTTTGGTGATGAATAATATTAAGATTGCACCATAATTCCAGCTTTATGTGTTCTTTTCAAGATTGCATTTTCCACCATTAAATGCTGAAAAGGATAAAAAGAACACATATACTGTTTACTGGAATGTAAAACAATCCTAGCACTGTGGATACTACAATGATGTTCCAAATGAAAATTTAAAATAGACATACCAGTTTTATCACTCCAGGGTATGCATACTTACAAAAGTGAACTCACTACATAGAATCATATATATGTTCGAGTGTGTGCACATGCATGTACATGCATGTGTTTAACATTGCACTACCTACAACTGACAATTTATGGAATGAGCCTAGATGTCCACCAATATATGAATGGATAAAGAAAATATTTTATATATTATATATAATGAAAGTCGTCTCAGTAAGGACACTGATACTGGAAAACAGAAAACCAAAGCTCTCTCTCCAAAAACCTACCCGCCACCCATTTTGCTGTAGTGTTTTTTGAAACTGGAGTCCTAAGAGGGTGGGATGGTCTCAAACTCTTGCACCTATTTGTCAGCCTCGGCAGGGCTGAGACTCCCGGTAGAAACTGCACCCGCCATTGTGAATCATCACCATCCAGGGCATCTTGCCCTCGTGAGAACGAGTTACCAGGCTCTGGGAAGACGCGTTGCCCCAGTTCTCACTGGCCCTGGGCTGAGAGGTTACTGTGACCTCCTGGAGTGCTTTAACCCCTTGCTTTTCTGGGACCCCGGGATGCGAGGAAGGCGAGACTCGGAGGAGATGGTGGTGTCCCACCCGTGGGGCCCACCGCTCAGAGACCCTGAGTCAGGCCACCCTGTCCTGGGGCTGCTCTCACCAACACATCTCCGCCTCCATGTCTCGGCAGCTCCACAGCAGTTATTAACGGCTTCTAGCCGCCACAAGCTCAAAGTTCTAGGCCAGAGAGGGGGAGGGGCCTTTAACACTCTTTCCGGGATGCTCTTTGGGCCAGAGGGCCTCACAGGGGCGGGCTTAGGCCCCACCTCCCATTTATGGTCGGATGTGTTGGATGTTGCTCTGTCCCGAGTGCTGGCACTTTCTGGAGGGATGTGGCTTGGGTGTGAAGGGCTAGAGGGGCTGCAGGGGAACAAACATCTGGAGAATGGAGGTGTGTGCATCCCAGACCTCTGGCTTTGTGCAGGACAAATGGGGCGCTCATAGCTGCTATACGCATGAGTGACAGAGGAGGGGACCTGTGGCCAGGGCTGTACACCTGCCATTCCATAGTCATTGGCAGGCCTCGCCTCACCCGGAACAAAAGTCCTGTTTGCTAGACCCCAGAGGCCACCAGATCGCACTGCTTAATTGAAAAAAGAAGAAAATTAAAATGACAACCAGGCAAGTCAGTTTCACAGCTGAGACCCTGCCCCAGTGGTCCACACATAGCTAGAGTAGAGTCTGCTCCTGCTCCCCAGAACTGGCCGAGAACTATGGTGTTCAGTCTCCGTGGGAAGCGGTACCTGATAATGCTGATTTGGTGTCAGGCTATCAGCTTGGTGTCCTGTGACTCAGCAATGATAGGGAGCTTGCATCAGTCACCCTGCACCTTCGTCACTCCCCTGCCTCAGGGATCTGATAAACATTAGGAATGTTGAAGGCACAGGGGCTGAGGAATAGCAAAAGCATAAGTTAGGGTGATTTTTATGATATTTAAGATAGGAACTGCCATGGAGTAGGGAAAGGAGACCGTTTGTGTCAGAGAAACAGATTTTTTTTTTTGTCTTGCTGTGAGTCTTCTCAAGTTGTGCCTCTTCTGTCTTCCGTCAGGGTCTCTTTTGGGACAGAAGGTGTTGTTGGCTCAAATACCTTTTATGTATATATTATATGTGAATATATGCATCTGTTGAATATCTTGAGTGTAAAAAAGCATTGTGTGCTGAGTGCAAAGATTTCATTTATTCAACAGAAAAAAAGTACATATTTACGTGTTCCAGACAGGTAAATACTAAACTATAAACCATGGTTATTTTCAACAGGTAGAGAAGGAGTTAAGGAAGTTTTTTAGTTTGTATTTTTGTGAAATTCATGAGAACTGTGTATTTTTATTATTCACCATCTAAAGTCATCCACAAACAGAAAAAAATCATTTTTTTTTCATCTCCAACTGATGGTTCTTCTGTAAGTTCTTTAGGGCAGCAAGATATCTATATGTGATTTTTCTCCAGAACAAATTCTCTAGCCCTGCATTCTACAACCCAGCCTCAAGTAGGATGCTTGCCATAGTGAGGCTGTGATGGCATTAGAAGCATTTTCTAAATAAATATTTTGAAATGTAATTTATGAAGAATAAAATTTCACACATAAATACTTGTGTAATTATCACAGGATACACAAACCATCACACACATATTGTCATTCATCTCTAGAAATTTCTTGTAAGGTTGCGTCTTACTGTGTAGCTCTGACTGACTTGGTATTCCCTTTGTAGACTAGCACAGCCTCAAACCCAGCAAAGCTCCTGCCTCATCTCCTGAATCCTCAGGTTATGGGTGTGTGCCACCAAGTCGGCCTGTTTCTAGAACTCGAAATATCATATGGTCTGACGTAAGCACCACTGAAATTAGGATGTACAACATTTCCGGCCCCCTCCGAAGTTCTCTAGTGTGACCTTTTGCCACCACACTCTCAAATGTTTAGCCCTGCCGGTTGGTCCTCTCTTGCCTGCTCCTGCAGCTCACCTTTACCGATTTGCCACGGAAATAGACCCATGCAGCTGGTAGCACTTGATACTGGTTTAGCTCACAGAGCATGATACATTTGAGATTCATCTACGGTTCTGTATGTATCCGTGCATTCACTCTTACTGCTGCTGAGTTTCCATTAATTGGATGTCTGATTTTTTTTTATTCATTCACCCCTTGAAAAAACTGAGTTATTTCATGCATTTACTAATTTAACAGTTAGTAAACAAAGCTGTTATGAGGTGTCTGAGCTTTTATGTAAATACATGTTTCAATTCTCCCACTTTTTTTTTTTTTTTTTTTTTTTTTTTTGGTTTTTCGAGACAGGGTTTCTCTGTGGCTTTGGAGGCTGTCCTGGAACTCCCTTTGTAGACCAGGCTGGCCTCGAACTCACAGAGATCCGCCTGCCTCTGCCTCCCGAGTGCTGGGATTAAAGGCGTGTGCCACCACCGCCCGGCTCAATTCTCCCACTTTACTAGGAAGGTTACTACTAAGTTGTGAGGTTAGTTTTTTGTAACTTCATAATAAGCTGCTGTTAGCCCTCCACATCCCTTTCAGTGCTTATGGGGATTGCAGCAGGGTCTAACTGTGGTTTTCAATGGCATTTCCCTAATGGGTAAAATGCGGACTTATCTGCAGATGTGCACATTTGTAACCTGTCAATCTTTGATGAAGTATCTTTTGTCCATTTTTATTGGCTTGAACATGTGCTTATGGCCTTGTAAATTTGTAGGAATATGTTTGAAGTTTTCAGAAACCTCACAGATATCTCACTCTTAAAAATTGCCTTCACATATTTTTTAGCCTTTTGTCAATCCACCTAGTTTCTTTTTTTTTTCATGCAATACCACTCTAAAAGAAAATCTGACAGAGAGCTTCCCTCCTTGAGTGAGCTCAGAGAGGTCACATCTCAGTAAACAGGGTTGGTGAGAAAGCTCAGTGTTCACAGGTGCTTACTGCCAAGCCTGACAACCTGAATTCAAGGCCTAGGACCCAGATGGTGGAAGGAAAGAACTCAACCCAACAAGCTTTCTTCAGACATCCACGTGCATGCTGTAGAATGAGTGCATGTGTGTGTGCCCATATACACATTCCTAATAAAGTAATCTAAAATATATCTGTATAAATAAACCTTTTATAGAAGCTGCTGGGCTGATAAAGTAGACTAACTATCTGGAGAGGATGCGGGCTGGAATGCCAAACCTGTTCCCCATCCAGGAAGTTGTTTTTCACATGAACTGCTTGTTTGCAAGACCAGACTGTGCTCTGTGCTATTAACAACAAAAGGGAGCCTGCCTTCTAGTTTTAAATAAACTAAAATGACATGATGATCAAATGCAATGAGCGATCCTTGGTTATCTGTGGGAGACATGCTTGACATGGTTAGAGGAGCCTGATGAAGAGGGACTTTAAGTAATTATCAGTGTTAAACTTCTCAACAGAATAGAATATGTGCTTTACCATTTTTGGGAGAAAATGCTATGAGATTTGCAACTTTCAAATATTGAAAGATATAATATAGGACCTCTTCACTTTTGTATTTTATACTCTTTATTTGCTTCAGGGGCCATTTTAGTTTACGATTGATGATTCATATACATTGGCTTTTAATCTAATACATTCAAAATCGAGCATTGAAGATGTACACTCAGTGATCTCAAACATCTAATATAGTATTATTACCTGTAGTCACCTTATTGTACATTTACTTTTAAACCATATGATTATTTATACAAATAACAAGTAACCATGACACTCTGATTCTGTTAGAAATACTTAAACGAGGAATTGAATAGTTTTATTGTAAATGTCAGTCTATCATAGACTACAATTTATATCCTATACTATTTAATCTGGTGATATAAATACACCTCAAAATACACAGAAGACATTTATTCTTGTTTCCTCAGATTCATCAATGAGTGTGCTGGCAAAATGCCTGCGTGTCCTTCAGCTGTAAACAAATGAAATGAAATTATTTAATTTTCAGAAAAATAGATGGATCCTGGGAGTTGATATTATAGATGAGGTGACCCAGTCTCAAAAAGACAAAAATCTCATGCTTTCTTTCATATTGTATCCTAACTTAAAATGTTTGTATGTATGTAAATAACAGGCTGTGAGAATGTACTGTATACTGTAAAACTGGATAGGTGCCAAGAGAGGCGGGCAAGAGGTTGAGACTAGGGAGAGGCCCCAAGCGACACGAGGAAGAAAGGAAGCTTGTGGAGTTGGAGAACTCGGTGAAAGGAGGGAGATGGGAAGAACAGGGGGAGAAGAACAACAAGAAAAGCAACTTTTGTTGAAAAAAGCAATTATAAAGCCTGATTCTTTGTAAGCTAATGAGAAATGAAAAAGAAACTAAGCATTACTTAGACAGTGCTGTTGATGAAAACTTCGATTGTGAAAGATTCAGTATACAGACTGTGTGTGCAAGTGTGTGCACGTACACAGACACACACACACAGACACACACAGAGACACAACACACAGACACACACACAGATACAGATACACACAGACACATAGACACACACAGACACACACACAGACACACACACACAGGTATACACACAGACACACACACAGATATATACACACAGACACACACACAGATATATATATATATACACACACACAGGCAGACACACAGATGCAGTTACACACAGATACAGAAAGACAGACAGACAGACACACACACAGACACCACATACACAAGACTGGTAACTAACACTGCCCTGATATTCTGCTATGCTATTCGAGGCCTGAATGCCACTGCTTTTTGAGTCATCAGTGGATATATCAGTGAATGCTTTGGGTTTGTTGCGGTGCTGAGTATTTTCAGAGTTGCATGTATGTTGTGCGTTTCCTCTGTTGGAGTATAGTTTTTCTTTTGAATCAGTCCTTATACATACACACACTATTAAATTTGCATAGAAAGGACAGATCTTGAGGATATATTATTTTATTTTATTTGTTTTTTTTTTTTTGAGACATTGTTTCTCTGTAGCTTTCGAGCCTGTTCTGGAATGCTATCTGTAGACCGGGTGGGCTTCAAACTCACAGAGATCCACCAATCTCTGCCTCCCCAGTGCTGGGATTAAAGGTGTGAGCCACCACCATGTGCCCAGCTTAAGGATATATTATGAGTGCGGTGACATAGTCTTAGAAAGATAAAAAAATTTATGTTCTCTTTCATATGTGTTTTCTAGCCTGCAATGTGTGTATGTATAAGGGGCTGTGAGAGTCAAATACAGAGTGTGTGTGTGTGTGTGTGTACCTATATCCAAAGTAGAAGAATACATACCAGTGGAGAGATAGGTAGAAGATAAATGGATAGATGACAGGCAGGCAAGCAGGCAGACAGATATATAAAAATGTATCTTTAAGCTAG
The DNA here is from genome assembly GCF_017639785.1 of Mesocricetus auratus. NCBI lineage: Eukaryota > Metazoa > Chordata > Mammalia > Rodentia > Cricetidae > Mesocricetus > Mesocricetus auratus. The sequence continues at coordinate 3,491,016 of NW_024429185.1, forward strand.
TCACTCAAAACATCAAGAAGAAATTTAATATGGAATCTCCATTAAGGTAGGCACTTGGGATTCCTGAGACCCAGTAAAAGCAGTTTCCACTGTGCTGAGGTTCTCAAAGAGAACAGAAATGAGAAGGGGAAAGGACACTTCATCACACTGGGGGCTAACAAACATTCAGTAGAAGCCAACTGAGGAGCCCGGTGTAGGTAGTCAGCTGGAGTTCCCAACAGAGCCATGCCCAGGGAGCTTTCTCACCACGATTCTGCAGCAGCAAGCCTCTTTGCAGCAAGGCAGACTAAGTGTGGCTATACTGTGTAGAGTGGAGGAAGTCTAGAGTGTGTCAAGTCCTTAATGTGTGTTCTTGACATAGACCAGCAGTGTAAAGAACCATAACCCCACACCCATGGAAAAATTGTAAATCTTCCATCACCCTTGGTGAGGTTCAGAGAAATGTAATGCCCTAACTCAGTGGTCTAAGTGTGAGTATTGATAGTATGGGTTTTTTTTTCTCACACGGGTATTTACATCCTGAATACTGTTTCCATATGGAGATTGCACTCATCTAGTTAGATAAACTTGTCTCTGCATTCCAGATGTAAGCACCCAACCCCACCTTCTTGCTTATTACTGTGTATAACTCCACCTTCTTTTTCAAGGGTTGCAGTAACCCCAAGTCTCTGTTCAACTTTTTACAATAAATGTTCTGAGAAACTAGGTGCTTAGATTTCCGCATGTGAGACCCCAGAACCACCAACCCCAGATCTCTGTCCTGTGTCTGTCTGCCTGTCTTTTATTCATTCCCTCACTGCTCCAATCAAGTCCAACCCTGGAGCTACTCAGGATGGAATTGGCACTACACCACTGATGTCAATGAATCCTTTTCACAAGTATCCATAAATACCCCATAATTCTCCCTCCCAGGGAGGCATAAGTACCCTTGAAATTGTCCTTCCTCCAGGACTGAATGGTGACAGATCTAGTCTTCTTCAAGGCAAGAACCACACTGGTGTGAGCTCATGATGACAAAGGCTATACAACACCAGAACAGTTTTCACATCCATGTTTAGACTCTTTGGAGTTCCTGCTCCACAGTCTTTTCTGAGGAATAGAGGGAGTGATGTAGGTGTCCCATTTACAGATGAAACTCAGAATTAAATGATCCTCGGCACCTTGAGCAACCAGGGTATCTGCATGCACAAAAGGAGCTTCTCTGTTGAAGGCAGCAGTTGTCCCCAGGCCACCAGACCTCACACCATCTGGGTTCCAGTGCTTGGGACTCCAAGTGACAATGTATCCCTGAGCTCTTTCTCTCCTTGGTACTCCTGGCCCAACACCCTGACAATAAATGTTCTTCTTTGAGTCCATCATGGTTTTCTATCACTTCACCTGTCATTTGAAGGGGAGTCCAATAAAGACATCAGAGGGAATAAAAGCAAACTTAGGTGAGACTATGTTTAGTGGTGATTAACATTGTGTCTTTCAAAACTGGGACATTTAAATTCCAGACCCTATATTCTTTATGTACTATTTCTCCTATTCAGCTTTCTCCACTAGACATAGTGCATATATTTATATAGTTTCCTTATTAATAAAGTTTTTATTTGGTTTTTTTGAGACAAGGTTTCTCTGTATTGTTTTGGTGCCTGTCCTGGAACTCGCTCTGTAGACCAGGCTGGTCTTGAACTCACAGAGATCCACCTGCCTCTGCCTCCAGAGTGCTGGGATTAAAGGCGTTCACCACTACCACCTGGTGCTTGTCATCTCTGAACATCCTGTGATGGCATTTTAAATAATTTATTTCTTCCTGACTAAACTTCCAATGTGTGTACATAAATAACTAAGACTCTCCTTTCATATTAAAGATTTAATTTGTCTAAACAATTTCAGAGAATAATCCAAAACAAAAATTCAAAGGCTGTCTGTCTCATGTTGCTATCTATGCCATACATCATGATGCCTGTCATCACAATGGGGGAAACACATGTGGTGCTAACCACACATTAAGAAAGCAATCCCTGCTGGACAGTAGTGGCACATGCCACAAATCCCAGCACTCAGGAGGCATTGGCAGGTAGATCTCTGTGAGTTCAAGGCCATCCTGGGCTACAAAGACTGGTTCCAGGACAGGCTCCAATGCTGCACCTGTCTCAAAAGAAAAACGAAACTAAAAAAGGAAGGAAGGAAGAGAGAGAGAGAGAGAGAGAGAGAGAGAGAGAGAGAGAGAGAGAGAGAGAGAGAGGAGGAGGAGGAGGAGGAGGAGGAGGAGGAGGAAGAAGAAGAAGAAGAAAGAAAGAAAGAAAGAAAGAAAGAAAGAAAGAAAGAAAGAAAGAAAGAAAGAAAGAAAGCAATCCCTAGGAGAACAGAATCAGTCATCACCCACTCGGGTACCGCTCTTACCTGTCCCACCCCGTCATCACTCACCCGGGGAGGAACAGGGAGGGCAGAGGGAAGATCTGTGGAATCCACAGGAGATGGGGACAGGCAGGCAGGGAAGGATGCCACGGGGGATCTGCTGCAGAGCTGGGGATGAGATGGGCTGTCGCATCTAGGGGAACAGAGGGAGAAGAGAAGATCTGCAGGTGGTGCGTGAGCTAAAGGCTGCGATAAATCGTCGAGTGAGGGGAGGGAGGTTAGGCTAGGAAATGTGGGCACTGGAGGGTAAGGAAGACTTCAGCTGCTGCTCTGTTGTGGTGCTGGGGTTGAGACTGAGGGGTTGGCCTTGGAGGGGTGGAGCGAGATGTGAATGTCTTCAGTTGGTTTATCTGTTTCCCTGACCTGCTCAGCTTGCGTGTTCCCCGTGTGCCTGCTGGTATTGGAGGCTGGGATAGTAGGATGACTTGGGGGAAGGAAGGTTGGGAGAAATGATCTTCGTGATACATTGGGGAAGGGATTAGAGGGGAAAAGTGAGACCTAGATATTCTGCCACAGAGCTGGGGATTAGACTGGGGGGATTTGATCTGGAGGAGCAGAAGATGTATGTGTTCATTCACCCCCAGCCTACTAGTTGCCCTGTCAGGAACAGCCCCTAGGGCCACAGTGACTGCTGGGGTTGGGAAATGGGACACAGCAAGGAGCTGGGGAGAGAGGTTAGAAGGGAAAGATCTCGTTCATCCCCAAGATTACACTTCAATGAAGACATCACACCTTAACAATCCCACAGCCTTACAAATTCAAACATTTTACAATTTCTCTCTTAAAAAGCTTAAAAGTCTCTTTTAAAATCAAAATTCTTTGAAATACTCCAATGGCACGCCTGCTGCGTAGCCTGTATCCGAGAATGTGGCGAGGGTGTCGGGATTGATGACACAGAGACCGGTCAGTTGCATTAAGAAATCTTTATGCTCCCCAAGTCGGCTTAAGAGAACTTCCCAAGAAAACGCTTCCCTTCAGAAAAACTTCTGCCATACATACACGCCCACATATCCCACACCCCTCTTTCTCCTCCTGGCTGATGGTTAAATCCCTGACACCAGAATCGGGAACAGCAGGGGGGACAGGAAGAAGTGGCTAGCCCTTATCGAGCCCTTATCAGTAACTTATGGCACTGGATTGTTTTCAGTAAACATGTTTTTAGTAAAAATTGTCTCGCAGCTGCCTGCTCCCAGGCTGAAGGAGGAGTGGGTTTCTGGCCAGGGTCTGTTGTCCCCACACTCCAAAATCTTTCTTAAGGTTTATATTCTGAACAATAGATCATGGAGTACTTGCATTTCCTTAGAACTCTCCTACTGATCTAGAGAAACACCCCTGTTTGGCAGACTAATTATAGTGAGAAAATTACCCAGTGACCCATAGGGGACCTGCAAATCCTGGATGTATTGTGAATCACAGGCATCTCTATAAGCATGCAAGATAGTCCTAATCACTGTTATCCTGATGTCTTACTGGCCACACCCTCAGACTCACCAAACCAGGGACCATCTCTTTACCCACTTATGCATCTGGATCCACAGTCATCTTCATCCTTGGGATTAGTCTGGTGGTGATAGTTTGCACAGCTCTTTCCATTCCTATACCTTGCAAAGCAGCTAACCGAAGTTGGCCATCTCGTGTGCCTCATTTTATAGTCTGTAACTTGCACCAAGTGACTTGCACCAAGTTGTGAAAGCAATAGAAATCTTTATTGTGTCAAACTAGAACCAAAGTGTCCTTTCTATCTCTAAATTCTTCTTTCTTTTCCTACACTCTATTTTCCAAAGTGATTGCTAGAGACATAAATTCATTGATTTTACTTGTAGAGAGAAGCCTTTTCCTTGCCAGCCACTTTGGTTTTTCCCCACCAGTTGCCTGGACTCTGCCGTGTTGTAGTCCCCAAATAACACACAAGAAGCTGTATTAATTATGAAGCTGTTGGCCTTGCTTGTTTCTTACTGGCTAGCTCTGACTTAAGTATTTACCCCATAACTGCTAATCTAAGTATTTCTCTTACTGGACAGACATCTTACTTCTCTGGCGGGCTACATGATGACTCCCTGTGTTTCTCCTACCCAGAGTCCTCCTGGACTCCTAGTCCCACCTATCTTGCTTCCCTATTGGCCAACAGTGCTTTATTGACAAATACACAGGACTTCCCCATCAATTATTGCTTGATAGAAAGGGGAAACCCAGAATGTGATAAATATCTGCTTCTTTTTCTACTTCCCATTATGGTGGTGGACCATGCTCCTTGACAGATTGTATTCTTAAAGAGTAAAAGGAGGTCACAATAACCTAACCTTGTTCTAGGAGTGTCATCTTATTCTATCTTCTAAACAATCTTGGATTCAGTGCACTGTTTACCTCTACTTTACCTGGTGATGACATCAAGGTTGTGATTTTATCCAAGTTCACACAGAAAGAACATGACCCGGAATGTCCTTATGGTCAGTCATTGGATTCATGTACCCCCTTTATATAGCACACAATTAGTCTCTTACAGAGACAACCCTAGGAAATTTAGTCTTTCATTCACCAAATTCTTAATAAATTTGCTTCATTTTTACTCTCTCTCTCAAACACACACACACACACACACACACACACACACACATACACAAATAGTTTAAAGTCTTTCAACCATGGGCTACTGTAAAATAAATTGAGTACTTTCTTTCTTCAAGAAGGAAGAACCCAGGGCACAGTAACAATCTGAACGAAAAAGCAAGCTGCAGCAGTGTAAATAGTCCAATATTCAATGTCTGGGATCATGATCTTCTGGGCTGTTTCGTGGGACTTGTGTCACTTCCTCAGCTGCACCCTTTGTAGCACCCACAGCTTGTCTTCTAGAATCGAGCTGGCTGCCCTCTACCACTGCTGCTGCTGTAGGAAGTCATCCCATGGTACAGTCATCTCCAAAATTGCTAGGGACTTCTGCTGCATCTGGGCTGAACTTTCACCAATAACATCTCCTGGGTTCTCTTCTGGGACTCCAGTCCTGCCATGCAATGTCAAGCCTCATCTGCTCTCTGTGACCTCTACTTGCCTTCAAAACCAGTACCACCTGGGTGACTCCTACACTACCAAGTTTGGGTACTAACAGGAAGTATGACGTTGGCTGCTTCTGGAATACAACCTCTGCATGCTGAGAAAACACTTCCTAGAAGATTTCACCCAAATGACCCCAGTTTCTTCATTATCAAAGCTGATTCTTCAGCCCCAGCTGAGCAGCATGTACTGACCTGGCAAAGCAACGGTTTCATGTATTAGTTCTGCTGCCTTGTTAATCACAGCCCATTCTTCAGCTGGAGCTGAAGAATCATCGAAGCTTGTTTACACAAAAGTCCTGGGGGCAGTTTTTGCTTCTCTTTGAAACTTCACAAGCCACGCCTCTATCATCTGCACTGCTCTCAATATTCTTATATTCCAAGCTCACTGAGCTCTCAACACTCAGTGGCTTTTCTTGCCCAAAGTCCCAAGTCTTTCCACAATATTCCTGAAAACAACATGACGAGGCCTGTCACAGCAACTTGTCTTTGTTAGGGCTACCTTTGCTGTGATGAAACACCATGACCAAAGCAACTTGGGGAGGAGAGGGTTTATCTGGCTTACGTTTCCACAGTATAGTTCATCACTGAAGGAAACTGGGACAGAAACGCAAACAAAATGGGAACCTGGAGGCTAGATCCCGTGCGTATGCCATGGAGGGGTGCTGCTTACTGGCTGGAACCTGGAGGCTAGATCCCGTGCGTGTGCCATGGAGGGGTGCTGCTTACTGGCTTGCCCCCATGGCTTATAGCCTGCTTTCTTGTAGTACCCAGGACTCCTTGCATAAGGGCGGGCCTACCCACATCAATCACCAACTAAGAAAAATGCCTTACAGGTTTTCCTATAGCCTGATCTCTTATGGAGGCATTTTCTTAACTGAGGCTCCCTTCTCTCTGGTGACTCCAGCTTGTGTCAAGCTGGCATAAAACAGCCAGGACAGTACATCTGTACACTATCTTCATGACTTGTAGTCAAGAAGGCCAGAAGAGGAAGTCATATCCCTTGCAATTAGAGTTACAGATGGTCATGGGCTGACAAAGAATGACTCCACAAAGCTGAGATAAGGAAGCTCTGCACACAGGTTGTTTTTTATAGAAAAGGTCTCACGTATAAGCCAGGTTCGCCTAACCATCATGATGATACGCTTGTGTCTGTATGCTCAATACAGAGAGTACAGTTGGATTCTACCCTAAGTAAACACTCAAGATGTATTAGCTTCCTGCTGCCTCTGCCTCGTGTCCCCTGAAAATACATGCTGTACTTGTGAAATCTGCTCAGCATGAGGCACCTGCTTATACAAGACCTACTGATCCCCAAATTCCTATCTTTTGCCTCTCATCACTGATCCATGCCTTTGACACTTCATCTTTTAGGATCCTAATTTCTGGGGTTCCTGGTCATAGCACAAACTGGTTTTAACTTTTGATGTCCGGCATGCACCTTCCAAGTGCTTGCATGATAGGCTAGAACCACTGCAGAAAGCTTAGAAAATATTAATGTTTTAGGTAATGAAGATGTTCAGCTGAGAGATGTATGAGAAATTCTAAGTGTGACTTGTTGAAATCCCCAGTGCCTGGTGAATATCCATCAGGCTATTGAAATTTGACCTGGGGTGGACTGGCACCCTTTGATTTGTGAGGCAGGAGCATCACTCCTGTGCACATTGTGTTCACACCAGTGGCTCTGCACCCAGGAGGAAGAAGGGGTACTGCATACAGAGTGCAGTTAGACAGTATGTGTTAGCTATTGGAGGCCAGGGAGGAGTGCTGCTATAGTACAAATCTCTGCACATCTGGGACAGGTCTGTATCTGCTCAGAACTACAGGGTCCAACCCTTCAGTAACTCTCCCTCATGAGAACAGCTCTGTGGTCACCCAAGCCTCACCAGCAAATCAGAACTTCTTGGAGGACCTGCCATCAGATGGGTTGGAGGGCTCTTCTGAGCTCCATGCTGTTGGCTCAGCTCTTGTGCTGAGGGATTCGAGAATGGGCCCTTGTGCTGCAACGTGAACATGACTGCTGGGAGCTGTGTGGAAAGTACAAGTGAGCTCAGATGTCACTACATGGTGAGCAAGGGTCTGCTGTTCCCAGATAGGGAGAGCAGCCGCCTGTGCCTCAGAAACTAGTGTGGCGGACCCTCCCTGGGATGTGTTAGAACCAGTAGCCAGATGCTGAGCCCAATGCCCAGTGTCAATCCGGACTTGATTTTGTCAACCAGGTTTTCCCTTAACTGTGTAGAAGTGTTGTCCAATTGGAAACTGAATACTAAGTGGGTCAAGCTAACTTCTCAAGATTGTACAGCCAATTTGGTCTACCTTTATTCATGTGGCATGAATTAACTCATTCTGGGAAATTCCACATAAAGTCACTATCCCCACCACATCAGGTCCTTCTTTGTGGGTAACATCTTTTTGTGAAGAAGAAAATATTAGTGAGATCGGTTGTCTAAATAGTAGGTCATGTAGACTCATGATTTATGTCTGTGAAGTGCGATTCCAAGGGTTGTTACCAGTTCTCTTAGTCTTTGGCCAAGTAGGAGGCTAAAATTCATTTTCCTTTCTCTGATTTCAATGCCAGTGGAACAACTAGTCCTTAGGGTTCACCTGAGCTTGAGAAGAACCTTAGACTCTTCTAGCCTTTCTTTTGCCAGCTGCCCATCAAATGAGGATAGATCAAAGCTTTGCTTTATGTACTGTGGCTTCCGTTGAAGCCTCCAGGAAATCCTTCCCACATTGAACCCCCTTTTTTAGACTGGACAATGTTTCAAATTCATTGAGTGTCCTCTATGGGCTCCATGAACAAGACAACAAGTGAATAATGGTCTTGATCTCCAGGAACCGCATTGACCTTGTAGGGCAAGGGGAGAAATCTGGGAGAAATCTTCTCCCTTTTGGTTGCTCTAACCATATTAGAATTGCCTCCAAGTGTGATTATTAAATGCTCTGAAGATCAGTTTTACACCAGTTTGATACCTTTAATTACTATGTAATATTTCAATACCTAGACATAATTCATTCAACTTATATTTGACATACATTTTTAGCTAGTTCTTGAAATAGTTGATCTCTGACCTTGCAACTTTAATACAATATGTGATTTCTAAATCTCATCCTTCATGTACCTTAAATTATTAGTTAGATTTTCATAACTTTCGAGAGCTTTCCAGTCTTTTTTATTCTAGAGTCACCCAGTCATTATCCTCTTCATACATCTAAGTACTTTACAAATTCCATTTACATATTTACATTCCTTTAACATGTTACTTTATGTACTGGTTCCTTTATCTAATACCATGAGACTTAGAAACAATAACAAATATTTTTATGATCTGTTGGCAGAATTTTTCTTCCAGGTGAAAGGGGAAAAGCAATGTCTTCTCCATCCGGTAAGTCCCCAATGACAATGTGTAACTTCCCGCCAGCCTGGTCCCAGTGTTGCATCAACCCCAAATAACACAAGAGACTCTATGAGTTACAATGCTGTCGGCCAATGTCCAGGGCTTCTCATTGGCTAGTTCTGTCTTAAGTATTAACCCATGACTACTAATATATATTTCTAAGGACTTATCTTTCCTAGGACAGCATCCTGATGTGTCCTTTCTTCCCCATGATCACATGGCGACTCTCCACCCTTGACTACATTTCCCAGAATCCTCCTCGACTTCTAGTCCCACCTATCTTGCTTCCCTATTGGCCAAAAGTGCTTTATTTATTAACATATACACAGAATGACTTCCCCCATCAACATTGCAAACTGCAATTTCATTACCATCCACCCTGAGTTTATTGACCTTACTTACAGAACATGGTTGAGGAGATAAAAAGAAGAGTTTGGATACTGTGGTGGTTTGTATCAAAATAGCCCCATAGTCCTACAGGAAGGGATACTATTAGCAGGTGTGGCCTTGTTGAGGTTGGTATGTCCTTGTAGGAAGTGTGTCAAATCATTTGCCTGCCTATCTGGATGTAGAACACTAACTTCTTTCTCCATCATATTTTCCTGTACAGTACCATGCTTCCCACCATCATAATAATGAACTAAACCTCTGAAACTGTAAGCCAGCCCCAGTGAAATGTTTTCTTTTATAAGTGTCACTATAGTCATGGTGTCTCTCCACAGCAACAGAAATTCAACTAAGACGGATACCCAAAAGCAGCCACACAGGAATGTCTCCACCAGTGTGTACAATGGCTCTCCTGTAGCTGCATATGTGGAGTTCATCTTCTCTCTACTTTTCCATTGCCCATATCAATAGCATTACATTATATCCTCAGTATATAAAAGGAGGAAGCCTGATAGTATTTCAAGTAAATTCCCTCTCTTTTGGTTGTGAGCCTAGCCTTTAACAGCTGAGCCATCTCTCCAGCCCATACATTCCCTCTTTTTTTTTTTTGTTTTTTTTGTTTTTGTTTTTTCGAGACAGGGTTTCTCTGTATTGTTTTGGAGGCTATCCTGGAACTCGCTGACCAGGCTGGCCTCGAATTCACAGAGATCCACCTGCCTCTGCCTTGACAGTGCTGGGATTAAAGGCATGTGCCACCAACGCCCAGCAAAGATGGCTTTCTTATAGTGTGCATATGCAGAGCCCACCTCCTCCCAAGTCTTTCCCAGGCAATGTACTCTACCTCTTCCTCAAAACCACAAGACCACAAGTCATTAGGGCTGAACTTACTATGGCTGCCTGTGAAAGAGGCTGTGTACTCAGAAGAAGGGGACACTTCCTTCTATGATGGAATCTCAACAGTCAGCCAACCTAGTGGTGGTCTTCCTTCTTAAGCAGGCACAGCTGATCATAGGAGGGTACCAATTGTTTGTCTTAAGATAGTGCTGAGCAACAACAACTAAATAAAAGGAACTTGAATAGAAATTGTTTATAAGACAATGTAATAAATATTTCTTAGGTACAATCTGTTAAACTAAAGCTTAGAGAAAACATACGACAGTCTTCATATAATACATGGCATCACTAATATAACCATGCTTTTGGATTTTAATGTGTATGTAGTCAATACAAAGAAACAGCATATACATAAAAAACATCACTGAATTGACATTTACAGTATCCAGTACAGCACAACTAGGAAATACCTCTTAAATCTCTGATACTCCATCTTACCATAGAGAGATTTTTACACAGAGGGTCTCCATCCTCTCCATAGATGAGCACTAAATTAACAGTTTTTACCACACCCTGTGACTAATTATAGCATACCTAAAAAACAAACAAACATTTAAATCCTAGCATCCTAATCTCTAACTGGCCTGATTATTTGGGGGGTGTTTTAGAGTCACCCCCTTAGCTAAATTCTACTTTGGGTGACTTACTATCTCCTAAGCATTGGTAAATACTTTATATCACCAGTTCTACTCTTCAACATCAAGCTTATATGGAGTGCTACCTAGTACATGAGCTGCCACTCATAACCTCCACAAAATTAACTGCAAATGTATGCTGGGAGGTGGTGGTGCACGCCTTTAATCCCAGCACTGTCAAGGCAGAGACAGGTGGATCTCTGTGAGGCCAAGGCCAGTCTGGCCTACAGAGTGAGTTCCAGGAGAGGCTCCAAAGCCACAGAGAAACCCTGTCAAACAAAACAAAACAAAAACTGCAAAGGGATTTTACACCTAAATGTCAAATGCCAAATGCAGAACTTCTAGAAAATACTTGAGAAACTAGGACTCCCTGAGTTTGGCAACCTGCCTAGGCCTTGGAAGGTTTCTATAATGCCCTGCTGTATAGAGCAAAAGCAGAGCTCCCCTAAAACCTGGAATTTGCTTGCGGCATCTGGCTATAATATGTTGCCAGGTCCTTTGGGGAGGGTGTTGATTCAGATCCTGAGATCCAACTCTTTCCATATATGGGGCTCTGGTTTCCAGTCTCTTTCAGTTTTCTGTGGTCTTTGTTCATAATGTTTGTTTATAACGTTCCTGAAACAGTGTTCCTCCGCCTCCTGATTTTGTACACTTCCTTTTAAAACTGAACCTGTTGGTTTACATTAAGACATTTGCTGTTGTAATTGGCAGAAATCTGTAACCAGTTTGGGATAAGTCTTTGGTGTGGAAACCAGGGCTGGGAACCACCGTGCTGTGTGCCTTCAGGTCCCCTGGCTCCCCAGAAGCACTCCTGTCAATCAGCCCTCATTAGCCAATCAGGGCCTCCAAAGGACCGGCCAGCCAGATGGGAGGGTTCTTCCGGGAACCAGACTTCTGGCGCTGAGCCTCTGCTAAAGAAGGCGGAAGTCGTCCGGTGTGCCGAGGAAGGCGGAAGTCGTCCCGTGTGTCGCGCCCCCCTCTCCGCTGCCTTAAGCTGCGGGCAAGTCCGGCAGCCGCACAATGGTGAGTGAGGGGCCGCTGTGCCCAGACTGGGAGGAGCGGCCGGCTGAGCCACCGGAGCGGGTGCGGTGGCTCCTCCCCTGGCTGGGTGGGAGTCAGCGGCCAGACGCAGAGTTCAGCGTGGTCCTGCCCGGTCCTTCCGGTCTTGTGGGCCGGGCGGCAGCCTCTGAATACCTTCACTCCACGGGCTGAGTTTGCGCAGAGCATTGGGACCCGAGACTGTGCTTGGAAGTGTCTTCGTTGTTGACGTCGCTGTCAAATGCCAGCACCTTTGGTGCTTGTATTGTCGCTATGGAAGGCAGATTTACCAAATCCGGAGAGCCCTGGGCTCTCTAGTATGTTCCAGAAGCCCGGCACTTTTAGCATTTATAACATTTAGGTTTAGGATCCATCTGGATTTAATTTTGTGGAACTTGTAAACAGTATCTCAGGCATAGAGTAGCATAGAGTAGCACTTCACTGCCAAACTGTGATGCCGAAGAGTTGAATGGATGGTAATAGAATTGGCGGTGTAAGGAGTTCTCAGTTCTTAGGGGACATTAAGTCACAAAGTAGAATTTAGCTAATGGAGGGCTGACTCCCAAATATTCCAAAGATAAGTAGTTTGCAAACCTTGCCTGTTAGAGATTAGTATGATAAGATGTAAATGTTTATTCCCCAGGATTATCCAGGTGTTAAACTACATTCCCATAACAAAGGAGACAACCCTGATTCACAAGTCTGAGACCTCCCCCATCAAAGATAGGTCTCTGACTTCCTGCTCAAGGGGCCATTGCAGGGTCACAGCCAACATTAAGTCCTGGTGTGCCGTAAAGGTGCATTAATTCTAGAACAGCTGCATCTCTAGTCCTTTAGAAAAGTGGTTTTGAGTCAAGCTCTCCATTGTTGATCGAGGTGAACTTGAACCCTGTCTGCAGTACCACAGGGCTTTGACCTTTGATCCCCGTGACTGAAGTTTAAGGCACTGTGCTGCAGGGGTCTCTGTCATAAAGAAAGACTTGATGGGGGAGGGTGAGTGACTTTCTGTGGAATTCCCCAGAATGTGTTAATTCCTTCCATGTGGAACAAGACAGACAGAATTGGTGGGCATACAGTTTAGGGAGGGTAGCTTGAACAATTGAGTATTCAGTTTTCATAGGGAGAAATGTGAAATCCTGGAAGACACAGTTAAGTCAGTTTAGAGGCTTGAGACACAGGGCATTGGCTATAAATCTGTGTCACTTACAGCACTCAGCAGCTAACACTTTACATGGGACAAAGTCATACAATGTCTTATTAATGTCGTTCTCTCCACCAGGGAAGTGACTAGTCTGTTGTTTCAAAGTCAGTATAGCTAAGTGTTCTTGCAGTTATTTTTATCATTTTAAAAAACCAATTATTGATACCATTTTTAAAAATTTCATTTTCTTTAAATGAATTATTTGTCTAATCTCTATTTGTTTCCCTTTTCCTATGTTCTTTGTCATTAGGAATTTCACTCTATTTAGTGCTATTTATTCAGTTTTGAGCGGTGGTCCTCAACCTGTGAAATTGAGACTTCCTTTGGGGGGGGTGTCAAACAGCCATATCATGGAGGTCATCCAAGACTTATCAGAAAACTCAGATATTTATATTACAATTCATAACAGTAGCAAAAGAATAATTATGAAGTAGCACTGAAAATAATTTTGTAACTGTGGGGGGATAGTCACCAGAACATGAAGAACTGTATTAAAGGGTCACAGCTTTAGAAAGATTGAGAACCACTGGTTTAGATCAATGTCTTATGTTGCTCAGGCTTGCCTCACACTATGTAATTGAGAATTGCTTTGAACAACTAATTCTGCCTCTGCTGCCCAGTGCTGGGAAGACAGTCCTGCAACTGCTTATGCTGGGCCTTGACTTGTCAGTGAGAAGGAAAAATATGCAGGTTAATGAGTGTCCTCCAACTCCCTGGCTTTTATTGGGAACATAAATTCTGTGGGACATGTGTAAGAACTGAGTTCACTGGCCAACTAAAGTGGGTGAAGTCACAGCACAGAAAGGGATGGGCAAGGAGGGTGAGAACTTTCCTGTTGTGACAGTAGTTGGCAATGAATGAGTAGTGAGGTAATCAATTTTAGGTGATTGAGAAGTGTCCTGACTGGCCGTTTCTCTGGTCCACAGATCAGGCAATTATGACTCTTCATAAGAACTGAAGTTCTTGCGAAACAAATTACAGTACTTTAGTTCAAGCAAAATAGAAGGTCTGGGTATAATGGCATGGCCCTGCCTGACAGGACTGTGTTTTCCTGAGAGGAGTAGCATGAGTAGTACTTGGTGTGCTCTAATACAAACCCCTAGTCTTTGAAGCACATGACCATAAAGCCTGTTTCAACCTTCTGTCATGATTTTTAAGGATTATAGTTACATCATTTCCACTATATCTTTCCTGCCTCCAAGTCCTCCCATAGACCCTCATTGTTTTTTAATTTATGACTTCTTTTTGCTTTAACAAGAGTTACTGTTTAAGTGTGACCTATTTTTGGCTGCAGGACTTCCCAGCTATGAAGCAAGGGTTGGCTGCACTAGACATTGAGTGTGTAAAGGAATGTGCACACAGAGGACCCTCTGCCTTGGAAGAGGAACAGGAAGTGCTCTTGGAGAATGGGAGATTCTGCTAAACTACAGATTTCCCAGGCTAGGGCCCTGAATTCAGGTGTGGGTGGCCAGAACTGGGAAGGCCTGTGCTATCTGAGTCATTTGATCTCTGCTCACCCAGTAGGGGAGCTGCAGCTATCCTGAGGCCCAGATGGGTGGCCCTAGCTATTGAAGGACCCTGGGAAGATTTAGCAATCAAGAGCACCAGTAGGAGTTTCTTTCCAGGATTCTTCTTTGGTTCTGCTCTAGGGAGATGTGAGGGAGACCCCAAGCCATGCCATGGTGTATGTGGACCCCAGGCCAGGAATAGCTGAGTTCAATCTCTGACTAGAGTAAACTGTGAACCATACTGTGGTTCTGTTGGTCCATGTTGGACAGTAGCCCTTGGCTTCTGAGCCTCCCTGAATGTGGATTCCTTAGGGATGGGAACCAGTGATATTTGTAGCACCACTGTCCAGTGTCCACACACAGGTATTACTTTTAATGTGCAGTGGGAAGACAGATTGGGTGAAGGTCTACTTTCTAGGAGTTCTGAATGTTGCATTTCCCCATTCAGTTTTGTGTGATAACTTTACAAATAGCTTAGACACTGGTAGAAGAGAGATGATGGGATCATCCTTCAGCAGTACTCAATCGGGAAATTCTGTTCCAGAGGACAAAAGGTGTTTCTGAGCTGCAGGGGTTTTCGGGTGTGTGTGTAGTGTTGCTTTGGTGGAGAGGGCAGATTCCACATCTTGTGCCCTAATCCAGGTGGCAGGAAGCAGACTTTAAATTATTTTTGGGGGCTGGAGTGGTGGCCCAGCGGTTAAGAACACTGACTGTTCTTCCAGAGGTCCTGAGTTCAATTCCCGGCAACCACATGGTGGCTCACAACCACCTTGAATGAGATCTGGTGCCCTCTGCTGGCATGCAGGCAGAAGGCTGTATACACAGTAAATAAATAAAATATTAAAAAAAATTATTCTTGTACATTGTCTTGTGTGTGTGGACATCAGTGGGGCAGGGTTTTCCTGAAACCACAAGGGTGCAAGAGGCAGGAGCCACAGAGTCGGAGCCCACGTTTCTGAAGAACTCCATTTCCAGAGAGAGCTCCAGAGCATGGGGCTGTGTAGAAGAGACCAGTAGCTGGAAAGTCAGGGATATAACAACTGTCTGTTATACCCACCTTTTCATTTCTGATCTTATTAATTTGGATATTTTCTCTGTCTCTTAGTTTGGATAAGAGTTTGTCTATCTTATTGATTTTTTTTCTCAAAGAACAAACTCTGTACTTCATTCTTTGTAGTGTTCTCTTTGTTCCTATTTTGTTAATTTTAGTCCTCAATTGGATAGTCCTTGCTGTCTACACCTTTCTGGTTTGCTTACTTTATAGCAGAGCCAATGTATCTGGTGCAAACTAGGTTTTGAAGTATTGTTTTGTAAATGGTCAGTAATTGTTATCTGACATTTATGGAGTTGTTTTTCCTGTAGGAGCTTCAGAGCCTTTGCATGACTTCAGCCATAAGACATTTCTGGCTAATCAGGAAGTCTTCTAATGGCTGAGAATTGCTTGGGTATTGTATTCCTTCAGACAACTCCTAGATTAGATCAAAGGTTCTGGGATGTGAAGACTGATTTGCTAACATTACTATTTGTGTAGCAGTCAATAAAAACGCTTCTGCAAGGCTGCTTAGTGTTCAGTCCACTGAGGCGACCCCTTGCTCCTGTAAGGCTCCATTACATCCCCCAGTGTTTCTTTCTTCGTTTCTCCCACATGAAACAGTTTACCAACATTGTTTTTGTTGTATAGCTTTCAGGTAGGTGTGCTGTTAAGTTGCAAGTGTGAAATCCTCCCCCCTTTTAAAGATTTATTTATTATGTACAGTCTTCTGTCAGCATGTATGCATGCACACCAGGAGGGGGCACCAGATCTCATTACAGATGGCTGTGAGTGCTGGGAATTGAACTCAGGTCCGCTGGAAAAGCAGCCAGTGCTCTTAACGTCTGAGCCATCTCTCCAGTCCTCCCCCTTTTGTAATGTAGGCCATGAGTGCTATCAGGTTTCCTGTTAGCACCACTCTCATTGTGTCCCATAAGTTTGGGTATGTTGTGTATTCAATATCATTGACTTCTAGAAAGTCTTTAATTTCTTTATCACTGTCATCCTCATAGCCATTCAGTAGAGAATTGTTCAGTTTCCATGAATTTGTAAGCTTTCTGTTGTTTTTGTCTAGTTTTAATCCATTGTTTTCTGCTAAGGATGCTGTTGATTATTTTATTTTAATTTTCTCTTATGTGTTGGGACTTGCAGTGTGTTTGAGTATGTCATCATTTTGGGGGAAAATTTCATGAGGTGCTGAGAATATACTTTTTTTATGTTTAGGTGGAATGTTTTGTACATATCAGTTAATTTCATTTGGTTTATAATGTCAGTTAGATCCCAGCATTTCTCTGTTTAATTTTTGTCTTAAGGACCTGTCCATTGGTGAAAGTGGGTATTGAAGTCTCTCACAAACAGTATGTGAGGGTCAATGTATCATTTTAGATGCAGAAGTAATTTTTTTTACAAAGGTGGCGACCTTGGATTTGTGGCATAGATGTTATGGAATCTATGAAATGTTATCTTGGTTCCCTTTGATGAATATGTAGTGTCTTTTCCATCTCTTGTGGTTAAGTTTTGTTTGAATTCTGTTTTTTTTTAAAGATATTAAAATGACTACACCTGCTTGCTTCTTCATTTCATTTCCTTCAAATGTTTTTTTCTAGCCCTTTACCGTGTTGTTGTCTACCCTTGATGTTGAACCGTGTTTGTTGTATACAGTCTAAGGATGGATCCTGTTTTTGCATCCATTCTGTTACTCTGCATCTTTTATTTGGGAATTGAGGCCATTGACATTGAGAGATACCAATAAACAATGATTGTTAATTCCTGCTGTTTTGTTGTTGTTTTTGTTAGTGTGTGTGTATGTGAGGATTTGTGTTTGTGTGTATTTCCCTTATTTTGGTTTTGCTGACATGAGAATATTTCCTTGTTTTCCTGTGTTGTTAACCTCCTTGGGTTGGATTTTTTCTTCTAGTACCTTCCTTAGTGCTGGATTTGTAGATAGATGTTACTAACATTTGACTTTATCATGGAGTATCTTATTTTCTTCATTAAGGGTGAAATGAAAATTTTCTGGGTATAGTAATCTGTGGTTTCTTGGAGTCTCCAGGACATGTATCCAATACCCTTCTGGCTTTTAGAGTCTCCATCGAGAAGTCGGGTGTAATTCTCACAGGTCTGCCTTTCTATGTTACTTGGTCTTTTTCCTTTGCAGGTTTTAATCCTTTGTTCTCTGTGTTCAGTGTTTTAATTATTTATGTGGCAAGAATCTTTTCTGGTTCGATATGTTTGGTGTTTTGTATGCTTCTGGTACTTTCATACTTCTTTAGGTTAGGAAAACTTTCTTCTATGATTTTGTTGAAAATATTTTCTGGACCTTTGAGCTGGTACTCTTCTCCATAGTTTCCCAGATTTTCTGTATGAATTTTTTTAGATTTAACATTTTCTTTTACTGATGTATCGGTTTCTTCTATTACATCTTCAGTGCCTGAGATTCAGTCTTCCATCTTCCGTATCTGTGTACTGTTGGTGAAGCTTGTCTCTGCAGTTCGTCTTTGTAGTCCTAAAGTTTTCATTTCCAGAACTCCCTCAGTTCGTGTTTTCTTTATTATCTCTATTGTGTAGTTAGCTTTTCTTTCAATTGTGTGTTTTTTCTTGTCTTTATTTAAGGGATTTCTTGGTTTTGTGTTTTCCTGAATTTCCTGAAGGCATCTTTTTTCATTTTCTCTTTAAGACCTCAATCACCTTCATAGAGTTGGTTTTAAGTTCTTTTTCTAGTGCTTCAGCTGTGTTGTAGTATTCAGGACCTGCTGTGGTAGGATAGCAGGGCTCTCTTGGTGACTTATTGCCTTGGCTGTTATCATTATGTGTATAAGCTGGCATGAGGCATCTGGGTTTGGGTTGATTATGTGTGATCCTAACAGACACCCTGGCTTTAGCATAAGGGAATGAGATACTTTTTTAATAGTCAGTACTATTTTCTACAATGTTGAAATGTCAGAGTGCTTCAAGTAAATCTTTCCAGTTTGGTGGGACAGTCCTCCCAAGTGCACAGGGTGAGTGCTGGCCAGTGATTTTGATTTTATTTTTATTGTGGTTAGAATCTTATATTTCTTGTTTAAGGAAGTGTGCTACATTTGTAGGTCTGTTTTTGCATCTCCTTTTATTAGTGGTGGTATCTATGTTGTGTGAATTTGTTATAGTCTAGTTATATTGTTTTTCTGGAAAATATTTGATGGATCTTCACCGATTTTTTTTCAGAGATTTTACTATATTATTTTATGGGTTCCTTGAGTTTTTGTTGATTTGGGGCCTTCTGTGGAGAAAAAGTTTTAGTTTTCTTCTTGATGCTGAAGGTCCCCCTCATCATTTCTTAGCACATCCATCTTTTCCAGGTGTTGAAATTGTCAGTGTTTGAGCTTTTGCTACTTTAAGTTAAAATATAGTTCTGTAGACCAGGCTGGCCTTGAACTCACAGGAAAAAAATGTGTGTGTGTGTGTGTGTGTTGTTTTTTTTAAGTTATAATATAGTTAACACGTTGGTTTGGTTTTTTTTTTAACTTTCTCATATATTATTATCTGTGTCCTAATAAGGTTCAGTTGTCAATATCTGAGAGCCTACAGTTTGAGTGAGCCTTAGCTGAGGGTGTGGCCCCATCACAATGACTAGTTGCTGTGTCTGTGAGAAATCGGTTGATTTATGATTGATATGGGAAGGCTGTTCTGCTGAGGGTATCAGTGTCCTTAAGCAAGTGGGCCTGGGCTGGATATGAGAACTAGCTGAGCATGAGACAGTGACCAAGTGAGAGAGAAAGGCAGGAGACAATGTTTGCCCATGGTTTTCGCCTTCATTTTCTAACTTGATTTTCTATCCTAAGCTCCCACAATGATAGAGTGTGGTTTTGGTTAGAGGATTTAATCATCAAGCAGAGAAGCAAAATAGAAAAAAGGATGCTACAACAAAGTGATTTTGTTCCTGGACAGAACCTGGGAATGTTGTCTTTTGGAGGAACGTGGAAGATACTGGGACTTTAGATGGCAAAGCCATAGAAAGCTGTACGAAGAGTTTAATTGTCTATTCTTGTAGGACCATATCCAGCTCTGCTGACTTCCTCCCAGGGTTCGGGTAGGTTGCCATAGTGAAAGGACGTGGAAAATTTCCTATGTAAGAGGAACAGAATGTACTCACACATGTGCTGTTTGGGTCATGTTCTTTATTCTTGTCTCAGGCACCAAAAGTCTATAGCTTTTACACACACACACACACACACACACACACACACACGCACGCACGCACGCACGCGCACACTCTCTCAGTAATTCTTTGGTAATAGAAAGGTTATAAAGCTGTTTTATTTTCTCAGGATCACAAAAGCATTTCTCATGGACAGATAAGAATCAAACAAAGCAGAAACTTGTCAGCATTTTTTTATGGCTCAGGAAGGAGGCAGGTGCAGTAGTAAAAAGTTCTGACTTATCTCTTAAAGTGAAAGGGGGTCATAAAAAGTAAAGTCTGAATGGAGGAAAATCTAAGGAGGTAAAAGGGAATGCATGCACTATTCTACATTTTAACAGTGTGGTTAAGTATATAAGCTAAAAGTCTATGATTAATAAAGGTGACTAAAATGAGGCACAGCAAACTTGCTGCAAACAGTGAGTAACCATAGCTACCTGTGTAAGGCTGGAGGAAACATACAGCGCAGATTCAGATCAGCACATTCACCAAGTGTAAACTGGCAATAAAATCCTTTTAAGTAGTCTAAAGATAGCGTCTTCTACCCTATGTGGTTAGTGCAAAGGAAAGGGCCTGTAATCCATTGTGCAAAATGTGGGGCCTGACCAGCCATACTGGCCCCTGCTGGCACCCACTTCTCACGGAGATTATGTGAGAATGCTTGCTTTTTCCAGAGATGTTAAGGTGTTTAATAACCTCTGTCTGTTAGTTACATAGATCTTAGGGCTAAAACAGTGCCCTAAGTCCCCTAAGCTAAAATCTAGTATCAATAAACTGAGGTGAAAGTGTATAGGAAGTATTGTTAATAGCCTTCCTGACTGGGGCAGGAGAGAGCGGCGTTTACTGTAGTGACAGGCAGGGGTGAATTCAGGGTACTACTCAAGAAGGCTTTGATACTGCAAATTGCAATGCCACTCTGTCCTTGAGCATTATCTGTGAAGGCCCTGCTGGCCAAATCATCCTGTCAGGGGGTTAATTATATGAAGAGGGTTCCAAGTTTTCTTATAGTAGTGTGGGACAAAAGGTTTAGCTGTCTTATTTGCCAGAATTACACAGTTTGGGGGAAAGTCATCCTGCTATCAGGACATAGGAGTAATTGTGCCCAACATATGAGTACACTGCTTAGGATTTGGTCCCAAGGCTGAGTTAGAAGGGAAACATGTTATCACACAAGAGAATTTGCAGTTAGAAACAGCCAGCTATCCAAAAGGCAGTATTTTTCACAGGCCATGCCTGTGTGAATTTATCCTCCATCATATGTATAACTCTTTGGTGGGTTGGCCTTGTAAATGTCGACTGATCTACTGTGTAACCTTGTGGATCCCATGATGACCAAAAAGATGGGAATGTTGAGAGTAATACAGACAAAGGAGGTCAAGGTCATAGGATTTTAGTGAAATAGACACCATGAGAAATTAAACAAGAAGTCACTCTGTAATAATTTGGTCCTGAATCATTTTTACTCTGCTCATGCCCTGAGAAGTTGAGCATGGCAGAATTAAAAACTAATGGGCTGATTTCTTAGAATATCGAGTCTGTTGTCTGGTTATTGCTGATGACTAGGGTGGAAAAAAGCAAAAGTGGGGCAGAAATAAGTGAATAATCTGTGGGTTGTAGAGAAAATGGTTCTAGGTAGTTTCAGGTGTCAGTCACATGCTGAAACGGAGGCAGGAATTTTCTAGGAGATTATCACCAGTAAGAAGACCCTTGCACTACAGTGGAAGCCTAGCAAAGTGCCTTAATGGTAACATCCTATCCTCCAAGACTTCAAAGAATGGAAGGAATAGGCAAAGTGATTCCCAGCCCCAGGAAACAACATCATACAGACCCTGCTGCAACTGTGATTCAACTATAGTGTGGTCCATCCTAATTTAGAAGTGGCAACAAGAAAGATGCAAAAGTTAAGGTCATGGGTTCTTTGCCTGTAGTTTCAGTTCAGCACTATTATAGGCAAAGGCAAAGTCCCAGTGAACTCGGTGATGCTGAGAATTCATTGCATGAAGGTATAAAGATGAAGCTTGGGTTGCAGTTTGAGATCACAAGATGTTGAGATTCCTAAGCTATGAGACACCTGTTACAGAAAGCTCCGTATAGGGAGTGGGAGTAACCAAGACACAGATGCATGAAAAGTTGCAGAGATAGGGCCATCTAAACCCTTCGCTACTGAAGGCCTCCATGTGTGACACAGAGGTACAGGATATGTTGTTTGCCCTGCTGGCTTTCAGTCTTGCTTTGGTCCAGTCTTCCCTCACACTCTCCCCATTCCTGTAGTTTGGAATGGGAATGGGTATTCTTTGCCATTGCATGTTGGAAAGATGTAACTTGTTTTCTGATGTTACAAGATGTCACCGTCAAGAGATTGCATTGAGTGTCACAAGAGACTTTGGACATTGGAACAGTGTAGGGACTGTTGCAGACTAAGAGGATCACTGAAGTTAGACTAAACAGAATCTCACTATGGGATGACCATGAGCCTCTAGTGACCTGGATCAGAATGCAGTCGATTGAATGAAAAGCCTCCCAGGAAGGGTGACGTATTTGAACACTTGTCTCCCTTTGGCTACTTTCTTTGGTGGTTCTTATAGAAAAATTTGTAGGAACCCATTTCCTGTTCTTTGTGTTACTATGTCCTTCTTGTTCCGTATGTCTTTTCCACCATTTTAGCCTCCATCCCTAGATCACAAAGGAGATACATTAGATGTATTGCTATTCAATGCTAAACCATTTTGCTGCCCTGCTGTTTTTATATTTTTTGTTTGGTTTTGTTTTTGATTTTGAAGACACGTTTTCTCTGGGTAGTCCTGATTGTCCTCTATGTAGGGATGTAGACCATGCTGGCCTTCAACTTGGGGTTCCACCTGACTCTGGCTCGTAAGTCCTGGGATTAAATGTGGGCCAACATGCCTGGCTCTTCTTGTTTTCACATTGCTTGCTGATGGGCCTGCAATGGAGGTTTTTGTACACATCAAGCACATGCTGCTGTGGTGATCTTCACCCACATCTTGAATTGGGGAATTTGGCGAAGGGTATCATTCCGTTTCCCCGGATAGCGGTAATCCTGGCATTAGTACTGCCTGAGCCTTCTGAGTCATTGGATTGCAGGTGTCACATTCTTCATACGTGTTCTTTATGCTTTGAAAGTATTTTAGACGAACATGAGCATTTTGCCTGTATGCATGGGCATGTACCACGTGTGTCTTGTCCTCATAGTAGTCAGAAGACGGTCTCAAAACTCCTGAACTTGGAGTAACGAATAGTTGAGTTCCCATGTAAGTACTGACAATTGAGCCCACTTGTAGTGTTCAGAGGAAGAAAAAGTATGAATTTTGGCTTTTGCTGCAGGCAGGAAATCCAGCTTCTGGTGAAGTGGCTGCATGTTGCTTCACAAAAACTTTTATTTTTACATAATACACACCTTTGCCGGTCAATTTCTGCACACCAAAACCTCTTATCTGAAGCTGTACAAAGGAGACAAATGCCAAAGCATTTCTCAGTCACAGAACCTTTTGGCTTTCTGAGTTCTTCTACAGCCAAGTTTCGCATAGGCTTTGAACCTTTTAGGAAGCACTCAGATAAGATTTACTTACTTCATATAGAAGGGAGTGGACACGAAGGGTAGCAGTCACAAAGGCAGCTCAAAGCCCGGTGCTAACACTCCACAGTCAAGCCAGCTGCAATGCTTTGTGGAATCTCCTGCAATCAATTATGTTGGGGATTTTGTAACCTTACAGTAAATACAGCCTTGTCTCTACCATTTTGTTCTACAATCTTATGCAAGTAAGCCAAAATACATTTTAAAGCCAATAAAGTTATTATTGCTAGGAAATGGATAATTGCTAAAACAAGAAGTCTGTTAGGTGATTTATGCGGTTGAACAAGGTGGAAGTATCTGCAATACTTTCCATACCATCTGCTCCTGTCAAAGCAGGTAGCGTTTTTTGCAAAAGTACCTGGAATTTCTTGCTGTAAATGGTAAATTGTTTGAAAAGAATTAGGGTGAGCCATTAAATGCAACTTAGCCTTTTCCAGTCTTACTTGCTACTATTGAACCTTAAAGGTGTAATACAGTAGGATATAAATTCCAATCACATTTTAATTTTATCTGTTCCTTGATATTTCCCAATAGTATAACAGTGTAACAGCTTGTCTCATGTCAGCTATTTCATTAACTTCCTCACTATTTTATTCCATTGTGTCCCAAGTTTTGTAGAATGCTATACCAGTCTCTGATGAACTCAGCATTTTGAATTTCTTTATGAAGCACCAGTCCTGCTGTTGTAGCGGTAGCGGTCAATGGAATATTTTCCACAACTGTAGCAAGAACCAGTTATTTGACAAGTTCTTAATATTCCCTCAGGGAGCTTTTACACTAGGCTCATCACAGTTGCCATGGGCTTGACAACCTCACCGGTATTCAAACTGCTGGATTTGCTCTAAGAGTGCAGAAACTTTCAGAGGTTACATTTAAAGACATACTAGAATTAGCACAGGAATGAAAAGTGTAGCGTTCACTATAATTATTAGGGTGCCATTGTACAGGCCCCTTCAATAGCAAAGTAATTGTACACATGCTATATAAAGAGCTGACTTTGATTTAATCTAATGTTTAGCTTTCCTTGCCAGGCTTTCAGGGGGTTGGGAGGCACTTGCTAATTCCCGTGAGTTAGTCTGAACTGAATTATTGCCAAACTGAAGAGAGAACTTGGCATTTCAGTTCCATGCCATTGACTACGTTCACTAGCAGTAGAAATAACTTCTGCAGTTCCATTTGAACTACATCTGTGCTGTCTTAGTTCTGAGTGAGGATGCTTTCCTTGAGGAAGCCATAGGGCTCCAATCTATGATGTCTCCATGGGAGATATTTATTAGCACTTGAGGGTTCTCACTCTTATATCGTTGCCAGTGTACCCAGACAGATTCCTTGGTGGTAACCTACACCTCCAGAGTGGTAGATTTATGAGACTAGCAGCTTTAATTACCTGTCCCCTAAAGCCAGGTGCATGAAACGTGTAAACTTATCATGATAGTCCTGGACAGTATTAACTATAGGTAAGCACACTTAAAAGGCTATATTTACACATTGAATTTCATTCCCCATACAAATAGGAATTCTTATACTCCCACAATATAATTTATGATTTCCTTACCCTCCATAGGTCCTTGGTTGTCATAAGAACTAGATAGCCAAGAAGATTCATTAACTGCCACAGGTATATTCATATCTTCCCAACTTACTCCTGTGTTAATTGGAGGATTAAGAACATAGGCCCAATATATATAGTTTGCTTCTGTTACTTGTAGAGTTACCACAGATAGCATAGCAAGGAACAGGTTTGTAGCATTCAAAGATTCTATTGAATGTATCCATACATAACTTCTTGCCTCTTGCAGAAACATAAGCATACCCTCGACTCCATTGTAACTCTTTCCCTGGTTTCCATTCTGATGTTAAAACATCCTTATAATACACGGCTGACTCAATTCAGCAATTTTGTCCACAATCCAATGCCTCTCAGCAGGTATTGTCCCTGTTCCATTAGCATTTAAAAAGTTTAAAGTTAGTAAAGCACTATATAATCTATCCTCAGGGGATTCTCATATCCCCCTTTTGTTTTAAAAGCTTTTCTTTTAGAGTATGATTAGATCTTTTAATAGTTGCTTGTTTTGTGGGATTATACAGTATCTTTGTAATATGTTTTTGTGCAACATGCATAAAATTGTTTCATTTTAATAGAAACATAAGCTGGGGCATTATAACTTTTAATTTGTATTGGTATGCCCATTATAGCCATTGCCTCTTGTAGGGAGTGATTTTATGTATCAGTAAACGCTGACCACTCCCATGTGGGTGTGTTCACAGGTACATAGAACGTATTGGGTAAATAGAGTGAGGGGGAGGAGACTCTGTTTGGGTTTCGGTTTTGACCTGGAGAGCACCATAGGGACCTTTGGTTCTCAGCTTTCTTGGCTTTTCACATAAGTGATTTCTCTTTCAATAAATATCATAAGACATCCCTAAATTTGTGTAGTTTAATATTTCTGCTTCAGCCTCTAAGAAATGTGTAATTGTAGAATCAGCTTTTTTAGAATTTAAAGCAGATGCCCATTGAAATCTAGATTATGTATCAATGGTATGATGAATAAATTTTAATTTTCCAGATACTGCTAAATGAAATATATTCATTTGCCAAATTTCACTTCTTGGTGTACCTTTAGCATTACTTCCTGTAGGTAAAGGAACTTGATTATACAAAGAACAAGCAGGCAGTTTTATATATATATATATATATATAATTTCCTTAGCTTGTTGCCAGATAATACAAAATATTTTTTTTTTTTGGTTTTACGAGACAGTGTTTCTCTGTATTGTTTTGGAGGCTGTCGGTCCAGCCCGGCCTCGAACTCACAGAGATCCGCCTGCCTCTGCCTCTGCCTCTGCCTCCTGAGTGCTGGGATTAAAGGCGTGCGCCACCACCGCCCGGCATACAAAATATTTTTTAAGCCTTTACTATCAACATTGTGTTTCTTATGAAATTCTTCCAATGCATTTTCTATCAATAACTGACCAATTTCTTCATTCCCTTTTATTGGTGGCCAGGCAACCTGGTGTGAGACCAAATATGAGTGATACATAGTATGCAATTTCTGTTCCAGATTTCTTGTTGCAGTTGCATGAACAGCAAAGTTAATTCTGAATTATCAGGAATAAGTTCATCAGTTTCTATATGCAATATAACCCTTCTGCATATTCAGAATCAATAATTATATTAAGAGATTCATTAAAATCTAATAAAACTATTAGAATGGCATATTACTCTGATTTTTTAACTGAAGCATGCGGACTTTGAGTTGCTTTACTTACATTTCCTGCTTTATACCCAGACATTCCTAATTCATTTCCATCAATATAAAATGTAAGTTCCACCCCCACCCCCCAGTGCTTTTGTCACTATGAAGGGAAGAATCCATTTAGTTTTTTTGTAAGTTGAAGTTGCATCCTTTCTGGATATTTGTTATTAGTATCTCCTAAGAAATTGTTACAAGGTCTTTGCCAATCATCATACATCATCCACAATTGCATAATTTCAGCGTTAGTATAGGCTATTACAATCTCAGCTGGATCTATTCCTGACAATAGTTGAAGTCTTATTCTTCATTTATAAGTAATTCAGAAACCTTTTCTATATAGACTTTTAGCTTTTTCCTCTGCTTGTGAGCTAGGAAAATCCATTCTAAAATGTTATCCTCTCTTTGTCCAGTAGGGGAATAGGTAGAAGGTAAAACAGCTAAAATACATTCAGTTATGAGATCTGATCTGTCCACATAGGCATTTTGTAATTCTTGTTTTACTTGGACCAATTTCCTTTCTACTTCAGCTATTAATTTCCTTGGACTGTTAAAGTCTGAGTCGCTCTGCAAAATTTAAAGTAAATTACTTAATTTTTAGGTAGTTAATCCAGTGGTAAGATGCAGCTAGTTAATATCACCCAATAATTTTTGAAAATCATTAAGAGTGTGCAATTGATATTTTCTAATCTGTACCTTTTGTGGCTGGATTCTTTGTTTATTTAATTTAAATCTTAAATGCCTAAGAGAATCTCCATCTCCTCTTAGTTTTTTTTTTTTTAGGAGAAATTTGTAATCTCCAAAAGGCTAAAATTTCTTGTACTACAGTAAACCTTCTTTCTAAGGTATCTGTATCAGAAGCATCCAATAAAATATCCATGTAATGGTAAATAATAGATTGAGGAAATTGTTTATGAGCTATTTCCCGTAGTTGGTGCAGAAAATATTGACACAAATTTGGACTGATTCCTTAAGGAAGGACCTTCTATTTATGTCTTTTTACAGGCTAGACATTATTATAAGTAGGCACTGTAAAAGCAAAAATTTCTCTATCTTGTTCTTATAAAGGGATAGTAAACAATCTTGCAAATCAATTACTATAATAGGCCAACCTATAGGTAATAAGTAAGGTAAAGGAATTCCAGGCTGTAAAGATCTCATAGGTTGAATTACTTTATTTATAGCTCTCAAATCAGTTTACATTTCTATATTCCAGATTTCTTTTTTTATTACAAATACTAGTGGTTTCCTCAAATGTGTTTAGCATCTAACTTTTTAAACTAGTTTTTCAAGTGCCTGAAATGTTTAGTCAAGGGCTCCTGCTGTGCCCACACAGACTTATTACTTAGATGTTTTATAAAGGCAGAGCAGTTGGGTTACTGCAGTGGCCCTTACTCCAAGTTTGAGTAGCCAATTTCTGTTTTGTCCTGCTGTTGGACAACCTCTATAGCCTGTGACTCTCCTTGATAATTCTTTCTAATACCTTTTCCAAGAGCATATCCCATTTTTAACATTATTTTATAAGCTGTTTCTTAAATTGTAGGACTACTAATTTGAGTGCCTCAATGTTGTAATACATCATTACCCATAAATTCATGGCTATCCCAGCCACACATGGCTTTAATATCCCTACTTGTCCTTCAGGTTCTATACATTTAATCCACTCTGTTTTGTTTCACTTGAGATAATGTTCTAATGCCTAAAAATTGAGTGAAGACTTCTTGTAAAAACTGGTTGAGAAATTATAGATACATCAGCTTCATGTAGACTAAAATTTTTAATCTCAGTGTCTTTTACTTGTAATTTAGCTTTGGGCTGTCATCATTAATAACAGTTTGCCAAAATACTTTTCTTTTCTAAACTCCTAACCTATATATTGGAGCTGCTTTACCTTTAAAATATCTGAGTAATAACAATTGAGCAAGTCTGTCATCTGCTTTTATTTACATAGTTCTTTTTATAAGACATCTATGAAAACATTAAAAACAATATCTATAGGATTTTAAGAGGTAACTTGAGACAATACCCATTGGGTATTTTTATAAAATCTTAAAAAGAGAATTTATTTTTATAGGTCCCAAGTAACATGTTAATGCAACTCATCAATTATTAAAAGTGTAGAACAAACAATTTACCTGTGTTTTATTTAGTAGAAAATAATTTTGTAGCCTCTTTATCAGTAAGAGATTGTTTTTATAAGCTTTTGTCATAGTAGCCTTAGTATTTAATAAGCTAACAACCCAGGCGTTACATTTTTATAGAGTTTAACCAAAAATTTCCAGAAAGTAATGATAAACAGACAAGAGCATACCAAATAATATAGTTTAAAATCATGGACTTTCCTCTTTTGTTTATTTACTATGAAAATTAAATATTCATTTAAACATTAATTAGATGATCAAGAAAAGAGAACATCCTCCATACAGTGAATGACTAATACCTCTGGAAATTCAAACAACATTGGTTTAGTACTTTGTGCCCTGACTCTTATTGAATTTTCCTCTGGATAGGCTGTGCCAGCTCAGGCTGCAGCAGTGGAACTCCCCCTCACCCCCATCATTCTTTAGAATTGAGATGCAGACACTCTGTAATGGCAGGCTGGCTCCTGGCTGACCGGTCAGACAGGTAGCATGGAGTCAGAGAACTCTGAGTCCCAGCTATCTTCAGTTTTTTTTTTTTCTTTTATTGGAAACAACCTTTTTCCTTCTTCCATTTCTACTGGGAAGAGGCCTTCTTCTTTTATTTATTTTTTGTTTATAGGGCCTTTTAATTTTTAGATATTGATTCAACATTTTCCCTTCTATCAGGAAAATCCCTTTTTGTTTAAAATCTTCCCTTTTCCATCAAGAAAATTTCATTTTATAATTTCCTTTTCTTTCCTGAGAAGGGACTTTTTCCTTAATTTATTCTTTGTCTCTGGATCCATTCTATTTTTATCTTTAATATTTGTAATAATTTTGCAGTTAATGTTTCTGATAACAGGTGTCTTAGCAACTGTCCATTTTGTTGCTCCCAAGTTTTTTACCCTGAGAGTACACTTTTTACCTCCAGTCTTTGAGCAGCCATATCCACCCTTTGCTTCAAGCCTTGTGATATGGGCACCCAGAGTCGAGTCCGATGTTCAGTTTTATATCAGTTCGTGGAAGAAAAAGAATCACTCAAGGATGAATTTTGACTTTTGCCACAGGCAGGGGGCCATCTCCTGGCGAACTGACTGCCTGTTGCTTCTTAAAGGGCTTTTTTTTATAATTGTTATACAATTTACACATTTGGAAGTCAATTTCCACATACCAAAACCTCTTATTTGAAACTCTACAAAGAAGACAAATGCCAAAGCAATTTTTAGTCACAGAATCTTTCAGTTTTCTGAGTTCTACAACCAAGGTTTGCATAGACTTTGAACTATTGCCAGACTTTCTTTGGACCACCAACTTCCAAATAGTGACAAGAAGACTTCTTATTAATTATGAAAGCTTGGCCTTAGTTTAGCTTTGTTCCCAGCTAGCTCTTAAAACTCAAATTAATCCGTTTCTATTAATCGATGTTCTGCTACGCGGCTTGTTACCTTTCCTCCACACTGTACATCTTGCTAGTGAATCTCCACCTCTTTGATTCTGTCCTAGAGTTCCTGTCTCTGCCCGGAAGTCCCATCTATCCCCTCCTGCCTAGCTGTGGGCTGTTCAGCTCTTTGTTAGACAAATAAGTTACCTTGGCAGAGACACATCTTCACAGTATACAAAAAGATTTTCCCACAGCATTGAACCTTTTAGGAAGAACTCAAGATAAGATTTATGTACTTCAAACAAAAGGTAGCTAACACAAAAAGTGACAATCACAAAAGGGAGATCAAAGCCCAGAGGCTAACATTCTAAAATCAAGCCTGCTGCGGGGATCTGCAGGAACTCTGGCTCTACCCATCCATTTTCCAGGAAGAGCTACTTGGGCATCTCTCCTGCCTGTTGTTTATTTATGAACAACATTTACATGGCTACCGATTCATCTGTCCTTTTGTAACTGTTTAATCATGTACTCTCTTCTAATAAGATCTTATTAATGCTACACTTTGAACTGGGGTGCTTCAGGTTTCTGGAAAATGAATACAAATCCCATAAATCTTTTAGGAACTTCAGTTAAAAATCTCTGAGTTCTCTCTCTTTTTGTTTGATTGATTTTTGCAGATGACAGAGTCTTAGTATGTACGTCTTGCTGTCCTGGGTTTCTTTGCTTAGACCATGCTGGCATCCAACTCAATAAGCTATACCTTCTGCCTCCTGAGTGTTGGGATTAAAGGCATGACCCATTACACCCAGCTTGTCCATCTTTTTCTGTAGTTAGTAATTGTTCATACAGTGTCTCTGGTGTGTACTCAGTACTGTTGATTTGTCTGCTTCTCTCTTTAAGTCTGTTAATTAGCATTTCTCTTGCAAGGTTGTATCCCATTCAAAGGGAGCAAGGATGACAGAGGTGAGCCTTCTATTCAGTTTCCTTCTAAAGTGGCTTGGTGATTGCAGTCAAAATTCTGTGCCATGGAGTAAGTGTGGGGAGCATCAGAATTATAGGAATATGTTGTCAAAGACTATGCATTTACAGTGCTGTTTGTGTCACGCTTTCTGTTGTACACATGTATGGGGTAATTTAGAGTGCAGTGACCTATGATGACGTGCATGTCGACTTCACTCGGGAAGAATGGGCTTTGCTGGATCCTTCCCAGAAGAATCTCTACAAAGATGTGATGCTGGACACCTACAGGAACCTCACTGCTGTAGGTAAGATTGTGAATTTTACTTCACTTTTTAAAGTGAGGGAGCAACTGCTTTTGGTTATTGATGCTCTTCTGCATTTTGATTGAGAAAGGAAGAATGAGGTGAATACATCAAGTAGAGTTCTAAGGTCAAGGTCACTGACGATAATAGCTTAAATTTTGCATAATTTCATATAATATATCATAGATTTTCTGGTTCTATATTTTAGGCTACAATTTGGGAGACCATAAGATTGAAGAACATTGTCAAATTTCTAGAAGACATGGAAGGTAATTTTCATGTGCAAGTGTGACTCTTAAGAAATTTTAATGTGAACTCAAAGTTTTAAGGCAAAGCAACAGTGTAAAATAAGCACAGCCTTAAGTGTAGTGATGCTTGTGAAATTCTCACAAAACCATGTATCTCAATGTCAGGGAAATGATTTGTATTTGAAAAGCATTCTTATATGAAAGAAGATAAGGGAAAAAAGTGCCTTAACAGATATCACCTTTTGAATCATAGCCCCTTGGCAGCTATGCTGTAAAATGCCAATCCATTTAATTTCATACCACTCAAATATTCCAAAAGGCATACCTGATGAATATATATCCAAAATCTTCTAATAAGTAAATAGTTCATGGTAAAGTTGATGTTATTCATATACTTGTTGGAACTTTGCAAAGTTTAGTGAGAGGAGCAGTCTATGAGACTCAAGAAGATTGTTGTGGAGAAACCTTAACCTCTATACTATACACAGGTCTATGAGGAACCAAAAGACAAATGGTGTGAATGTAATGTGGAAACCTTTTATTGGCTATTCTTCCTTTATTAGGTAGTTCATACGTCACTCAATACAAGCCAACTGAGCATGGAAAGAAGGAATAATATGTAATATTATTATTACATATTATTAATATGTATTATTATGTAATGTTAATATTATGCAATATTAATATGTATTATAATATGTAATATTAATATGTATTATTATTCTGTCTCTCGGAATAATATGTAATAGTCCCCATTTTGAGTAGACTTGTTGAATGCCATACAAGTTTACAATTCGTTGTTTTTTCCAGCTTCATTAGGAGTACATCAATGATATAACACTGTTGAGAAGCCCTACTAGTATTAGAAATGTAGTAATTATTCTGTTTATCGTAGTTCACTATTGAAAAATTTATGAATGCAGTGTGATAAAACTCTGAGTTCTTCCAGTTTTCTTCAAATATGTGAAAAAACATATAGAGGATGCTATAAATGGGAGCCATGTGGCTCTTACCATCACAGGTATCTACAGTGATAACAACCGTTAATTAAGGGGAATATTGTGAGTGTAAACAAAATGATAAAACCTTAGATATGATCCATGTTTACAATGAGACAAAATTGTAGAATTGACTTATTCAGGTAAAAAGATTCATGTGTGTAGTGTATTTGTTAAAGCTTTTAAATGTGTCAATTATCTTTGCAGGCATGAAAGAAATACTGGAGTGAAACCCTGTGAATATACTCAAAGTGATAAAGCCTTTGCGTATGACAGTCATCTTCAAAGACATGAAAGAATTCCTGCTGGAGAGAAACGCAATCAATGTAGTCAGTGTGGGAAAGCCTTTGCACATCACAGTTATCTTCGGATACATAAGAGAACACACACTGGAGAGAAGCCCTGTGAATGTAAGCAGTGTGGGAAAGCCTTTGCACATCTCAGTAGTCTCCGAAGACATAAAATAACACATACTGGAGAGAAACCCTACAGATGTAATCAATGTGATAAAGCCTTTTCACAACCTACTAGTCTCCAAATACATATAAGAACACATACTGGAGAAAAACCTTATGTATGTTATCAGTGTGGGAAAGCCTTTTCACAGCACAATAGTCTCCGAGTTCATAAAAGAACACATACTGGAGAGAAACCCTACAAATGTAATGAATGTGGTGAAGGCTTTGCACGTCACAGTCACCTTCAAAGGCATGAAAGACTCCATACTGGAGAGAATCCCTATGAATGTCTTCAACATGAGGAAGCCTATGCACATTTCTATACTCTTCAGCATCGTGAAAAAAATCATACTGGAGAAAAACCCTATGAATGCACTCAATGTGGTAAAACCTTTGCACATAACAGACATCTCCGAATGCATAAAAGAACACATTCTGAAGAGAAAGCCTGCAAATGTAATCAGTGTGGTAAAGCCTTTGCACATAAGAGTTATCTCCGGATGCATAAAAGAATACACTCTGGAGAGAAACCCTATGAATGCAGTGAATGTGGTAAAACATTTGCATATCATAGTTATCTCCGAATACATGAAAGAACACACACTGGAGAGAAACCCTACGAATGTACTCAATGTGGCAAAGCCTTTGCACGTCACACTAGTCTCCAAATACATAAAAAAACACATACTGGAGAGAAACCATATGCATGTAATCAATGTGATAAAACCTTTGCACATCATAATTATCTCCGTATCCATAAAAGAACACATACTGGAGAGAAACCCTATGAATGTACTCAGTGTGGTAAAACCTTTGCACATCATAGTAGCCTTCAAATCCATAAAAGAACACATGCTGCAGGACACCCTATGAATACAAGCAGTGTGGTTAAACCTTTGCATGTAACAGTCGTCTTCCAAGTCATGAGAGAGAATCATAGTGGAGAGAAACCCTAAACATCTAGCCAGTGTGGTAAAGTCTTTGCACTTCATGGTAGTCCTACAAAAGAGAAAAACCTTTCATGTGTAATCAGTCTGTTAAAGCTTTTGCACATCATATTGGTGTTTGAGAACCTGAAAGGACTCACAACAAAGGGAAACTGACTGTAATGGATTTAGTAAGATCTTTATCCAACACACGCAGGTTCAGTTACACAAGATCATTCTGGAGAAAAAAGATCTGGCAAGTGTCAACGGTATTCAAGTGTTACGATGTCCCTCTTTATTTTGTTTGCACCTGTAAACTCATGGAGAAAATCCTTATGAATTTAAACAATAAGATAACCCTTTTAGATATCACACTTCTCTTCAATAAGATGAAATAGCTCACGTAGGTGTAAAATTGCCTGGGTATGATTGCTTTGCACCCTCCAAGTCTTCCACTCTTACCTTATTTTGGCAACTACTTGTGGCTGTCAGAGACAGCACTCTGCAGGCTCCCACTTGGTGGTCTCCACATAGGCATTAGCTCTTCTGTCGCTACCTGGTCATCCCTGTAACCTGCCTGCCTGGTAGGAATAAGGATATTCTAAAGAGACATTTATCTCTCTCCCAGTGGCTAGTGAAATAGTGCACCCCATGACATTCTGATTTCCTGGGAATCTCATTCTGGGCAAAGACTGAGTCCTTCAGAAGAAAACTTCTCTGCTGAAGAAACATTTACTCCTGATCTGAATACCTTGCTCCAGAGAAAGCTGAGAATTGGGAGTGATTTGGGGATGAGAAAAATTCATTTTATGGCTTTGTGAGGTTTCTCAGTTGTGCGTATCTCTTGCCTTCTAACTAAGGATGGATTGATTACCTTATAGCTTCATAACTGTTCCAAATTAGTCATACTGAATAAATATCATGTTTCAATTTTTATTAGTAGTTTTCTTTTTTCTTGTTTATTATTATTTCTTATATTAACAAATAGCCTCACTGTGATTCCCTGTCTGGCCTGGAACTCACTGTATAGACTAGGCTGTCCTAGGACATTAGAGAGACCTTCCCACATTGCCTCCAGAGTGACTGTTTTATAAATGGGCACATCACAACTTGATAACTTAGTTCTTCTAATTGACTTAATAAGGATGAGTAGCTGAGCCTAGATGGTTGTAGGGTAGCCAGGACGCAGGCTTTGGTTCTAATTCCATTAACAGAAGAAGGCTCCCATCAGTTGCAGCCTTCCTGTCTTAAAGTCCACTGTCTTCCAGCTGTGAGCAATATTGTTTGTCTTTACCATTGAGTCTGTTACAACTCATCAAGGAACTGGGGCAGGGTTCTGTCTTATTCTACAGATGGTGAAACCCAGGCTCAGAAGTTAAGTGTTTCTGAATATACTTAAGTGTAACTGCTCATCTTATTCATCCTGTCATTCTAATGACTCACTAAGCGAAGTTGAAGTCGCTTAAGCAGGCATGGTGCCACAGTCCTGTAAGCATTGTACATAGAAAGTGGAGGCAGGAAGCCAGACAGTGGTGTGCACCTTTAATCCCAGCACTTAGATGGCAGAGGCAGGCGGATCTGTGAATACGTGGCCAGCCTGGTCTATAGAGCTAGCAAGTTGCAGGACAAGCTCCAAAGCTACACAGAGAAATCCTCTCTGGAAAAACAAAGCACCACCAACAAAAAAAATTTTAAGCTGGGTGATGGTGGCGCATGCCTTTAATTCCAGCGTTTGGGAGGCAGAGGCAGGCCTGGGTTACAAAGCGAGTTCCGGGACAGCCAGGACTGTTGCACAGAGAAACCCTGTCTTGAAACAAACTGGCAGGAAGGAAGAAAAAGATGAGGTGGGGGTTTCAGGATTTCAAAGTCATTTAAGTTGAAAATAGTCAATGGGGCGTGGTGGGAGGCCCAAAGAACTAAGGGAGACAAGATTGCCTCTGGCTAGAGTCTATAGTCTTCC
Source organism: Mesocricetus auratus (assembly GCF_017639785.1). Lineage (NCBI taxonomy): Eukaryota > Metazoa > Chordata > Mammalia > Rodentia > Cricetidae > Mesocricetus > Mesocricetus auratus. Next base: position 3,526,933 of record NW_024429185.1, read on the forward strand.
CTGCGGCTCCTTCAGGGCCATGACACCAGCAAGTGTTTCCTAATTTTGAAAATGTTTCCTGTCCAAGGCAGCCTGGGTCACTTCAGGGTCAGACTCCTGTTTCTCATTAAACACTGGAATTTTTCTCCAAGTATGATAATTAGCCTCAGGCAGGAATGAACTTTCTAATTGCATATCCAAAGCAAGATGTTAAGGCCTGAAACCAAATATACACAACCAACAGAAATGGACTCAGAAGTTTTTATTCATGTATTAAGTTGTGCAAAGTTAATCACACATGCTTAACAAGGATGAAATTGGAAGGGAAGAATTTGGGAAGGGATGGAGAGAGAACAAGGAAGGAGGAAAGTGATATAATTTAAAGTGTATAAAAATAAATTTTTAATAAAAGTGTCTAGAGAGACAATTTAGCAGTTAAGAACCATGGGTGTTGTTATGGAGGACACAGGTTCCATTCCCAGAAACTACCTGGTAGCTAACAATCTCCCGTAACTCCAGTCCTACGAGATCTGATTCCCTCTTCTGGCCTCTGCAGGTATTGAGCATAGACACTTGTAGGCAAACACATGTATACAAAACACAAAAATAAAGCTTAATGGAATTCCTTACAGAGATGTCACAGCCCAAAGACAGAGCAGGCAGAGCTAGTTAAAATGAACTTCTATTACTGCATGAAAGCCTCTGTGGCTTTCCTGTGAGACAGCCTGCCCAGAAGCAAAAGCAGCCTTATTCTGAGACTAGAGTTGTTCACTTAAGAACAGCATGCACAATGCTGATAGGTGATTTTTCCTTGATGTTTTCTGTATTTGTGTTTTCTGCCATTTGTATGTGTAAGAATTAAAGACAGTGATATATCTTTTTAAAAATCTATTGATAGCATCTTTTAAATGTAGATCATATTGTATGATATAGAAGATAGATTTCCTCTGTAAATTTCCATCTGTTCAAGAACAGAGCTAGCATTGCCGTCTTTGGTCCTTATTTAAATTGTTCAATGCATACCCTGGACCTGAACCTAAAAGAGACTTAAGAATGACAGCAAAATCCAGTCTGACTCCTCTTAGCAGTAGCCAGATGCACAGTGTTGTTAAAGAGGTTTTTGTTTATTAATCTTTTAAGAGTGGACTGATTTCTTCCTGGGGAGGCATATTAATTCTAGAACAACTAACTACCTCCAGTGTTTTAGAAAAAACATTTCTGAGACAAAGTCTCTTATGTTTACTGAGGCAGCCTTAATTCCCCTCTGTTACTCTCCAGGGCCATGACCTTACTGTCCTCTTGATTAAAGCAACTCAATTATTAAAGATTTGTACCACTAGCTAGGCGTTGGTGGCGCACGCCTTTAATCCCAGCACTCGGGAGGCAGAGGCAGGTGGATCTCTGTGAGTTCGAGGCCAGGCTGGACCGACAGCCTCCAAAACAGAGAAACCCTGTCTCGTAAAACCAAAAAAAAAAAAAAAAAAAAAAAAAAAAAGATTTGTACCACTACTGACTTTTAAAATTACTAATTTGAGTTATGTAATAAACTGTCCATTGTAGTAACTGGAAAAGATTTGTATGAGGATCATGGTTTTTGCCTTCAGATCAGAATAGGAGGAATGGTTTATTTTGTACAGCCCAGTGGGAAACAGGGTAAATAATCAGTTGATGGAGTGATTATTATGAAAAAGGACCTGATTGTGGCAGGGGGAGTGATTTTGTAGTTTACCAGCATGCATTTATTCATGTAATGTAAAGGAAGCCAGGCCAGATTGGTAGGTGTACAATTTGGGGAGATTAGCTTGAGCCAATAAACTCTGAATTTCCAACTGGGGGACTTTCGTTTGCAGATATGGGTAGTCCATATTGATATGGTTAAATCAGCTCAGTTGGTTTAGTAAAAGGCCATTTGCTGGAGCTGTGTGTGTCAAGCTAACATTACATACAGGGGCAAGGTCAAACAGTATCTTAATGCCATTCCTTCTACCAGAGAATGGCCTGCTCTTTTTCAAAGTCAGTAGAGCTATGTGTATTTTCAATTGTTTCTTAAGGCAATTATTGTCTTCACTTAAAAAGTTTGGTTTTAGCCAGGCGTTGGTGGCGCACGCCTTTAATCCCAGCACTCGGGAGGCAGAGGCAGGTGGATCTCTGTGAGTTCGAGACCAGCCTGGACTACCAAGCAAGTTCCAGGACAGCCTCCAAAGCCACAGAGAAACCCTGTCTCGAAAAAAAAAAAGACAAAAAAACCAAAAAGTTTGGTTTTATTTATATGCATCATTGCTCTAATTTTACATGCTTTATTCTCAAATATTTCCTAGTCATTAATAATTTCCATTTTCCTCAGGTGCTGTTGACTATATATTTAGAACAGTTTCTCCCATAGCTCAGGCTTGTCTCACACTATGTAATTGATAATTGATTGGAACATTTAGTCCTGCCTCTGCTGCCCAGGGATTGAAATAGTCCTGCCACTCCTTTTTGGACCTTGACTGGTCTATGAGAAGGAAAAACAGACCAATGAATGAGTGTCCTCAAACTTCTCTGGTTTTTATTGGGGACTCACAAACAAAGAGGGACCTGTGTAAGAATTTAATTCATGTATAAAACGGGTGTAATCACAGCACAGAAAGGGATGGCAGGAAGGAGGATGAAAGCTTTCCAGCTGTGACAGTGGTTGACATTAGGATTGAGTAGTAGGGTAATCAGTGCTAGATTATTGATGTGTCCTAGCACTACAGACCAGGAAATCAGGAATGTGGGAAGAGAATTGAATTTATCGTGAAGCCAAATGACTGTAGTTACTCTAGTTCAACCGTAATAGAGGATCTGGGTAAAATGTGTGCCCCTGCCTAACAAGACCATGTTTCCCAGTGTGTGATGTTCAGCCTGAGAGAAAAGCCTTGAGGTGTGCCCTCATTCAAATCCCTAGTCTCTGGAGCACATGGTCAGAAAGCCTGTTTCAACTTTCTAACCTAATTTTTGGGATTAGAATTACATCATTTCCACTGCCTGTTTCTGTTGTGGGATATTTTTATTGCATTCTGACAACTCTGGAGACTTGCCAATAAAGTTAAACCTTGAATCATGTTGGAACCAGCAACTAGCTGACTGCAGTTAGCCAGAGAGAATCTGGAAACTTGGATAGAGAGGACGCACAGGAAGGAAAGAGTGAGGAATGGAGTTTTGGTTCTGGGACAGGGAAAGAGATGTGTCTCTTGCAGTGTCTCTGACTAAAAAGAAATATCAACTAGTTCCTACTCAGGGTCTCTGAGCTACAGGTTTTTACCTCATCCTTTGACACCTGAGTTTTATTATTAAGTGGAATTATAGATAATCTAAACCTACATATGGCGGCTGCAACAGAGTCTGGGCAATGAGAACAGAGGCTCCACGAGGCCATGGCTTCAGTGGCCAGTGGGATGTTGACTGAGTAGCCATAGGGCCGAAGACAATGATTAAAATACCAGTTGATTCATGTGCAGCCTCTAAGCTGGTAGACAAACATCACATGGCGCGAATTATGGAGAGAGAAATCTTGTCGGCTGGTGCCACTGCAGTCTCCCCTGGGCCTCTCTTGAGACCTCAGGACTCTAGAACATGGACTCACCCTTGGAAATCATGGGAGGGGCTTGAGCTCTCCGATGACAGTGCCATTGCTTTGGACAAGCTGAGAAGCCAGCAGATATGGTTAGACACCTGGGAAGTCCTTAAGGAGAGAGTAAATAATATAAAAAAGAAAAAAAGTTCCCATGTTAAGAATCAGCAATGTTACAGTGCATGGAGTTAGGACTTTGTATAGTGTATATGTCTGCCTGCATGCTGCCATGCTCCCCTTCATGATCATAATGGAATGAACCACCGAAATCATAAGCTAGCCACCCTCAATTAAATGTTTTCTTTATAAGCATGGCCATGCTCACGGTGTCTCTTCACAACAATAGTAAATCATAACTAAGATACTAATTCATATTTTATCCTTAAAAAGGTGGTTTGATAACTGCCAAAAAAATGAAAATTTGACAGATAAAATGCAACCCTTAGACTTACCAATGAAAATAAAAATTTGACTGATAATATAAACATCTTAGAAGGGCTTACTATTGATAAGATACAAGCTTTAGGAGACCTACTAATGAAAATAAGAAAAATACTCTTAGACAGAGAAATTTAGAGCAAAACCTATCATACCATTGTATTATGAAACTGAAGAGGAGCAGTCTAAGGTTATTAGAAAACCAACCTTATTTTATACAGTTACCTTATAAGAAGAACCACCATATGACAGGCATCCCCAAGGCTATGCAGAATTTAATGGGAATCCTGTAGAAATGTTAGATTTTAAGAGATTTAAGGAAGCAGTCATTTCATATGGTATGCATTTACCCTTTGTGAAACAGATACTAAATTCATGGGAAACTACGTCAGAATTATTCCACAAGAGTGGAAAGATTTAGGTACAGCAACATTGGAAGCTGAAAACTAGTAGGACTAGAGGTATTGAAATTTCTCAAGATCAATGGGAATTTTCTTGGTGAGGGCCATAATGCTGATTTGCAAAGATAATTTACACTTGGTGATTACACATTGGTCCTATGCCATATAGCAGCTTTGAATGCTTGGGATAGGGTTGAAGAACCAGGAAAGAGGACTGAGTCATTTACTAAAATTATGCAAGGCCCAAAAGAAGTCTTCATTATTTTTTTTTTTACAAAGATTGACTTCAGCTGTAGATAGAGTGATATCAGATCCAGAAGTTACACAAATATTAACTGAATCTTTGGCTTTTGAAAATGCTAATTCATGCAAGGGGGTGATTAGGTCTTTAAAGTTAAGATCAGCATCCATAGATGAATGAACCCAAAGTACAACTGACATTAGATCTCATGATACTTAAGTAGAAGAAGTGATTTCTAAAGATGTCAAGAAAAATCAAAATGTCATATTTTTATTTGTGGTAAATAAGGCCATTGAAAAGGGTTTATAGGCAAGGGGTTCCTAGAAACAATATTTTCTAGAGATAATACCAATAGAAGACCTCAGCATTCTGGAGTATGCAGAAGGTGTGACAAAGACTGGCATTGGACTAATTAATTCAGATCAACAAGGAATAGACAAGGTAACTCTTTGCCATCAGGAAACACACTGAGGGTCCTGCTGTAGGCACCAATATCAAACCTGGTTCAATCAATCCCTGTCAGAGCAATTAAAAGACTTATATCAGTTGTTAAAAACCACATAGCTCTAGATACGATAAAAGACAGAACAGCTTCAATGGATGCAACAAAAAGCTCAGCAAAGACCAAAAACAAGTATTTTGGGAAATTGCTGTAAATGATCAGAAACCAAAGCTAAAAATACAAACAAACGGCGTTGCAATTGAGGGATTGGTAGACACAGAGGGAAATGTAATAATAATTTCAACAAAATCTTGATATATAAATTGGCCTCTTCAAGCCGGGCATTGGTGGCGCACACCTTTAATCCCAGTACTCGGGAGGCAGAGGCAGACGGATCTCTGACCTCGAGGCCAGCCTGGTCTACAAAGTGAGTTCCAGGACAGCCTCCAAAGCCACAGAGAAACCCTGTCTCGAAAAACCAAAATAAATAAATAAACAAATTGGCCTCTTCAGCAGGTAAATGTTAGGCTTCTAGGGACTGGAACTTTATCTCAGGGAAAACAAAGTTCAAGATGAGTTGAGTGGATAGGGCCAGAAAGACAGATAGCAAAGTTAGAACTATATGGGGCTAACATGAGAAGGAATTTATGGGGATGTTATTTGTTGCAGCAATGGAAAACAGAGGTTAACATTCCTCCAGTCTCAGGAACAAACCATGAAACAAAGAGTTCTTCTGAGAGAAATATTAGAAGGTATTATCAAGAACAGTCACAGACTATTCAGGTTGTACATAAGCAGCACACAGCAGCTGTTGGTCTTCCAAAGATGCCAACAGCCCTACCTTTAAAATAGTTAACTGACAAGGCTGTGTGGGTGGAACAATGACCTTTGACATCAGGGACATCACAGGGTTTAAAATAGCTGGTTCAGGAGCAGCTAAATGCTTAACATATTGAAGAATTGACAGGGCCTTGACATTTTCCTGTATTTATAATGAAAAAGAAACCTGGAAAATGGAGAATACTAACAGGTTTAAGAGCCATAAATAAGGTGATTCAGTCAATGACCTATTTACAGCCTGGAATTCCCTTGCCAAGTGATAGAAAAATCTTAAAACCTTTGCTGTTAACATGATGTTTCTTTCTTTTTTTTTTTTTTTTTTTTTTTGGTTTTTTCGAGACAGGGTTTCTCTGTGGCTTTGGAGGCTGTCCTGGAACTCGCTTGGTAGTCCAGGCTGGTCTCGAATTTACAGAGATCCACCTGCCTCTGCTTCCCGAGTGCTGGGATTAAAGGCGTGCACCACCAACACCCGGCTAACATGATGTTTCTTGTGAAATTCTGAGGCTTCTAGCACATGTCCTACTAATAACTGATCAATTTCATCATTACCTTGTGCTACAGGGTCTGGTAGATCTGAATGCTATCTGATGTGTGTTATATACAAGGGATGATGTCTTTTTTTATTACTTGTAGTTGAATAAATAACAAAATTAATTCAGTTCATTTGGGTTAAGTTCAGCAGTTTCAATATGTAAAATAACTTTCAGAATATAGAGAGACAGTAACTATATTAAGAGGTTCTGGAAAATATAGTAATACCATGAGAATAGCATATAATTCTGATTTCTGAACAGAATCATAAGAGCTTTGATCCAGTTTACTTAATTTTCCTGATGTATAACTAACCCTTACTGGTTTATTTGTTTATTTGAATGAGTATAGAATGCAGGGTCTCCAAAAATTGGTATTCCCTTTACTATATGAGGGAGAATCCAATTACATCTTTTTATAGACTGATGTCTCTTGCTTTTGGGATATTTGCTGCTAACCTCTCCCAACAAGGACCTTTTTCTCTTAACAGGTCTTCTTTACTACTTTTTACCCTAAACTGCCTATTCAAATTCTATCTCCAGTTCTTAACCCTAACAGCCATGATTGAATTGGGGCAATGACTAATCTGTCTTTTTGCAGCTGAATTTGGGGTATAAGGTGGCAGTATTGAGATACCATTCCAGAGGACTCTCTTGAAGTCCAAATTCTCAGATGTAGACAGAAAAGGAATTCCTTTCCTAGTGTCTGGAAAGGACTAAAAAGTCCAAGGTCCACAAGGCATTCTTATATTTTAAATTATATTTTATTGATTTATTTTACATACCAACCATAATTTCCCTTACCTCCTCTCCTCTCATTTCCTTCCCCCAAATCTCTTCTTTACCCTCATCCACTCCTCCTCTGTCTCCATTCAGAAGGGGTAAGACCTCCCATGGAGTCAACAAAGCATGGCATATCAAGTTGAGGCAGGACCAAGCTCCTCCTCACTGTATCAAGGATGGGCAAGGGAATGCCCTATGCCATAGGGAATAGGTTCCAAAGCAGCAGCTCTTGTGTCAGGGTCAGGTCCTGGTCCCACTGCTAGGGACACCACAAAAGACCAAGCTATACAGCTGTCACCCACGTGCAGAGGGCCTAAGTTGGTCCCATACAGGCTTCCAAGCTGTTGGTCCAGAGTCTGTGAGCTCCTACAAACTCAGGTCAGCTGTCTCTGGGTTGCCCTGGTATGATCTTGACCCCCCTTGCTCATATAATCCCTTGACCCTCTCTTCAACTGGACTCCTGGAGCTCAGCCCAGTGCTTGGCTATGGATCTCTATCTGCCTCCATCAGTTACTGGATGAAGGCTGTGTGATGACAGTTAGGGTAGTCACCAATCTGATTATAGGGGAAGGCCAACTCAGGAACCCTCAACAGTATTGTTGGAGTCTTAGCTGGGGTCATTCTTGTGGGTTCCTGGGAGTTTCCTTGGCACCAGGTTTCTCCCTAATTCTCTATCAAGATATCTCTTTCAGGGGACTCAGAGGTTAAGAGCATTGACTGTTCTTCCTTAGAACCTGGGTTCAATTCCCAGCAACCACATGGTGGCTCACCACCATCTATAATGAGATCTGGTGCCCTCTTCTGGCACTCAGACAATACTCAGGCAGAACACGGTATACATAATAACTAAATAAATCTTTTAAAAAAGGTATCTCTTTCATTACTCTCCCCTTCCATCCCACCCCCAACTCAACTACTCTTATCCCTCATGCTCCCATTCTCCTCCCCTCTCCTTACTCCCTCACCCCCAGTTTACCCATGACATTTCATCTAGTTCCTCTCCCCAGGGAGATCCATGAGTTCCTCTTAGGGTTTTCCTTGTGACCCAGGTTCTCTGGGACTAAGGACAATAGTCTGATTATCCTTTGATTTACATCTAATATCCACTTATGAGGGAATGTATACCATGTTTTTCTTTCTGTGTATGAGTTACCCTACTCAGGATGATTTTTTTCTAGTTCCATCCATTTGTCTGCAGATTTCATAATGTCATTATTGTTTCTGCTGAATAATATTCCATTGTGTAGATGTACTACATTTTCTTTATCCAGTCTTCAGTTAAGGGGCATCTAGGTTGTTTCCAGGTTCTGACTGTTATGAATAATGCTGTTATGAACATAGTATCCTTGTATGATTGAGCACCTTTGGGTATATGCCCAAGCGTGGTATTGATAGTTCTTGAGGTAGAGTGATTCCCAAATTTCTGAGAAACTGATTTCCACAGCGGCTGTACAAGTTTGCACTCCCACCAACAATGAAGGAGTGTTCCCCTTTCTCTACATCCTCTCCAGCATAAGCTGTCATTGGTGTTTTTTATTTTTTTCTGATCGGTTTAAGATGGAATCTCAGAGTGGTTTTGATTTGCATTTCCCTGATGACTAAGTATGTTGAGCATTTCCTTAAGTGCCTTTCTTCCATTTGAGATCGTTCTGTTGAGAATTCTCTATTTAGATCTGTACCTCAATTTTTGGGGGGTTATTTGGTAGTTTGATTCCTAGTTTCTTGAGTTCTTTATGTATTTTGGAGATCATTCCTCTGTCAGGTGTGGGGTTGATGAAGATCTTTTCCCATTCTATAGACTGATGTTTTGTATTATTCACAGTGTTCTTTGCCTTACAGAAGCTTTAGGTTCAAGAGGTTCCATTTATTGTTGATTTCAGTGTCAGGAAGCAGTCTCTTGGGCCAATGCATTCAAGGCTACTTCCCACTTTCTCTTCTATCAGTTCCAGTGTAACTGGATTCATGTTGAGGTCTTTGATCCACTTGGACTTGAATTTTGTTCACAGTAATAGATACAGATCTATTTGCATTCTTCTACCTTCCAGCATCCAGTTATGCCAGCACCATTTGCTGAAGATACTTTCTTTTTCCATTGCATATTTTTTACTTCTTTGTCAAAAATCAGGTGTTCATAGTTATGGTGTTCCCACACAGTTCCGCAGCCACCTCAGAGCCCCCAAATAACACACGAGACACTTAATTATAAATCTGTTGGCTGGTGACTAGGATTTCTTATTGGCTAGCTCTATCTTTTTTTTTTTTTTTTTTGCTTTTTTTTCGAGACAGGGTTTCTCTGTGGCTTTGGAGGCTGTCCTGGAACTCGCTTGGTAGTCCAGGCTGGTCTCGAACTTACAGAGATCCACCTGCCTCTGCCTCCCGAGTGCTGGAATTAAAGGCGTGCGCCACCAACGCCCGGCGGCTAGCTCTGTCTTAAGTATTAAGTATTAACCCATAACTACTAATATATGTATTTCTACCTGGTCTTATCTTACCAAGAATGCCAGACTCATGCGCCCTCTCCTCTTGGGATCACATCGCAATGACTCTCTTACTACACTTCCCAGAATCCTCCTTGTCTCCTAGTCCCGCCTATCTTGCTTCCTTATTGGCCAATAGTGTTTTATTCATCAACCAATAAGAGAAACATGTGTACAGAAGACTTCCCCCATTACATAGGTGTGTGGATGTACATCAGTATCTTATATTCAATTCCCTTTATCCACATGTCTTTTTTGTTTGTTTGTTTTCGAGACAGGGTTTCTCTGTATTGTTTTGGAGGCTGTCCTGGAACTTGCTCTGTAGACCAGGCTGGCCTCGAACTCACAGAAATCCACCTGCCTCTGCCTCCTGAGTGCTGGAATTAAAGTCCGGTGCCACCAACACCCGGCTTACATATGTCTTTTTTTTATGGAAATACCAAACTGACTTTATTACTATAGCTCTATAGTAGAGCTTGAAGTCAGAGATGGTGATACTTCCAAAAGTTCCTTTATTGTACAGCAATTTTTTTTTTTTAGCTATCCTGAGTTTTTTGTTTTTCCTTAGAGTCTGGTATGTACCCCCTTTCATTTTGATTTTGTGGTTCTTCTTATAAGGTAACTATGTAAATTAAGGTTGGTTTTCTAATAACCTTAGACTGCTCCTCTTAAATTTCATAATGCAATGGTATGGTAGGTTTTGCTCTAAATTCCTCTGTCTAAGAGTATTTTTCTTATTTTCATTATAGGTCTTCCTAAAGCTTGTATCTTACCAATAGTAAGCACTTCTAAGACTTATGTCTTAGAAGTCAAATTTTTATTTTCATTGCTAAGTCTTTCTAAGGTTTGAATTTTATCAACCTGTGTCTTTTTATTGGTGAATTGAGTCCATTGATATTATGAGATGTTATTTACCAGTGATTGTCATTCCTGTTTTTTTGTTTTGTTTTGTTTTTTGTCTTAGTTTTGGTGGTGGTGGTTGTAGTGTGTGTGTGTTTCTCTTCTTTGGGTTTTGCTGCTGTGAGATCACCTATTGCCTGTGTTTTCATGGATATAACTGAGTTCCCTGGGCTATAGTTTTTCTTCTAGTCCTTTCTGTATTGCTGGATTTGTGGATAGATATTATTTAAATCTGGTTTTGTCATGAGATATCTTGCTTTCTCTGTCTATGTTGATTGAGAGTTTTGCTGGGTATAGTAGTCTGGGCTGGCATCCATGGTTCCTTAGTGTGTGTAAAATGTCTGTCCAGGACCTGTTGGTTTTTATAGTCTCCATTGAGACATCAGGTATAATTCTGATAGGTCTGCCTTTATATGCTACTTGGCATTTTTTTCTTTGCAGATCTTAAAATTATTTCTTTATTCTGTATGTTTTGTTTTTTATTAATATGTGGAAAAAATGTAGTCTATATGGAAGGAGATTGGACCTTGGTGGGTGATTCCAACCCATGGTGGATGGGGGGGGACAAACACACCAAACAGACAGTGCTTATGTGGTAAGTTTTATTGGGGGAAGGGAAGTCAGTGGGAAAAGGGGAGAGAAAGGAGAGGGAAAGGAGTGGAGAGAGAGAGAGAGAGAGAGAGAGAGAGAGAGAGAGAGAGAGAGAGAGAGAGAGAGAGAAGACCTGCCTGTCTCTTCAGAAAAGCAATGGGAAAGAGAGAGAAGAAGTGGGCAGAGCTTGTCTCTTAAATAGACCTTTTGCACTTATGTACATTGCTAGTGTACTGCTTGCCATGCACTCAGGGGCAATGAACTCTGTGAAGTCCACAAAAGGGTGGGGTCAGATGTGCCTGGATGCCAGCACTCCTCCATTCTTTCTTACAAAGGTGAGGAGTTAGGCATGGTAGGTTAGGGTGAAAGACCCCGAATTTATAGAAATAAAATATAAGCTTAAACAGGAGGGCACCCCACTAGAGAACTTGGGAAGTGAACAAAGGACCCCATCCCAGGAACCAGCCATACCACAGAATGGAATGTATGGTTTAGCAATCTTAATTGCAGAAGGGCTGTAAATCCACAAAAGGCCAATTACGGGCTGCCGACCATTTGTGAAGAACTGACCAGGGCGTCAGAGATGGGCAAAAAAGACTAGTGGGAAACAAGGAGATAACACTATTTACTTAGGGAGAGATAATTAACTCATGCCAAGGTTTGAGGAATTTACAACATGTAGGTCAGGAAGACATCTACTTCCCTGGGTCGGGAGTTACGTACCCCCTTCCCCCGTCACGAGATAGGGACCCCTCCCAAAAGCTTGTGGTTTTTGTCTTTAAAAGCTGATTGTAACTGAACCTCGGGGCCAATCGGTCTACAAGCTGACCAAGAGGCCCATCTGCAGATGCCTAATTAAAGCCTCTTGCGTGTTGCATCAATTGGCGCGTGGACTCTTGATTCTTGGGGTGACGAATCCAGCTTGGGGACCCCTCCTCAATTCGGGGTACTCCAACAAGAGGAATGAGGATGTTGAGTTCTTGAGACTACTTCCTGTTGATCTAGGACCATCGACCTCTTAGGAGACCTGAGAAAACTGATGAGCTAGCCATGTCCTGGACTAGCTGGTTGCTTTACTGCTGTCCTGGCTCTATGAACTGTATGGCACCTCTTGGACCTGGCCAGATGTTGACAGAGCAGAGGACAAGGTTAAGTTTAGGAATTTTTTTTTCATAGATTCTGATTATTGAGGGAGGGGTGTGTCAAGACCAGGGAAAGGTATGGACTCTCAGGTTGTTTAGGTCCTCGTAATTGGGGAGTACATCTGACCTGTTCAAGGTGAATCCAAGTTGACTTCCCAAAATTTACAAGAACTCTTTGAGTTTGGGAAACATTACGCTTTAGACACATTAGAAGCAGTAGTATACTCATGCCAGGTTGAAAGCATTAACACTCTTTCTTCTATTCAGAAAACTGACAGATATTTTTAGTACAATAAAAAGCACCTTTTAAGTCTACAGTTAGGAAACAACCAAAGGGAATTTGGAATCTTAAGTTATGATCATATAGTGATAGTATGGTGTTTACTACTCTACCAGAGCTAGACTGCCAGGGTCTGGCCTGTATCAGTTCTACACTGCAAGCAAGGGCCATCTATTCAGGACTGATGCCTTTGGGGCTGTGTTCGGAACCAGCTGAACAGCCCCGGGTCTGGCCCTGAGTGGGGGAGTGTGGATCAGGAAAGTCCTAGCTACCTAGTAGCGTTAAGGACAAGACTGAGACATCATGTCATCTCAGGAGGGCTCTCAGTTAATACTGGAGATACTGGTTTATTCAAACATCCTCTTAAATAGCTTTCTAAAAGCAGCTTTACTGGCAGAAGATATCTATTATTATATATAGAGCTGATATCAAATATTTCCTTTAACCCTCAAAAACCCCTAAAGCTGCACATCCTCAGTAGCCTTCAGGGTGGGCGTAGGCTTACCCAGGCCTAGGTTTTTTGTTATACAAACTAGGAGCCATCGTCTACCTGGCTAGGCCATCTGGAGGTAAACAGTGGACATCTAAAAGACAATAGGAAGACTGAGCTCCTGGAATTCTGTGGCTAAGCTGAGGCATTTCTGACATGTTATATTTGGGCCCCAATACTAGACTAACAGCTCATCAGAATTTAATTGATTAATGTGAAGACTATGAACCTTTGGAGCCTGGATCTAACAGTGACACGATGAAAGACAGCAAAGGCTGTTTCATTCTTTTAAATGTCTCAGACCACTTCCTGTTTATCACCACTTAAACCTTTTCAACCTCAGACCTTCGTAACTTGCATTTGCACACCTTAAAATACCTTCTGAGACCCTAAAACATTTTTAGATCCTCACATCTTTCCCTCCCCCTGCCCCTCCCCCCACAGGGTTTTTCTGTGTAGCCTTGGAGCCTGTCTCTGTCCTTGATCTTGCTCTGCAGACCACACTGACCTCAAAGTCACAAAGGTCTGCCAGTCTTTGCCTCCTGAGTGCTGGGATTAAAGGTGTATGCTACCCCCACCTGGTTAGATCCACATATCTTAAGCTTTGTATGTTAAAACACCTCTTATGAAGTGAGTTTCTTTAAGCAAAGGAATGGTAAGAAGCTATATTTAAATCTGTTTTGTGAGTTTATCTCTTTTCTGAGTATGGTGACAAGGTAGATGTGTCTAGACTTAGTATTGGCTCTAGGAGAGTGAGGCCTGTGACCCGAATTTTACACAGAGAACTGAGAAGGCAGTTGAAGTATTGGTTGCTGCTGTAAAAAGGACCCAGTTGTCAGACATCATCAGAGTCGTGAGAAGACTAAAATTTCACCTGAGTTAATGAAAAAAAAAAGTGACAGAGACTTACTTGCTGCCTGCCCAGACATCTACCCCCAGGGTCCTCCATGGTTGTTGAGGGCAACATCAGTCTGAAGAGGGTCTTTACAGGGGTTGAGGTGAAAGGCTGGTTTTCACAGTGGCTAGTACTGCAACTTAGGAAGCAAGTCCCGGGTGGAAGTTCTTCTGTGCCCATCCATCTTCTTTGGAGGGAATAGGAGTTCTGTCATGAGCTGGTGTGTCTCTCCATTGCAAAATGCTTTTTTTTTTTTTTTTTTTTTTTTTTTGGTTTTTCGAGACAGGGTTTCTCTGTATTGTTTTGGAGACTGTCCTGGAACTCACTCTGTAGACCAGGCTGGTCTCAAACTCACAGAGATCCTCCTGTCTCTGCCTCCTAAGTGCTGGGATTAAAGGCGTGTGCCACCAACGCCCGGCTGCAAAATGCTTTTTAATAAAACATTTGAAATGTCATATTCTGTAGATCTCTGAGCATTTGAGAAGTTTCTTGAGTATTGTGGATATATCTGAGTAGACAAACCTTGTGTTTAGTTATTTGTCCTAAGCACACAGGGGACAACCGAGGGTCCTCTCAAGCCCAAGTGACCCATAAGGATGAGTTGCTGAACCAGCACTGACAGCACAGAAACAAAGGTTGATTTGGCCACTTGCATGGTCTTCAGCCCAAAATGATGTTGCTCATATGAGAAACATCAGACATTGGCCCACAGCCCAGAAAGACGGGCCCATGATTGCGTTAACCCCCAAATTAAATGATGGTTAAATACCTATTTTCTCTCTATACAGAAGCCACATGGGAAGTTCATCATGATATGAGTGAGATTGGTTGTCTAAACAGCATGTTATATAACCTCTTGTCAGATGTCTGTGAGTGCAATCCCATGGGATTTACCAGTTCTCCTAGTCCTGGGTAAGCTTTCCTGCTGGATGCTGAAGACCATGCAAATGGCCAAAACCACAAGGTCATAAGTCATTAGGACTGAATTACTTAAAGTTGCTTGGGAGAGAAGCTATATACTCAGAAGGAGGGGATACTGTTGTGCACAAATTCTGAACCCAAAATCATCAAGAGGACCATTTCCATGCAAAAGCAAAGAGTCTTTTATTGTAGCTGTTTAACGCGCCAAACCCATTAGCTGGGCCTTTCATCCATTCACCGCAGCAGATGGCTGGAGAAAGATCCTGAGAAACCTCAAAGCAGGTATCGTTTTTTTTTTTTTTAAACAATGTTCACAATAGGCATTTATTGAGGTAACATGCTGAGAAATATCACAAAAAGAACAAGGAGAAATCTTCAGGACAGTAGGGTAATAGTAGCCATATGAAGTTATCAGTTCCAGATGGAATTAGAGGATTACTGCAGACAGCAAGTTTTCAGTTAAATCCTGAGAACAAGTATTTGAGGCAGATATCTTAAAGGGCAGTGTAAGGGCAGTGTCTAGGGATGCCACAGTCTCAGGATTGGTGCTCTTCCAGGTTTGGATAACCTGCCCTGTGTTGATTGGTCAACTGGTTGCTATGGCCTTTTGGACCTCCAAGGGTGGATTGCTATGCTCCTCATGTCACTGAGCATTTTAAGTGCGAAATTTAGATAAGAAACCATCCTTTCATATGGGGGTCAGTAGCCATGACCATATTTCCAGGAAAACCAACGTTTTACCTTGTAATCATTGCAAAATTACAAAATAGCATTATGATAAAAACTTCCCTAACAATAAAATTTCATATGGCTGTATGTGTGTCATCGGAAGTAGGCTTAGGTATATGGTAAAAAAAAAAAAAAAAAAAAAACCTTTTGAAAGACCTCGGCATCAAAGCGCCGGGCACTGAACCGAACCCTCTGCCCAAGAACCGGGGCCAGACCACTGGCTGCAAATGCAAGAGGTGATTTATTGAGTACACAGGCGCCTGCAGATGCTACTGCAACTCGGGTGCAGAGCATACCGGGCTTGTAGGGAGTACAATATTTATAGAGTTTTAATGGTTACATAAATAACAGGCATTTCATTGGCTCATCTTGGGGGCAGGGGTAGTTCCCACGGACTAAGTTTCCTGGTATTATTTCATGAAAGACCCCGGCATGCTTCAGCAATTATTATCCAGGTCCCATGACTATTATGGTGATCATAGACACAACTGGGAGCAAGGGTAGTTGCCAAGGACTAGGTGTCCTGGTATTGCCACATAAAAGACCCTGGCACGCTTCAGCAATTATTATCCGGGTCCCATGACGGCTCTGGTGACCACAGATCCTGTTTGACATACTGCCAGCTGGGCGAGGCACCTGGTCTGGGCTTCTTTCATTAGGCAACAGCCTGGCCTTGCTTTTCTTTTCCTAGGGGGTCTTGGGTAGGGGTCTTTCATTCCCCCCTTGTTCTTGTGCATAGGTAGAATCTTTTACCTATTGTCCAGTCCTCTCTACTTAAGGTTTACTTATGGTTCTATCTGTTTGAGGGCATGGTATTGTTGAGTTAGGACTAAGGCTTGAATTATTGTCTGAGAATGTAGGGCCCAAAGGTTAGGAGGCCCATAAGAGTAGAGACTAGTGCAGCGAACCAGGGGGATTTGTTAAACCAACCCTCATACCAGTATTGTTGGGATTTAAATTTTTTTTTCTGACGAACAGTCAGTCTTTCCTTGAGTTTATCCAGAGTTTTGGGTACTACCCCAGTCTTGTCTGCATAAAAACATTCCTCTTTGAGAGTGGCACATATGTCTCCCTCTCTTGTTATACTGTTCCCTATGTAAGGGAATTTTTTTTTCTTTTGACTTAGCATCTCAACCAGGGGAAAAAGGATGATGTATTTCTTTCCATGCTACTTCTTGCTGACTTTGGGACGAAGTTAGGGGACCCAAGAAGGCTGAAATGCAAGTCCAAAGCAAAAAGGGAATTTAGGCAATGGGGTATCTATCCAGGAGCAGCTGATTGGCAGACTGTGTTGAAGAGACAGGGGGTGTCCACATCAGCTGAACTGGTTCACATTCATAGCAAGTCTAGGGCTCGCAGTCTTTAGGAGCAGGCTGTGGTCAGCAACTGATGTTCAGATGTGTTTGCCAGAAGTGGAAACCTGTTTAAGACATGTTTAAAACTGGGAACAGAAGTTAAAACTTATGTATTTAATTGGAACTCTTTAGACCCATAGTATTAGTGATCAGGAAGGTCAGGAATCCCATGACCAGGAGAGAAAATCTCATTCTCAGGAACAGACAGGTGGGATAACTGGCTGTACTTATCTGGAGTCCTCTTTGACCTGTGAGAAGTGGATTCAAGCTGTATGACTTTTGATCCTCTGAAGCCTATATAAATTTTGTTATACAAAAGGACATAAAGGTTATAGGTACATTAGCATTATCAATTGGTACTGAAATTTACAATGTAGAAAAAGCAGATGTCTGGGTATCTGTATTTTGTGTCCTAGCAGAAACTACAGATTTGGGCTAGTAGTGTACATTTGTCTTCTGTCCAGGGAGCCAAGTATGAATTGGACAGAGGTATCTTTGGCCTGATGAAAAGCCCTTTAAGTTTATACTTAGATGACAACCAAAATAAACTTAAAAACCTTGAGCTTGTGATTGAACAAGTATTTACATCCTTTGATCCTTATTGAGACATATTAAGGCTTGATTTTTACATAAATAAAATGAGCTACCAAGCTGACTATAGTCTTGTGGATTTGGCTGCCTGATGTCAAGCTGACAACCATTAATACTTTTAGAGATCTGAGAAGGATAAATTTTATACAGTCTCCGAATCTATTAAAAAGTGCCAGGTACCAGTCCATATACAGCCATACACAAGTCTCCTCTATTAGCACTGGAGGCACAAGTATCAGGAACAGCATCAATCTTTACCAGGCCTGTAAGGTGAGTTTTCTTTCTCTCTGTGGAAGAGGGACATGGAAAAGAAATGCTGGGTTCCTGGGAAATGGTTGACCACAAAAGAAACTTGGGGGGGGGGGGCAAAACCTCCCATGTAGTCTCCAGGATACAGTTCTGAAAACTATTGGTATCTGTGTACAACAGACCACCTGCAAGTAACAAGACAATGCCATAGAAACCACAGAATGTTCCCTCTCAGCACTGACCAATGAAAATAATTGGTGCACAGGTATTTCATGCCAAAATATGACTTTGAGAAATTCTTCCAATTGTTCCCAAATATCAACCAATCAAAAACCAACCTGTACCTACTGATGTAATCCTGTAACTTTTGTCTATAAAACCTCCCAGTAGACAGGGAACTTGACTCCCTCTGGAGGCTGCTGTGTCAGGTCCTGGTCATGGTTGAGTAACAATCATTAAATCTTAGTCTTGCAGTTTGGTGTGACTCCTGATGATCTCTTGGGACTTTGCCACTTGAGCACAACAGAGGGATATACAGTTTAGAGATCATAGTTTGTACTCCTGAGTATTCAGTTTCCAGTTAGGGAATTACTATATGCAGATATGTATAGTTCTGGTCGATACAGTTAACTCAGCTCATGTTTGAGACACTGGCCATTGACTGTAAATCTGTGTCACTTATAGCTCCTAACAGCTAACATTTGAAATGGGATGAAGTCATACAATGTCTTAATGGCATACTCGCTATCAGGGAAGTGCCAACTCTGTATTAAAGTCAGTGTAGTCTAGTGCTCTTCCAATTATTTTTATCATTTTAAAAAGTCAATTATTGTCTTTTTTTTGGGTTTTGGTTTTGGTTTTTTTCCTGAGACAGGGTTTCTCTGTGGCTTTGAAGGCTGTCCTGGAACTTGCTCTTCTAGACCTGGCTGATCTGGAAGTCAGGAAGATCCACCTGCCTCTGCCTCCTGAGTGGTGGGATTAAGGGTGTGCACCACCACCCGGGCCGGTGTTGTTTTTATTTTAAGTTTTTTACTTATTTTGCATACCAAACAGTGTCCCCTCCCACCTCTCCTCCTGTTCTCTCCCCCCTCCTCTTTTCCACCCCCGCATCCACTCCTCTGAAAGGGTTAGGGCTCCCATTGTCACTGTGAGTTAATTTTGTAGGTGTTGGAAAGTCTGTGTTTAATACATTTCTTTACACATAGAATCATAGGTAGTTGGGCAGCATTGATCAAGACCCCACATTTCCTGGCTGTGTTGCATTTGGTCTTTTGAAAAGTTGGTTATATTTTCCTGCTTTTGGTCTTGGCCTTTTCAGTCCATCCCCTTTATTCCTACATAAACCTTGTACACATTCTTGATTATTGTGGTAAATATAGAAGTCACATTGTGTCAATATGTGTACTATTTTTTAATAATCCCATTGATTATTCTGAGTGTTTGGAGTGAACTTTTCTGTGATAATTTTTTGGGCATTGTCTCTGGATTTTATTCCATTTATGGTGCAAATCGACCACATACATCTCAACTTTGATGAATCATGTTCCCAGTGATCATTTATTTACTTGGTTCATTTATGTTTTGTGGTTGTTGTTAGTCTGTGAAAGACTTAGTTTATTAAATAAAAAATTTCATGGGCTTGAGCAGGTGGCTCAGCATATCTCCTTCTTGGCTATGACCGGAGTTCAGCTCCCACCATCCCCTTTCGGAGGTGCATGACCACCTGGTCCTCTTGGTTCAGGGGTTCTGACATCCTCTTTTCTGGTGTGTAACCTGTACACACATGGAAGACGTTGTCTTGAACACACAAACATACACATAAAAAGCAGGAATTAATTTGTTTTCAAAAGTGCTTGTGTCTTATAAAGCACTAAGAGCAAAACAAGTTGCTTTTGGTATATAACACAAGTTATAAAATGTTTCTTTAAAATTCTGTTATCTTGTATTTGGTTTGGAAAAGTTTTCCTTTCCTCACTTAGATGCAAACTTACATCTAATTATCAGTCATAGGAGAGTGATGCTAACTTTCATGAGCAAGAAGATAAATATGCATGGTCATTATAACAAAAGTTACATTTTATTATGCTGATGGTCATCACACATGTTCACACTCTAAATTCCCAACTGTGGTCCTAAACCTGTCTCCTCAAGGCTGCTCACTGTGTGACATATCTTATCTAAAGGTCAGGTACAGTCTCTAACAGTTGGGATCCTGTGGGGAGATGCTCTAGCGGGTGGCCAGATGAAGGTGATGTCTCTCATATGTACAGAGCAGATCCCTGTACATATATACTGTCCAGTGAGTGTCATGAGGTTCTAGGACTGTGTCTGGTTTTTTGGGTTCAGTGATATCAATGGTGCTGGTATAGTGGGGTTCCCACCTAAGCTGTTTTTACATATGTACATGTTTCTTAAATATGTTCATTATGTTGTATCCTCTGGTTCTTGATGTGTACACAGTACTGATGGGACACATATAATAATTACTAACAATTTCATAGCAGACCAGAATAGGAAAACAAGACAGCATACATTAAATATTCCAATTAGTAATAGACAAATAAATGCAGGAAAATAAATCCCAGGTGGTAAAACATACAATTATCAAACAAAATGGTCAAAACAGTGTAGACCACAGGATATTGATGTGATCCCTCTGACATAAAGGTGTTTTCCCAAGTTTATGTTTTTCTCCAGGGTTGGTGTACATCAAGTTGAAAACACATTCAGAAATGAAAGGAAATGCAACTAGTTTCAAACAAAAATGTAGTAAAGTTGGGGGGGGGATTGGAACTATGTGACTCCAAGCTAAGCTAACCATAGTAAGGCATTTTCCTTATTTGATCAGTGTCAATTAGGAGCATGTGGGTGTTGACCATGGGCTAGTTGTGTCTTCTTTATTAAATAAAAGGACAATTAAAGAGTCCAGTGAACTTCCATTGTTGTTTCCCAGTTTTCCATATCTTAAATTGTAACAAAGCAAATGATGAACATAAAACATCAGGAAGTCTGGTGAGCCTCCAGAGGCATCCATCTCTGGTCTATGACCAATGTGTATTGACTCTTTTACCAATATGGCTATGACGTGGTGGGGCAGAACCAAGAATCTGGAATACAATATTCCTGGCCTAAGGTATCATCATGGAGATGAAACATTTCCTAAAGAAGTTTCTTTTACCACAGTTTGCATAGATGGGTCTGCCAGAATTATGCATTAATTTGGGGGGTCATGATCTATTGTAGCCATGGAATACCCAGATTAACATTCCTCCAGTATCAGGCATGAACCATAAACTAACTCATGTTCATGGAAAACAATATTGTAAGGCACTATATAAAACAGACACGAATAATCCAGGCTGTACAAAAAGAGAATACCAGTGTCAAACAGAGGAACCAAAAGCCCTACTCTTAAAGTGGCTAACTGATGAACCTGTCTGGGTTGGGCAATGACCTATGACTTCTGAGAAGCTAGAGGCAGAGGCTCTAGAAAACCTGGTTCAGGAACAGCTAGATGCTGGACATATTGAAGAATTTACTAGCCCTTGGAATTTTCTCATATTTGTTATTAAAAAGAAATCTGGAAAATGGAGAATGCTTACAGATCTGAGAGCCATCAATAAAATAATTTAGCCAATTGGTTCTCGACAGCTTAAAATACCCTTGCCTTCTCTGATATCTAAAAATGGTGTATTATAGTTATTGATTTAAAAGATTGTTTCTTCACTATACCTTTACAAGAAACAGAGGAATAAAAATTAGCCTTCATGGTGCCTACTTACAATAATTCTCAGCTGATCAAAAGATATCAATGGAAGGTTGTTCCACAGGGATTGTTAAATGGCCTCACCTTGTGCCAATGTTTTGTGCAAAAACCACTGGAAATAATTTGTAAACAGATTCCATAATGTATAAATTACCATTGTATGGATGATATATTCTTGGCAGAGACATTAGCAAAAATTTTGAGGAAGTAAAGAAATTTTTGCCTTGATGGGGATTACAAATTGCCCCTGGAAAAAATACAAAGAAGAGATTCTGTCAATTATTTAGGATATAAAATAGGTCTACAGAAAATTAGACCACAAAAAGTACTGATCTGGAGAGGTCAATATCAGACTTTTGATGATCTTCTAAAATTGCTGGGAGAGATTTCCCAGCTGCAGACTATTATCGGAGTAGAAGGACATGCTCTTAAAAATTTGAAAAAGACCCTAAAAGGGGACAAGGACTTAAATAGCCTAAGGCTAAAGCTGAAAAATAATTAGAATGAGTAGAAAAGAGAATACTAGAGGTACTATTTTGAGGCCCCATGTAATTACTGGCAATTGAGAGCACCTATCTGCAAGACCAGCAAGAGCTCCTAACTGCTGAGCTACCTCTTCTGCAGTATGATGCTCATGTATGATCAACATTTACATTGCCAGTGTTTTCATCTGTCCATTTATAAATGGTTAAACATGCGCTCCCTCATAGTAAGATCTTATTAATGTTGTAGTTTAGACGGGAACACTTCAAGTTTCTGGAAGATGAATACAGAACTGGAGTGAATGTGTAACTCTTTGTAGAAACTTCAATAAAAACCTCTAAATTCTTTCTACCTTTATTGTTTGTTTGATTTCTGTGGGGGAGACAGGGTCTTATTAATATATAATTCTGGCACTCCTGGAACTTACAGCATAGACCAGGGTGGCATCCAACTCAATGAGATGCACTTGTGTCTGCCTCTTGAATGCTGGTATTAAAGTCATGAACCAGTACACCTGGCTTTCCCATCTTCTTTGTAGTTTGTAATTCTTCATACAATTTCTCTGCTGGGTATTCAGTACCAGCGGTCTGTTTGCCTGTCTCTTTTTATGTCTGTTTGTTGGAATTTCTCTTTCAAGGTTATATCCTATTCAAAGGGTGAAGAAATGACAGAGGTGAACTGCCTATTTAGTTTTCTTCTAGAGTGACTTGGTGATTACATTATAACTTTGGTCATGAAAGAAGTGTGGGAAGCACAAGAATTATATGAATATATTGTTAAAGAATTATACATTTATAATATTATCACTATCACACTTTCTGTTGTACACATGTATGGGATATTTTAGAATGCAGTGACGTATGATGACGTGCATATCGACTTTTCTCGGGGAGAATGGGCTTTACTGAATCCTTCCCAGAAGAATCTCTACAAAGATGTGATGTTGGAGACTTACTGGAACCTTGCTGTTATAGGTAAGACTGAATTTTACCTCATGTTTAAAAAAAAAAGTGCCAGCCCTTCTTGGGTATTGATCCTCTTTAAAATTTTGATTGAGAAAGTAACAATGAGGTGAGTAAATCAGGCATGATTTTTAGGTGAACTGAAGATAGTAACCTGAGTTTTGCACAATTTTCAATAATATACATTTTTTTGGTTCTATATTTTAGGTCGCAATTGGGCAGATCATAATATTCAAGAATACTGCCAAATTTCTCGAAGACATGGAAGGTAATTTTCATGTGCAAGCTGTTATAAATATTCCTCTGAAGAAATTTTAATGTGTCCTGGAAGTTTTGAAGAAAAGCAATGGTGTAAATAAGCACAGATGATGGTGGTTTTATTCTCACAAATCCACGTATCTCAGTGTCAGGTAGGTGATTAGTCTTGGCAAGGCCTTCCTCTAGGAAAGAAGACAAGGAACCAACGCCTTAACTGATGTTATCATTTAAGTCATAGTCCTGTGAGTGCTGTCCTGTGGTATAGAACTGCAAGTCCTCTTAGTTTCATACAGCTCAGATATCACAAGGATTGTACACACGAAATACGTGATAAGTGTGTGTCCAAAACCTTCTAATAAGCAAAGAGTCAATAGTAAAGCTAGTGTTACTCATATATTTGTAGTAACTTTGATAGGTTTAAGGAGAGATGCAGTTTCTGAGAGTCAACAAGATTGAAATGGAGAGCCTTAATGCCTATACCATGTGTCTATGAGGACCTGAAAGTCAATCTATGTGAGTAGAATGTGGGAACCTTTTATTTGTTAATCTTTCTTTAATTGATTTACCAGAAGTCACTATGGGTACAGACATTATGAGTGTAGGAAAAAGGAGAGAAGCAACATGCCTCTCTCTCCCAGAACAATGAGAATATATATATATTGTAGTCTCTATGTTGAATGGACTTGGTGAATGTTACACAAGTTTACAATTAATTTTTTTCCCAACTTCATTAGTAATACACCAACAAACTCACACATAGTCAAAAAAGCCCTATGAGTATTGGAATGTGTAAATACTTGTGTTTGTCCTGATTAACTTTGAAAATGTAGTTTCATCAACATTAGAAGAAAATTTATGAATACAACAATATGGTAAAGCTATGAGTTCTTGCAGTTCTCTTCAAGTATGTGAAAAATCTCATTTAAAAAAAAGATGCTGTAAATGAGCCAAGTAATAAAGGGTCTTATCATCACAGGCATCATTAAAGACACAAAATGGACAACCGTCAATGAAGGGGAACACCATGAGTGTAATTCTTAAGATCTGATCCCTCAAGGGCCTAGGTCCTGCCCTGGAGGAAATGACAGACTCTGGATATCCCCATGGAGGGCCTCACTTTCCCTTGGGAATGGAGAGGTGATTGGGTCGGGGGTGGGGGATAACATGGGGGAGCAGGGGAGGAGGCGAGGGAGAGGGAGCTGGGATTGACAGGTGAAACAAGCTTGTTGCTAATTTAAATAAAAAAATAATGAAAAAAAAGATCTGAGTCCTCTTTACAATTACACCCAATTGTAAAATGAATTCATACACATACACAGATTCATCAGTGTAATGACTGGTAAATCTTTTACATGTACCAATTATCTTTGCAGGTACAAAAGAAGTCACTTTGGAGAGAATCCCTCTGAATATACTCAATGTGTTAACCTCTTTGCATATCCCCAGTATCGTCAAAGACGTAAAGGAATTCGTATTAGAAAGAAAACCTGTGAATGTAATCAATGTGGTAAAACTTTTATGTGCCGCAGTAGTCTTCAAATACATAAAAGAATACATACTGGAGAGAAACCTTATGAGTGTAATCAATGTGGGAAAGCCTTCTCATGTGTTAGTCTTCTTGGAAAACATAAGAGAACACATACTGGTGAGAAACCTTATGAATGTAATCATTGTGGTAAAGCCTTTTCACAGCGCAGCAATCTCCAAATCCATATCAGAACACATACTGGAGAGAAACCCTATGAATGCAATAAATGTGGTAAAGCCTTTGCACGTTATAGTCATCTTCAAATACATGAACGAACTCATACTGGTGAGAAACCTCACAAATGTAATCAATGTGGTAGAGTCTTTTCAGAGCAAAGTAATCTCCGAATGCATGAAATAATACATACTGGAGTGAGAGCCTATGAATGTAATATATGTAGTAAAACTTATGCACACCAGAGTTATATTCGGATACATAAAAGAACACACACTAGAGAGAAGCCCTATAAATGTGATCAGTGTGATAAAACATATGCACGTCACAATCATCTTCAAGCACATAAAAGAACTCATACTGGAGAGAGACCATATGAATGCAGTCAATGTGGTAAAGCCTTTTCACAACAAAGTCATCTCCAAATACATATCAGAACACATACAGGAGAGAAACCCTACGAATGTACTGAATGTGGTAGAGCTTTTTCAAGTAATGGACAGCTTAAACTACATAAAAGAACACATACTCGAGAGAAACCTTATGCGTGTGATGAATGCGGGAAAGACTTTGCCTATCTCGGTAGTCTCCAAATACATAAAAAAATACATACTGGAGAGAAACCTTACAAATGTAATCAGTGTGTTGAAGCCTTTGCACAGCACAGTCATCTTCGAATACATAGAAGAAAACACTGGAGTGAATCCCTGCAAATATAATCAATGTGATACGGTATTTATCAGTAGTTTTCAAAACTATGAGAAAAAAATCATACTGCAGGAAAACCCTGTAGTTGCAGTGATTATGGTAAAGTTTTGCACTTACTTGTCTTTATACCAGACAAAATCTTTTATTGTGTCATTGATATGTTAATGCCTTTGCCTGTCAGAGTAGCATTTGAGGGCCTCAAAAAACTCACACTGAAGGCAACCTGAGCTTCAAGGATGTGGTAAGATCTTTAGTCTACATACTTACATCCAGTTGCACAAGATTATTTATTCTGAAGAAAAAAAAAATCTGACAAGTGTCCACAATCTGTCTGTTCAAGCTTTACAATGTCCCTCTTATTATTTGTACCTCCAACCTCATATGGACAAAAGCTTTATGAACTTAAAAGATAAGGTAACCCTTGTTGATTTCACGCTTTTATTTGGTTATATGAAATAACTCATCGGGGATTAAAACTTTATGAATTTGTATTAGTGCCTTATCTCTTGCTGTGATAAAAGATGTCCAAGTCACCTCATGAAAGAGTTTAGTTTGGCTCATGGTCCAGAGCAATGCAAGGTCACCATGTAAGTGGCATGGCAACAGGTTTCAGACACGGCCCCTAAAGCAGGACACTAAGAACTCACATCCTCAGCCTTCAGCATGAAGCAGAGAGTGACAACTGGAAATGGTGTGTGATGCAAACTCTCAGGCCACCCCCAGTGACACATTTGTTTCAGCAGAGCAGCATGCTTTAAGTCTTTCCAATGGACACCACCAAGTGAGAAGGACTATTTGTTCTTCCTTGAAGCCTACGTACTTGTGTTTTGTACATAAACCCATTCCAGATGAAGAATACCTCTGTAAGCATTTAAATGCCTCAACATCTGTGTTACAGGTGTGCATGCTTTCACAAGAAAACAACATTTGGCAGTGAAAATTTATTTAAAGATATGGTTTAAATTTAATTATGTGATGTCAATACGTCTTTGTGTGGGTATGTGCATGCGCGTGTTCGTATCCAAGGAGGTTAGACCTTTGGATCTTCTTGTAGCAAGAATTGTAGGAAGTTGCCAAAAATCTGACCTTGGTCCTGGGAATGAACTTCTCATAACTGTTCTGCCATATCTCTAGCCCTGTAAATATGAAGATTTTTAATAATGTCTTGATATCAGGAAATATATAAAAACCCTATTCATGTAAATGATTTTGTAAAGACTTTAGACGTCATGGTTGTCATCCCTTTCAAGAAAAGAAATCTTGTTTCTTGTCTTTCATTGTAGCCTTGTAGGAAGTAAATAATTTACCATGTTCACTCAAGGCTGACAGTCAAGATCACAGCATTATGATTTCTCTTTTACAATATTTGGGGTAGCCGGGCGTTGAAGGCGCATGCCTTTAATCCCAGCACTCGGGAGGCAGAGGCAGGTGGATCTCTGTGAGTTCAAGACCAGCCTGGACTACCAAGCGAGTTCCAGGACAGCCTCCAAAGCCACAGAGAAACCCTGTCTCAAAAAACCAAAAAAAAAAAAAAAAAAAAACAATATTTGGGGTAGATATTGAAGTGTGTTATGTGCTTGGCCAATTAAGTTAGTGTAATTCACTTTATACTCCGTGTTTTCCTTCTGTGGCTTCTGCTCATCTTCTACTGTGCTTTCACTTAGTGGTAGGTATGTTTGTTTTGCAATGAATAGAGTGTGGTGCTCAGCATCTATGTGGCCCATTTTGTTCATTTAAATACCAGGCAGAGTGTGAGCATAGTTTTCAGAGATCCTCCTGCCTCTGCCTCTAGACTGCTGGGATTAAAGGCGTGCACCACCAGCACCCTACCTCCTTTTAAAAATCTTATTTCATCCTTTAATTCTCTGTTTCACAGACAGGCCATTTTAAAAGCATCACAGCTGAGCTTAGCGGTACATGCCTGTTATCTCAGGACTTGGGAGACAGTGGCAGTTCATTCTCTGACTTTGAGGTTAGCTAGGTCCACAATAGTGAATTGAGAGAGACTCCCTGTCTCAAAAAACTTCCAAAAAGAAAAAGCATATTTCAAATTATAGAGAAATTCCCTAATATAATCTGACTGGGCTCTTAAGTGGATTAAACAAAATCTTTTGTTATCTTTATTCATATTAAGAGAACCACGTTAATAATGAAAACAAGCAACAATGTAGAGAGTCCATTCAAGGGGCGTATAGAAAGCAACTGAGTCCTTCGACAACCATCTAGTGAGGACTTTCATCACTTTCAATGGTGGTAGACAGAGGAGTAGTTGAGCCTATTTATCTTCTGAATTATAATGACATATGTGCAACCTGGAGAGTTTGCTCAATAGCATTGCTTCTGTTGGATGCCCAAATTTGTACTTTTAGCTGGTGAGCCATGTTTTCAGCAACATGGACCTGTCATTATAAAACAGTAAGGCGGAAATGGGTGATAGTTCATCTTTCCCTCATCCCTGATCACCCAAAAAAAATACAAGATCGACAACATTTGAAACTGACTTATTCATGATGCTTTAAAAATTTTCCAAGCCCGCCGGGTGTTGGTGGTGCACACCTTTAATACCAGCACCTGGGAGGCAGAGGCAGGTGTGTCTCTGTGAGTTTGAGGCCAGCTTGGTCTACAAAGCAAGTTCCAGGACAGCCTCTAAAACAATACAGAGAAACACTGTCTCAAAAAATAAAAAACAAACAAACAAAAAAAGAAATTTCCTTGCCCAAATATCCACAAATAAATGCAAGAGTACAACAATGATCAGGACAGAAACTGACAATGCAAGTCTTTATGAAGTGGCTGTCTGCTTGACCAGAGCTACAAGACTGAGGTCTCTCAAGTGTGGTAAGTAGGCAGCAATGGGAGCCCCTGAGGACACCTGTCAGTGGTTTATGCCTCCTCTAAGAGAAAAGGAACTTGCAGGCATGAAGGCTGACTTGTCTGAACGGGATCCCATTCAGCTTCCCTGATGTCTTCAAAACCTTCAGTTAGGAACCCTGAAAGCTGGTGAATCCACATGGCATCTGGGTTGTCTAGAACATACTGAGACTTAAAAGGAAGTCATTGTAAATCTGGGGCAAGTCAGCGATTACAGTGAGCTGTGGAGTTTATAGGAAGTGTTAGGTAGGGAGCTTCGGGAGTGAAAGCTAATGGATCAAATGAGCAGAGCAATCTTTGTGTTTAGCGTGGGACAAGCTGGCTCCTATGTACTCTCTGTATCCACTCAGCTGTGGTGGATCAGCCTCCTTGTACTCTTTCCTATCTGACAACTCCATGGAGCTATCAGTGACATCACCCTGTGAGTCCCCACTTGGGCCCGAAAGCTCCTCAGTCTCTACCCTGCCAATCCTGGAACCCAGCTTCTTGGGAGGAATTAGAATATTCTAAAGAGACATCTGTATCTCTCCCTATGGCTAACAATGAATGAAGCAGTGGACTCCATGACACCTTCAGTTAGGAGCCCTGCATGTGCAGGACTCCAGATGTCATCCAGGTTGTCAGGAGATCCTGAGATCCTGAGGCTGAAACCCAAGTCTTTGTAAGTCTGGGGGAATCAGCATTTACAAAGAGATGTGGGCTGTGGGGAGTTTCTGAGGGACCTTTGAGTGTGAAAGCCAGAAGATCAAATGGGCAGAGAGTAATGCCAGGTGCACCCACGGACACGCTGTCTCCTATGCTCTCTATCCACTCTGCCCTGCTGCATCAGCCCCCTCCAGGTCTTCCCCTCTCTCCTTCTTTTTGGCAACTACATGTAGCTGTCAATCAGAGTGCCCAGAAGGCCCCACTTTTCTTTCCTTATGTGGACCTAAAGTTCCCCAGTCCCCACCCTGTCATTTCCTGAAGCTGCCTGCATGGTAGGGATAATTTTATTCTACACAGACCCTTATATCTCTCCCTTTGGCTATCACAAGTGTAACAAGGAGCACATTGAAACCTAAATTTCCCTGGGGAATCTCTCTGTGGGAAAAGTCCTCCACGTGAGGACGTCTCTACTGGAGAAGCATTTCCTCCTTATCTGACCACCCAGCAGAAGAGAAAGGATCTGAGAATGAGGGAGAGGTTTAGAGCTGGGAAAAATTCAGTATGTAGCTTCATTAGATTTGTTAGTTTTGCATATCTTTTGCCTTTTATCTAAACCTGTTCTGATCCCAATTATGGATTAGTTATCTTATATTTTTGTCACTGCTCCAGATTAGACAAACTGAATAAATATGCTTTTAAATTTCATCAATAATTTGCCTGTCATTTTCTGTTGTTTCATTTTTTGTTTTAAAAATAGGCTCATATGAATCCCTGGCTGGACTGGAACTGACTATAGAGACTACGCTGTCTTAGAATGTCAGAGACATTTGTCCACCTGACTCCAGAGTGCCTTCCTGTATTATAGGTGGCCACAGCACCTCTGGATAAGTTGGTTCTTTTAATTATTTTAATAAGGATGAGTAGCTGAGCCTTGATGGCTACTGTATGTAGGACACAGGCTTTGAGAGTAACAGAAGAATGCTCCCTTAAAATACAGCCCTCCTGCTTTAAGTCCACTGTCTTCCAACTATGGGCAATATGGGCTTTGTTTACATTGTGTTTGTTACTCATCAAGGGATCTGGGCAGAATTCTGTCCTTATTCCACAGATGATGAAACCCAGGGTCACAGAGACAAGTGGTTTTTGAGCACAGTAAAGTGTAATTGCTCATCTTATTAACCTTATCATTCTTTTTTAGTAATTAAATTCACTCATTTCTTTTATGTCCTGACTGCAGTTTTCCTTCCTTCCTCTCCTGTCATCCATCCCCTACCTCCCTGACTCCTTACCACTCCTCTGTTTCTGTTCAGAAAGGGGCTGGGCTCCTATGGGTGTCAAATAAGCATGGCATTGCAAGTTGAGGTAGGACTAAGTTCCTCTGCTTGTGTTATGGCTGCGGAAGGCAACCTACTATCTGGAATAGGTTCCTACAAGCCACCCAATGTGCTAGGTCCAGATACTGCTTCCATACTTTGGAGTCCCACAAATAGATGAAGCTACACAACTGTCACACAGTGTAGAAGTTGGTCCCATGAAGGTTCCCTAGCTGTTGGTCCAGATTCTGTGGTTTCCTATTAGTTAGGTTTGTTGTTTCTGTGGGTTCATTTGTGTGACTCGCCTTGCTCACACAATCCTTCCCTGTCTTCAACAAGATTCACTGAGCTCCAATCAGTGCTTGGCTGTGGATGTCTGTATCTGTTTCCATCAGTCACTGGATGAAGGTTATCTGTTTACAATCAGGGTAATTACTAATCTGATTACAATATATGGCTAGTTCAGGCTACCGATGCAATATTTCTGGTAATGTTAGCTGGGGCCATCCTTGTAGATTTGTCAAAGTTTCCCTTGTACCAAGTTTCTATCTCACATCGTAAGGCCCCGGGCTCAAGATGCCTCTTTCATTACTTTCCTGCTCCATCTACTCCCTCAAGCTGCCACACGTTCTCATTCCAGTCATCCCCAGTCTACCCAGGATATCTCTTCTGTTTCTCCTTCCCTTCCATGTGAGTCCCCTTGTGTCCTCCTTTTTACTTAGCCTCTCTAGGACTATGGAGTGTATGTATCATGGTTTCCCTTTACAACTAATAACCACTTGTGAGTGAGTGCATGTTTGTCTTTCTGGGTCTGGATTACCACACTTGGGATGATTTCCTTCTAGTTCCATTTGCCTTCAAATTATCAGTTTCTCACTGTTTTTAAAAGCTTCATAATACAAAATTGTGTAAATGCACCCCAGTTTCTTCATCCATTCTCTGGTTAAATGGCATCTATGTTGTTTCCAGTTTCTGGCTGTTATGAGTAATGCTGTGAATATAGTTGAGCAGGTGCTCTTGTGGAATGACTGAATATCCTTTGGGCATATGCCCAAGAGTGGTATATCTGTGTCTTGTGGTATATTGACTCCTAATTTTCTGAGAAACCTCCATACTTATTTCCAACTGGCTGTAGAAGTTTGCATTTCCACCAGCAGGGAAGCAGTGTTTTCCTTTTTCTGCATCGTCTTTAGCATAAGCTGTCCTTAGTGTTTTGATCTCAGCTATTCTGATAGGGTTAAGATGGTATCTCAAAGTGATTTTGATTTCCATTTCCCTGATGGTTAAGGATGTTTAACAGGTTTTTTAAGTGTGTCTCAGCCATTTGAAATTCTTTTGTTGAGAATTTTCTGTTTAGATCTGTACCCCATTTTAATTGGATTATTTGGTTTGTTTATATCTAGTTTCTTGAGTTCTTTATATATTTTGGAGGTCAGTTCTCTGTCATATATAGGGTTGATGAAGATCTAATGCCATTCTATATATGTCTTCTTTTGTCTTACTGACAGTGTCCTTTGCCTTTCAGTTTCAGGATGTCCCATTTATTAATTGTCAATCTGAATGTATGTGCTACTGGTGTTCTGTCCAGGAAACTGATACTTCCAAGTGTATCAGTTTCTGTGTAAATGCATTTATGTTGAGGTCTTTGATCCTCTTGGGCTTGAGGTTTTTCAGGAGAAGAGATATAGCTCTATCTGAATTCTTCTGTATGCCAGTATCCAGTTATGCCAGCACAATTTCCATCTTCTGATATCTTCTCTAATTTCTTTATTCAAAGATGTGATGTTCTTGTAGGTTAGATGTTTTTCTTTGGTTTGAGTTATCCCAAGACATTTTATGTTTTATCATTGTGTAGGCTGTTGTTTCCCTAATTTCTTTCTTGGCCCATTCCTTGTTTGTATATAGGAGAGCTACTGATTTTGTTTTTTGAGTTAATCTTGTATGCAGCCACTTCACTGAAGGTGTTTATCAGCTATAGGAGTTCCCTGACAGAAGTTTTGAGGTCACTTATGTGTACTATCATATCATGTGTGAATAATGATGCTTTGACTTTTATTTTACAATTTGTATCTCCTTTATCTTCTTTAATTTTCTTATCACGTTAGCAAAACTTCAAGTACAATATTGAATAGCTATGGAGAGAATGGACAGCCTTCTCCTGTTCCTGATTTTTGTAGAATTGCTTTGAGTTTCTCTCCGTTTCATTAGAAGTTGGAGGTTGACTTGCTGTACTATGCTTTTAGTATGTTTAGTATGTTCCTTGTATGCCTGATATCTCCAAGGCTTTTATCATGAAGGTGCATTGAATTTTGACAAAGACTTTTCAGCATCTAATGAGATGACCATGTAGGTATTTTTTTCTTTTAGTTTGTTTAGATGGTAGATTACATTAATAGATTTTCCTATATTGAACCACCCCTGTATTTCTGGTCAGCTCAGCATTCTAGATAAAGTTGAGGCCAGGCAAGGTGATGTAGGCCTTTAATTAGGATACTTAGGAAGTGGGGGCAGGAATTTCAGAATTTCAAAGTCATCCAAGGTGAAAATGGCCAATGTGAGACCAACAGATCCAAGGGAGACTGTGATTGGCTCAGGCCAGTATCTGTAGTCTTCACCCTAGTTCCGGATTTTCAGGGCTATGGCTCCAGCAAGTGTCAGCTGTGGTGTTTACACTCCAGGTTTTCTGTTTAGAAAATGTTTCCTGTCCAAGGCATTCCAGGTTATTTCAGGTTCAGAATCTTTTTGTTCATTGATGACTATATTTCTACTGAATGTGGGAGAATTAGACTAAGGCAGACAAGAGATCCCTAAATACTTATCCAGTTCAGTGTGTTCAGCTGTGAAACAATACACACAGCTAACAGAAATGGGATCAGTAGGTTTTATTCATGTATTTGTGCATTCGTATTCACTCACTAGACAGGGAAGGAATTGCAAGGAAATAATTTGGAAATGGAGGGAGAGAGTCAAGGAAGGGAGAAAGTGATGTAGTATATTTTAATCACAATGTATTAAAATACATTTTAGATGAAAAATCATCTAGAAGCCAGGGGTGGTGGCCCACATCTTTAATCCTAGCATTCAGGAGTCTGAGGCAGGTGAATCTCTGAGTTGGAAGACAGCCTGGTCTACAAATTGAGCTCAAGGATAGCCATGGCTGTTACACAGAGAAACTGTCTCAAGCAGGCAAGCAAGCAAACAAGCAAAGCAGCTAGAGAGAGAGAGATGGCTTCTCACCAAAGAGCCCTGGACATTGTTAGAGGACATAGGTTCTATTGCTCACTATCTCCTGCTCCAAGGGATCGGATGCCCTCTTCTGGCCTCCGCAAGTACCACCCGTATACAGTAATGTCAGTCTTGAGACAGACAACAGGCAAGGCCATGTAAACTCAACTCTGTCTTGTCCTGCATGGGAACAATTGTAGATTTCCTCTGAGCCAGCATGTTCAGAGGCCAAAGCAGGCTTATTCTGAGGTTGGAATAGCTCAGAAATGCTATTTGTTCATTTAAGATTAGCATCCACAGTGTTGATAGGTGACTTTTCTGATTTTTTTAAATTTGTGTTCTCTGTACCTTTCTATGTGTGAGAATTATAGCATTGATACATTTTTAATGTATTTTTAGATCTTATGGTATGATCTGTTTACCTGTGATCTAAAAGGCAAATTTGCTCTGTAAATCTCTATCTGCCTAGGTGCCTAGACTTGCAGTCTCGGTCCCTATGGAAATTCTTCAAATATATAACCTGGGCCTGAACCTTAAGGATAACAGCACATGTGGAATGTACAATGTATTCTTGCCTGGCTCCTCTTGTAGCATTATCCACAGGTGGATGCACACTGTTATGAATGAGATTTCTGTTCATTAAAGTTTTAAGTGTGTGGAATGTGTCCTTCCTGAAAAGGCATAGTAAACATTTTTCCCCACTCTTTAAAATTTTAATTAGAAACACATTTGCTTCACATGTCAATCCCAACTCCCCTTCCCTTCCTCCCAACCCCCACAACGCCCACAATACTACACACCAATTTCCCTTCTGCTCCCCACGGAGGGTGAGGCCCTCTATGTGGGATCTCCAAAGTCTGTCATATCCCTCCATGTGGAATGGGCTCCCAAAGTCTATTTGTACACCAGGGATGAATACTGATCTACCACCTGAGTGTCCCCAGATGCCAAGGCCTCCTCACTGACACCCAAGCTCAGGGGGTCTGGAAGAGTCCCATGTTAGTCTCTCAGCCATCAGTCTGGGGTCCATGAGCTCCCCCTTGTTCAGGTCTGCTGTTCCTGTGGGTTTCTGTAGATGAATTGAATTCTCTGGCCAGCAGTTAAGCAGGTGAAATCACAGCACAGAATGGGATGAGCAAGAAGGAAGGTAAAGGCTTGCCTGCTGTGACAGTCCTTGCTGTCAACTGTGAGTAGTGAGTAATCAATTAGAGATGATCAGTAGATGTCCTGACGGCCATTGCTTGGATCCACACACCAGTCAATCAAGAATCTGGATAAAGAGCTGAACTTTCATGAACTGAATCACTCGCATTAACTAGTCCATCCCAATCAGATCTGGGTAAGATGCTGTGGTCCTGTCCTACACAGATGTTATTTTACTGGTTGAATATGTACAACCCAAGAGAAGCAGTGTGAGTAACACTTGCTGTGCTCTAATATAAATCTCTGGTCTCTGGAGCATGTGGCCATAAAGCCTGATTCAATTTTTAAACTAACTTTTTGGCATATAATTATATCATTTCCACCATCTCTTTCCTAACCCTAAAGCCTTCCCATAAACTCCCCATTGTTTTCTATTTCATAGCCTGTTCGTCTTTAACATCAGTTACACAGCAGTAACAGTTACTGTTTGAATGTGGCCTGTGTTGCAGATTTCCCAGTTATGAAGCAAAGGGTTGGTTGCACTGGATAGTGAATGTGTAATGGAATGTTCCACTAGGACTCTCCCTTGGAAGAGGAAGTGCTAGGAGATACTGGAAGGATTTCTACTAAAATACAAATTTCCCAGTCTGGGGCTCTGTGTGACCCTAGGGTGGAAGGGCAGAGCTGGGAAGGCCGCTCCTGGCTTCGCCATTTGATCTCTTCTTATTCAGTAAGAGATGTCGAGCCCATGTGGTGTTTGGTTTCATGGGGGTCCATGGAAGAAACAGGGTCCTTCTGGGATGAATTTTAGTTTTTGCAGCCACGGTGGAGTCAGCTTCTGGTGAACTGGCTGACTGTAGCTTCACTAATGTCTTTTAAAATTGTTAAACGATTTCCATCTTAGCCATCAATTTCTGCCCACCAAAACCTCTTATTTGAAGCTCCACAATGGAGACAAATGTCAAAGCATTTCTCAGTCATGAGACATCTTGGTTTTTCCCATTTCCCACTCAACTAAGTTTGGGAGAGGCTTTGAACCTTTCAGGAGGCACTCAGATAGGATTTACATACTTCAGACTGAAGGTAGCAGACGCAAAAGGTGACAGTCACAAAAGGCAGATCACAGGCCAAGTGCTCTTCTCTGGAATGAAGGCAGCTGCAAAGCTCTATGGGAACCCCAACTACAGGCTGAGCCGGGTGATTCTAGTTATTGAGGGACTCTGGGCAGGCCTAGCACTCAGGAGCTTCAGTGGGAGACAGACTGTGGGTTCTTTGTAGAGTTTTTGATGCAGCTCTAGGGACATGTGAGTGAGACCATAAACCATGTCTTGGTGATTTGGGGGCACTGCCTTCTGAGCAGGAGGAGCATATTGGTCAAGCTGTCAGATCAGCTGGAAGTTGCATGGATCATGATCCAGTCTGTGCTTCCAATGGTGCATGTGGTTATCTGAGGAGTGGCTTTGGCCTCCAAGCCTTCCTGAGTGTGTGTGTATTCCTTGGGGCAGTGATCTTCCCGATGCAAGGCCATGGGAGCTATGGTCATACAGTACCGGTGTCCTGTGTGCACACAGGCATTGATTGCTTCTGGTGTGCAGTGGGAAGACCCTTAAAAACTGAAAGTCCGGTGTCTACAAATTGTGACCTTTGAGTCCCACATTCAGTTTTGTGGAATGAATTTTACAAGTAGTCTGGAAACTTGTAGAAAGGAGGTAATGGGGACCATCCTTAGAAATAGTTGATTAGAATGTTTATTTTTTATGTTGTTGTTGTTTGGATTTTGCAAGACAGGGTTTCATGGTGAAACAGTCTTGGCTGTCCTGGAACTCACTCTGTGGCCCAGGGTGGCTTTGAACTCACAGAGATCACCTGCCTCTGCTTCCTGAGTGATGGGATTAAAGTTATGCACCAACACTGCCCTCCTATAGTGTTTTTAACTTTCCTCTACTACCAGCCACAATGGCATGATTCAGGAAACTTCAATTCTGGGGGAACCAAAGCAATTTCTGACCTACAGAGGTCTCTTGGGTGTGCGTGGTTTTGGGACGGTAGACAGGCCAGACTCTACATCTTGTGACATAATGCACATGGCAGGAAGCAGGGCTTGGGTTTAGATTATTCCTCAACTCCGATTTGGGTTTGTCAGAGACACAAGGAGTAATGAGGGGAGGCAGTGCCATAGCCACCTTTCCTAATGACATCTATTTCCAGAGCAAGCTCTAGAGCATGGGGCCTCACTGTTTGGAAGAGAGATCAGTAGGCGCTAGAGGATCAATTTAACATTTTAAGGGTCACTTTGAGTTATTTTTCAGGACTTGTGAAGTCTGTGTTTATTTAATTTCTATACACCTACAATCATAGGTAGCATTGGACAAGTTCACACTTTTCCTGGCTGAGTCCTTAGGTCTTTTGATAAAGCTTTGAATATCTTTGTGTGATTTTTTTCTTGGCTTTTTCTCTCTATACCCTTTTTTTGTTACAAATATTGTACACACTCATGTTATCGATTTGTGGTAAGAACAAATGTACCTTGTGTCAAAGTGTGTACATTTCTTCTTAATCATATTGAGAATTCTGTTTTTTCCACATGGAATGTAGCTTTAGAATCACTTTTCCTGTTCTATGTGGGGAATTTTCTATGGATTGTGTTGAGATAGATTGTCCTGAAAATTGAACATTCCTAACATATTTTTAAAAATACATCATGTTAATCATGTTGTTTTCAGTAATATAAATGGGTAAAGGATACTAGTCTACAAATTTTTCATTTAGT
The DNA here is from genome assembly GCF_017639785.1 of Mesocricetus auratus. Lineage (NCBI taxonomy): Eukaryota > Metazoa > Chordata > Mammalia > Rodentia > Cricetidae > Mesocricetus > Mesocricetus auratus. The sequence continues at coordinate 3,564,648 of NW_024429185.1, forward strand.
AAATTATAGTAATGTGTCAAACTGAAACCGATAGGAAATGTACAAAAACCTAGAAAGAGGACTACAGCGTAGTTTAGTGATACAGGATCCATTGTTATGATTCCATATTTGGATTTTCGACATGGATCAGGGCAGTGCCAGCCTACAGTGCCACTGCCAGAGAGTCTGGGAACCAGGAAGGACCTTAAGAGATATATGCATGGTACCTCAGAGAAGGGGAATGAGGCAACATCTCCTGAGCAGATTGGGAGCAGGGGGGGGGGGGGAGAAGGAGCCAGGAAAAAGGGAGGGGGGAGAAGAGAAGGAGAGAGTAGGACATAGGGGACCAGGAAGGTTGAGTTGGGGAAAGAATAGAGGAGAGCAGGATGAGAGATACCATATTAGATGGAGTCATTCTAGGTTTGAGGGGAAATCTGGCACTACTGAGATTTCCAGAGATCTACAAGGATGACACCAACTAGCAAACTAAGCAATAGTGGAGAGACTACCTTAAATGCCCTTCCCTGATAATTATTTTGACGACTATCTTAGATGGCATCCTAGAACCTTCATCCAGTTGCTGATGGAAGCAGAGGCAGACACCGACAGGTAAACACTGAACTGAACTCCTGGAACCCAGTGACAGAGAGGGAGGAGTGGTGAGCAAAGTGGCCAAAGCTGGGCTGGTAAATCCCAGAGAAACAGCTGACCTGAACAAGGGGGATATCTTGGACCCCAGACTGATGGCTAGCATGGGACTGATCCAGACCCTCTGAATGTGGCTGTCAGTGAGGAGGCCTAGGCATTCTATGGGGCCTTGGGTAGTAGATCAGTATATATCCCTGGCACACAAATGGACTTTGGGCACCCATCCCACAATGAGCAATGCCCTGTCAATCTGCATACTTGGGGAAGGGCCTCGACCCCCCCTGAATGAAAGGACAGTCTCTAGAGATCCCCTATGGACAGCCTTACCCTCCCTGGGGAACAGAGTCGGACTGGTTGGGGGCCTGGGGAGAGGCCTGGGAGGGCTGGGAGGGAGCAAGCATGGAGGGGAGGGAGAGGGAGCTGTGATTGACATGTGAAGCAAGCTTGTTTTGTAATTTAAATATGTAATACAAATTTAAAAAAAGATAATCCCTATAAGTATGAGTTAACTGAGAAAACAAAAAGAGTAAAAAGAAAACATGTTCCAGCTTTTGGCAATGAATCTGAATGTGACATGGGATTGTGAAAAATAAAATTTTAGAGCTGTTTGTTGGAATTTCCACAAATATAAATTGCTCCCAAGTCTTTCCTGAGGAATAGTGGGAGTAATGTAGGTGTCCTATTTACAGATGAAACTCAGAATTAAGTGATCCTCAGCACCGTGAGCAGCCTGGCTGTCTGCATGCACAAAAGGAGCTAGTCTGCTCAAGGTTGGAAGCGGCAGCTGTCCCCGGCCACCAGACCTCACACCATCTGAAATATGGTGCTTGGACTTCATGTTTCTGTGGGTCCCTGATCTCGTTCTCTTTCCTGGTTCTCTTGATCTAAGACCCAGACAATACATATGTTATTCGTGTGTGTTCATCCTAGATTTCTAAAGGTTTGCCTGTCATTTGAAGTGAAGTCCAATGAACACATACAGAGAGAATAAAAGCATACTTGGGTGAGACTATGGTGAGTGGTAATTGACATTACCTTTTCCAGAATTAGGACATTTAAATTCCAGAGTCCTGTATTCTTTATGCACTGGTTCTCTTGTTCAGCTTTCTCAATTTGAAATATTGCCTATATTTTTGTTGTTAACAAAATTCTTTAGGACCTGTGATGTCATCTTTGAACATCTTAGGAGCTGACTGGCATTTTAAATCATTTATATGTTATACATTTTCAGAGACTAAACTTCCAGTGTGTGTGTATGGTGAAGACTGTCCTTTCACATTTAAGACTCACTTTGTCTAAATGGTTTTGGAGAATGAACAAGAATCACATTTCACAGGCTGTTGCATACTCCCATCTATGCCAACCATCATGATGACTGTCGTCACAATGGGGGAAATAATGTGATGCCAACCAAACATGAGGAAAGCAATCCCTAGGAGAACAGAGTCAGTCATCACCCACTAGGGTACCGCTCTTACCTGTCCCATCACGTCATCACTCACCCGGGGAGGAACAGGGAGGGCAGAGGGGAGATCTGTGGGATCCACAGGAGATGGGGACAGGCAGGCAGGGAAGGATGCCACGGGGGATCTGCTGCAGAGCTGGGGATGAGATGGGCTGTCGGATCTAGGGGAACAGAGGGAGAAGAGAAGATCTGCAGGTGGTGCCTGCTTGAGTTGGGCACAGGGTGAAGCAGAGGGAGGGAGTATCTGGGACTCATGGGAAATATGGGCAGGAGAAGGGGGTGAGGGAAGGGGAGGGGAGAGGAGGGAGGCTGCAGATAGTGTTCTGTTGCAGTGCTAGTGGTGAGAATGGGAGTAGATTTGGTGGGGAGAAGGGAGTCTTCAGTTGGTTACCCATTATCCTGTTCACCTTGTGTGTTCCCAGGGAATGCCTGCTCATGTTGGAGACTGGGATGATGGGATGAGTTGGGGGAAGGAAGGTTTGGGGAGAGAACTTTGTGACACATTGTAGATGGGGTCAGAGATGAAAGGGGGCCATAGAAGATTTCTTGCCACAGAGCTGGAGATCAGACTGGGCGATTTGATCTGGAGGAGCCTGAGAGGTGTGTTTCCACCCCCAGCATGCTTGTTGCTCTGGCAGGAACAGCCTCGTGTTAGAGGCAGCCTGTAGAGGTGGGAGCTTGGGCACAGCAAGCAGTTGAGGGAGGGATGCTAGAAGGGGAGATGCTGTTCATCCCCAAGACTACAGTGTGATAAAGATGTCACAACCTAAAACATGAATATCACAGCCTTAAATATTCAAACATTTTACAATCTGTGTCTTCTAAAATATGCAGGCTCTTTGAAAACATAAATTCTCTACAAAACACCAAAATATTTTTTTCAAGTTTAATGTCTCTGATTGTGGGCTCCTGAAAAGTCTAAAATACAATAAGTAATTTATTACTTCAAGAATAAAGAATAAGGGCTCAGTCAAAGCTGGACAAAGCAACAGCAAACTACAGCAGTGTAAATACATCAGTGTCCATGTCTGGATCCACTCATTGTCTTCCGGGTTTCCCCAGCGTCACCCTCTGCAGCACACATAGCTTGTCTCCAGCTGGCTCCACTCTGCCACCACTGCTATTCTCCGTGCTCAGCCCATGGTATTGTTGTCCTTAACACTGCCAGGGTCCTCTGCTGCAACTGGGCTCCACTTCTATAGGCTCTCTCCTGGTAATCCAGTCCTGTCACACGGTGCCAAGACTCATCTTCTCCATGGGTGCTTTATGCCTTCAAAACCAGGACCACCTGGGTGAAGCTTATACTAACTACTAAACTTGTGTCCTAGCAGGAAGTACAACATTGGCCATTTGTGGAATACAACTTGTGTGTCAGGACCCTGGGGAAACACTTCCTGAAAGATTTCCCCTCAATGATACCAGTCTCTTCTTAATTATAGCTGGTTCTTTAGCCCCAGCTGAGCAGCATCTATAGACCCAGCAAAGCAATGGTTTCATTTATTGGTCCTGGTCTCTTCTTAATCACAGCTGATTCTTAAGCTCCAGTTGATCAAAATTCACAGCTTGTCTACACAAAAGTCCTTGTAAAGTCTCTACTGCCTTCTGAAACTCCACACAACATGCCTCCATGATCTTCACTGCTCTCAATATTCTTATATTCCAAGATTGTACAGAATAGCTCACTGAGTTCTCAACACTCAATGGCTTTTCTTGCCTAAAGCCTCAAAGTCCTTCCCCAATCTTCCCCCAAACAACATGGCAAGGTGTGTCACAACATTACCCTACTTTGGGTATCAACTTGTGTCAACGGAAGCTTTGCCGCCAGCCTGGTTCCAGAGCTGTATCAGTCCCAAATAACACACGGGAGGCTATATTAATTATGAAGCTGTTGGCCTTGCTTGTTTCTTACTGGCTAGCTGTGACTTAAGTATTTACCCCATAATTGTTAATTTCTCTTACCGGAGAACTTTCTGGGCTTCCTACCCCATGGCGTTACATCTTGACTTTCTGTGTTTCTCCTTCCCAGTGTCCTCCTGGACTCCTAGTCCCACCTATCTTGGTTCCCTATTGGCCAAAAGTGTTTTATTGACATATACACAGGACTTCCCCCATCAAACTTGTATTTCTCAGGGCTTCTATTGATGTGATGAATCACCATGATAGAAGTAACCTGGGAAGGAAAGGTTTTACTTGGATTTTACTTCCTCATCCTTGTATTTATGTCGTTGAATGAAACCAGCATAGGAACTCAAACAAAGCTGGAAACTGGAGACAGGATCCAATCCGGAGGCCATTGAAGTGTGCTGCTTACTGGCTTGTCATCACGCCTTGTATACCTGATCGTATGGGGAATTTTCTTAATGGAGGTTTCTTCTTCTTTGATAACTAGCTTGTGTAATTTTGATGTCAACCATGCCAGGACAGTATGTCTGGACACTACCTTCATGGTTGGTGGTCAAGAAGGACAGAAGAGCAAGTCATATGCCTATTAAATAGAGTTACAGATTGTCGTGGAGTGACAATGAATGACCCAAGTTGTCCATAGAGCTGGGGTAGTAGAGCCCTCCATAATGCTGTCATTTGTTTTTGGAGAAAAGGTCTTGCTTATAACCGAGGCTTGCCTACCCCTCATAGTGTACTCCTGTATCATTGTGCTCATACAAAGAATACAGTAGGGCATCCATATTTTTAAAAAGTTATTGTCTAGCCTGGCGTTTGGGGTGCACGCCTTTAATCCCAGCATTCAGGAGGCAGATGCAGCCAGATCTCTATGAGTTCGAGGCCAACCCTGTCTTGAAAAAAAACAAACCAACAAACAAACAACAACAAAAAAAGTTAATATCTAGCATTTATTAGCTTTCTGCTCATTCTGTGGCATGTCTCCCTAAAAATAGTATATTACATGCTTTACTTCTGGAACTTGCTGGGCATGTTTAACGAGCTAACCCCATTAGTTCAGGCCATTCATCCATTCACCAAGGCCAATGACTGGTGAAAAAAACCCAAGAAACCACAAGGCAGGGATCTTCTAGGGAAGGGTAAGGGGAGTGTCTAGGGGTAAGCAACAGTCTGAGGATTGGTGAGCTTCCAGGCTTAGAGGCAAGCCCTATGTCGATTGGTCAACTGGTTTTTATGGCCCATAGGCCCTCCCAGGGAGGTTGCTGTGTTCTGCAAGTCACTGTTGTGCACTTGTCTGTAAAGCACACCCACAACAGTAAAGCACAGCCCCACCACCTAACTTCTGATTGGTTCCATGCCACGATAACGGCATCTGACCTCATAGTTACCAGGACAGCAGAGGCAAGGTCATGTGAGCACATGTTAGCCTGTCATGGTTGCTAAAACGGGGATGTGGGGGTGTGAGGATGGGGGTTGTCACTTCACTACTTCCTTCTATGATGGAATATCATCAGTCATCAAATGTGGTGGTCATCCCTTGTGAGCAGGCTCAGCTGATCATATAAGAGTGCCAATTGTTTTCCTTAAGATAGTGGTGAGTAACAACATTTAAATACAAGAAAGAGCCAGGCAGTGGTTGTGCCCACCTTTAATCCCAGCACTCGGGAGGCAGAGGCAGTGGGATCTCTGTGAGTTCCAGACTCTCCTGGTCTGCAAGAGCTAGTTCCAGGACAGCCTCCAAAGCCACAGAGAAACTCTGTCTCAAAAAACAAACAAATAAACAAAAACACATGCACAAAAAAAAAACAAAATACAAGAAAGGGGAATAGTAACTCTGAAGATATTGTAATAGATTAATATTTCATTGGTACAACCTCTTAAATTAAAGCTTAGAGAAACCAGAAACCACAAGACAGTCGTCATATAATACATGGGATCCCTACTATAGCTATGTGTTTGGTTTTCAATGGGTGCATGCAGGTGATAAAATAAGATAGGAAATGCATAACAAAACCTTGACCAACAATCCCAGTAGAATCTGTGTAACAAGTTCCACAGACTGAGGTGAAAACTTCAAAAGAAGGAAGCCTCCTGAACTGTTGTGAAACTCTAGGCCAGAACAAAATATTGAATCGTAGCTTTCATGGCAATTCATGTTTATCTTTTATTCTCTTCCTATATTCAAGAGATGTTCCTGATAGCCTAGGCTGAGAATTTCAGTGCAAAATTTAGATAAGAACCATCCCTTTATATGAGGGTCAGTAGCCATGACCATATCTCTGGGTAAACCAGCACTTTGCTTTATAAACATTACAAAATAGCATTATGATAAAAGCTTCCCTAAGAACAAAACATCATATGGGTGTATGCCTCTCATCTGAAGTGGGCTTAACTGCAGGGTAAAGAGCTGGGCGTTGGTGGCACATGCCTTTAATCCCAGCACTCGGGAGGCAGAGGCAGGCGGATCTATGTGAGTTCGAGGCCAGCCTGGTCTACAGAGTGAGTTCCAGGATGCCTCCAAAGCCACAGAGAAACCCTGTCTCGAAAAACAAAAAAACAAAAACAAAAACAAAATCCTTAAATAAAAAAGAATTAAAACAGTTTAAATTTACACCTTGAACTATCACAAAAATTAGGTACTAAATATTAAACAATAAGTGACCATAAAAATTTATTAAACTTTTGTTGGAAATATGCCATTAGCCTTGGATGATTTTCGCTTTACTGTGCCAAATGGCAATGTCCTATTCCTGATTGCTTCAGCAAACACATCTTCTAAGAATTTTATTATCCTTTCATTATGCATAAAAATCCTTACTTGAAAGCTGCAAAATACACTCAGATTCAAACTGCCTCAGTGTCTGTTTGTCAACGCCAAATCCTTACCAGAAAGCCTTTGAGGACTTTTGTCCCAGGGACCCCCATACAGGACTGGGGTGGTCCTTGGCAAAACCTCATGAAACTGACTTGTACAGCATCCAGTACAACACAACTAGGAAATCCCTCTTCACACTGTGATGCCCCAGCTGACTACAGAGAAAGCAGCATCCAATCAGCACTTTCTACTACAGATGTGTGACCGCTAACAGTATACATAAGAGGTAACCAAACATGTAGATCCTGGTATCACAATTTCTGAAAGTCCGGGCTAGCACACTACTTATCTTTCTATTGCAGAGGCAGCCCTCCCTTTCCTAAATTCTACTTTGTGGACTTATTATCTCCTAAGCATTGGTAAAGCCTCTATATCACCAATTCTACTATCTACATCACAGCTTACTAGAGGAGTGAGTGTTACCCACGACATGAGATGCCATCTGTAAGCGCCACAAAATTAACTGCAACTGTATCTTACACCTGAATGAGAAATGCAAAGGGCAGAACTTCCAGAACATTCTTGATAAACCGAGTTTGGAACGGTCCCTAGGCCTCGAGAGATTTCTCTAAGGCCCCAATGTATAGTGAAAGAAACAGATTTCCTTCTCTAAACCTGGGAGTATGCTTTGGAGAGCTGGTAAGGTCTGGGATGAAGGCCTTTGTGTAGGGCCTTTTTCAGATCCCAAGAAACCAAGTCTGTTTTTTTTGTTTTGTTTTGTTTTGTTGTTGTTTTGTTTGGAATCTGTACAGCTCCTTTTAAAACTGAATCCATTGGTTTACACCATCAGGACACAGGGCACAAATCTCTATCCAAACTGGTATAGATCCACTTGGGGTGGAAGTCAAAGCAGGGAACAACTGTGCTGAGTCTTTCAGCTCACTCTTTCTTGTCACTCAGGACGCAGTAGCCAATCAGAGCTCCAGGGGATGGAGATATGGGCGGGCTTTTCTCGGTGCCTGGTCCTTGCTGAGAGCCATTGTGCAGGAAGGCGGAAGTTGTCACGTGTTGTGCGCCTGGGATTTCGCTCCCGGGATCTGTGCCTAGAGCGCTGGTGAGCCAGGCAGTTGCACCTTAGTGAGTCCGCGGCTGCTGTCCCCAGGCTGGGAGGCGGAGCCGGCCATGGTGAGTGCTGGGCGTCTGTCCCCAGGCTGGGATCAGCGCCGGCAGAGCCGCGGGAGCGGGTGTGTTGGGTCCTCCGGGGCCGGGTAGGAGCAGCGGGCAGACTGAGAGCTCGGCGTGGTCCTGCCCGGTCCTTGCAGCTCACTGAGCCGGTGCCGCAGCCTCTGAAGAACTGTGCTCTCTGGGCTGCGTCTGTGCTTAGCACTGGGAGCGGGAACGCTTTGAAATTGCCCTGCAGTTGACGTCATTGTGGAATGAGCGCGCCAGCGGTGCTTGTGTTGTCACTGTGGATGGCAGATTTGCCAAACTCGGAGAGCCCCGGTCTCCCTAGTATTTTCCAGAACTTCTGCATGTTTAACGTTAACCCTCAGGTTTAGGATCATTCTGGAGTTAATGCTGTGGAGCTTGTAAACGGTGTCTCCTGTGCAGAGTAGCACTCACTTGCCCAATTCTCATGTAGAGGAGTAGAATTGATAGCAATAGAATTGATGGTAGGAGGGTTGACTCATTTTTTGTTTGTTTGTTTTGTTTTGTTTTTCGACAGGGCTTCTCTGTACAGCTCTGGCTGCCCTGGAGCTCACTGTGTAGACCAGGCTGGCCTCGAACTCACAGAGATTCATTCACGTGCCTCTGCCTCCCCAGTGCTGGGATTATTGGCGTGGCTCTTCACAGCTTGCTGGATTTCTCAGTTCTTAGGAGTTATGCAAGGTAGAATTTGGCTGTGGGAGGGCTGACTCCCAAATACCCTAAAAGTAGACAGTAAGCTGACCATGCCTGTTAGAGATTAGTGTGATAAAATGTAAATGTCTGTTACCTGGAATTAATCAGCTATTAAACTACATTCCCATAACAAAGGAGACAACCCTGATTTACACCTAGCCTAAATGCCCACCTCCCCATCAAAGAACAGGCCTCTCAAGAACATGCTGCTCAAGGGGCCATTACAGAGTCACAGCCAACATTAAGTCCTGGAGTGCCTTAAAGGTGCATTCATTCTAGAAGAGCTGCATCTCCAGTCCTTTTGAAAAGTGGTTTTGAGTCAAGGTCTCCATTGGAGTGAGGTGGACTTAAACCCTGTCTGTATCCCCACAGGCATTGCCCTTGCTATACCCCTGACTAGTCACCCTAAATCCCTAGATTACAAGTCTGTAGTCCCGCAGATTCTAAAATGACCAGTTTGAGTCACCTAGTGCACTGTCCATTGCAGTGACAGGAAAAGGGTTTGTGTGTGGAGCGTGGTTTTTCCCTTTAGAGCAGAAGAGGAGGAACAGTTACAGTGTACACTGCAGGGGAAAAAGAGTAGGCAATAGCTAGATCACAGACTGAAGGCTAAGGCAGTGAGCTGCAGAGTGAGTGACTTTGTGTGGAATTTCCAGCATATGCTTCAGTGTGAATGAGACAGACAGAACTGGGGGAAGGTTCAGGGCTCATTCCAGTTAGTGAACTCCTATATGCAGATATGTGCAGATCTGGTTGATGCAGCTAAGTCAGCTCATATACTTGAGACACTGGACATTGGCTGTAAACCTGTGTCACTTACAACTCCCAACCACTAACATTTGAAATGGGATGAAGTCATACAATGTCTTAATGGCATTCTCTCCATCAGGGAAGTGCCAACTCTGTTTCAATGTCAGTGTAGTCTAGTGCTCTTCCTTTTATTTTTAACAGTCTAAAAAGTCAATTATTGGTGCTGTTTTTTTATTTATTTACTTTTTAAGACAGGGTTTCTCTGTGGCTTTGGAGGCTGTCCTGGAACTTGCTCTTGTAGACCTGGCTGATCTGGAACTCAGAGAGATCCACCTGCCTCTGCCTCCTAAGTGGTGGGATTAAGGGTGTGCACCACCACCCCGGCCCGGTGTTGTTTTTATTTTAAGTTTTTTACTTATTTTACATACCAAACAGTTTCCCCTCCCACCTCTCCTCCTGTTCTCTCCCCCCTCCTCTTTTCTACCCCGGCATCCACTCCTCTGAAAGGGTTAGGGCTCCCATGGTCACTGTGAGTTAATTTTGTGGGAGTTGGGAAGTCTGTGTTTAATACATTTCTTTACACATAGAATCATAGGTAGTTGGGCAGATTGATCAAGACCCCACATTTCCTGGCTGTGTTGCATTTGGTCTTTTGAAAAGTTGGTTATATTTTCCTGCTTTTCTCTTGGCTTTTTCAGTCCATCCCCTTTATTCCTACATAAACCTTGTATACATTCTTGATTATTGTGGTAAATATAGAAGTCACATTGTGTCAATCTGTGTACTATTTTTTAATAATCCCATTGATTATTATGAGTGTTTAGAGTGACCTTTTCTGTGATAATTTTTTGGGCATTGTCTCTGGATTTTATTCAATTTATGGTGCAAATTGACCACATGCATCTCAACATTGATGAATCATATTCCCAGTGATCATTTATTTGCTTGGTTCATTTATGTTTTGTGGTTGTTGTTAGTCTGTGAAAGACTTAGTTTATTGAATAAAAAGTATCATGGGCTTGGGCAGGTGGCTCAGCATATCTCCTTCTTGGCTATGACCGGAGTTCAGCTCCCACCATCCCCTTTGGGAGGTGCATGACCACCTGGTCCTCTTGGTTCAGGGGTTCTGAAACCCTCCTTTGTGGTGTGTAACCTGTACACACATGGAAGACATTCTCTTGAACACACAAACATACGGGTAAAAAGCAGGGATTAATTTGTTTTCAAAAGTGCTTGTGTCTTATAAAGCAGTTAGAGCAAAACAAGTTGCTTTTGGTGTGTAACATGAGTCATACAATGTTTCTTTAAAATTCTGTTTTCTTGTATTTGGTTTGGAAAAGTTTTCCTTTCCTCCCTTTGATGCAGACTTACATCTAATTACCAATCATAGAAAAGTGACGTCATGAAAGAAGATAGATATGCCTAGTTATTATAACACAAGTTATGTTTTATTATGCTGATGGTCATCTCACAGGTTCACACTCTAAATTCCCAACTGTGGCCCTAAGCTTGTCTCCTCAAGGCTGCTCACATGTGTGATATACCTTAGCTGAAGGTAAGGTCTAGTCTCTAACAGAAGTCAAGGATTCAGGGGTCGGGATCCTGAGGTAGATTCTCTAGCAGATGGCCAGATCAAGATGATCTCTCTCCATATGTACAGAGCAGATCCCTGCTTATATACTGTCCAGTGGGTGTCATGAGGGAGAACTGTGTCTGGTTATTTGGGCTCAGTGATATCAATGGGTTCTGGCTATCAGGTACAGCCTTGGGTGTAGTGGGTTTCCCACCTAAGCTGTTTTTTACATATGTTCATGTTTTTTTTTAACATATTCATTATATTGTATCCCCCGGTTCTTGATGTGCACACAGTGCTGATGGAGACATATAATAATTAATAACAATTTCATAGCAGCTTGTAAATTCAGACGTGAATGGGAAAACAAGACAGCATGCAATAAATATTCCAATTAGTAATAGAGAAATAAATGCAGGAAAATAAATCTCAGGCACTAAAGCATACAGTTATTAAACAAAATGGTCAAAACAGTGTAGATCACTGGATGTTGGTATGATCCCTCTGACATACAGGTGTTTTCCCAAATTTAAATTTTCTCCAGGGTTGGTATGTACCAAGTTGAAAACACATTCAGAAATGAAAGGAAATGCAACTAGTTTCAAACAGAAATGTAGAAAAGGTGGGGTCTCGGGTTGGAGCTGTAGGACTCAAAGCTAAGCAAACCATCGTAAGGCAGTATCATTCTTTTTTTTTTTTTTTTTTTTTTTTTTGGTTTTTCTAGACAGAGCTTCTCTGTATTGTTTTAGAGGCTGTCCTGCCACTCACTCTTTAGAACGGGATGGCCTCGAACTCACAGAGATCCTCTGCCACAGGAGTGCTGGGATTAAAGGCGTGTGGCACCAGTGCCCGATTTGACATTGTCCTTATTTGATCAGTGTCAATTAGGAGCAAGTGGTTGATGACCATGGTCTAGTTATATCTTCTTCATTAAGGAAAAGGACAACTAAGAGTCCAGTAAGCTTTGTTATTAGCTTCCAGTTTTGTTTCCCAGTTTTCCATATGGTATATTATGACAAAGCAAATGATGAACATGAAGCATCAGGAAGTCAGGTGAGTCTCCAGAGGCATCCATCTCTGGTCTATGACCAATGTGCATTGACTCTCTCTTTTACCAAATATAGCTGTGACGTGGTGGGGCAGAACCAAGAATCTGGAATACAATATTCCTGGCCTAAGATATCATCATGGAGATGAAACATTTCCTAAAGAAGTTTCTTTTACCACAGTTTGCATAGATGTGTCTGCCAGAATCATGCATTAATTTGTGGGGTTATGATCTATTGTAGCCATGGAATACCCAGATTAACATTCCTCCAGTATCAGGCATGAGCCATAAACAAACTCATGTTTGTGGGAAAATATATTTTAAGATACTATATAAAGCAGACACCAACAATCCATGCTGTACAGAAACAGAATATAAGTGCCAAACAGAGGAACCAAAAGCCCTACCCTTAAAGTGACTAACTGATGACCTGTCTAGGTTGGGCAATGACCTATGACTTCTGAGAAGCTAGAGGCTCTAGAAAAGCTGGTTCAGGAACAGCTAAGTGCTGGATAATGAAGAATCTACCAGTCCTTGGAATTCTCCTGTATTTGTTTTTAAAAAGAAATCTGGAAAATGGAGAATGCTTACAGATCTGAGAGCCATCAATAAAATAATTCAGCCAATTGATTCTTGACAGCCTGAAGTACCCTTGCCTTCTCTGATACCTAAAGAGTGGCGTATTATACTTATTGATTTAAAAGATTTTTTTCTTCACTATACGTTTACAAAAAGACATGAATAAAAATTAGCCTTCATGGTGCCTACTTACAATAATTCTCAGCTGATCAAAAGTTATCAATGGAAGGTTGTCCCACAGTGAATGTTAAATAGCCCCACCCTGTGCCAATGTTTTGTGCAAAAACTGCTGGAAATAATTTGAAAACACTTTACATAATGTATAAATTGCCATTATATGGATGATATATTGTTTTCTGGTTCTAAGGCAGAGACATTAGCAAAAATGTTTGAGGAAGTAAAGAAAGTTTTGCCTTGATGGGGGTTACAAATTGCCCCTGAAAAAAATACAAAGAGGAGATTCTGTCAATTAGGATATAAAATAGGTCTACAGAAAATTAGACCACGAAAAGTACTGATGAGGAGAGGTCGATATCAGACTCTTAATGATCTTCTAAAATTGCTGGGAGAGATTTCCCAGCTACAGACTCTTATCGGAGTAGAAGCACATGATCTTAAAAATTTGAAAAAGATGCTAAAAGGAGACTAGACTAAAGCTGAAAAAGAATTAGAATGAGTAGAAAAGAGTACTTGAAGCACATGTGGACTGTGTGGATCCAAGGCTTGACCGCATTCTGGTTATCTAGGGAATACCCTTCAGGGATTTTGATGAAGAGGGAAGATATCATATTAGAATGGATATTTCTACCACATAAACAGAATAAAAAATTAAAAACATATCGAAACAATTTCTGATTTGATTTTTAAAAGAAAAATTAAGACTTCATGAACTGACAGGAATGGACTCAGCAGAAATTGTAGTACTTTAACTAATGAGTAAATTCCTCCTTATGGGAAGATAATGAATATAAACAAAGAGCTTGCAGTAACTTTTTGGGAATGATTAGCCACAATTATACCCAAAGTGAAAGAATAAAATTCATAAAGAAAACCATTTGGATCCTTTCCAACTCTTTCCACCACATGGTTTTTTATTGATGAGGCCCAAAGATGAACAGCCTACCTGGATTTCTGATGTTGGTGTGGCCTCCGGTCCATCAAGGAATCTTTGCCCGAGTTTGCCTGACATGGGGGTGTGATGTCTGCCTAAGTTGAGGGCTGAAACACAGCCACATTCCTCTCTTTCTGAATGGGACTATATCTGGTGCCATTGTATGTTGGAAATGTTTAATTTATTTCTTGATTTTTTTTAAGGGATTGTCTTCAGTATCAGAAGAGACTTTGGACATTTGAATAGTGTAGAAGCTGTTGTAGCTGTGACAGTAGTCGAGTTAGAGCAAATACATTTTCATCATGAGATGACCATGAGCCTATAGTGACCTGGGTCAGAATGTAGTCAATTGAATTAAAGCCTCACAGATAGGATGATGTGTATTTGAACAGTTGTCTCTCCTTGGTGGCTTTTGGGTTCTTGTGGAACCTTTAGTAGGAGGAGTCTTTCTGGATGAAATTCCTCATTGGGCATGGGATTTGCATATTTCTAGCCTCCGGCCATTTCCTGTTTGTGTCCTGCTTTTATGACTTCACCATCATTATAGATGGTATCATATGTCTTATAAGATACAGTTGAAGTGATTGCTAAACAATAGTATAAACCATTTTCTTAGCCTGATTTTTTTTTAATTTGTTATTCTGTTTTTGAAGACAAGGTTTCTCTGTGTAGTCCTGACTGTCCTGAAAGTAGGTCTGTAGACCAGGCTGCTCTGAACTCAGAGATCCAAATGACTCTGGCACCTGTGTGCTGGGATTAAAGGTGGGCCAGCATGCCTGTTTTTTTTTTTTTTTTTCTCTCTCTATCTCTCTCTTTTGTTTCTTTGTTTGGCTGATGGACCTGAAATGTAGGTTTTTTAAATTTTTTTTTTTAATTTAGATTAAAAACAAGGTTGCTTCACAAGTCAGTTCCAGGTCCCTCTCCGTTTCCCTCCCCTCCTCACGGGCCCCCCCCAACCCTCCCAATATCCCCTGATTTCCCCAGGGAGAGTGAGGCCCTCCTTGGGGGTGTCTATAGTCTGTCATTTCATCCAGGAAAGGTCCTAGACCCTCCCCCAAGAGTTCAGGGTGAGAGTGCATCTCACATTGTTGGATGGGAGTCCAAAGTCCATGTGTATACTCGGGATGAATACTGATCTACTGCCCAAGGCTCAATAGATTACCTAGGCCTCCTCACTGACACCCACATTCAGGGGGTCTTGATCAGTCCCATGCTGGATTCCCAGGCATCAGCCTGGGATTCAAGAGCTAACCCTTGTCAGGTCAGCTGTTTCTGGGGGTTAAACCAGCCCAGTCTTAATCCCTTAGGTCATCAGTCCTTGCTCTCTGTTACTGGCTTTCTTGAAATGTAGGTTTTTGTACATAGCAAACATATGCTTTTGTGCCAAGCGTCACCCTCATCTTGAGTTTTGAAATTTGGCTGAGGGTACCGTTCTCTTTCTCAGGATAGCGTGTATTCATGGTGTTAATACTGCCTGAGCCTTCTGAGTCATTGGATTGCAGGTGTGTGACTTTCTTACCTATTGCTTGTTTTGAATTCTTTTGAATGGATATGAGTCTTTTGCCTGTATGCACCACATGTGTGCCTGCTCCTCACAGTAGTTGGAAGATGGCCTCAGAACCCCTGAACTTGGAGGTACTGTTTTGAGCCCCCATGTAATTACTGGCAATTGAGAGCACCTATCTGCAAAACCAGCAAGAGCTGCTAACTGCTGAGCTACCTCTTCTGCAGTATGATGCTCATGTATGATCAACATGTACATTGCCAGTGTTTTCATCTGTCCATTTGTAAATGGTTAAACATGCATTCCCTCATAGTAAGATCTTATTAATGTTGTAGTTTAGATGGGAAAACTTCAGGTTTCTGGAAGATGAATACTGAACTGGAGTGAATGTGTAACTCTTTGTAGAAACTTCAATATAAACCTCTAAATTCTCTCTACCTTATTAATATATACTTCTGGCACTCCTGGAACTTACAGCATAGACCAGGCTGGCATCCAACTCAATGAGATACACCTGTGTCTGCCTCTTGAATGCTGGTATTAAAGTCATGAACCAGTACACCTGGCTTTCCCATCTTCTTTGTAGTTTGTAATTCTTCATACAATTTCTCTGCTGGGTATTCAGTACCAGTGATCTGTTTGCCTGTCTCTTTTTATGTCTGTTAGTTGGAATTTCTCTTTGAAGGCTATATCCTATTCGAAGGGTGAATAAATGGCAGAGGTGAACTGCCTATTTAGTTTTCTTCTAGAGTGATGTGGTGATTACATTAGAAGGTTGGTCATGAAAGAAGTGTGGGAAGCACAAGAATTCTATGACTATATTGTCAAAGAATTATACATTTACAATGTTATCACTATCACACTTTCTGTTGTACTCTTGTATGGGATATTTTAGAATGCAGTGACGTATGATGACGTGCATATCGACTTTTCTCGGGGAGAATGGGCTTTGCTGAATCCTTCCCAGAAGAATCTCTACAAAGATGTGATGTTGGAGACTTACTGGAACCTTACTGTTATAGGTAAGACTGAATTTTACCTCATGTTTCAAAATAAAGGGGCAACTCTTCTTGGTTATTGATCCTCTTCTAGAATTTTGATTGAGAAAGGAACAATAAGGTGAATAAATCAGGCATGGTTTTACGGTTAACTGAAGACTGTAACCTGCGTTTTGCACAATTTCTAATAATATATCATACATTTTTTTGTTCTATGTTTTAGGTAACAATTGCAAAGATCATAATATTGAAGAACATTGCCAAACTTCTCGAAGACATGGAAGGTAATTTTCATGTGCAAGCTGTTATAAATATTCCTGGAAGTTTTTAAGAAAAGCAACAGTGTAAATAAGGACAGGTTATAGTGTATTGATTATTAAATTCTCACATATTCGTGTATCTCAGTGTCAGATAGGTGATTTGTCTTCACAAGCCATTTCTCTAAGACAGAAGATAAGGAAACAATGCATTAACTGTTATCATCATTTGAATCACAGCTCCATGAGTGCTATGCTGTAGATCTCCAAGTCCTTTTTGTTTCATACAGCTTAGACATCACAAGAGTTCTATACATTGAATAGGTGATAAGATTATGTCCAAAATCTTCTAATAAGCAAATAGTCAATAGTAAAGCTAGTGTTACTCATATATTTGTAGTGACTTTGCTAAATTTAAGGAGATATCCAGTTTCTGAGAGTCGAGAAGGTTGTCATGGAGAAGCTTTAATTCCTATATCAAGTGTCTATGAGGAACAGAGAGTCAATCTATGTGAGTGAAATGTGGGAGCTTTTCGTTAATCTTTCTTTAATAGATTTATTATATGTCACTCTGGGTACAAATATTATGAAGATAGGAACATGGAGAGAAACAACATACCTCTCTCTTTCAGAAAAATGAGAATATATATACTAGTCTTTATGTTGAACAGATTTGTTGAACCTTACACAAGTTTACAATTAATTTTTTTCTCAACTTATCGGGAATATACGAACAAACAACCACACACAGTCAGAAAAGCCCTATGAGTATTGGAATGTGTAAATACTTCTGTTTGTCCTGGTTCACTTTGAAAATGTAGTTTGATCCATACTTTAGGAAAATTTATGAATTCAGCAAGTATGGAGTTCTTGGAGGTTTCTTCAAGTATGTGAAAAAAATCTCATTTTAAAAAAAGATGCAGTAAATGAGCTATGTAATAAAGGGTCTTATCACAGGCATCATTAAAAACACAAAATGAACAACCTTCAATGAAGGGGAACACCATCATGTAAATTTTAAGATCTCATCCCTCAAGGGCCTAGGCCCATGCCTTTAAAGATATGACAGACTCTGGATAGACTCCCTTGGGAATGGAGAGGTTATTGGGTGAGGGATTGGGGGGGCAAGTTGGGGAACGCGGTTGGAGGGGAGGGAGAAGGAGCTGGAAATGACAGGTGAAGCAAGCTTGTTGCTAATTGAAAAAAAATGAAAAAAAAATCTGAGTCCTCTTTACAATTATACCCAATTGTAAAATGAATTCATCAGATACACAGATTCATCAGTGTAATGAATGCTTTTACATGTACCAAATATATTTGCAGGTACAAAAGAAGTCACTTTGGAGAGAATCCCTCTGAATATACTCAATGTGTTAACGTCTTTTCATATCCCAGGCATCTTCAAAGACGTAAAGGAGTTCGTATTAGAAAGAAAACCTGTGAATGTGATCAATGTGGTAAAGCTTTTACATGCCAAAGTAGTCTTCAAATACATAAAAGAACGCATACTGGAGAGAAACCTTATGAGTGTAATCAATGTGGGAAAGCCTTCTCTTGTGCTTTTCTGCTTAGAAAACATAAGAGAACACATACTGGTGAGAAACCTTATGAATGTAATCATTGTGGGAAAGCCTTTTCACAGCACTTCAATCTCCAAATCCATATCAGAACACATACTGGAGAGAAACCCTATGAATGCAATAAATGTGGTAAAGCCTTTGCACGTTATAGTCATCTTCAAATACATGAACGAACTCATACTGGTGAGAAACCTCACAAATGTAATCAATGTGGTAGAGTCTTTTCAGAGCAAAGTAATCTCCGAATGCATGAAATAATACATACTGGAGTGAGAGCCTATGAATGTAATATATGTGGTAAAACTTATGCACACCAGAGTTATATTCGGATACATAAAAGAACACACACTAGAGAGAAACCCTATAAATGTGATCAGTGTGATAAAACATATGCACGTCACAATCATCTTCAAGCTCATAAAAGAACTCATACTGGAGAGAGACCATATGAATGCAGTCAATGTGGTAAAGCCTTTTCACAACAAAGTCATCTCCAAATACATATCAGAACACATACAGGAGAGAAACCCTACGAATGTACTGAATGTGGTAGAGCTTTTTCAAGTAATGGACAGCTTAAACTACATAAAAGAACACATACTCGAGAGAAACCTTATGCGTGTGATGAATGCGGGAAAGACTTTGCCTATCTCGGTAGTCTCCAAATACATAAAAAAATACATACTGGAGAGAAACCTTACAAATGTAATCAGTGTGTTGAAACCTTTGCAAAGCACAGTTATCTTCGAATACATAGAAGAAAACATTGGAGAGAATCCCAGCAGATATAATCAACGCTATACGGCACATATCAGTTTTCAAAACTATGAGAAAAAAATCATACTACAGGAAAACCCTGTAATTTCAGTGATTATGGTAAAGTTTTTTACTTCCTTGTCTTTATGCCAGACAAAATCTTTTATTGTGTCATTGATATGTTAATGCCTTTGTCTGTCAGAGTAGCATTTGAGGGCCTCAAAAAACTCATACTGAAGGCAACCTGAGCTTCAAGGATGTGGTAAGTTGTTTAGCCTACTTAACATCCAGTTGCACAAGATTATTTATTCTGGAGAAAAAAAAATCTGACAAGTGTCCACCATCTGTTCAAGCATTACAATGTCCCTCTTATTATTTGTACCTCCAAACTAATATGGACAAAAGCTCTATGAATTTAAAAGAGAAGGTAACCCTTGTGGATTTCCCGATTTTCTTCAGTTATATGAAATAATTCATCGGGGATTAAAACTTTATGAATTTGTTTTAGTGCCTTATCTCTTGCTGTGATAAAAGATGTCCAAGTCACCTCATGAAAGAGTTTAGTTTGGCTCATGGTCCAGAGCAATGCAAGGTCACCATGTAAGTGGCATGGCAACAGGTGTCGACACAGCCCCTAAAGCAGGACACTAAGAACTCACATCCTCATCCTTCAGCATGAAGCAGAGAGTGACAACTGGAAATGGTGTGTGATGCAAACTCTCAGGCCACCCCCAGTGACGCATTTGTTCCAGCAGAGCAGCATCTAAGTCTTCCCAACTGATACCACCAATTGAGAAGGACTGATTGCTCTTCCTTGAAGCCCACATACTTGTGTTTTGTACATAAACCCATTCCAGATGAAGAATACCTCTGTAAGCATTTAAATACCTCAACATCTGTGTTACAGGTGTGCATGCTTACACAAGGAAAAACATTTGGGAGTGAAAATTTGTTTAAAGATATGATTTAAGCTTAATTATGCGATGTCAGTGTGTCTTTGCGTGGGTATGTGCATGGGCATGCTAGTATCCAAGGAGGTTAGACCTTTGGATCTTGTTATAGCAGGAATTGTAGAAAGTTGTCAAAAAGCTGACCTTGTTCCTGGGAATAAACTTGTTATAACTAACTGCTCTGCCATATCTCTAGCCCTGGAAATATTATAAAGCTTTTTAATAATGTCTTGATATCAGGAAATATAGAAACCCTATTCATGTAAACGATTTTGTAAAGACTTTAGACTTGTCATACCTTTCAAGAAAAGAAATCTTGTTTCTTGTCTTTCATTGTAGCCTCGTAGTAAGTAAATAATTTACTATGTTTACTCAGGCTGATGGTCGAGATCACAGCATTATGATTTCTCTTTTACAATATTTGGGATAGTTGTTAATGTGTGTCATGTGCTTGGCCAATTAAGTTAGTGTAATTTATTTTATAGTCCTAATTTTCTTTTGTGGCTTCTGTTCATCTTCTACTTGCTTTCACTTAGTGGTAGGTATGTTTCTTTTGCAATGAATAGAATGTGTTGCTCAGCATCTATGTGGTCCATTGTTCATTTAAATACCATGCAGAGTGTGAGCATACTTTTCATGTAAGTGTGTCTGTGAAAGAGTGTGGCTGTTGTTCCTGGGTTTGTTTTGCCTATTTTGACAAATTTCCTTGAGACATGGTTGTTTGTTATCCAGCCTGGCCTGGGTGTCAGTAATTAATCAGGGATACAATTGAACACATGATCCTCATAAGGTGTTCAAGGGTAAATGAAGCACCCTATTGTTTGCTCTTTTGTCAATAATGTTAATGGATGAGAATGTAAAAAAAAATGTAAAAAGAAATCGTATGTATCCAAAGCAGCATTTTCATCTATCAGGTAAAGATGGAATAAAGTAGGATAATCAGCAATCAAATGCATATTTCTCAACATAGCTTGATGTGCTATGGATATGTAAATAGCTTTTGAAATTCCCTGTGTCTTATGTCACTATTAGTTACCTATTTGACATGACATGTTGAAGTACTGCCTTCTAAGGGAATTATCTAGAGATGGAACCTGTTACAGCAATGAAATTTATGTTTTGTTTTTTTTTGTTTTGTTTGTTTATTTTAAGACAGGGTTTCTCTGTGCAACAGTGTTGCTGTCCTGGAACTCACTATGTAGACCATATTGGCCTCAAATGCACAGAGGTCTGCCTACCTCTGCCTCTCGAGGGCTGGGATTAAAGTTTTGTACTACTACCACCTGAGATGTATTTTTTATAAAATCATTTCTGTTGTGTCTGTGTGTGTGTAATTTGATTATGGGTTTTTGGTCATGATAGCTATGTGGAGCCCGGAAGACACCTTTGTGGGATCTAGTTTTGTCCATTTTCATACGGTGATCAAGGTGAGGTTACCAGCCTTGCACACTGCAGATGCTTCCTAGTGGGCCACCTTAGACATGCTCAAAGAAGATTAGGTGAAACTTTACATCTGTAAATGTTACCTTCTTTTCTGATTGTAAACTTAATTTCATCTAAGGAGAGTAAAACAGGACAATTTGAATAATAAATCCTATTTGTAAATGAAAGTGATATACCACTATCTTTTATTAATTTATCTATTTATGGAATGTATTAGTTTACTATGAGGACTAAATACCTGTTTATAACACTTTCTCAGACCCACAATTGAGTCTTAGAGAATTTTTCTCAGTGGGTAAAGGTGGTTGCTACTAAACCTGATGTCCTGAGTTCTAAAACTGAGAGCCCCATACGACTCCTACAAGTTTTTTCTTATTTCTATACTTGGGCTGTGCCATGTACAAACTCCCACACCACCAAATACATAAATAAGTTTTAAACCCAAGCAACTCCCTGGGTTTTATCTCTAGAGCTCCCATCTTGGAAGTAGAGGAGAAAGACATCTGGAAGTTGTGTTTCCCTGGGAAATCTCTCTGTGGCAAAAGTCCTCCACTTGAGGATGTCTCTATTGGAAAAACGTTTCCTCCTTATCTGACCACCCAGCAGGAGAGAAAGAACTGAGAATGAGGGAGGCTTTTAGATCTGGGAAAAATTCAGTATGTAGCTTCATTAGATTTCTTAGTTTTGCATATCTTTTGCTTTCTATCTAAACCTGTTGTGATCCCAATTATGGATTAGTTATCTTATATTTTTTCACTGTTCCAGATTAGACAAACTGAATAAATATGCTTCTAAATTTCATTAATAATTTGCCTGTCATTTTCTGTTGTTTCATTTTTTGTTTTAAAAATAGGCTCATATGGCCGGGCGTTGGTGGCGCACGCCTTTAATCCCAGCACTCGGGACGCAGAGGCAGGCGGATCTCTGTAAGTTCGAGACCAGCCTGGACTACCAAGCGAGTTCCAGGACAGCCTCCAAAGCCACAGAGAAACCCTGTCTCGAAAAACCAAAAAAAAAAAAAAAAAATAGGCTCATATGAATCCCTGGCTGGACTGGAACTGACTATAGAGACTAGGCTGTTAGAATGTCAGAGACATTTGCCCACCTGACTCCTGAGTGCCTCCCTGCGTTATAGGTAGCCACATCACCACTGAGTAAATTGGTTCTTTTATTTAGTATAATAAGGATGAGTCGCTGAGCCTTGCTTATTAGTGTATCCAGGACACAGGCTTTGGGAGTAACAGAAGAAAGCTCCCATAATATACAGCCCTCCTGCTTTAAGTCCACTGTCTTCCAACTATGGACAATAATGGGCTTTGTTTATCATTGAGTCCGTTGTAACTCATCGAGGGATCTGGGCAGAATTCTGTCCTTATTCCACAGATGATGAAACCCAGGGTCACAGAGACAAGTGGTTTTTGAGCACAGTAAAGTGTAATTGCTCATCCTACTAACCTTATCATTCTTTTTTAGTAATTAAATTCATTCATTTCTTTTATGTCCTGACTGCAGTTTTCCTTCCTTCCTCTCCTGCCATCCACCTCCTACCTCCCTGACTCCTAACCACTCCTCTGTTTCTGTTCAGAAAGGGGCAGGGCTCCCATGGGTGTCCACAAAGCATGGCATGCCAAGTTGAGGTAGGACCAATTTCCTCCATTTGTGTTAAGGCTGGGCAAGGCAACCTACTATCTGAAATAGGTTCCTGGAAGCCACACAAAGTGTTAGGTACAGATCCCACTTCCACCACTAGGAGTCCCACAAATAGATCAAGCTACACAACTGTCACACAATGTAGAAGTTGGTCTCATGCAGGTTCCCTAGCTGTTGGTCCAGATTCTGTGGTTTCCTTTTAGTTAGGTTAGTTGTTTCTGTGTGTTTTCTTGTGATGACCTTGACTGTCCTGGCTCATACAATCCTTCCTTCTCTTCAAGAAGATTCACTGACCTCCGATCAGTGCTTGGCTGTGGATCTCTGTATCTGTTTCCATTAGTAACTGGATAAAGGTTCTCTGGTGACAATTAGGGTAGTTACCAATCTGATTACAATATATGGCCAGTTCATTCTACCTATGCACTATTTCCAGGAATCTTAGCGGGGACCATCCCTGTAGATTTGTCAAAGTTTCCCTCGTACCAGATTTCTATCTCACACCAAAAGGCCCGGGTTCAAGATGCCTCTTTCATTGCTTTTCTGCTCCATCTACTCCCTCAGGCTGCCACAGGTTCTCATTCCAGTCATCCCCCAGTCTAGCCAGGATGTCTCTTCTGTTTCTCCTTCCCTTCCATGCGAGTCCCCTTGTGCCCTCCTTTTTACTTAGCCTCTCTAGGACTATGGAGTGTGTGTATCATGGTTTTCCTTTAGAACTAATGTCCATTTATGAATGAGTGCATGTGTGTCTTTCTGGGTCTGGATTACCCAATTGGGATGATTTCTTTCTAGTTCAGTTTGCCTTCAAATTTTCAGTTTCTCACTGTTTTTAAAAGCTGAATAATACAAAATTGTGTAAATGTACCACAGTTTCTTCATCCATTCTTTGGTTAAAGGGCATCTATGTTGTTTCCAGTTTCTTGCTATTATGAGTAATGCTGCTGCGAACATAGTTGAGCAGGTGCTCTTGTTGAATGACTGAATAATCTTTGGGCATATGCCCAAGAGCAGTATAGCTGTGTCTTGTGGTATATTGACTCCCAATTTTCTGAGACCTCCATACTTACTTCCAAGTGGCTGTACAAGTTTGCATTTCCACCAGCAGGGAAGCAGTGTTTTCCTTTTTCTGCATCGTCTCTAGCATAAGCTGTCATTAGTTGTTGGAAGCCAGTCTCAGATTGCCACCTAGGACATACAGAACTCTGGCCACAGGACCAAGCTAATTAGAACAGTTATACAGCCAGTTCCTAGAAACCTTATAGTTGCCCTTAACAAGAAACAAACCTCCCCTATCATGCTCAACCCCAGAGGCTAAACATACCCTTTAGGCTAGCCACAAGGCACAGTTACCAAGGCAACCCCTCCTGCACCGTTTGCACCCTGCCAGACATCCTTCTCCTGTGGTCTTCCTTGCAGCTCCATGCCAACTACCCCCAAAACCTACCCTCTCCAAACCTGCTCAACTGACTACATAGCTAGCCCAGCAGAAACTAAAATTGCCTCTTGATCAGAACCCTGTCTGTGGTCTTTCCTCTCACGCCTCCTGCCCCTCTATTTTCATTCCTCACGGGTCTCTGCTCCGAGTTTCGTCCAGGCTGGACTGGGACAATTAGTGTTTTGATCTTAGCTATTCTGATAGTTGTAAGATGGTAGGTATCTCAGAGGGATTTTGATTTGCATTTCCCTGATGGTTAAGGATGTTTAACAGTTTTTTAAGTGTGTCTCAGCCATTTGAAATTCTTTTTTTTTAAATTTATTTTTCAGTTTAAATTTAGATAAGAAACAAGGTTGCTTCACACGTCAGTTCCAGGTCACTCTCCCTTTCCCTCCCCTCCTCCCGTGCCTTCCCCCAACCCCCCCCCCCATTATCCCCTCATTTCCCCAGGGAGGGTGAGGCCCTCCATGGAGGTGTCCATAGTCTGTCATTTCATACAGGGCAGGGCCTAGACCCTCCCCAAAGAGTTCAGGGTGAGAGTGCACCTCACATTGTTGGATGGGAGTCCAAAGTCCTTGTGTATACTCGGGATGAGTACTGATCTGCTGCCCAAGGCTCAATAGATTACCTAGGCCTCCTCACTGACACCCACATTCAGGGGGTCTTGATCAGTCCCATGCTGAATTCCCAGGCTGATGCCTGGGATTCAAGAGTTAACCTTTGTCAGGTTAGCTGTTTCTGGGGGGTTAAACCAGCCCAGTCTTAATCCCTTTGGTCATCAGTCCTCCCTCTCTGTTACTGGCTTTCTTGAGTTCAGCTCAGTACTTAACCAAGGGAGTGTGCCTCTTCTTCCATCAGCCACTGAATGAAGTTTCTGTTTCCCAGAAACTCTCTGGCCATGGTATTGTAGGCTGGCACTCCCCAGATCTATGTCTAAAATCCATATATGAGAGAGTACATGCCATGTTTCTCTTTTTGTGACTGGGTTACCTCACTCAGGATGGTTTCTTCTAGTGTCATCCATTTGCCTGCAAATCTCAGGATTCCATTGTTTTTTTCTGCTGAATAGTACTCCATTGTGTAAAATTCTTATGTTGAGAATTTTCTGTTTAGATCTGTACCCCATTTTTAATTTTATTATTTGGTTTTATATCTAATTTCTTGAGTTCTTTATATATTTTGGAGGTCAGTCCTCTGGCATATATAGGGTTGGTGAAGATCTAGTGCCATTCTATATATGTCTTATTTTGTCTTACTGACAGTATCCTTTGCCTTTCAGTGTCAGGATGTCCCATTTATTAATTGTCAATCTGAGTGTATGTGCTACTGGTGTCCTATCCAGGAATTTGTCTCCTGGGCCAGTGTGTTCAAGGTTACTTCCCACTTTATCAGTTTCTGTGTAAATGGATTTATGTTGAGGTCTTTGATCCTCTTGGACTTGAGTTTTGTTCAGGGTAAGAGATATAGCTCTACTTGCATTCTTCTGTATGCCAGTATCCAGTTGTGCCAGGGCAGTTTGTGGTGTCTTTGTCAAAAACTCAGTGTCCTTAGGTCTGTGGATCAGGGTCATCAATTGTATTCCATTCATCCACCTGCCTGCTTTAATGCTGGTTAATTACTGTAACTCTGTAGTGGAGTACAGCATTATTTTAGCTATCCTAGATTTTATTATTTTTTCCACGTGTAGTTGAGTATTGTTTTTTCAAGGTCTGTAAAGAATTGTGTGTAAAGGGAGGCTTTTTCCTTGAGAGAAGCCTTCCCGCCAGCCTGGTTCTAGAGCCGCATCAGTCCCAAATAAACACACAGGAGGCTATATTAATTATGAAGCTCTTGGCCTTGCTTGTTTCTTACTGGGTAGCTCTGACTTAAGCAATTACCCCATAATTGTTAATCTAAGTATGTCTCTTACCGGAGAAGTTTCCGGGCTTTCTACCCCATGGCGTTACATCTCGACTCTCCTGTGTTTCTCCTTCCCAGAGTCCTCCTGGACTCTTAGTCCCACCTATCTAGATTCCTATTGGCCAGCAATGCTTTATTGACAAATAACAGGACTTCCCCAACATCTCCTCTTTTCTGTTTAAACAAAAAGAAAGGTCTTAACTTTAACACAGTCAAATTGTATATAACAGAACAGTTATCAAATAAGAACATAGTTACAATATTTTAGCAAGATTTAAAGAAAATATCATCCATCCCATCCTTGTGAGTCCAAAGTTCTATATGTAGCTTATCTTTTATCATAACTAAGGAAAACTATAATTATAACTATCTGTCTTCAACTCCATCAAAGACCACAGAAGGATGATATATAAACACTAGGATTGACAGAGATATCTTACTGCCTGGACAGTCACCCGAAGTTCCTCTGTAATCTTGGGACATTCATCTTCAGCCCATAGGCCACAATGTGTCCAGAAGATTTCTCAGCAAAGCAGGAAATTACAAACTGTCCATCTGCATTGGCAGTCTGTCAGTCATTTCTCTGTGTCCTGTAGAAAGTCTTGTAGACTCTTCCATGAAGCAGGAACCCTGTAAGACTGAGTTCAGCAGTCACTTTCCTGTGGGTCCTGCATGTCCAGATTATACAACAACAGTCAAGCAGTACAGGCAAGAGCAGTTTCTTTCCCAAATGGATAATCTTGCCATGTTGAAAGCAAACTCCATAACAAGTTTCTTCGATGCCCATCTTCCTCTCAGACGTAATTGGTGCTGCCAGGAGCAGACATTTCTCATTGTCAAGAAAAACCCTAAACCATTTTAAATGCCATTTTCTGAAGGTCTTTGAAGGTTTGAAGACTGTTTATGTCAAATATATTTCTGTATATCTAGAAAACCTAACTTACTTAAGTTCTGACTATTATAAGTAACTATCTATAGTCTATATTTAATTATGTATTACTTTTGATGGTGATTGCATTGAGTGTGTAGATTACTTTTGATAAAATGAACATTTTTAGTGTGTTAATCCTACTGAACCATGAGCATGGGGGATCTTTCCATCTTCTAATAGCTTCTCTGATTTCTTTCTTCAAAGGTGTGATGTTCTTGTAGGTTAGATGTTTTTCTTTGGTTAGCGTTATCCCAAGACATTTTACGGTTTATATTTGTGTAAGTTGTTGTTTCCTTAATTTCTTTCTCAGCCCATTCCTTGTTTGTATATAGGAGAGATACTGATTTTGTTTTTCAGTTAATCTTGTATGCAGCCACTTCACTGAAGGTGTTTATCAGCTATAGGAGTTCCCTGACAGAAGTTTTGGGGTCACTTATATATACTATCATATCATGTGTGAATAATGATGCTTTGAATTTTACTTTGCAATTTGTATCCCCTTTATCTTCTTTAATTTTCTTATCACTTTAGCAAAACTTCAAGTACAATATTGAATAGCTATGGAGAGAATGGACAGCCTTCTCCTGTTCCTGATTTTTTTTTTTTGGTTTTTCGAGACAGGTTTTCTCTGTGGCTTTGGAGGCTGTCCTGGAACTCACTTTGTAGATCAGGCTGGCCTCGAACTCACAGAGATCCACCTGCCTCTGCCTCCCGAGTGCTGGGATTATAGGCATGCGCCACCAACGCCCAGCCTGTTCCTGATTTTTGTGGAATTGTTTTGAGTTTCTCTCTGTTTAATTTGATGTTGGAGGTTGACTTGCTGTACTATGCTTTTAGTATGTTTAGTATGTTCCTTGTATGCCTGATTTCTCCAAGACTTTTATCATGAAGGTGCATTGTATTTTGTCAAAGACTTTTCAGCATCTAATGAGATGATCATGTAGTTTTTTTTCTTTTAGTTTGTTTAGATGGTGGATTACATTAATAGATTTTTCCTATATTGAACCACCCCTGTATTTCTGGTCAGCCCATCATTCTAAATAAAGTTGAGGCCAGAACTGGTGGCATAGGACTTTAATTATGATACTTATAAAGTGGAGGCAGGAATTTGAGAATTGCAAAGTCACCCAAGGTGAAAATGGCCAATGTGAGACCAACAGATCCAAGGGAGACTGTGATTGGCTCAGTCCAGTATCTGTAGTCTTCACCCTACTTCCGGATTTTTAGGGCTATGGCTCCAGAACGTGTCAGCTGTGGTATTTACACTCCAGGTTTTCTGTTTAGAAAATGTTTCCTGTCTAAGGCATTCCAGGTTATTTCAGGTTCAGAATCTTTTTGTTCATTGATGACTATATTTCTCCTGAATGTGGGAGAATTAGCCTAAGGCAGACATGAGATCCTTAAATACTTATCCAGTTCAGTGTGTTCAGCTGTGAATCAATATACACACAGCCAACAGAAATGGGATCAGCAGGTTTTATTCATTTATTTGTGCATTCGTATTCACACACATTGGACAAGGAAAGAATTACAAGGAAATAATTTGGAAATGGAGGGAGAGAGTCCAAGGAAGGGAGAAAGTGATGTAGTATATTTTAATCACAATGTATTAAAATACATTTTAAATTAAAGCATCTAGAAGCCGGGGGGGGAGGGGTGGCTCGTATCTTTAATCCTAGCATTCAGGAGTCTGAAGCAGGTGAATCTCTGAGTTGGAAGATAGCCTGGTCTACAAATTGAGCTCAAGGATAGCCATGGCTGTTACACAGAGAAACTGTCTCAAGCAGGCAAGCAAGCAAACAAGCAAAGCAGCTAGAGAGAGAGAGATGGCTTCTCACCAAAGAGCCCTGGACATTGTTAGAGGACATAGGTTCTATTGCTCACTATCTCCTGCTCCAAGGAATCTGATGCCCTCTTCTGGCCTCCGCAAGTACCACCTGTATACAGTAATGTCAGTCTTGAGACAGTCAACAGGCAAGGCCATGTAAACTCAACTCTGTCTCGTCCTGCATGGGAACAATGTAGATTTCCTCTGAGCCAGCATGTTCAGAGACCAAAGCAGGCTTATTCTGAGGTTGGAATAGCTCAGAAATGCTATTTGTTCAAGATCAGCATCCACCGTGTTGATAGGTGACTTTTCTGATCTTTTAAATTTGTGTTCTCTGTCCCTTTCTATGTGTGAGAATTGTGGCATAGATACATTTTAAATGTATTTTTAGATCATATGCTATGATCTGTTTACCTGTGATCTAAAAGGTGAATTTGCTCTGTAAATCTCTATCTGCCTAGGTGGCTAGACTTGCAGTCTCGGTCCCTATTGAAATTCTTTAAAGTACAACCTGGGCCTGAACCTTAAGGATAACAGCACATATGGAATGTACAATGTATTCTTGCCTGGCTCCTCTTGCAGCATTATCCACAGCTGGAAGCACACTGTTATGAAAGAGATTTCTGTTCATTAAAGTTTTACGTGTGTGAAATGTGTTCTTCCTGAGAAGACATAGTAAACTTTCCCCCCACTTTAAAATTTAAATTTGGAACAAATTTGCTTCACATGTCAATCCCAATTCCCTCTCCTCTCCTCCTCCCACACCACCAGCCCCCCCAACACTTCATCCCATCGTCCCTCTGTCCCCAGGGAGGGTGAGACACTCCATGTGAGATCTCCAATGTCTGTCATATCATTCTGGCAGGGCCTAGGCCCTCCCCCATGTGTCCAGGCTGAGGGAGCACACCTCCATGTAGAACTGGCTCCCACAGTCTATTTGCAATCATCTGGATAAACAGCTGAACTTTCATGAACTGGATCACTCAGTTTACACTAGTCCATCCCAAACAGAGCTGGGTAAGATGCTGTGGTCCTGTCCTACACAGATGTTATTTTACTGGTTGAATATGTACAATCAGAGAAGCAGTGTGAGTAACAATTGCTGTGCTCTAATATAAATCTCTGGTCTCTGGAGCACGTGGCCATAAAGCCTGATTCAATTTTTAAACTAACTTTTTGGTATATAATTATATAATTTCTACCATCTCTTTCCTAACCCTAAAGCCTTCCCATAAACTCCCCATTGTTTTCTATTTCATAGCCTGTTCGGCTTTAACATCAGTTACACAGCAGTAACAGTTACTGTTTGAATGTGACCCGTGTTGCAGATTTCCCAGTTATGAAGCAAAGGGTTGGCTGCACTGGATAGTGAATGTGTAATGGAATGTTCCACAAAGGAGTCTTTCCCTTGGAAAAGGAAGTGCTAGGAGATACTGGAAGGATTTCTACTAAAATACAAATTTCCCAGTCTGGGGCTCTGTGTGACCCTAGGGTGGAAGGGCAGAGCTGGGAAGGCCGCTCCTGGCTTCGCCATTTGATCTCTTCTTATTCAGTAAGAGATGTCGAGCCCATGTGGTGTTTGGTTTCATGGGGGTCCATGGAAGAAACAGGGTCCTTCTGGGATGAATTTTAGTTTTTGCAGCCACGGTGGAGTCAGCTTCTGGTGAACTGGCTGACTGTAGCTTCACTAATGTCTTTTAAAATTGTTAAACGATTTCCATCTTAGCCATCAATTTCTGCCCACCAAAACCTCTTATTTGAAGCTCCACAATGGAGACAAATGTCAAAGCATTTCTCAGTCATGAGACATCTTGGTTTTTCCCATTTCCCACTCAACTAAGTTTGGGAGAGGCTTTGAACCTTTCAGGAGGCACTCAGATAGGATTTACATACTTCAGACTGAAGGTAGCAGACGCAAAAGGTGACAGTCACAAAAGGCAGATCACAGGCCAAGTGCTCTTCTCTGGAATGAAGGCAGCTGCAAAGCTCTATGGGAACCCCAACTACAGGCTGAGCCGGGTGATTCTAGTTATTGAGGGACTCTGGGCAGGCCTAGCACTCAGGAGCTTCAGTGGGAGACAGACTGTGGGTTCTTTGTAGAGTTTTTGATGCAGCTCTAGGGACATGTGAGTGAGACCATAAACCATGTCTTGGTGATTTGGGGGCACTGCCTTCTGAGCAGGAGGAGCATATTGGTCAAGCTGTCAGATCAGCTGGAAGTTGCATGGATCATGATCCAGTCTGTGCTTCCAATGGTGCATGTGGTGATCTGAGGAGTGGCTTTGGCCTCCAAGCCTTCCTGAGTGTGTGTGTATTCCTTGGGGCAGTGATCTTCCTGATGCAAGGCCATGGGAGCTATGGTCATACAGTACCGGTGTCCTGTGTGCACACAGGCATTGATTGCTTCTGGTGTGCAGTGGGAAGACCCTTAAAAACTGAAAGTCCGGTGTCTACAAATTGTGACCTTTGAGTCCCACATTCAGTTTTGTGGAATGAATTTTACAAGTAGTCTGGAAACTTGTAGAAAGGAGGTAATGGGGACCATCCTTAGAAATAGTTGATTAGAATGTTTATTTTTTTTATGTTGTTGTTGTTTAGATTTTTCAAGACAGGGTTTCATGGTGAAACAGTCTTGGCTGTCCTGGAACTCACTCTGTGGCCCAGGGTGGCTTTGAACTCACAGAGATCACCTGCCTCTGCTTCCTGAGTGATGGGATTAAAGTTATGCACCAACACTGCCCTCCTACAGTGCTTTTAACTTTCCTTTACTACCAGCCACAATGGCATGAATCACGAAACTTCAATTCTGGAGGAATCAAAGGAATTTCTGACCTACAGAGGTCTCGGGTGTGCATGGTTTTGGGATGTTAGACAGGCCAGACTCTACATCTTGTGACATAATGCACATGGCAGGAAGCAGGGCTTAGATTATTCTTCAACTCCGATTTGGGTTTGTCTGAGACACAAAGAGGAATGAGGGGAGGCAGTGCCATAGCCACCTTTCCTAATGACATCTATTTCCCGAGCAAGCTCTAGGGGCCTCTCTATTCGCAAGAGAGATCAGTAGGCGCTGGAGAATCAAAAATTTAACATTTTAAGGGTCACTTTGAGTTATTTTTCAGGACTTGTGAAGTCTGTGTTTATTTCATTTCTATACCCTACAATCATAGGTAGCATTGGTCAAGTTCACAGTTTTCCTGGCTGAGTCCTTAGGTCTTTTGACAAAACTTTGACTATCTTTTTGTAATTTTGTTCTTGGCTTTTTCTCTCTATACCCTTTTTCTGTTACAAATATTGTACACATTCATGTTATCGATTTGTGGTAAGAACAAATGTACCTTGTGTCAAAATGTGTACATTTCTTCTTAATCCTATTGAGAATTCTGTTTTTTCCACATGGAATGTAGCTTTAGAATCACTTTTGCTCTTCAATATTGGGTGGAATTTTCTTTGGTTTGTGTTGAGTTTGACCTGAAAATTAAACTTTCCTAACATATTTTTAAATACATCATTTTAATCGTGTTGTTTTCAGTAATATAAATGGGTAAAGGACACTAGTCTACATAGTTTTTCATTTAGTAAATTACAGTAAATGTGTCAAACTGAAACCAATATGAAATGTACAAAAACCTAGAAAGAGGACTGCAGTGTACTTTAGTGATACAGGATACATTGTTATGATTCCATATTTGGATTTTCGACATGGATCAGGGCAGTACCAGCCTACAATACCACTTCCAGAGAGTCTGGGAAACAGGAAGGACCCTAAGAGATATGTGCATTGTACCCCAGAGAAGGTAGAATGAGGCAACATCTCCTGAGCAGATTAGGAGCAGGGGGGAGGAGAAGGAGCCATGAAAAAGAGTGGTGGAGAAGAGGAGGGGAGAGGAGGTCCTGGGGGAGCAGGAAGGTTTAGTTTGGGGAAGAACAGACAAGAGCAGGATGAGAGATACCATTATAGAGGGAGTCATCCTAGGTTTGAGGGGAAATCTGGCACTACTGAGATTTCCAGAGATCTACAAGGATGACACCAACTAGCAAACTAAGCAATAGTGGAGAGACTACCTCAAATGCCCCTTCCTGATAATGACTTTGACGACTATCTTATATGCCATCCTAGAACTGATGGAAGCAGAGGCAGACACCCACAGGTAAACACTGAACTGAACTCCTGGAACTCAGAGACAGAGAGGGAGGAGTGATGAGCAAAGTGGCCAAGACTGGGCTGGTGAATCCCAGAGAAACAGTAGACCTGAACAAGGGGGAGATCTTGGACCACAGACTGATGACTGAAAGGCCATCATGGGACTGATCCAGACCCCCTGAATGTGGGTGTCAGTGAGGAGGCCTAGGCATTCTATGGGGCCTTGGGTAGTAGATCAGTATTTATCCCTGGCACACAAATGGACTTTGGGCACCCATCCCACAATGAGCAATGCCCTGTCAATCTGCATACTTGGGGAAGGTCGTAGGCCCTCCCTGAACAAAATGACAGACTCTAGAGACACCCTATGGACAGCCTTACCCTCACTGGGGAATGGAGTCAGACTGGTTGGAGGGCTGGGGAGAGGGCTTGGAGGGTGGGAGGGGGCAAGCATAGAGGGGAGGGAGAGGGAGCTGTGATTGACATGTGAAGCAAGCTTGTTTCTAATTTAAATATGCAATAAAAATTAAAAAAAGATAATCCCTATAAGTATGAGTTAACTGAGAAAACAAAAAGAGTAAAGAGAAAACATCTTCCAGCTTTTGGTAATGAATCTGAATGTGACATGGGATTGTGCAAAATAAAATTTTAGAGCTGTTTGTTGGAATTTCCACAAATATAAATTGCTCCCAAGTCTTTCCTGAGGAATAGAGGGAGTAATGTAGGTGTCCTATTTACAGATGAAACTCAGAATTAAGTGATCCTCAGCACCATGAGTAGCCTGGCTGTCTGCATGCACAAAAGGAGCCAGTCTGCTCAAGGTTGGAAGCAGCAGCTGTCCCCGGCCACCAGACCTCACACCATCTGAAATATGGTGCTTGGACTTCATGTTTCTGTGGGTCCCTGATCTCATTCTCTTTCCTGGTTCTCTTGATCTAAGACCCAGATAATACATATGTTACTTGTGTGTGTTCATCCTGGATTTCTAAAGGTTTGCCTGTCAATTGAAGTGAAGTCCAATGAACACATACAGAGAGAATAAAAGCATACTTGGGTGAGACTATGGTGAGTGGTAATTGACATTACCTTTTCCAGAATTAGGACATTTAAATTCCAGAGTCCTGTATTCTTTATGCACTGGTTCTCTTGTTCAGCTTTCTCAATTTGAAATATTCCTATATTTTTGTTGTTAACAAAATTCTTTAGGACCTGTGATGTCATCTTTGAACATCTTAGGAGCTGACTGGCATTTTAAATCATTTATATGTTATATATTTTCAGAGACTAAATTACCAGTGTGTGTGTATGGTGAAGACTGTCCTTTCACATTTAAGACTCACTTTGTCTAAATGGTTTTGGAGAATGAACAAGAATCACATTTCACAGGCTGTTGCATACTCCCATCTATGCCAACCATCATGATGACTGTCGTCACAATGGGGGAAATAATGTGATGCCAACCAAACATGAGGAAAGCAATCCCTAGGAGAACAGAGTCAGTCACCACCCACTAGGGTACCGCTCTTACCTGTCCCATCACGTTATCACTCGCCCGGGGAGGAACAGGGAGGGCAGAGGGGAGATCTGTGGGATCCACAGGAGATGGGTACAGGCAGGCAGGGAAGGATGCCACGGGGGATCTGCTGCAGAGCTGGGGATAAGATGGGCTGTTGGATCAGGGGAACAGAGGGAGAAGAGAAGATCTGCAGGTGGTGCCTGCTTGAGTTGGGCACAGGGTGAATGTTGGGGACTGCTAGAACCTTTAACAAAATGGAGTCTGTCAGCCATTACTTGGCCTACTGCCTACGTGACTGCGAGCACACATGTCCTTGAGACAAAGGAAAAGGTTAACCATAAAAATTAAATTTACACAGGGCAGCCCACCTGCCTAGCCAGGGGGAAGTAACCCTTACAGAGCAATTGTCTTTGTTAACAAAAGGTTAAAATATTCCTTTGAATACTTCCTACCCCTCCCTAATTCCTGCACCTGACTTACGCTGACAAGCATTTGTGGAATGCAACTGACGACTGATGGAAAATTATAGTTTTGTCTTTACCTTATTTGGTGTATATTTGAGTTGAGACTTGATTGGCATGCTTGTACCGCCCCCTGAGATTCTTTTTCTATAAGTACCATCTCACCCCAAAAATAAACGCTCTTGATCAGCGAACGTTGTCTTGAGCCTGTTTCCTTTAACCTCTTGAAGTTTACTTTTAAGATCGGATCTGCTCGTGAAGACCCACCAAATTAGTAGCGACCCTCATCACCTCATCCCTGCGGGTCGGGGGTCCCCTCCGGGGGTCGCAGGTGAAGCAGAGGGAAGGAGTTTAGGTGGGAATAGTCTCTGGGATTCACGAGAAATATGGGCAGGAGAAGGGGGTGGGGGAAGGGGAGGGGAGGGGAGGGAGGCTGCAGATGGTGTTCTGTTGCAGTGTTAGTGGTGAGACTGGGGATTAGACTGGGTGGGGAGGAGGGAGTCTTCAGTTGTCTACCCATTTCCCTGTTCACCTTGTGTGTTCCCATGGAATGCCTGCTCATGTTGGAGACTGGGATGATGGGATGAGTTGGGGGAAGGAAGGTTTGGGGAGAGAACTTTGTGACACATTGTAGATGGGGTCAGAGATGAAAGGGAGCCATAGAAGATTTCTTGCCACAGAGCTGGAGATCAGACTGGGCGATTTGATCTGGAGGAGCCTGAGAGGTGTGTTTCCACCCCCAGCATGCTTGTTGCTCTGGCAGGAACAGCCTTGTTTGAGGTAGCCTGAAGAGGTGGGAGCTTGGGCAGAGCAAGCAGTTGAGGGAGGGATGTTAGAAGGGGAGATGCTGTTCATCCCCAAGACTACACTTTGATAAAGATATCACAACCTAAAACATGAATATCACACCCTTAAATATTCAAACATTTTACAAGCTGAGTCTTTAAAAATATGCAGGCTCTTTGAAAACATAAATTCTCTACAAAACACCAAAATATTTTTTTCAAGTTTAATGTCTCTGATTGTGGGCTCCTGTAAAGTCTAAAAAACAGTAAATACTTTCTTACTTCAAAAATGAAGAATAAGGGCTCAGACAAAGCTGGACAAAGCAACAGCAAACTACAGCAGTGTAAATACATCAGTGTCCATGTCTGGATCCACTCATTGTCTTCCGGGTTTCCCCAGCGTCACCCTCTGCAGCACACACAGCTTGTGTCCACTCGGCCACCACTGCTGTTCTCCGTGCTCAGCCCATGGTATTGTTGTCCTTAACACTGCCAGGGTCCTCTGCTGCAACTGGGCTCCACTTCCATAGGCTGTCTCCTGGGACTCCAGTCCTGTCACACGGTAGCAAGACTCATCTTCTCCATGGGTGCTTTATGCCTTCAAAAGCAGAACCCCCTGCGTGACGCTTATACTAACTACTAAACTTGGCTGCTAACAGGAAGTACAACAAAGGCCATTTCTGGAATACAACTTGTGTGTCCCGACCCTGGGGAAACACTTCCTGAAAGATTTCCCCTCAATGATGCCAGTTTCTTCTTAATCATAGCTGGTTCTTTAGCCCCAGCTGAGCAGCATCTATAGACCCAGCAAAGCAATGGTTTCATTTATTGGTCCTGGTCTCTTCTTAATCACAGCTGATTCTTAAGCTCCAGTTGATCAAACTTCACAGTTTGTCTACACAAAAGTCCTTGTAAAGTCACTGCTGCCCTCTGAAAGTCCACACACCATTTCTCCTTCATCTGCACTGCTCTCAATATTCTTATATTCCAAGATTGTACAGAATAGTTCACTGAGCTCTCAACACTCAATGGCTTTTCTTGTCTAAAGCCTCAAAGTCCTTCCCCAATCTTCCCCCAAACAACATGGTGAGGTCTGTCACAACATTACCCCACTTTGGGTAGCAACTTGTGTTTCTCAGGGCTACTACTGATGTGATGAATCACCATGATTAAAGTTACCTGGGGAGGAAAGGTTTTGCTTGGATTTTACTTCCTCATCCTTGTATTTATGTCGTTGAATGAAACCAGCATAGGAACTCAAACAAAGCTGGAAACTGGAGACAGGATCCAATCCAGAGGCCATTGAAGTGTGCTGCTTACTGGCTTGTCACCACATCTTGTATACCTGATCTTATGGGGACTGTTTCTTAACGGAGGTTCCTTCTTTTTTAATGACTACCTTGTGTAATGTTGAGGTCAACCCTGCCAGGACACTATGTCTGGACACTGCCTTCATGGTTGATGGTCAAGAAGGACAGAAGAGCAAGTCATATGCCTATTAAATAGAGTTACAGATTGTCGTGGACTGACAATGAATGACTCCAGTAGCCCTCCATAATGCTGTCACTTGTTTTTGGAGAAAAGGTCTTGCTTATAACTCAGGCTTGCCTACCCCTCATAGTGTACTCCGGTATCATTGTGGTCATACAAAGAATACAGTAGGCAATCATATTTTTAAAAAGTTATTATCTAGCCTGGCATTGGTGGCACACGCCTTTAATCCCAGCACTCTGAAGGCAGACACAGGCGGATCTCTGTGAGTTCGAGGCCAGCCTGGTCTACAGAGTGAGTTCTAGGACAACCTCCAAAGCCACATAGAAAAGCCCTGTCTTGAAAAAACAAACCAACAAACAAACAACAACAAAAAAGTTAATATCTAGAATTTATTAGCTCTGCTCATTCTGTAGCATCTCTCCCTAAAAATAGTATAATACATGCTTTACTTCTGAAACTTGCTGGGCATATTTAAGGAGCTAACCCCATTAGCTCAGGCATCCATTCACTGAAGCCTATGACTGGACAAAAAGACCCAAGAAACCACAAGGCAGGGATCTTCTAGGGCAGGGTAAGAGGAGTGTCTAGGGGTAAGCAACAGCCTGATGATTGGTGAGCTTCCAGGCTTAGAGGACAAGCCCTATGTTGATTGGTCAGCTGGTTGTATGGCCCATAGGCCCTCCCATGTGGGTTGCAACGTTCTGCATGTCACTGTTGTGCACTAGTCTGTAAAGCACACCCAGAGCCATAAAGCACAGCCCCACTGCAGGGTCCTCCCTGCAGGTAGAGCAGGGAAGGGCCGGTCCAGCTGGCCTCTTGGTGGGGGGCAGGGGGCTGAGTGGGATGGTGAGTGTTGAGGATTCAGACCCTTCCTCCATTAGTTTCCAGTGAGAAAAAAACCACACTGAGTTGGGAGTCCGTCGAAGCAGGATCTCGACTTATTCCAACACGAAGGAACTTATATAGGACTGAGGTAGGGGATGGGAATCTTGGGATAGGGTAAGGTGACGTGAGGAGTTAAGGGCCAATAGTATTCTACCAAGCAAGCAGTTAGCTAGGCAGGGGGCAATCTTGCATCAAACTGGCTGAGTCACCCCCACGTGGAGGTTACAGGTTAGAGACAGGTTGCCAAACTCTAGCCAGGCTCACATCTGAGCCCAAAACTCAAGTCCGACTCAGCAGCTTACACTGGGCCTTGCATCCAAGCCTTTCTTAGTCCCAATACCCCACCACCTAACTTGTTATTGGTTCCATGACACCAGGAGTGCATCTGACCTCCTAGTGACCAGGACAGCAGAGGAGGCAAGGTCATTGGAGCACATGTTAGCCTGTCATGGCTGCTAAAATGGGGATGTGGGGATGGGGTTTGTCACTTCACTACTTCCTTCTATGATGGAATATCAACATTCAGCACATGTGGTGGTCATTCTTTGTGAGAAGGCACAGCTGATCATATAAGGGTGCCAATTGTTTTCTTTAAGATAGTGGTGAGTAACAACATTTAAATACAAGTAAGGGCTGGGCGGTGGTGGCGCCCACCTTTAATCCCAGCACTCCGGAGTCAGAGGCAGGCAGATCACTGTGAGTTCCAGACTAGCCTGGTCTGCAAGAGCTACTTCCAGGACCATATAATAAGTGACCATAAAAATTTATGAATCTTTTGTTGGAAATACGCCATTAGCATTGAATGATTTTTGTGCTTTACGGTTTCAAATGACAATGATGTTGTATGTCCTATTTGTGATCGCTTCACTAAATACATCTTCTAAGAATTTTAATATCTGAGCTGGGCGTTGGTGGTGTACCACTTTAATCCCAGCACTCGGGAGGCAGAGACAGGAGGATCTCTGTGAGTTCGAGACCAGCCTGGTCTACAAGAGCTAGTTCCAGGACAGCCTCCAAAGCCACAGAGAAACCCTGTCTCGAAAAAACCAAAAAAAAAAAAAAGAATTTTAATATCCATTTCATTATGTATAAAAATCCTTGCTTGGAAGCTGCAAAATATACTCAGATTCAAACTGCCTCTGTGTCTGTTTGTCACCGTCATATCCTTACCCACATTGTCTTCAAGGACCCTCTTCCCAGGGACCCCCAAACAGGACTGGGGTGGTCCTTGGCAAAACCTCATGAAACTGACTTGTACAGCATCCAGTACAACACAACTAGGAAATCCCTCTTCACACTGTGATGCCCCAGCTGACTACAGAGAAAGCAGCATCCAATCAGCACTTTCTACTACAGATGTGTGACCGCTAACAGTATACATAAGAGGTAACCAAACATGTAGATCCTGGTATCACAATTTCTGAAAGTCCGGGCTAGCACACTACTTATCTTTCTATTGTAGAGGCAGCTCTCCCTTTCCTAAATTCTACTTTGTGGACTTATTATCTCCTAAGCATTGGTAAAGCCTCTATATCACCAATTCTACTATCTACATCACAGCTTACTAGAGGAGTGAGTGTTACCCACGACGTGAGATGCCATCTGTAAGCGCCACAAAATTAACTGCAATTGTAACTTACACCTGAATGAGAAATGCAAAGGGCAGAACTTCCAGAACATTCTTGATAAACCGAGTTTGGAACGGTCCCTAGGCCTCGAGAGATTTCTCTAAGGCCCTAATGTATAGTGAAAGAAACAGATTTCCTTCTCTAAAACTGGGAGTATGCTTTGGAGAGCTGGTAAGGTCTGGGGCTAGAGCCTTTGTGAAGGGCCTTCTTCAGATCCCGAGAACCCAAGTCTTAGTATGAATGATGCTGTGGTTATCAGTCTCCAGGTCTGTTGTGTTCTTGAGGTATCCTGTGTTCCTGTTGGGCAACATTGTCTGATCAGCCTCCTCTGGAATCTGTACAGCTCCTTTTAAAACTGAACCCATTGGTTTACACTAACAGGACACTTGGCACAAATCTCCATCCAACCTGGGTCGGCTTGGGGCTTGGGGTGGAAGTCAGAGAGAGAGGGAACCACTGTGCTGAGTCCTTCAGCTCACTCATTCCTGTCAGTCAGGCCGCACTAGCCAATCAGAGCTCCAGCGGACGGAGATATGGGCGGGCTTTTCTCGGTGCCTGGTCCATGCTGAGCGCCGGTGTGGAGGGAGGCAGGAGTTGTCACGTGTTGTATGCTGGTGATCCCGCTCCCGGGATCTGTGCCGAGAGCGCGGGCGAGCCAGGCAGTTGCACCTTAGTGAGTCCGCGGCTGCTGTCCCCAGGCTGGGAGGCGGAGCCGGCCATGGTGAGTGCTGGGCGTCTGTCCCCAGGCTGGGATCAGCGCCGGCAGAGCCGCGGGAGCGGGTGTGTTGGGTCCTCCGGGGCCGGGTAGGAGCAGCGGGCAGACTGAGAGCTCGGCGTGGTCCTGCCCGGTCCTTGCAGCTCACTGAGCCGGTGCCGCAGCCTCTGAAGAACTCTGCTCTCTGGGCTGCGTCTGTGCTTAGCACTGGGAGCGGGAACGGTTTGAAATTGCCCTGCAGTTGAAGTCCTTTGGGATGAGGGCACCAGCAGTGCTTGTGTTGTCACTGTGGAAGGCAGATTTGCCAAACTCGGAGAGCTCCGGTCTCCCTAGTATTTTCCAGAACTTCTGCACGTTTAACATTAACATTTAGGTGTAGGATTATTCTGGAGTTAATACTGTGGAGCTTGTAAACGGTGTCTCCTGTGCAGAGTAGCACTCACCTGCCCATCTGTCATGTAGAGGAGTAGAATTGATGGCAATAGAATTGATGGTAGGAGGGTTTAACTCATTGTTTGTTTGTTTGAGTGTTTTGTTTTTCGAGACAGGGTTTCTCTGTACAGCTCTGGCTGTCCTGGAACTCACTGTGTAGACCAGGCTG
This sequence comes from Mesocricetus auratus, assembly GCF_017639785.1. Lineage (NCBI taxonomy): Eukaryota > Metazoa > Chordata > Mammalia > Rodentia > Cricetidae > Mesocricetus > Mesocricetus auratus. Next base: position 3,605,874 of record NW_024429185.1, read on the forward strand.
GCCTGGAACTCACAGAGATTCAATCACGTGCCTCTGCCTCCCGAGTGCTGGGATTATTGGCGTGGCCTCCACAGTTTGCTTGATTTCTCAATTCTTAGGAGTTATGCAAGGTAGAATTTGGCTGTGGGAGGGCTGACTCCCAAATACACTAAAAGTAGTATGCTGACCATGCCTGCTAGAGATTAGTGTGATAAAATGGAAATGTCTGTTAACAGTGTTAATCAGCTGTTAAACTAAATTCCCATTGTTGTTAAAATGTTTAGGTTTATCCAGTAAGGAGACACAAATCATGACTCTAAGATCCCACGTGGAGTTTATTGGTGGTCAGGGAGGGAAATGGGGGTGAGAGGTAACCAACCCGTGCAGAGCAGAGCAGAGCAGAGAGAGAGAGAGAGAGAGAGAGAGAGAGAGAGAGGAGTAAGAGAGGAGATGAGATGGAGAGTAAGAAGAGAGTAAAGGAGTAGGGCTGGTCTGACAGCCTCCAAACAATACAGAGAAATCCTGTCTTGTAAAAACAAAACAACAATAACAAAAAAAAAAATAAAGGAAGACTTTAATGCCTTTAATCCCAGCACTGGGGAGGCAGAGGTAGGTGAATCTCTGTGAGTTCGAGGCCAGCCTGGTCTACAGAGCGAGTTCCAGGGCAGCCTCCAAAACAATACAGAGAAACCCTGTCTCAAAAAGCAAAAAACAAAACAAAACAAAAAAACTAAAAAAAAAACCCAAAACAAACAAAAGAAAAACAGATTAAGAGAACGTAAGCAGGCAGGGAGGGGTCAGTCCTTTAAAGGGGTCCTTTGCACCTGCGTGGTTCTCATGGAACTCTGGGCTGTCCAGAGTGTTGCCTGAGTATATCTTGCCAGGTAACAGGGCAGGCCAGCGTAATGCCTGAACCTTTCATTCCCACCTTTATTTATGATTAACAAGAGGTGGGGGTGTTAGAGGTGGCAGGTTTGGGGTCAAGGACATTGAGTTTTTAAGACTGCTTCCCGCAGACCTGGGGGCATTGATCATCTTTGGGGGAACCTGAGAACGTTGGGGTGTTGCCACACTGGTTGTTCTATTGTAGTCCATGCTGTATGGGACTCTCTGTAGTCCAGGCTGTAAGGGACTGTCTGGCACCTCTGTAGATCTGGCAAGATGTTAGCAGAGTAGAGGACAAAGTTAGGTCTAAAATTTTATTTCTTAGGTTCTGGTATTTGAGGGGAAGATTGTAAGATGAGGGAGGGGTTCCCCAGGGGTCCCAAGGGAATGAGTCCCAGGACCAGGGAGAGGTTGAATAATATCTGGAGTGAATCTGACCTGTTTGGATGAGTCCAATTTGGCTTTCTGGAACTTACAAGAATCCTTTGAGTTTGTGAAAACAAAAGTATTAAAGACATATCAGCAGCATATTTGTGTTAGAAAAGACTTGGCTGAGAGCATTAACATTTTTAAAACTGACAGATATTTTTAGCATAATGAAAAGCACCTTAATTTTGAGCTTGTCGCTATGATCATGTAGTGGTATAGTTGTTTAACACTGTGTTGGAGTTAGATTAGTAGCTTATCAGAACTTTATTGATTAATGTTAAGACTATGAAAAGTAGTATAATGAAAGAGAAACCTGGAACATACTTTATTTTTTAATGTCTCAACTTTATTACATTACCATCTTATATAGATAGACCTTAGAATACTTGTTCCTGAAATCTGTTTTATGACAGAGCTTTGCCTTGTCTGTTATTTTAAGCTGGCAAACCTACTGGCCGTCAAAAGCATCAGAGTTCTTGAGAAGGATAAGATTTTACCTGAGATTGGAGAATGAGAGACTTAGTAGCTGACTGCATGGACAGCCACCCCCAAGGTCCTCCACAGTTGTTGAAGTCAGAGGCCTTTTGCTGATAGTGAGGCCTCTTGAGATGGACCCATGGATTGGGACTTCTTAGGAAGGCTTTCCTACCGTTGACACAAGCAATGTGGAGAAAGTCGATTCCAGTGCCCTCTTGTCCAGTGAAGAGTCCTTTGAAGCAGTTGAGGTAAAGGGCAGGGTTGCTCAGTGGCTAGTGTTGTCACTTTGTGGGTGGAGTCTCTTCAGTGTCCACCAGTCTTCTTGGAGGAAATGGGGTAGGGCCAGCAGCTGGCCTGTCTCTCTGTTATAAAAAGCTTTTAAATAAAACATGTTTTAAATGTCATGTTCTCTAGATCTCTGAGCATTTGAGGACTGTTTGTCTGCTTAGTATATTTTAATAGACAGAATTTATCTTTAGTGACTTGCCTTAATTGCATAGGTAGCTAGAGAATAGAAGTAATAGAAGCTTTACCTTTGTAACCAGCTTACAGGAAAGACTGGGTGTTATACTTCATTAATTTGAAATAGACCCTTATAACTTTAAATGTTTATCATCACTTAAAAGATATAACAATTTATAAATATTTGATAGCTAGTATGGTTGAATTAAAGTTACCTTATTTTTTACACATACATATAGATACATTAAACAGGATTGGGTAAAAGTGTTTGACCCACACTTGTAGGAAACAGACAGATTTAAAGAGATAGTCAGTGATGAGAAGAAAGATCTGTTGTAGATAGAACAGGGGACCCTGGAAAGGCACAGTATTCCATAAACAAGCCATGGAAAACCGAGTCAATGAAAGAAGAAATTAGAGGTAAAAATAAAAGCGCAAAAGAGACAAAAAGTAAATGAATTGTATCTGTCAGCAGGCTTTGCAGGCAGAAGCTGGCTGGACTGAGTGGGCGTGCCTACAGCTAGGTCACTCGGTAAACATGGCGGCCTCAGTAAACAAGTTTTCAAGCTAGGCCACGTGTTAGGCCGCATGGTTAAGATCGCCAAGACGGCGGCCTTTATAGGCACATTTCCGTGTGCCAGCAGAAGTGGCCTTTTTTCTCCATGAGTGAGGCAGAAAGATGTGTGACCACTGTAGGTCTAAGAAATGAATGAACGGCTAGTGACAGGGTATAAAACCCGAGAGACCTCTCCTGGGTCTGAGCAGTAAAAAACCCGAAAACCTCAAACCTCATTTGTGGGGAAGAAATGAAAAACTCTGAGTGTCCTGAGCAGATGCTAAACTGGGATGAACAGGAGAGAGGCAAAACAGGACACTCCCAGGGGGAAGGCGGTTCCCGCCCTGAGGCAGGTTTAGTCACGATGCAAAGTGGCAGGAAGCCTCTGTGACCAGCGGGAGTTTTTTTAGGTAGCGTTTAAAGCTAGAAGAATGAGATTTAGAGGAAGAAAGAATGTTGAAGAGAATGTTTAGGAGAGAGGTAGAGAAAAGCTTGAACATAAGGTAACGCCTTCAATCGACCGGATCGCTGGCAGTGGTTAGAAAGGTCACGTAACTACCATCTGGATCTAGAGAGCCTTCAGGTGGCCGGTGAGATTTACTATCTAATAGGTACCTTGGCCATTTCTTAGTACTGAGATAAGTGAGTCTGGATGCCTTAACTAGAGGCATAGCAGATTTACTTTGTCAGTTTGTTACCCATGAGTCCGGTCTAAAGGAAAATAAAATGGCAAGATCAGCTCTTCAGAACTCGTCAGCCCGACAGTCTAGCCAGGGCAGAAAAGACCACCCGAAAAAAGGAACCAGCATCTGAAAGGTGAAAAGCCACCGAAGGCTCAGAAAGGAGCCTAAGAAATTACCAGTAGGCCGTGCCCGTGGAAAACAAACCAAAAATGATTGTCAGATGATGGGGGTCAACCATGACCTTGAAGGCTGTGGTTGTGTGAGTTCCCCACGTTTCCAAAAACACCTTAGGGTTCAGGGAAACGTTTACGCTGACTTAAAGGGGGTCCTTACCAAATTGCAGCCGCTGTTGGATGTAAAATTTAGCATTCTGTTCGATGGAAAGTGGGCTGTTGGTCCAATGTTGTAGGTTACCTGCGTGGTCACCTGCCAGGTTGGCAGGCAGCCAGAGCTACAGGGCAAGCCTGTCTGGGTCAGGGAACCAATGTTGTTAAAATGTTTAGGTTTATCCAGTAACGAGACACAAACCGCGACTCAATGATCCCACGTGGAGTTTGTTGGTGGACAGGGAGGGAAAGGGAGGTGAGAGGTAACCAATCCGTGCAGAGCTGAGAGAGAGAGAGGAGATGAGATGGAGAATAAGAATAGAATAAAAGAGAGAGCATAAGCAGGCGGGGGTCAGTTTTTAAAGGTGTCCTTTGCACCTGCGTGGTTCTCATGGAACTCTGGGCTGGACAGAGTGCTGCCTGAGTGCATCTTGCCAGGTAACAGGGCAAGCCTGCCTAACGCCTGAACCTTTCACCCATAACAAAGGAGACAACCCTGATTTACACCTAGCCAAAATGCCCATCTCCCTATCAAAGAACAGGCCTCTCAAGAACATGCTGCTCAAGGGGCCATTTCAGAGTCACAGCCAACATTAAGTCCTGGAGTGCCTTAAAGGTGCATTCATTCTAGAAGAGCTGCATCTCCAGTCCTTTTGAAAAGTGGTTTTGAGTCAAGGTCTCCATTGGAGTGAGGTGGACTTAAACCCTGTCTGTATCCCCACAGGCATTGCCCTTGCTATACCCCTGACTAGTCACCCTAAATCCCTAGATTACAAGTCTGTAGTCCCGCAGATTCTAAAATGACCAGTTTGAGTCACCTAGTGCACTGTCCATTGCAGTGACAGGAAAAGGAATTGTGTGTGGAGCTTGGCTTCAAACCAGAAGAGGAGGAACAGTTACCGTGTACACTGCAGGGGAAAGAGACTAGGCTGTTTCAGACCACAGACTGAAGGTTAAGGCAATGAGCTGCAGGGTGAGTGACTTTGTGTGGAATTTCCAGCATATCCTTCAGTGTGAATGAGACAGACAGAACTGGAGGGTATACAGTTCAGGGCTCATTCCAGTTAGTGAACTCCTATATGCAGATATGTGCAGATCTGGTTGATGCAGCTAAGTCAGCTCATATGCTTGAGACAATGGACATTGGCTGTAAACCTGTGTCACTTACAACTCCCAACCACTAACATTTGAAATGGGATGAAGTCATACAATGTCTTAATGGCATAATCTCTATCAGGGAAGTGCCGACTCTGTTTCAATGTCAGTGTAGTCTAGTGCTCTTCCATTTATTTTTAACAGTCTAAAAAGTCAATTATTGGTGCTGTTTATTATTTTTTTTTAAAGATAGGGTTTCTCTGTGGCTTTGGAGGCTGTCCTGGAACTTGCTCTTGTAGACCAGGCTGGTATGGAACTCAGAGAGATCCACCTGCCTCTGCCTCCTGAGTGGTGGGATTAAGGGTGTGCACCACCACCTGGGCCGGTGTTGTTTTTATTTTAAGTTTTTTACTTATTTTACATACCAACAGTTTCCCCTCCCACCTCTCCTCCTGTTCTCTCCCCCCTCCTCTTTTCTACCCCCTCATCCATTCCTCTGAAAGGGTTAGGGCTCCCATGGTCACTGTGAGTTAATTTTGTGGGAGTTGGGAAGTCTGTGTTCAATACATTTCTTTACACATAGAATCATAGGTAGTTGAGTTGGGCAGCATTGATCAAGACCCCACATTTCCTGGCTGCGTTGCATTTGGTCTTTTGAAAAGTTGGTTATATTTTCCTGCTTTTGCTCTTGGCATTTTCAGTCCATCCCCTTTATTCCTACATAAACCTTGTACACATTCTTGATTATTGTGGTAAATATAGAAGTCACATTGTGTCAATATGTATACTATTTTTTAATAATCCAAATGAGTATTCTGAGTGTTTGGAGTGAACTTTTCTGTGGTAGTTTTTTGGACATTGTCTCTGGATTTTATTCCATTTATGGTGCAAATCGACCACATACATCTCAACTTTGATGAATCATGTTCCCAGTGATCATTTATTTGCTTGGTTCATTTATGTTTTGTGGTTGTTGTTAGTCTGTGAAAGACTTAGTTTATTGAATAAAAAGTATCATGGGCTTGGGCAGGTGGCTCAGCACATCTCCTTCTTGGCTATGACCAGAGTTCAGCTGGCACCATCTCCTTTGGGGGCACATAACCACCTGGTCCTTTTGGTAACCTGTACACACATGGAAGAGGTTCTCTTAAACACACAAACATACACATGAAAAACAGGGATTAATTTGTTTTCAAAAGTGCTTGTGTCTTATAAAGCAGTTAGAGCAAAACAAGTTGCTTTTGGTATATAACACAAGTTATAAAATGTTTCTTTAAAATTCTGTTATCTTGTATTTGGTTTGGAAAAGTTTTCCTTTCCTCCCTTTGATGCAGACTTACATCTAATTACCAATCATAGGAAAGTGACGTCATGAAAGAGAAGATAGATATGCCTAGTTATTATAACACAAGTTATGTTTTATTATGCTGATGGTCATCTCACAGGTTGACACTCTAAATTCCCAACTGTGGCCCTAAGCTTGTCTCCTCAAGGCTGCTCACATGTGTGATATACTTTAGCTGAAGGTAAGGTCTAGTCTCTAACAGAAGTCAAGGATTCAGGGGTTGGGGTCCTTCGGGAGATGCTCTAGCAGATGGCCAGATCAAGGTGTTGTCTCTTCATATGTACAGAGAAGATCCCTGCTTATATACTGTCCAGTGGGTGTCCTGAGGTTCTACGACTGACTGTTTCTGGTCAGTGATATTAATGGGTTCTGGTTATGTCTTGGGTGTAGTGGGGTTCCCAACTAAGCTGTTTTTTACATAGGTACATGTATTTTTAACATGTGCATTATGTTGCATCCCCTGGTTCTTGATGTGCACACAGTGCTGATGGACACATAATAATTACTAACAATTTCATAGCAGCTTGTAAATTCAGACCAGAATGGGAAAACAATAAATTTTCCAATTAGTAATAGACAAATGCAGGAAAATAAATCTCAGACACTAAAACATACAATTATTAAACAAAATGGTCAAAACAGTGTAGACCACAGGATATTGGTATGATTCCTCTCATATACAGGTGTTTTTCCAAATTTATGTTTTCTCCAGGGTTGGTATGCACCAAGTTGAAAACACATTCAGAAATGAAAAAATTTGCAGCTAGTTTCAAACAGAAATGTAGAAAAGGTGGGGTCCAGTGTGGGGACAACAGACCTTGGTCAGAGACTCACTTCTCCATCAGCCTGGGAGCAGGCAGCTGTAAGACAATGTTTACGAAAAACATGTTTACTCAAAGCAATTCAGTGCCTGGGGCAATAAGTTCCTGAAAAGGGCTGGCCCACCTGAATGCCCTGACCTCGACCTTTTCCAAAGACTAAGCTGCCTCTTTAAGACCCACCCATGGCCACCGCTAGTGTCAGGGTATATAAAAACCAGCCAGAGTAGGAATAAAGGAGAGCCTTCTTGAGGAGCCTTCTGGTCTCTGTGTCGTCAATCCCGACACCCTCCGCACATTCTTGGATACAGGCTGCGCAGTGGGCGCGGCAGTCCGGGGTTGGAGCTGTGGGACTCTAAGCTAAGCCAACCATAGTAAGGCATTTTCCTTTTTTTTTTTTTTTTTGGTATTTTGATACAGGGTTTCTCTGCCTTGTTTTGGAGGCTTTTTAGACCAGGCTGGCCTCCAACTCACAAAGATCCTCCTGCCTCTGCCAGAGGGGTGCTGGAATTAAAGGCGTGTGCCAACAACACCCAACTTGGCATTGCCCTTATTTGATCAGTGTCAATTAGGATCACATGGTTGATGACCATGGTCTAGTTATCTCTTCTTTATTAGGAAAAGGACAACTAAGAGTCTAGTAAACTTCGTAATTAGCTTCCAGTTTTGTTTCCCAGGTTTCCATATCTTATATTATGGCGAACATGAAGCATCAGGAAGTCAGGTGAGTCTCCAGAGGCATCCATCTCTGGTCTATGACCAATGTGCATTGACTCCTTTAGCAAATATGGCTATGATGTGGTGGGGCTGAACCAAGAATCTGGAATACAATATTCTGGGCCTAAGATGTCATCATGGAGATGAAACATTTCCTAAAGAAGTTTCTTTTACCACAGTTTGCATAGATGTGTCTTCCACAATCATGAATTAATTTGTGGGATCATGATCTATTGTAGCCATTGAATACCTAAATTAACATTCCTGCAGTATCAGGCATGAACCATAAACAAACTCATGTTTGTGGAAAAAAATATTTAAGGCACTATATAAAACAGACATCATCAATCTATGCTGTACAGAAAAAGAATACAAGTGCCAAACAGAGGAACCAAAAGCCCTGCCCTTAAAGTGACTAACTGATGAGTCTGCCTGGGTTGGGCAATGGCCTATGACTTCTGAGAAGCTAGAGGCTCTAGAAAAGCTGGTTCAGGAACAGCTAGATGCTAGACATATTGAAGAATCTACCAGTCCTTGGAATTCTCCTGTATTTGTTATTAAAAAGAACTCTGGAAAATGGATAATGCTTACAGATCTGAGAGCTATCAAAAAATAATTGAGCCAATTTGTTCTCGACAGCTTGAAATATCTTTGCTTTCTCTGATACCTAAAGAATGGATTATTATAGTTATTGATTTAAAAGATTGTTTCTTCACTGTATCTTTACAAGAAAGAGATGAATATAAATTACCCTTCATAGTGCCTACATAGAATAATTCTCAGTTGATCAAGAGATATCAATGGAAGGTTGTCCCACAGGGAATCCTAAATAGCCCTACCCTGTGCCAATATTTTGTGCAAAAACCACTGGAAATAATTTGTAAACAGTTTCCATAATGTATAAATTGCCATCATGTAGATGATATATTATTTTCTGGTTCTAAGGCAGAGACATTAGCAAAAATGTTTGAGGAAGAAAGTTTTGCCTTGATGGGGGTTACATATTGCCCCTGAAAAAAAAATACAAAGAGGAGATTCTGTCAATTAGTTAGGATATAAAATAGGTCTACAGAAAATTAGACCACAAAAAGTACTGATCAGGAGAGATTGATATTAGACTCTTAATGATCTTCTAAAATTGTTGGGAGAGATTTCCCAGCTACAGACTATTATCAGAGTAGAAGCACATGATCTTAAACATTTGAAAAAGACCCTTAAAGGGTACAAGAACTTATATAGTCTAAGACTAAAGCCAAAAAAGAATTAGAATGGGTAGAAGAGAGTACTTGAGGCACATGTGGACTGTGTGGATCTAACGCTTGACTGCATTCTGGTTATCTTATCATCTAGTGAATACCCTTCAGGGATTTTGATGAAGAGGGAAAATATCATATTAGAATGGATATTTCTACCACATAAACAGAATAAAAAATTAAAAACATATATCTAAACGATTTCTGATTTGATTTTTTTTTTTTTTTTTGGTTTTTCGAGACAGGGTTTCTCTGTGGCTTTGGAGGCTGTCCTGGAACTTGCTTGGTAGTCCAGGCTGGTCTCGAACTCACAGAGATCCGCCTGCCTCTGCCTCCCGAGTGCTGGGATTAAAGGCATGAGCCACCAACGCCCGGCTTCTGATTTGATTTTTAAAAGGAAAATTAAGACTTCATGAACTGACAGGAATGGACCCAGCAGAAATTATAGTACCTTTAACAAATGAGGAAATTCCTCCTCATAGAAAGATAATGAATACACACAAAGAGCTTGTAGTACCTTTTTGGGAAGGATTAGCCACAATTATACCCAAAGTGAGAGAATAAAATTCATAAAGAAAATCATTTGGATCCTTCCCAAATCTTTCCACCACATGGGGCTAAGGTTATCAGTCCCAAGACCACTGTGGGCTTAGTCACCATGTATTACCCTTGTGAAACATGGTTTTTTAAAGCCTTTTCCTGAGTTGGTACTATTAATATTTCTTCTGACTTCACGTAGATGTCTCAGCTTTCTTGCAATTTTCCCCCTGTATTTCCCCTTGTTCTTAACAAGCTCAGTTGGCATAATTTATAGCTTGTGCAAGACCCCCCTGACCCAGCTTTTCTTTCTGCCAACTGTTATTCTTGTCTTTTCATCCTCTGGCAACTCCACCTCAGGACTTTATCACTGGGTTCTTATTCCAGTAATACCTTGCTGAGTAATCTCCTATCTGCCTAAATGGCTAGACTTGCTGTCCCTATTTAAATTATTCAAAGTGTAGCCTGATGGCTGACCTTAAAAGAAATGTAAGGATGATGGTATATGTGGAATACAAAATCTGTTCTGGGCTGGCTGATCTTTGAGCATTAGCCAGAGATGGATACATGCTACTATTAAAGAGATTTTTCTTTATTAATGTCTTAAGTGTGTGTAGTGATAGTTCACTGGGAAGGCATATTAGTTCTAGAAATGCTGCACTGCCAACTTTGTATAAAAATGTTTCTGAGACAAGCTCTGTTCTCTCTCTCTCTCTCTCTCTTTCTCTTTGTCTTTATCTCCTTTTTTTTCTGAGACAGGGTTTCTTTGTGTTGCAGTCCTGGCTGTCCTGGAATTAGCCATGTAGACCAGGCTGGTCTCGAACTCACAGAGATCCGCCTGCCTCTGCCTCCCGAGTGTTAGGATTAAAGGCGTGCGTCACCAACGCCCGGCCTTCCATAATTCTTAAATGACTACCACCTCAGAGTTGTAAAATTATCCAGTTGAATCATGTTGTCAACTGTCCATTGCAGTAACAGGAAAAGGCTTTGCATGAGGAGCATGGCTTCTGCCTTCAGACCAGAATAGGAGGAATAGTTTACTCGGTACACCGAAGAGGAAAACAGGGTGGGCAACCAGCTGCTTGAGTCTCCATTATGAAAAGAACCTGATTGTGGCAGGGTCAGTAGTTTTGTATTTTCAAGCATGTATTAATTTATGTCATGTGACTGAAGACACACTAGAATGGTGGGCGTACAATTTGGGGAAAGTTAACTTGTTCCAATGAATATTGAATTTCCAATTAGGGAAGACTTCTATGCAGAAAGGCCAATGCTGCTTGACGCAGTTAAGTCGGTTCAGAGGTTTGAGACACAGACTGTTGAGTATAATTCTGTGTGTCAGGTTACAGATCTCAACAGCTAATTTTTGCATATGAATATCAGTGTCTTATTAATGACTACTATTCCCTTTTCAATGCCAATATAGCTGTTTTTTAAATCTTAAACTATCTTTATAATTTAAACAAGTCAATTGTTGGCATTTTAAAATTTCAGTTTCGGTGCTGGAGAGATGGCTCATAGTTTAAGTGCACTGGCTGCGCTTCCGGAGGTCTTGAGCTCAATTCCCAGCAACCGCGTGGTGGCTCACAACCATGTATAAGGAGATCTGGTGACCTCTTCTGGCCCACAGGCATACATGCAGGCAAAACACTGTATTTTTAATAAATACATTTAAAATTGTAAAATTTCATTTTCTTTTATAATTATTGTTTTAATTTAAATTAAAAGACAATCCTATTTTACATTCCACTCTCATTTCCTTCTTCCTCCCTTTCATTTTCCTTAAAGAACATTACTGTTCCAATATTTATTTGCTTCAATTTTCCCATGTCTCTTGGACATTAAGATTTTCATTCCTTTTTTTCAAGTGCTTTTGAGCATAGCAGTGTTTCCTGTAGCTTAGGCTTGCCTCACAGTATGTAATTGGGAATTAATTTGAAGGCACTTAATCCAGACTCTGAACTCTGGTGCCCCGAGTGCTGGAAAGACAGTCCTGCAACTCATTCCAGCCTGGACCTTGACTGGTCAGTTCGAAGGAAAAATAGGTCAGTAATGAGTGTCCTCCAGTCTCTCTCTGGCTTTTATTGGGGACTTACACGTGTAGAGGGATCTGGGATGAGTTGAGTTCACTGACCAACTCTGAAGGTGATGAAGGAACAGTGCAGAAAGGAGGCACAGGCTGTGCTTGTTATTGCCAGGGTGAAGTCATGTAATCAATTTTAGATGATCAATCAATGTCATGGTCGTCCATTTCTTGGGTACACAGATGACAAAAACCAAGAATCTGGATAAAGGACTGACCTCATCATTTACTCAAATTACTGCACTTAACACTAGTTCAACCCTAATAGAAGATTCTGGCAGAATGGTGTGACCCTCCTTAGCAATACTGTTATTTTCCTGGTTTAAGATGCTCAGCCTGAGAGAAAAGTGTGAGTAATTCTTGGTATACTTTCATATAAATCCATTGTTTCCTCACCCAACCTGTTTTCTAATATTTGCAGAGAGAGTGGGGGTGCACAGCATGAGTTCTGGCCACTGAGTCCGTGGAGTTTGAATTCGATTCCACTCTTGTCATTCTTGTTTAAGGGACCATGATAAATATTTGTAGATGTGTAGATGTAGATGTGTCAGGTCTCAGTTTTTCCTGGTGGTGCCATCTATGTTGTTAGTTTTATTATCATTTAATTATTTTGTTGTTTCTCTAGAAAATGATGGACCTTTACCAGCTGGTTTTTTTCAGAAAGTTTACTGAATTATGTTACAAGTTTCTTGTGGTTTGGTTGGTTTGAGAACTTTCTGTGATGGGAGAGTTTTAGTTTTCTCTTCTTGATGTTAGAGGCTTAGCCCTCCTCATTTCTAGGCATATCTGAGTTTTCCAGGTAGCTACCTTCATGTTTGGGGTTTGGCTGTTTAAGTGATTGATATGGCTAATACATTGGCTTTGGGCTTTTGAAACCTTCTCTTATGTTATTTTCTCTTTGTCTTGGCTTTAGCTGTAAGGATGAGGTAGCCTTGAGTCCTCTAAGGGAGCATCAATTTGTGGCATTCCCAGATCAGAATTTCTGGTCACCGTGTCTGTGAGAAATCCTGTTGGTTGATGATTGATGAGGGAAGGCTGTTGCAGTGAGAGAGGCAATATCCCTAAGCAAGTGGACCTGCGCTGGATCAGAGAGCTGGCTGAGCACAACACAGTGACCACACAAGAGAGAAAGCCAGGAAACAGTGCTTGCCCTGGGTTTTGCCTTCCATGGCTAGCTTGTGCTTGTATGCTAAGTTCCCACAATGATGGATTCTCATCTGGCAGAATTGGCAAACGAACACATTCATCACCCGAGGGCTTTGGTTAGACAATTTAACTACAGAAAGAAACAAGCAAGTTGAACAAATGTGGCACATCAAAAGTGATTTTGTTGCTGCAGAAGACCTGGGATTGATGGCTTTTGGAGGAATGCTGAGATATTAGAACTTCAGATGGCAAAAGCCATAGAAATCTGTACACAGAGCTTAATCAGCTTTTCTTGTAGGACTTGGAAGTGTAAGTGTTGAGAGTAACACAGGCAGTGGAGGTAGACAGGGTTTCAGTGGGAAATAGACTCCATGAAAACTTGCTAGAGGCTATTTGTATATTTTGGCCCTAAGTCTTTCTTCCTTCCTCTTTTCCTTGAGAAATTGACTAAGGCAGAATTAAAATGTAATGGGCTGATTTCTGAGACAAAATATTGATTCTGTTGGATGGTTATTAGTGATGACTCATTCGTGTCTACAGCGAAACAGGTGGGGCAGACAGAATGAAGTCTGGGTTGTAGAGAAACAGCACTGGGAAGCATCAGATGGCAGTCCAGTGTTGAACAGGCGGGGACATTCAAGAAGTTTTATTGCCATTAAAGAGGAGGCCCTTACTCTGTCAAGGAGGCCTATATAGGTGCCCTAAGGATAAAACTCCATTCAGCTAAACCTTCAATGCATGGAATGAGGAAGCAAAGTGATACCTAGTCCCAGGAAGCAACTTCATACAGAACCTGATGAAACTGGTCCAAGAGTGATAAGGTCCATCACACGCTAGAAGCCAAATTTGGGGTGTTCATCCATGTTGTACTGCTTCTGGAAGCTGGTTTTGAAAACAGATCTTTCTTGAAGGATGCAAATTGTAAATCTTCCTCTGTGATTTCAGTTCAGTGTTGGACCCATCTGTTTGGCAGAGTCATAAACCTAGTGAGGACACTGAGAGTTCCTTGCTCGAAACTGTGAAGATGAAGCCAGTATTGTATTTTGAGCCCATGGATGATGAGATACCTAGGGTGTGAGACATCTGCCGTGGAGAGCTGCATACTGGAAGTAGAAGTAACAAAAGAGAGATGTATGAAACATTTCAGGGATAGAGCTATGTAAACCATTGGAGAATGAAGCTCCACCTGTCTGAGAAAGAGCTACAGGATTTGGAGTTTTAGTCTTATCTTGGTTCAGTCTTCCCTCACTGTGTCCACATTGCTTTCTTTTCTTTTGTATGTCTATTTTTCTCTAATATGATACATCCCAGCTACAGTTTCCCAACCCTGTTGGGAGCTTGAAATCTGGCTGCAGGTGTAGCACCTGTTGCATCAGGGAGTCTCCCCAAGTTGATGGCAGAGAAAAGTCCAAGAAAGGAATGGGAGAAGAATAGTGTGTGGGAGATCATGACAATGGGGGAGGTCTATGTGTGGGGATCATGAGAATGGGTAAGTCTGTGTGTGTATGGGATCATGAGAATGGGTAAGTCTGTGTGTGCGACCCCGGAAAGGGACCCCGACCCGCGGGGGTGAGATGATGAGGGTCGCTGCTAATTTAGTGGGCCTTCACGAGCAGATCCGATCTGGAAAGTGAACTTCAAGAGGTTAATGGAAACAGGCTCAAGACAACGTTCGCTGATCAAGAGCCTTTATTTTTTGGGGCGCGCTGGAATTTATAGAGGAAGGACCTCAGGGGGTGGTACAAGCATGTCAATCAAGTCTCAATTCAAATATACACCAAATACGGTAAAGACAAAGCTGTAATTTTCCATCAGTCATTAGTTGCATTCCACAAATGCTTGTCAGTGTAAGTCAGGTGCAGGAATTAGGGAGGGGTAGGAAGTATACAACAGAACACTTTAACCTTTTGTTAACAAAGACAATTACTCTGTAAGGGTACTTCCCTCTGGCTAGGCGGGTGGGCTGCCCTGTGTAAATTTAACTTTAATGGTTAGCCTTTTCCTTTGTCTCAAGGGCATGTGTGCTAGTAGTCACGTAGTCAGAAGGCCAAGAAACGGTTGACAGACTCCATTTTGTTCAAGGTTCTAGCAGTCCCCAACATGTGTGTGGGGGGATCATGAGAATGGGTAGGTCTATCTGTGTGTGGGATCATGAGAATGGGTAAGTCTGTGTGTGGGAGGGATCATGTGAATGTCGGTGGTCTATGTGTGTGGGATCATGAGAAAGGGGGAGGTCTATGTCAGGTGGCCTGCATGGACTTCTGACAGCTAATGTGTCTTCTGTTTGAGCAGGGCAGCTCTGCCCAGGTTGGGGCTATGTCACAAAGATGAGGGTTGAAGTGGTCGTGGGGATAGTGGAAGAGTGGCTGGGGTTCTGAGGTCTTCTTCCAGTAGATTCGAGGGTCCTAAGAACAAAGATGTGACACGGGCATAATTGAAGACGTGACCACCAATTTTGTTGTTCAAGAGATTGCCCCGAGTAGCTTGAGTCTCTCTGTATTTATTTCATTTGAAAGTCATAATGCTTACAATTTCAGTTTTAGTTCTTCATTTTTTTTCCAGGAAGGCAGACAATAATTCACTGAAGTTTAGTCAGAAGTTTCTTTCTTACAGGCTTTATTTTCCTTTGGCAGACATTTTAGCCTTATGACCACAGTTAAGCACATCTCAGCGGTCCTTGTGGTTAGCACACCTAGCTGGCAGCCTATGCAACCAAAGAGCTTGACAATTGTTACCTGAATGTACTCTGTCCTGCATAATCATAGCCAAGTTTAGGAATTCAGTATGTTGGCACAGGAGTTGTTGACCCTTGGCTAACCTCTCCTGTTTTCTTCCTTTTTTCTTTCTTTCTTTCTATCTCTTTCTTTTTTTCTTTGTTTTGGTTTTTTGAGACAGAGTTTCTCTGTGTAGCTTTAGAGCCTGTCCTGGAACTAGGTCTTGTAAACCAGGCTGTTCTCGAACACACATAGATGTGCTTGCCTCTGCCTCCCAAGTGCTGGAATTAAAGGTGTAAGCCACCACTGCTGGGAGATTCTTTTTTCTGACTGCCTTAGGTTCATGTACCTATAGAGATGAGTTTCTTCTTCCTGAACTAATGTCCATTCTTGCAAGGGGCTGTTTTTGCAGTCAGGATACTATGTGTTTTTTCTAAGAACAATTAAGTACTTCAAGAACTGTCTGACCTCCTATTTTGTCTTTCGTAAAACCTTCTCAATCCTGTCATAAATTCTTAATAAATCCTCCTTATAAACTATGAAGAGAATGTTGTCATGCCCTTATCATACCCATTACCATCAGAGTTAAAGAAAACTCCATGAAGAGCATACAGTGAGTGATGCTGGATGAAAGGTGTCATCCCATGGCCAGTCCCAGGAAAAACAGCCTTCGATGAAGATACTGTCACAACTGTCCTTGCCAGGCACATAGGAACTTCTCTGGTGTTTCCCACAGGAAAGCCATCCAAGGAACACTGTGACACTGTTCTGAGAACAGAGCCATGGTTTCCATTAACGAGGCCCATAGATGAGCAACCTACCTGGAATTTTGTTGTTGGTGTGGCCTCCGGCCCATCAGGGAATCTTTGCCTGAGTTTCCCTGACATGAGGGTGTGATGTCTGCCCAACTTGGAGGCTGAAATAGAACCACCTTCCTCTCTTTCAGAATGGGACTATATCTGGTGCCATTGTATGTTGGAAATGTTTATTTCTTGATTTTGTAAGAGTTTTTCTTCAGTATCAGAAGAGAGTTTGGACATTTGAACAGTGTAGAAGCTGTTGTATCTCTGACAGTAGTCGAGTTAGACCAAATACATTTTCATCATGAGATGACCATGAGCCTATAGTGACCTGGGTCAGAATGTAGTTAATTGAATGAAAGCCTCACAGATAGGATGATGTATTTGAACAGTTATCTCTCCTTAGTGGCTTTTGGGTTCTTTAGTAGGAGGAGTCTTTCTGGATGATATTCCTTACTGGACATGGGATTTGCATGTTTCTTTCCTCCGGCCATTTCCTGTTTGTGTCCTGCTTTCATGACATCATCATTATAGATGGTATCATATGTCATATAAGATACAGTTGAAGTGATTGCTAAACAATAGTATAAACTGTTTTCCTAGCTTGATTTTTTTTTTAATTCATTGATTTTATTTTTGAAGACAAAGTTTCTCTGTGTAGACCTGGCTGTCCTGAAAGTAGGTCTGTAGACCAGGCTGCCCTGAACTCAGAGATCCACATGACTCTGGCTCCTGTGTGCTGGGATTAAAAGTGGGCCAGCATGCTTTTTTTTTGTTTGTTTGTTTTGTTTTCTTTTGTTTCTTTGTTTGGCTGATGGGCCTGAAATATAGGTTTTTGTACATAGCAAACATATGCTTTTGTGCCGAGCTTCTTCCTCATCTTGAGTTTTGAAATTTGGCTGAGGGTACCGTTCTCTTTCTCAGGATAGCGTGTATTCATGGTGTTAATACTGCTTGAGCCTTCTGAGTCATTGGATTGCAGGTGTGTGACATTCTTACCTATTGCTTGTTTTGAATTCTTTTGAATGGATATGAGTCTTTTGCCTGTATGTATAGATATGCACCACATGTGTGCCTGCTCCTCACAGTAGTTGGAAGATGGCCTCAGAACCCCTGAACTTGGAGGTACTGTTTTGAGCCCCCATGTAATTACTGGCAATTGAGAGCACCTATCTGCAAGACCAGCAAGAGCTGCTAACTGCTGAGCTACCTCTTCTGCAGTATGATGCTCATGTATGATCAACATGTACATTGCCAGTGTTTTCATCTGTCCATTTGTAAATGGTTAAACATGCGTTCCCTCATAGTAAGATCTTATTAATGTTGTAGTTTAGATGGGAACACTTCAGGTTTCTGGAAGATGAATACTGAACTGGAGTGAATGTGTAACTCTTTGTAGAAACTTCAATATAAACCTCTAAATTCTCTCTACCTTATTAATATATACTTCTGGCACTCCTGGAACTTACAACATAGACCAGGCTGGCATCCAACTCAATGAGATACACCTGTGTCTGCCTCTTGAATGCTGGTATTAAAGTCATGAACCAGTACACCTGGCTTTCCCATCTTCTTTGTAGTTTGTAATTCTTCATACAATTTCTCTGCTGGGTATTCAGTACCAGTGATCTGTTTGCCTGTCTCTTTTTATGTATGTTAGTTGGAATTTCTCTTTGAAGGCTATATCCTATTCGAAGGGTGAATAAATGACAGAGGTGAACTGCCTATTTAGTTTTCTTCTAGAGTGATGTGGTGATTACATTAGAAGGTTGGTCATGAAAGAAGTGTGGGAAGCACAAGAATTCTATGACTATATTGTCAAAGAATTATACATTTACAATGTTATCACTATCACACTTTCTGTTGTACTCTTGTATGGGATATTTTAGAATGCAGTGACGTATGATGACGTGCATATCGACTTTTCTCGGGAAGAATGGGCTTTGCTGAATCCTTCCCAGAAGAATCTCTACAAAGATGTGATGTTGGAGACTTACTGGAACCTCACTGTTATAGGTAAGACTGAATTTTTTCTCATGTTCCAAAATAAAGCGCCACCTCTTCTTGGCTATTGATCCTCTTCTAGAATTTTGATTGAGAAAGGAACAATGAGGTAAATATATCAAGCATGATTTTAAGGCGAACTGAAGACTGTAACCTGCGTTTTGCACAATTTCTAATAATATATCATACATTTTTTTGTTCTATGTTTTAGGTAACAATTGCAAAGATCGTAATATTGAAGAACATTGCCAAACTTCCCAAAGACATGGAAGGTAATTTTCATGTGCAAGCTGTCATAAGTATTCCTGGAAGTTTTTAAGAAAAGCAACAGTGTAAATAAGGACAGCTTATAGTGTATTGATTATTAAATTCTCACATATTCGTGTATCTCAGTGTCAGATAGGTGATTTGTTTTCAAATCTAAGACAGAAGACAAGGAAACAATGCCTTAACTGTTATCATCATTTGAATCACAGCTCCATGAGCGCTATGCTGTAGATCTCCAAGTCCTTTTTGTTTCATACAGCTTAGATATCACAAGAGTTCTATACATTGAATAGGTGATAAGATTATGTCCAAAACCTTCTAATAAGCAAATAGTCAATAGTAAAGCTAGTGTTACTCATATATTTGTAGTGACTTTGCTAAGTTTAAGGAGATATCCAGTTTCTGAGAGTTGAGAAGGTTGTCATAGAGAAGCTTTAATTCCTATATCATGTGTCTATGAGGAACAGAAAGTCAATCTATGTGAGTGAAATGTGGGAACCTTTTATTTGTTAATATTTCTTTAATAGATTTATTATATGTCACTCTGGGTACAAATGTTATGAACATAGGAACATGGTGAGAGGCAACATACCTCTCTCTCTCAGAACAATGAGAATATATATAGTAGTATCTATGTTAAACAGTTTTGTTGAACGTTATACAAATTGACAATTTTTTCCCCAAATTCATTGGGAAAACACCAAAAAACGCATAGTCAGAAAAGCCCTATGAGTATTGGAATGTGTAAATACTTCTGTTTATCCTGGTTCACGTTGAAAATGTAGTTTGATCCACACTTTAGGAAAATTTATGAATGCAACAGTATGGTAAAGCGATGAGTTCTTGCCGTTCTCTTCAAGTATGTGAAGAATCTCATTAAAAGAAAAGATGCTGTAAATTAGCCATGTAATAAAGGGTCTTATTATCACAGGCATCATTAAACATACAAAATGAACACCTGTCAATGAAGGGGAATACCATGAGGGTAAATCTTAAGATCTGATCCCCCAAGGGCCTAAGCCCTGCCCTGAAAAAATGACAGACTCTGGATATCCACATTCTCCCTTGGGAATGGAGAGGTGATTGGGTGGGGTTTGGTGGGGCAGGTGGGGGTCGGACGAGGGGAGAGATAGGGAGCTGGGATAGACAGGTAAAACAAGCTTGTTGCTAATTGAAATAAAAAATTCTGAGTCCTCTTTACAATTACACCCAATTGTAAAATGAATTCATACACATACACAGATTCATCAGTGGTAAAGCTTTTACATGTACCAAATATCTTTGCAGGTACAAAAGAAGTCATGTTGGAGAGAATCCCTCTGAATATACTCAATGTGTTAACGTCTTTGCATATCCCAGGCATGTTCAAAGACGTAAAGGAGTTGGTATTAGAAACAAAACCTGTGAATGTGATCAATGTGGTAAAGCTTTTACGCGCCAAAGTAGTCTTCAAATACATAAAAGAACGCATACTGGAGAGAAACCTTATGAGTGTAATCAATGTGGGAAAGCCTTCTCTTGTGCTTTTCTGCTTAGAAAACATAAGAGAACACATACTGGTGAGAAACCTTATGAATGTAATCATTGTGGTAAAGCCTTTTCACAGCGCAGCAATCTCCAAATCCATATCAGAACACATACTGGAGAGAAACCTTATGAATGCAATAAGTGTGGTAAAGCCTTTGCACGTTATAGTCATCTTCAAATACATGAACGAACTCATACTGGTGAGAAACCTCACAAATGTAATCAATGTGGTAGAGTCTTTTCAGAGCAAAGTAATCTCCGAATGCATGAAATAATACATACTGGAGTGAGAGCCTATGAATGTAATATATGTGGTAAAACTTATGCACACCAGAGTTATATTCGGATACATAAAAGAACACACACTAAAGAGAAACCCTATAAATGTGACCAGTGTGATAAAACATATGCACGTCACAATCATCTTCAAGCTCATAAAAGAACTCATACTGGAGAGAGACCATATGACTGCAGTCAATGTGGTAAAGCCTTTTCACAACAAAGTCATCTCCAAATACATATCAGAACACATACAGGAGAGAAACCCTACGAATGTACTGAATGTGGTAGAGCTTTTTCAAGTAGTGGACAGCTTAAACTACATAAAAGAACACATACTCGAGAGAAACCTTATGCATGTAATGAATGTGGGAAAGACTTTACATATATCGGTAGTCTCCAAATACATAAAAAAATACATACTGGAGAGAAACCTTACAAATGTAATCAGTGTGTTGAAGCCTTTGCAAAGCACAGTCATCTTCGAATTCATAGAAGAAAACATTGGAGAGAATCCCCGAAAATATAACCAATGTTATACGGCACATATCAGCAGTTTTCAAAATTATGAGAAAAATTCATACTTCTGGAAAAAGTTGCAGTGATCATGGTAAAGTTTTGCACTTACTTGTCCTTATGCCAGACAAAATCTTTTATTGTGTCATTGATATGTTAATGCCTTTGGCTATCAGAGTAGCATTTGAAGGCCTCAAAAAACTCATACTGAAGGCAACCTGAGCTTCAAGGATGTGGTAAGATCTTTAGCCTGCATACTTACATCCAGTTGCACAAGATTACTTATTCTGGAGAAAAAAAAATCTGACAAGTGTCCACAATCTGTTCAAGCATTACAATGTCCCTCTTATTATTTGTTACTCCAAACTCATGGATAAAAGCCCTCTGAATTTAAAATATAAGGTAACCCTTGTTGATTTCATGCTTTTCTTCGGTTACATGAAATAACTCATCGGGGATTAAATCTTTCTTAATTTGTATTAGTGCCTTATCTCTTGCTGTGATAAAAGATGTCTAAGTCACCTCATGAAAGAGTTTAGTTTGGCTCACGGTTCCAGATCAATGCAAGGTCACCATGTAAGTGCTTGGCAACAGGTGTCGTACATTGTCCCTAAAGCAGGAGACTAAGAACTCACATCCTCAGCCTTCAGCATGAAGCAGAGAGTGACAACTGGAAATGGTGTGTGATGCAAACTCTCAGGCCACCCCCAGTGACATATTTGTTCTAACAGAGCAGCATGCTTTAAGTCTTCCCAATGGACACCATCAATTGAGAAGGACTGATTGCTCTTCCTTGAAGCCCACGCACTTGTGTTTTGTGCATAAACCCATTCCAGATGAAGAATACCTCTGTAAGCATTTAAATGCCTCAACATCTGTTTTACAGGTGTGCATGCTTACACAAGGAAAAACATTTGGGAGTGAAAATTTGTTTAATTATGTGGTGTCAGTGTGTCTCTGCGTGGGTATGTGCATGGGCATGCTAGTATCTAAGGAGGTTAGACTTTTGGATCATCTTTTAACAGGAATTGTAAGAAGTTATCAAAAAACTGACCTTGGTCCTGGGAATGAACTTGTTATAACTAACTGCTCTGCCATATCTCTAGCCCTGTAAATATTATAAAGATTTTTAATAACATCTTGATATCAGGAAATATAGAAAAACCCTATTAATGTAAACGATTTTGTAAAGACTTTGGAAGTCATGGTTGTCATCCCTTTCAAGAAAAGAAATCTTGTTTCTTGTCTTTCATTGTAGCCTTGTAGTAAGTAAATAATTTACCATGTTCACTCAAGACTGGCCGTTGAGATCACAATATTTAGGGTTGATGTTAATGTGTGTCATGTGCTTGACCAATTAAGTTAGTGTAATTTACTAGTCCTAATTTTCCTTCTGTGCCTTCTGATCATCGTCTGTTGTGCTTTCACTGAGTGGTAGGTATGTTCCTTTTGCAATGAATAGAATGTGTTGCTCAGCATCTATGTGGTCCATTGTTCATTTAAATACCATGCAGAGTGTGAGCATACTTTTCATGTAAGTGTCTGTGAAAGAGTGTGGCTGTTGTTCCTGGGTTTGTTTTGCCTATTTTCACAAATTTCCTTGAGACGTTGTTTGTTATCCAGCCTGGCCTGGGTGTCAGTAATTAGTCAGGGATACAATTGAACTCATGATGCTCATAATTCCATGTCCAAGGGTAAATGATGCACCCTATTGCTTGCTCTTTTGTCAACAATGTTAGTGTTAAAGTGCTTAATGGATGAGAATATAAAGAGAAAATGTGTGAATCCAGTGCAGCATTTTCAACTATCTGGTAAAGATGGAATAAAGTAGGATAATCAGCAGTCAAATATATATTTCTCAATATAACTTGATGTGGTATGGATATGTAAATAGCTTTTGAAATTCCCTGTGTCTTATGTCACCATTAGTTATCTATTTGGCATGTCATGTTGAAGTACTGCCTTCTAAGGGAATTATCTGGAGTGCAAGCTGTAACAGCAATGAGATTTATTTATTTGGTTTTTAAAATTTTTTTTTTAAAACTTGGTTTCTCTGTGCAACAGTGCTGCTGTCCTTGAACTCACTCTGTAGACCATACTGGCCTCAAATGCACAGAGATCTGGCTACCTCTGCCTCTCAAGTGCTGGGATTAAAGTTTTGTACTACTACCACCTGAGATGTATTTTTTATAAAATCATTTCTGTTGTGTATGTGTGTGTGTAATTTGATTATGGGTTTTTGGTCATGATAGCTATGTGGAGCCCGGAAGATACCTTTGTGGGATCTAGTTTTGTCCATTTTCATACGGTGATCATGATGAGGTTACCAGCCTTGCACACTGCAGATGTTTCCTAGTGGGCCACCTTAGACATGCTCAAAGAAGATTAAGTGAAACTTTACATCTTGTAAATGTTCTTATCTTCTTTTGTGATTGTAAACTTAATTTCATCCAAGGAGAGTAAAACAGGACAATTTGAATAATAAATCCTATTTGTAAATGAAAATGATATACCACTATCTTTTATTAATTTATTTATGGAATGTGTTAGTTTACTTTGAGCACTAAATACCTGCTTATAACACTTTCTCAGACCCACATTTGAATCCTAGAGAATTTTTCTCAGTGGGTAAAGGTGGTTGCTACTAAACCTGATGTCCTGAGTTCTATCACTGGGAGCCCCATACGACTCCTACAAGGTTTTTTTCTTATTTCTATACTTGGGCTGTGTCATGTACAAACTCCCACACCACCACATACATAAATAGGTTTTAAACCCAAGCGACTCCCTGGGATTTATCTCTAGAGCTCCCATCTTGGAAGTAGTGGAGAAAGAAATCTGTAAGTTGTGTTCTCACTGCTGCATCCACACTAGGTGTATGTGAAGATGTGTACACAGACACCGTTGAAAGAATTTAAACGAATGAAATTGTTTGTAGTCTAGCAAATGAAGTTTGCTGGAACATCAGTGGGCAGAGCTAGCCACTGGTTAATCCTTGAGGTCTGAAGGTCTCTACAGACAGACTGGAAGTGATATGACTGAGCAGAGAGAGAAGTATATGTTGGGAGGAGACAGTAGCTTGGCTTCTTTTCCGTCTGGAGATTTCATAGAGGTAAGAACTCTAGTGGCTGGCTGCCATGCCTACTGCACTGCCTGTGTCCAAGAATGTGCAGAGGGTGTTGGGATTCACACAGACCAGTCGGTGGTGCGAAGAAAACTTTAAACAGGCCCCAAGAAGGCTCAAGAAAACTTCCCAAGAAAGGCTTCCCTCAAGAAAAGCTTCTGCTCCAGAAAAACTTTCTCTTCTCCCTGGCTGGTTATATGCCCCTGACACCTGAGGTTAGGAAGAGGCAAGGAGGCTAGCCATTGGAAAGATCAAAGTCAGGGTGTTCTAGTGAAGGAGCCCTTATTGTGAACTTATTGCTCCGGTAAACATTTCTTAGGGCACTGGATTGTTTTTAGTAAACATTGTCTTACAACTGCCTGCTCCCAGGCTGTTGGGAAGTGAGCCTCCGGCCAAGGTCTTTTGTTCCTACAGCTGGCTGTTTTGCTTCTCTGATCTTTTACCTTTCACCCCCTAATATCTGACTCTGTGTTTTTATTTTTAAGAACAATTAGAACTCTTGCTTCAATATGAAATGATTGTTATTTCAAGAAGTATTACTTTTATTCAAAACATTGATGTTTCCTTTATAAAATTTTTTCTTGTTGTTTTGTTTTTCATGTCAGGGTTTCTCAGTATTGTTTTGGAGGCTGTCCAGGAACTAGCTCTGTAGACCAGACTGGCCTCGAACTCACAAAGATCTGCTTGCCTCTCGTCCCATGTGCTGGGATTAAAGGCATGCACCACCAACACCCTGCCTCCTTTTAAAATCTTATTTCATCCTTTAATTCTCTGTTTCACGACACATCATTTTAAAAGCATCACAGCTGAGTTTAGCGGTACATGCCTGTTATCTCAGCGCTTGGGAGACAGTGGCAGTTCATTCTCTGACTTTGAGGTTAGCTTGGTCCCCATAGTGAATGAGAGAGACTCCCTGCCTCAAAAAACTTCCAAAAAGAAAAAGCATATTTCAAATTATAGAGAAGTCCCCTAATATAATCTGACTGGGCTCTTAAGTGGATTAAACAAAATCTTTTGTTATCTTTATTCATATTAAGAGAACCACGTTAATAATGAAAACAAGCAACAATGTGGAGAGTCCATTCAAGGGACGTATAGAAAGCCACTGAGTCCTTCGACAACCATCTAGTGAGGACTTTCATCACTTTCAATGGTGGTAGACAGAGGAGTAGTTGAGCCTATTTATCTTCTGAATTATAATGACATATGTGCAACCTGGAGAGTTTGCTCAATAGCATTGCTTAGCTGGTGAGCCATCTATTCAGCCACATGGACCTGTCATTATAGCAGTAAGTTGTGAATGGGTGATACTGAATTCATCTTTCCCTCAGCCCTGATCAATCAAAAGAAATACAGGATAGACAACATTAGAAACTTACTTAGACTTGGTGCTTTAAAAATTTCCCATGCCCAAATATCCACAAAGTAAGGTAAGAATACAACAATGATCAGGACAGAAACTGACAGTGCAAGTCTTTATGAAGTGGCTGCCTGCTTGACCAGAGCTACAAGACTGAGGTCTCTCAAATGTGGTAAGTAGGCAGCAATGGCCCCCCGCCAGGACACCTATCAGGTGTTTATGCCTCCTCTAAGGAGAGAAAAGGAACTTGCAGGCATGAAGGCTGACTTGTCTGAACGGGATCCCATTCAGCTTCCCTGATGCCTTCAAAACCTTCAGTTAGGAACCCTGAAAGCTGGTGAATCCACATGGCATCTGGGTTGTCAGAACATACTGAGACTTAAAAGGAAGTCATTGTAAATCTGGGGCAAGTCAGTGATTACAGTGAGCTGTGGAGTTTATAGGAAGTGTTAGGTAGGGAGCTTCGGGAGTGAAAGCTAATGGATCAAATGAGCAGAGCAATCTTTGTGAGTAGCGTGGGACAAGCTGGCTCCTATGTACTCTCTGTATCCACTCAGCTGTGGTGGATCAGCCTCCATGTCTTGTACGTTGGTGGAGCACGCCTTTAATCCCAACACTCACGAGTCGGAGGCTTGCGGATCTCCGTGAGTTCGAGACCGGCCTCATCTACAAGAGCTAGTTCTACGCCAACCTCCACAGCCACAGAGAAACCCTGTCTCGAAAAACAAAAAACAAAACAAAACAAAAGTCTCATATGAATCCCTGGCTGGACTGGAACTGACTATAGAGACTAGGCTGTCTTAGAATGTCAGAGACATTTGCCTACCTTGACTCCAGAGTGCCTTCCTGCCTGCGTTATAGGTAGCCACATCACCACTGAATAAATTGGTTCTTTTATTAGTATAATAAGGATGAGTCACTGAGCCTTGCTTGTTAGTGTATCCAGGATACAGGCTTTGGGAATAACAGAAGAAAGCTCCTATAACACACAGCCCTCCTGCTTTAAGTCCACTGTCTTCCAACTATGGACAATAATGGGCTTTGTTTATCATTGAGTCTGTTGTAACTCATCGAGGGATCTGGGCAGAATTCTGTCCTTATTCCACAGATGATGAAACCCAGGGTCACAGAGACAAGTGGTTTTTGAGCACAGTAAAGTGTAATTGCTCATCTTACTGATCATATCATTCTTTTTTGGTAATTAAATTCATTCATTTCTTTTATGTCCTGACTGCAGTTTTCCTTCCTTCCTCTCCTGCCATCCACCCCCTACATCTCTGACTCCTAACCACTCCTCTGTTTCTGTTCAGAAATTGGCAGGGCTCCCATGGGTGTCCACAAAGCATGGCATGCCAAGTTGAGGTAGGACCAATTTCCTCCATTTGTGTTAAGGCTGGGCAAGGCAACCTACTATCTGAAATAGGTTCCTGGAAGCCACACAAAGTGTTAGGTACAGATCCCACTTCCACCACTAGGAGTCCCACAAATAGATCAAGCTACACAACTGTCACACAATATAAGAGGTTGGTCCCATGCATGTTCCCTAACTGTTGGTCCAGATTCATTGGTTTACTTTTAGTTAGATGAGTTGTTTCTGTGGGTTTTCTTGTGATGACTTTGACTGTCCTGGCTCATACAATCATTCCTTCTCTTCAAGAAGATTCACTGAACTCCGATCAGTGCTTGGCTGTGGACTTCTGTATCTGTTTCCATCAGCCACTGGTTGAAGGTTCTCTGATGACAATTAGGGTAGTTACCAATCTGATTACAATGTATAGCCACTTCAGGCTACCTATGCACTATTTCTAGGAATCTTAGCTGGCATCATCCCTGTAATTTTGTCAAAGTTTCCCTCGTACCAGATTTCTATCTCACACCGTAAGGCCCCAGGCTCAAGATGCCTCTTTCATTGCCTTCCTGTTCCATCTACTCCCTCAGGCTGCCACACGTTCTCATTCCAGTCATCCCCCAGTCTAGCCAGGATGTCTCTTCTGTTTCTCCTTCCCTTCCATGCGAGTCCCCTTGTGCCCTCCTTTTTACTTAGCCTCTCTAGGACTATGGAGTGTGTGTATCATGGTTTCCCTTTACAACTAATGTCCATTTATGAATGAGTGCATGTGTGTCTTTCTGGGTCTGGATTACTATACTCAGGATGATTTCTTTCTAGTTCAGTTTGCCTTCAAAATTTCAGTTTCTCACTGTTTTTAACAGCTTCATAATACAAAATTGTGTAAATGCACCCCATTTCTTCATACATTCTTTGGTTAAAGGGCATCTATGTTGTTTCCAGTTTCTGGTTGTTATGAGTAATGCTGTGAACATAGTTGAGCAGGTGCTCTTGTGGAATGAATGAATATCCTTTGGCCATATGCCCAAGAGTGGTATAACTGTGTCTTGTGGTATATTGGCTCCCAATTTTCTGAGACCTCCATACTTACTTCCAAGTGGCTGTACAAGTTTGCATTTCCACCAGCAGGGAAGCAGTGTTTTCCTTTTTCTGCATCGTCTTTAGCATAAGCTGTCATTAGAGTTTTGATCTTAGCTAATCTGATAGGTGTAAGATGGTATCTCAAAGTGATTTTGATTTGCATTTCCCTGATGGTTAAGGATGTTTAACAGTTTTTAAGTGTGTCTCAGCCATTTGAAATTCTTTTGTTGAGAATTTTCTGTTTAGATCTGTACCCCATTTTTAATTGGATTATTTGGTTTGTTTATATCTAGTTTCTTGAGTTCTTTATATATTTTGGAGGTCAGTCCTCTGGCATATATAGGGGTGGTGAAGATCTAGTACCATTCTATATATGTCTTATTTTGTCTTACTGACAGTGTCCTTTGCCGTTCAGTTTCAGGATGTCCCAGTTATTAATTGCCAATCTGAGTGTGTGTGTTACTGGTGTCCTATCCAGGAATTTGTCTCCTGGGCCAATGCATCCAATGTTACTTTCCAGTGTATCCGTTTGTGTGTAACTCTATTTATGTTGTGGTCTTTGATCTTCTTGGACTTGAGTTTTTCAGGGCAAGAGATATAGCTCTATCTGCATTCTTCTGTATGCCAGTATCCAGTTATGCCAGCACGGTTTGTTGAAGATGCTTTCTTTCTTCCTTTATATATTTGTGGCATCTTTGTCAAAAATTGAGTGTCCCTAAGTCCGTGGATCAGGATGGTCAATTTTATTCCATTCATCCACCTGTCTTTTTTAATGCTGATACCATGTGGTTTTTAGTACTGTAACTCAGTAGTGGAGCCTCAAATCAGGGATGATGATTCCTCTGGAAGTTCTTTTATTGTACAGCATTGTTTTAGCTATCCTAGGTTTTATTATTATTTCCACATGTACTTGATTATTGTTTTTTCAAGGTCTGTAAAGAATTGTGTTATAATTTTGATGGGGATTGCATTGGATGTGTAGATTACTTTTGATAAAATGACCATTTTTACTATGTTAATCCTATTGAATCATGAGCATGGGGGATCTTTCCATCTTCTGATAGCTTCTCTAATTTCTTTCTTCAAAGGTGTGATGTTCTTGTAGGTTAGATGTTTTTCTTTGGTTAGCATTATCCCAAGACATTTAACGTTTTATCATTGTGTAGGTTGTTGTTTCCCTAATTTCTTTCTCAGCCCGTTCCTTGTTTGTATATAGGAGAGCTACTGATTTTGTTTTTTTTTTTTTTTTTTTTTTTTTTTTTGAGACAGGGTTTCTCTGTATTGTTTTGGAGGCTATCGGTCCAGCCCAGCCTCGAACTCACAGAGTTCCGCCTGCCTCTGCCTCCCGAGTGCTGGGATTAAAGGCGTGCGCCACCACCGCCCGGCCTGATTTTGTTTTTTGAGTTAATCTTGTATCCAGCCATTTTACTGAAGGTGTTTATCAGCTATAGGAGTTCCCTGATAGAAGTTTTGAGGTCACTTATATATACTATCATGTCATGTATGATATAATGGTGCTTTGACTGTTTACTTTACAATTTGTATCCCCTTTATCTTCCTTAATTTTCTTATCACTTTAGCAAAACTTCAAGTACAATATTGAATAGCTATGGAGAGAATGGACAGCCCTGTCCTGTGCCTGATTTTTGTGGAATTTCTTTGAGTTTCTCTCCGTTTCATTTGAAGTTGGAAGTTGACTTGCTGTACTGAGCTTTTATTATGTTTAGGTATGTTCCTTGTATGCCTTATCTCGCCAAGACTTTTATCATGAAGGTGCATTGAATTTTGTCAAAGACTTTTCAGCATCTAATGAGATGATCATGTAGTTTTTTTTCTTTTAGTTTGTTTAGATGGTGGATTACATTAATAGATTTTCCTATATTGAACCACCCGTCATTCTAGATAAAGTTGAGGCCAGGCCTTTAATTATGATACTTAGAAAGTGGAGGCAGGAATTTGAGAATTGCAAAGTCACTCAAGGTGAAAATGGCCAATGTGAGACCAACAGATCAAAGGGAGACTGTGATTGGCTCAGGCCAGTATCTGTAGTCTTCACCCTAGTTCCGGATTTTCAGGGCTATGGCTCCAGCAAGTGTCAGCTGTGGTATTTACACTCCAGGTTTTCTGTTTAGAAAATGTTTCCTGTCCAAGGCATTCCAGGTTATTTCAGGTTCAGAATCTTTTTGTTCATTGATGACTATATTTCTCCTGAATGTGGGAGAATTAGACTAAGGCAGACATGAGATCCTTAAATACTTATCCAGTTCAGTGTGTTCAGCTGTGAATCAATATACACACAGCCAACAGAAATGGAATCAACAGGTTTTATTCATGTATTTGTGCATTCGTATTCACACACATTGGACAAGGAAAGAATTACAAGGAAATAATTTGGAAATGGAGGGAGAGAGTCCAAGGAAGGGAGAAAGTGATGTAGTATATTTTAATCACAATGTATTAAAATACATTTTAGATGAAAAACCATCTAGAAGCCAGGGGTGGTGGCCCACGTCTTTAATCCCAGCATTCAGCAGTCTGAGGCAGGTGAATCTCTGAGTTGGAAGACAGCCTGGTCTACAAATTGAGCTCAAGGATAGCCATGGCTGTTACACAGAGAAACTGTCTCAAGCAGGCAAGCAAGCAAACAAGCAAAGCAGCTAGAGAGAGAGAGATGGCTTCTCACCAAAGAGCCCTGGACATTGTTAGAGGACATAGGTTCTATTGCTCACTATCTCCTGCTCCAAGGAATCTGATGCCCTCTTCTGGCCTCCGCAAGTACCACCCGTATACAGTAATGTCAGTCTTGAGACAGTCAACAGGCAAGGCTATGTAAACTCAATTCTGTCTTGTCCTGCATGGGAACAATTGTAGATTTCCTCTGAGCCAGCATGTTCAGAGGCCAAAGCAGGTTTATTCTGAGGTTGGAATAGCTCAGAAATGCTATTTGTTCATTTAAGATTAGCATCCACAGTGTTGATAGGTGACTTTTCTGATTTTTTTAAATTTGTGTTCTCTGTCCCTTTCTATGTGTGAGAATTGTGGCATAGATACATTTTAAATGTATTTTTAGATCATATGATATGATCTGTTTACCTGTGATCTAAAAGGTGAATTTGCTCTGTAAATCTCATTCTGGCTAGGTGGCTAGACTTGCAGTCTCGGTCCCTATTGAAATTCTTTAAAGTACAACCTGGGCCTGAACCTTAAGGATAACAGCACATGTGGAATGTACAATGTATTCTTGCCTGGCTCCTCTTGTAGCATTATCCACAGCTGGATACACACTGTTATGAAAGAGATTTCTGTTCATTAAAGTTCTAAGTGTTCTTAGAAGTGGAATGTGTTCTTCTTGAGAAGGCATAGTAAACTTTCCCCCCACTTTAAAATTTAAATTAGGAACAAGTTTGCTTTACATGTCAATCCCAACTGCCTCTTCTTCCCCTACACCAACACCCCCATATCTGCCCCCAAAACTTCACCCCATTTCCCCTCTGCTCTCCAGGGAGGGTGAGACACTCCATGGGAGATCTCCAATGTCTGTCATATCATCCTGGGCAGGGCCTAGGCCCTCCCCCATGTGTCCAGGCTGCAGGAGCATCCCTCCATATGGAATGGGTTCCCAAAGTCTATTTGTACACCGGGAAGGAATACTGATCTACTACCTGAGTCTGCACAGATGCCGAGGCCTCTTCACTGACACACACGCTCAGGGGGTCTGGAACAGTCCCATGCTTGTCTCTCAGCCATCAGTCTGGGGCTCATGAGCTCCCCCTTGTTCAGGTCAGCTGTTCCTGTGGGTTTCTGTAGATGAATTGAATTCCCTGGCCAGCAGTTAAGCAGGTGAAATCACAGCACAGAATGGGATGAGCAAGAAGGAAGGTAAAGGCTTGCCTGCTGTGACAGTCCTTGCTGTCAACTGTGAGTAGTGAGTAATCAATTAGAGATGATCAGTAGATATCCTGATGGCCATTGCTTGGATCCACACACCAGTCAATCAAGAATCTGGATAAAGAGCTGAACTTTCATGAACTGAATCACTCGCATTAACTAGTCCATCCCAATCAGATCTGGGTAAGATGCTGTGGTCCTGTCCTACACAGATGTTATTTTACTGGTTGAATATGTACAACCCAAGAGAAGCAGTGTGAGTAACACTTGCTGTGCTCTAATATAAATCTCTGGTCTCTGGAGCACGTGGCCATAAAGCCTGATTCAATTTTTAAACTAACTTTTTGGCATATAATTATATCATTTCCACCATCTCTTTCCTAACCCTAAAGCCTTCCCATAAACTCCCCATTGTTTTCTATTTCATAGCCTCTCTTTTTTTGTTGTTGTTGTTTGTATGTTTTTGTTTTTTACGAGACAGGGTTTCTCTATATTGTTTTGGAGGCTGTCGGTCTAGCCTGGCCTGGAACTCACAGAGATCCGCCTGCCTCTGCCTCCCGAGTGCTGGGATTAAAGGCATGGGCCACCACTGCCCGGCATTATAGCCTGTCTTTAACATCAGTTACACAGTAGTAACAGTTACTATTTGAATGTGACCCATGTTGCAGATTTCCCCGTTATGAAGCAAAGGGTTGGCTGCACTGGATTTTGAGTGTATAATGGAATGTCCCACAAAGGACTCTCCCTTGGAAGAGGAAGTGGTAGGAGATGCGGGAAGGATTTTTTTCTAAAATACAAATTTCCCAGTCTAGGGCCGTCTGTGACCCTAGGGTGGAAGGGCAGAGCTGGGAAGGCCGCTCCTGGCTTTGCCATTTGATCTCTTCTTATTCAATAAGAGATGTCGAGCCCATGTGAGTGATGCTTATACTAACTACTAAACTTGTCTGCTAACAGGAACTGCAACAAAGGCCATTTCTGGAATACAACTTGTGTGTCAGGACCCTGGGGAAACACTTCCTGAATGATTTCCCCTCAATGATGCCAGTTTCTTCTTAATCATAGCTGGTTCTTTAGCCCCAGCTGAGCAGCATCTATAGACCCAGCAAAGCAATGGTTTCATTTATTGGTCCTGGTCTCTTCTTAATCACAGCTGATTATTAAGCTCCAGTTGATCAAACATCACAGTTTGTCTACACAAAAGTCCTTGTAAAGTCTCTGCTGCCCTCTGAAACTAGACACACCACGCCTCCTTCAACTGCACTGCCCTTAATATGTTATATTCCAAGACTGTACAGGATAGCTCACTGAGCTCTCAACACTCAATGGCTTTTCTTGTCTAAAGCCTCAAAGTCCTTCCCCAATCTTCCCCCAAACAACATGGCAAGGTCTGTCACAACATTAACCCACTTTGGGTATCAGCTTGTGTTTCTTAGGGCTACTATTGATGTGATGAAACACCATGATAAAAGTTACCTGGGGAGGAAAGGTTTTACTTGGATTTTACTTTCTCATCCTTGTACTTATTTCGTTGAATGAAACCAGCATAGAAACTCAAACAAAGATGGACCCAGGACACAGGATCCAATCCAGAGGCCATTGAAGTGTGCTGCTTACTGGCTTGTCACCACATCTTGTATACCTGATCTTATGGGGACATTTTCTTAACGGAGGTTCCTCCTTCTTTGATGATTAGCTTGTGTAATTTTGACATCAACCCAACCAGGACAGTATTTTTGGACACTACCTTCGTGGTTGGTGGCCAACAAGGACAGAAGAGCAAGTCATATGCCTATTAAATAGAGTTACAAATAGTCGTGGACTGACAATGACTCCAGTAGCCCTCCATAATGCTGTCACTTGTTTTTGGAGAAAAGGTCTTGCTTATAACCCAGGCTTGCCTACCCCTCATAGAGTACTCTGGTATCATTGTGGTCATACAAAGAATACAGTAGGCAATCATATTTTTAAAAAGTTATTATCTAGCCTGGCATTGGTGGCACACGCCTTTAATCCCAGCACTCGGGAGGCAGAGGCAGGTGGATCTCTGTGAGTTCGAGGCCCGCCTGGTCTACCAAGTGAGTTCCAGGACAGCCTGTAAAGCTACAGAGAAACCCTGTATGGAAAAACAACAAAAACAAAACAAAACAAAAAAAACAACTTGTGTTCTTGGGATCTGAAGAAGTTCTTTACAATGGCCCTCGCCCCAGATCTTACCAACTCTCCAAAGCATATTCGCAGGTTCAGTGAAGGAAATCTGTTTCTTTCACTATACATTAGGGCCTTTGAGAAATTTTGTAAGGCCTAGGGAGGGTTCTAAACTTGGTTTATCAAAATCTTCTGGAAGTTCTGCCCTTTGCATTTCTCATTCAGGTGTAAGTTACAGTTGCAGTTAATTTTGTGGTGCTTACAGATGGCATCTCATGTCGTGGGTAACACTGACTCCTCTGGTAAACTGTGATGTAGATAGTAGAATTGGTGATATAGAGGCTTTACCAATGCTTAGGAGATAATAAGTCCACAAAGTAGAATTTAGGAAAGGGAGAGCTGCCTCTACAATAGAAAGATAAGTAGTGTGCTAGCCCGGACTTTCAGAAATTGTGATACCAGGATCTACATGTTTGGTTACCTCTTATGTATACTGTTAGCGGTCACACATCTGTAGTAGAAAGTGCTGATTGGATGCTGCTTTCTCTGTAGTCAGCTGGGGCATCACAGTGTGAAGAGGGATTTCCTAGTTGTGTTGTATTGGATGCTGTACAAGTCAGTTTCATGAGGTTTTGCCAAGGACCACCCCAGTCCTGTTTGGGGGTCCCTGGGAAGAGGGTCCTTGAAGACAATGTGGGTAAGGATATGACGGTGACAAACAGACACAGAGGCAGTTTGAATCTGAGTATATTTTGCAGCTTCCAAGCAAGGATTTTTATACATAATGAAATGGATATTAAAATTCTTAGATGTGTTTAGTGAAGCGATCACAAATAGGACACATAACATCATTGTCATTTGGCACAGTAAAGCAGAAAATCATACAAGACTAATGGCGTATTTCCAAGAAAAGTTTAATAAATTTTTATGGTCAGTTATTGTTTAATATCTAGTACCTAATTCTTGTGAGTCTTCAAGGTGTAAATTTAAACTATTTTTTAAAAATTTCCCTTTATTTTATTATTTATATTTCTTTTTTAAAATTATTTTTATTTTAAATAGCTTGTTTTACATGTCAATCACAATTCCCTCTCCCTCCCCTCCTCCTGTACCCCCCCACCACCTCCAGCCTCCTACCCTGTTGCCAATTCCTTCCACATAGGGCATATCTAGAGTCTGTCATTTCACTCCATTGGTCTACCTGCCTATTTTGTGCCAATACCAAGCTGTTTTCAGGACTATAGCTCTATAATGGAGCTTAAATTTAGGGATGGTGATGCCTCCTGAAGTTCCATTATTATATAGGGTTGCTTTGGCTGACCTGGGCCTCTTGTTTTTCCATATAAAGTTGATTATTGTTCTTTCAAGGTCTGTGAAGAATTGTGCCAGAATTTTGATAGGAATTGCCTTGAATCTATAGACTGCTTTTGGCAAGATTGCCATTTTTATTATGTTGACCCTACCAATCCAAGAGCATGGGAGATCTTTCCATTTTCTGGTATCCTCTTTGATTTCTTTCTTTAAAGACTCAAAGTTCTTGATATACAGGTCTTTCACTTCGTTGGTTAAATTATCCCCAGATATTTGATGTTGTTTATGGCTATTGTAAAGGGTGATGTTTCTCTGATTTCTTTCTCAGTCACTTCATCATCTGTATATAATAGGGCCACTGATTTTTTTTTGAGTTTACCTTGTATCCTGCCACTTTGCTGAAGGTGTTTATCAGCCTTAGGAGTTCCCTTGCGGAGTTTTTCTGGTCACTTAAGTAAACTATCATACCATCTGCAAATAGTGAAAGCTTGACTTCTTCTTTTCCTATTTTGATGCTGTAACGATAAACAGCACACTTACTGAAAGTAAAACTAAGTATTTATTGTAGAAATTACTCATAAGATACCAAACAAATAACCCAGATGAGCCCAGTAGTTTTCCGCTGCCGAACTGGAAGCCGAAAGCTGGAAAAAAGAGACCAAGACTTCCATTGTTCAGTCTTTTATACCCCCATAACTCCCCTAGCCATGCCCAGAAGTGGGCCTGGCTAGTGACGTAGTTCACCACCTACGTCCATATATGTCTTTACGTCTGTTCGTATATGTCTTTAGTCATGCCTAAAGTGGGTGTGGTTAGCGGTGTGGTAAACCGCTCTTTTATTACCTCAACTGTATGCGCCTCTAGTAAGTCACAAGGTTAATGGCGGCATTGTTTTCCTCCTACACTATTTGTATCCCCTTGATCTCCTTTTGTTGTCTTATTGCTGTAGCTAGAACTTCAAGTATAATATTGAAGAGATATGGAGAGAGTGGACAGCCTTGTCTTGTTCCTGAATTTAGAGGAATTGTGTTGAGTTTCTCTCCATTTAGTTTGATGTTAGCTGTTGGCTTACTGTATATTGCTTTTATTATGTTCAGGTATGTTCCTGTTATCCCTGATCTCTCTAGGACCTTTATCATGAAGGGGTGCTGGATTTTGTCAAAGGCTTTTTCAGCATCTAGTGAGATGTGGTTTTTGCAGTTTGTTTATATGGTGGATTACATTGATAGATTTTCTAATGTTGAACTATCCCTGCATTCCTGGGATGAAGCCTACTTGATCATGGTGGATGAAATTTCTGATATGTTCTTGAATCTGGTTTGCGAGTATTTTATTGAGTATTTTTGCATCGATGTTCACGAGGGAAATTGGTCTATAGTTCTCTTTCTTAGTTGTGTCTTTGTGTGGCTTGGGTATCAAGGTAATTGTAGCCTCGTAAAAAGAGTTTGGCAGTGAGCCTCCTGCTTCTATTGTGTGGAATACTTTGAGGAGTACTGGAATTAGCTCTTCTTTGAATTTCTGGTAGAATTCTGCACTGAAGCAATCTCGGCCTGGGCTTTTTTTGTTTGGGAGAATTTTGATGACTGCTTCTATTTCATTAAGGGTTATAGGTCTGTTTAGATTGTTTATCTTTTCTTGATTTAGTTTTGGCAAGTGATATCTATCCAGGAAATTGTCCATTTCCTTTAAATTTTCAAATTTTGTGGAGTATAGATTTTCAAAGTATGCCCTGATGATTCTCTGGATTTCCTCAGAGTCCGTTGTTATGTCCCCTTTTTCATTTCTGATTTTGTTAATTAGCATGCTCTCTCTCTCTGTCTTTTAGTTAGTTTGGACAGAGGTTTGTCCATTTTGTTGATTTTCTCAAAGAACCAACTCTTTGTTTCATTGATTCTTCTCAATGTTTTCCTGGTTTCTACTTGATTGATTTCAACCCTCAATTTGATTATTTCCTGGCGTCTGCTCCTCCTGGGTGAGTTTGCTTCTTTGTCCCGCGCTACTGTCTCGCCAGCAAGAACGACGCGGCACACTTAGGATCCTTCTGCAGAACAGCTTTAATGCATCTTGAGAGGGAGAGCATAAGCTTACAAAGCGGAGACCCGGGGAGCGAAAAGCCCAACCCTTATATAGCTCAGCAGTCCCCGCCTCGGACGTGTCATCTCCTGACTGGCTCCTGCTTGTCAGCCCATATGACGCCACGGGAGAGGCAGAGAGTGAGGGATAGAAAAGTAGCAGGCACATGCGCACCAAGGTTGTTTACTCCAACTGACAACGGGTGTCAGCGCCATCTTGTAACGGAAAATGTGGGGGCGGCTCCCCACATCTCCCCCTTTTTGTTTTAATAGCAAACAGGCTCTCCCAGGACATTAGAGGGTAGAGACAGTGGTTGAACTTCCCAAAGAACAAAATTAGTGAGACGTGTACGAAACCTATCCCTAGATTCATCAAAATCCGGGATGCTTCCGACCTGTCCTCTGCCTTTTTCTGGGAAAAGGGAAAAAATACAGCAGGTAACCCTTATGCAGGACAACATGTCTCTCAGAGGAAAATATCTCTCTGTGCGATGCCTTTGCTCAACACCCCTCTTGGGAGGCCAGACTAAACACTCTACCCTGTGCAATGAACCTAAGTTCCGGGTGTGCAGGAGCTGTTCAGTCGGCAGCCTATTGCTTAAGCATAGTCAACCAGATATTGGTTGACGCCCCTTGCTCGAGCGCAGTCAGTGCTTGTGCTGTGACCACCTTATCTCTTTTGTTTCGGGTTCTGAGCTTGCAGACCAGCCAGAGAATAAACACTATTCCGCAGCATAGGACTGCTCCAAACAATCCCACCCCCACCCATTCTTTGAAATATGAAACAGCTGAAGAAATCCACGAAGACAATCCCTCCATGAAGGACAGGTCAAGGCGGGTAGAATTAATCTGAACAATGGCGACCCTCAATTATAGGTCCAATTCATTGCGATTAGTGCCATCAATGTCAAGTTGTTCCTCTTTGTCACGGAAATGTCTCTCCATCCTTTTGCTCCATAAAGGTTCTGGTGAGTCATTCTGGGACCCAAAAGGGATTTTCTTCATTCTGTGGAAAAACACAAACAGCTCCCCTGGATCTTATTAGAATAGGATCCGGGCCTTTCCATTCATTAGTTAGCACATCTTTCCATTTTACAAATTCTTTGGGTCTTTGCGGATCCGAGCAATGCCTTGTTGCTGCATTTTGACCCTTATCATCCAGATTTTTAAAAATTCATAGTAAACAATGCCATGGCAATAGCCACTCTTGGTGTTGGGGGCAACTCCTTCATAATTCCCCCTTTTTGTTTTATTAGGTAAGACTTAAGTGTGCGATGTGCTCGCTCCACGATGCCTTGTCCCTGAGGATTGTAGGGCAGGCCTGTAGTATGTGTGACTTGCATTTGTGCAAGCTTCCAGTTCCTGAAAAGGGTATAATCCTTCTCCCCTTTTTTGTTTATCTTCTAATGTCCCTCTTGAGGACTGTAAGGGCTCCCCCTTATCCTTAAATTTACCGGGGGGGTTATCTTTCTTAGTTACAACCGGTTTCTTTTTACGTGCACCTTACCTCTCACTACACTACGCTTGGTTTCTGACATGCTAGAGGGATTGAGAGGAGCCATGATAAAAATAAACACCTGCGGCTCGAATGAAACAAAAGTCTCTTTTATCTACAAGAGACTAAAGCACACAGTCAGGCACTGCCGCTTATCCTAACAATTGTAACGATGTAACAATTGTAACACAGGCTCCAATCCAAAGTCCCAGAATAGCATACCTCTCCGAGCGTAGTTACCTGCAGTTCTGAATCCTCCTTGAATCCAAGGGGTCTCCGATGGTGCTGACGATGATGAGGTCTGAGTTCCCGGGTTTCGGCACCAGATGTCCCGCGCTACTGTCTCACCAGCAAGAACGACGCGGCACACTTAGGATCCTTCTGCTGAACAGCTTTAATGCATCTTGAGAGGGAGAGCATAAGCTTACAAAGCGGAGACCCGGGGAGCGAAAAGCCCAACCCTTATATAGCTCAGCAGTCCCCGCCTCGGACGTGTCATCTCCTGACTGGCTCCTGCTTGTCAGCCCATATGACGCCACGGGAGAGGCAGAGAGTGAGGGATAGAAAAGTAGCAGGCACATGCGCACCAAGGTTGTTTACTCCAACTGACAACGGGTGTCAGCGCCATCTTGTAACGGAAAATGTGGGGGCGGTTCCCCACACTTCTTTTTGTTCTAGAACATTCAGCTGTGCTATTAATTCTCTAGTATGACTGTTCTCCAGTTTCTTCAAGTGGTTACTTAGTGCTATGAACTTTCCTCTCAGCACTGCTTTCAAAGTGTCCCATAAGTTTGCGTATGTTGTGTCTTCATTCTCATTGAATTCCAGGAAGTCTTTAATTTCTTTTTTTATTTCTTCCTTTACCCAGGGATGGTGCAATTGTGCCTTGTTCAATTTCCATGAGTTTGTAGGGTTCTGCAATTTGTGTTATTGTTGAATTCTAATTTTAGTGCATGGTGGTCTGATAAGATACAGGGGTTTATTCCAATTTTTTTGTATCTGTGGAGATTTGCTATGCTTCCTATTATGTGGTCAATTTTAGAGAAGGTTCCATGTGGCACTGAGAAGAAGGTATATACTTTTGTGTTTGGGTGGAATGGTCTATAGATGTCTGTTAAACCCAGTTGGGTCATACTTTCTATTAGTTCTTTTGTTTCTTTGTTAAGTTTCTGTCTGGAGGTCCTGTCTAGCCTTGAGAGAGGAGTGTTGAAGTCTCCTACTATTAGTGTGTGAGATTTTATGTCCAATTTGATCTTTAGTAATGTTTCTTTCATGAATGTAAGTGCCTTTGTATTTGGGGTGCAGATGTTTAAAGTTGAGACTTCATCTTGATGAACTTTTCTTTTGATGAATATAAAATGTCCTTCTTCATCTCTTTTGATTGATTTTAATTTGAAGTCTAGTTTGTTAGATATTAGGATTGCTACACCCGCTTGTTTATTGGGACCATTTGATTGGAAAATCTTTTCCCAACCCTTTACTCTGAGATAATGTCTGTCTTTGACGTTGAGATGTGTTTCTTATATGCAGCAGAAGGATGGGTTCTGTCTTTATATCCATTCTGCTAGTCTGTGTCTTTTTATAGGAAAATTGAGGCCATTGACATTGAGGGGTATTAATGACCATTGATTGATGATTCTTGTTTGTGCTTTTATTGGTAGTGAAGTTATTTTGTATAGGTTCTCCTCCCTTTTTCTTTTGGTGTTTTGTAAAGTGGGATTATATATTGCCTGCGTCTTTGTGAGTGTAGTTATCTTCCTTGGATCTAGGTTTTCCTTCTAGCACTTTCTGTAGCGCTGGATTCATGGATACGTATTGTTTAAATCTGGCTTTGTCATGGAATATTTTGTTTTTTTCCATCTATGGTAATTGAAAGCTTTGCTGGATATAGTGGTCTGGGCTGGCATCCTTGATCCCTTAGCATTTGTAGGACATCTGTCTTGGATCTTCTGGCTTTCATTGTTTCCATTGAGAAGTCAGGTGTAATTCGGATAGGTCTGCCTTTATATGTTACTTGGCCTTTTTCTTTAGCGGCTCTTAATATTTTCTCTTTATTCTGTAGGTTTGATATTTTGGTTATTATATGGCGACGTGACTTCTTTTTCTGGTCCAGCCTATTTGGTGTTCTGTAAGATTCTTGTATTTTCATAGGCATATCCTTCTTTAGGTTAGGGAAGTTTTCGTCTATGATTTTGTTGAATATGTTTTCTGTACCTTTGAGCTGTATTTCCTCGCCTTCTATACCTATTATTCTCAGGTTTGGCTTCTTCACGTTGTCCCATATTTCCTGGATATTTTGTGTTAGGGATTTGTTGGTTTTGAGATTTTCTTTGGTTGACGACTCTATATTTTCTAATGAGTCTTCAACACCTGAGATTCTCTGTTCTATCTCTTGTATTCTATTGGTGATACTTGCATATGTAGTTCCTGATCGTTTACCCAGTTTTTCTATTTTCTGCATCCTCTCATTCTGTGTTTTCTTTATTGTTTCTATTTCAGCTTTCAATCCTTCAACTGTTTGAGTTGTTTCATTTGTTTGGTTGTTTTTTTCTTGGTACTCTTTAGATTCTTTGAGAGATTTGTTTACTTCTTGAATTTTTCCCCCATTTCATGGATTTTTTTGTTTGTTTTTTCTTCTATTTCTTTAAGGGATTTCCTCGTTTCTTCTTTGAGGGTCTCTATCATCTTCGTGAAATAATTTTTAAGTTTTGTCTCCTCTGCTTCGTCTATGTATTTCTTTTCGGCTCTTGCTGGTGTTGGTTCCCTAGATACTGCTGGAGTCATGTTGGTCTTTCTAGTGTGAGTGAGCTCTTATTCTGTCTTCTTCCCATCTCTTCTTCCAGTGGGTGCTGGTGGGCTCTTTCCATTTCCACTGGTCTCCTTCCTTCCTGAAGCTGAAGCTGGGGACGCTGACACTGAAGCTTAAGCTGAAGCTGTGGTCGTCGGAGGTTGGGGCCTGGAAGGGCTGATGTGTTTCCTGCGTGTGCGGGTCTTCTGGATGCCAGGAGCGGCCCCCGGAAGCTCGAGGGGATGGGTGTTGGGCGGAGGATGGGGAGTGTCCCTCTGGAGACCCAAGCTCACCTGAAGCTGGGATCGCCGGAGTTTGGGGCCTGGAAGGGCTGATGTCTTTCCTGTGTGGGTGTGTCTTCTGGATGCCAAATTTAAACTATTTTAATTCTTTTTTTTTAATTTAAGGCTTTATTTACCATACACCTAACCCCACTTCCGATGAAATTTTATTGTTAGGGAAGATTTTATCATAATGCTATTTTGTAATGTTTAAAGTAAAGCTCTGTTTTTTTCTGGAAATAAGGTCATGGCTACTGACCACCATCAAGGGATGGTTTCTTATCTAAATTTTGCACTTAAAATCTCAGCCTAGGCTATCAGGAATATCTCATGACTATAGAAAGAGAATAGAAGATAAACAGATAAATTGCCATGAAAGCTACGACTCAATATTTTGTTCTGGCCTAGAGTGCCACAACCAGTTCCAGGAGGCTTCCTTCTTTTGAGGTTTTCACCTCAGTCTGTGGTACTCGGCACACAGATTGTATTGGGGTTGGTGGTCAAGGTTTTCTGATTTCCTATTTTATTATATCTCCTACATGCACCCACTGAAAACCAAAAGCATGGTTATAGTAGGGATCCCATGTAATATATGACTGTCTAGTGGTTTCTCTAAGCTTTAGTTTAAGAGATCGTACCTAGGAAATATTAATCTATTACAATATCTTCAGAGTTACTATTCACCTTTCTTGTATTTAAATGTTGTTACTCACCACTATCTTAAGGAAAACAATTGGCACTCTTATATGATCAGCTGTGCCTTCTCACAAAGGATGACCACCACATGTGCTGAATATTGATATTCCATCAAAGAAGGAAGTAGTGAAGTGACAACCCCCATCCTCACACCCCGACATCCCTGTTTTAGCAGCCATGACAGTCTAACATGTGCTCACATGACCTTGCCTCTGTTGCCCTGGTCACTAGGAGGTCAGATGCCCTCCTGGTGTCATGGAACCAATCAGAAGTTAGGTGGTGGGGCTGTGCTTAAGGCTCTGGGTGTCCTTTACAGACAAGT
The DNA here is from genome assembly GCF_017639785.1 of Mesocricetus auratus. Lineage (NCBI taxonomy): Eukaryota > Metazoa > Chordata > Mammalia > Rodentia > Cricetidae > Mesocricetus > Mesocricetus auratus. The sequence goes on from NW_024429185.1 coordinate 3,648,682, forward strand.
GCACAACAGTGACATGCAGAGCATAGCAACCACCCTGGGAGGGCCTATGGGCCTTAACAACCAGTTGACCAATCAACATAGAGCTTGTCCTCTATGCCTAGAAGCCACCAATCCTCAGACTGTTGCATACCCCTAGATACTCACCTTACCCTGCCCTAGAAGATCCCTGCCTTGTACAAGGCTTCTAGGCATTTTTCTTCAGTCATAGGCCTCTGTGAATGGATGAATGCCTGAGCGCCTGAGCTAATGGGGTTAGCTCACTAAACATGCCCAGCAAGTTCCAGAAGTAAAGCATGTAATATACTATTTTTAGGGAGAGACAGGGCAGAATGAGTAGAAAGCTAATAAATTCTAGATATTAACTTTTTTCTAGGTCACTAGGGCATCTGACCTCCTAGTGACCAGGACAGCAGAGGCAAGGTCATGGAGCACAGGGTTTCTCTGTAGCTTTGGAGGATGTCCTGGAAGTCGCTCAGTAGACCAGGCAGGCCTCGAACAAACAGAGGTCCACCTGCCTCTGCCTCTCTAGTGCTGGGATTAAAGGCTTGTGCCACCAGCGCCCGGCCAACCCAAGTCTTTGTATGAATGATGCTCTGGTTATCAGTCTCCAGGCCATTGTGGAGTTGGTCTGTTGTGTTCTTGAGGTATCTTGTGTTCCTGTTGGGCAACATTGTCTGATCAGCTTCCTCTGGAGTCTGTAAAGTTCCTTTTAAAACTGAACCCGTTGGTTTACACAAACAAGACACTTGGCACAAATCTCCATCCAGCCCGGGATAGGTCGGCTTGGGGGTGGAAGTCAGAGCCCGGAACCATTGTGCTGAGTCCTTCAGCTCACTCATTCCTGTCACTCATGCCGCACTAGCCAATCAGAGCTCCAGCAGACGGAAAGATGGGCGGGCTTTTCTCGGTGCCTGGTCCCTGCTGCCCGTAGTTGTGGAGGAAAGCGGAAGTTGTCACGTGTTGTGCGCTGGGGATCCCGCTCCCGGGATCTGTGCCTAGAGCGCTGGTGAGCCAGGCAGTTGCACCTTAGTGAGTCCGCGGCTGCTGTCCCCAGGCTGGGAGGCGGAGCCGGCCATGGTGAGTGCTGGGCGTCTGTCCCCAGGCTGGGATCAGCGCCGGCAGAGCCGCGGGAGCGGGTGTGTTGGGTCCTCCGGGGCCGGGTAGGAGCAGCGGGCAGACTGAGAGCTCGGCGTGGTCCTGCCCGGTCCTTGCAGCTCACTGAGCCGGTGCCGCAGCCTCTGAAGAACTGTGCTCTCTGGGCTGCGTCTGTGCTTAGCACTGGGAGCGGGAACGCTTTGAAATTGCCCTGCTGTTGACGTCGTTGTGGAATGAGCGCGCCAGCGGTGCTTGTGTTGTCACTGTGGAAGGCAGATTTGCCAAACTCGGAGAGCCCCGGTCTCCCTAGTATTTTCCAGAACTTCTGCACGTTTAACGTTAACCCTCAGGTTTAGGATCATTCTGGAGTTAATGCTGTGGAGCTTGTAAACGGTGTCTCCTGTGCAGAGTAGCACTCACTTGCCCAATTCTCATGTAGAGGAGTAGAATTGATGGCAATAGAATTGATGGTAGGAGGGTTGACTCATTTTTTGTTTGTTTGTTTTGTTTTGTTTTTCGACAGGGCTTCTCTGTACAGCTCTGGCTGCCCTGGAACTCACTGTGTAGACCAGGCTGGCCTGGAACTCACAGAGATTCATTCACCTGCCTCTGCCTCCCGAGTGCTGGGATTAAAGGCATATGGCGCTCCACATCTTGCTGGATTTCTCAGTTCTTAGGAGTTATGCAAAGTAGAATTTGACTGTGGGAGGGCTGACTCCCAAATACACTAAAAGCAGACAGTATGCTGTCCATGCCTGTTAGAGATTAGTGTGATAAAATGTAAATGTCTGTTATCAGTGTTAATCAGCTATTAAACTACATTCCCATAACAAAGGAGACAACCTAGCCTAAATGCCCACCTCCCCATCAAAGAAAAGGCTTCTCAAGGACATGCTGCTCAAGGGGCCATTACAGAGTCACAGCCAACATTAAGTTATGGTGCATTCATTCTAGAATAGCTGCATCTCCAGTCCTTTTGAAAAGTGGTTTTGGTCTAAGGTCTCCTGTGTTGAGTGAGGTGGACCTGAACCCTGTCTGTAGCCCCACAGGCATTGCCCTTGCTAAGCCCCTGAGTAACCACACTGAATTCCTGGATTACAAGCCTGTAGTCCCACAGATTCTAAAATGACCAGTTTGAGTCACCTAGTGCACTGTCCATTGCAGTGACAGGACAAGGAACTGTGTGTGGAGCTTGGCTTCAAACCAGAAGAGGAGGAACAGTTACCGTGTACACTGCAGGGGAAAGAGACTAGGCTGTTTCAGACCACAGACTGAAGGTTAAGGCAGTGAGCTGCAGGGTGAGTGACTTTGTGTGGAATTTCCAGCATATGCTTCAGTGTGAATGAGACAGACAGAACTGGGGGAAGGTTCAGGGCTCATTCCAGTTAGTGAACTCCTATATGCAGATATGTGCAGATCTGGTTGATGCAGCTAAGTCAGCTCATATGCTTGAGACAATGGACATTGGCTGTAAACCTGTGTCACTTACAACTCCCAACCACTAACATTTGAAATGGGATGAAGTCATACAATGTCTTAATGGCATACTCTGTATCAGGGAAGTGCCAACTCTGTTTCAAAGTCAGTGTAGTCTAGTGCTCTTCCTTTTATTTTTAACAGTCTAAAAAGTCAACTATTGGTGATGTTTTTTAATTTATTTTTTAAGATAGGGTTTCTCTGTGGCTTTGGAGGCTGTCCTGGAACTTGCTCTTGTAGACTTGGCTGATCTGGAACTCAGAGAGATCCACCTGCCTCTGCCTCCTGAGTGGTGGGATAAAGGAGTGCACCACCACCTGAGCAGGTGTTGTTTTTATTTTAAGTTTTTTACTTATTTTACATACCAAACAGTTTCCCCTCCCACCTCTCCTCCTGTTCTCTCCCCCCTCCTCTTTTCTACCCCCTCATCCATTCCTCTGAAAGGGTTAGGGCTCCCATGGTCACTGTGAGTTAATTTTGTGGGAGTTGGGAAGTCTGTGTTCAATACATTTCTTTACACATAGAATCATAGGTAGTTGAGTTGGGCAGCATTGATCAAGACCCCACATTTCCTGGCTGCGTTGCATTTGGTCTTTTGAAAAGTTGGTTATATTTTCCTGCTTTTGCTCTTGGCATTTTCAGTCCATCCCCTTTATTCCTACATAAACCTTGTACACATTCTTGATTATTGTGGTAAATATAGAAGTCACATTGTGTCAATATGTGTACTATTTTTTAATAATCCCATTGATTATTCTGAGTGTTTGGAGTGAACTTTTCTGTGATAATTTTTTGGACATTGTCTCTGGATTTTATTCCATTTATGGTGCAAATCGACCACATACATCTCAACTTTGATGAATCATGTTCCCAGTGATCATTTATTTGCTTGGTTCATTTATGTTTTGTGGTTGTTGTTAGTCTGTGAAAGACTTAGTTTATTGAATAAAAAGTATCATGGGCTTGGGCAGGTGGCTCAGCATATCTCCTTCTTGGCTATGACCAGAGTTCAGCTCCCACCATCCCCTTTGGGAGGTGCATGACCACCTGGTCCTCTTGGTTCAGGGGTTCTGACACCCTCCTTTGTGGTGTGTAACCTGTACATACATGAAAGAGGTTCTCTTCAACACACAAACATACGGGTAAAAAGCAGGGATTAATTTGTTTTCAAAAGTGCTTGTGTCTTATAAAGCAGTTAGAGCAAAACAAGCTGCTTTTGGTGTATAACATGAGTCATACAATGTTTCTTCAAAATTCTGTTTTCTTGTATTTGGTTTGGAAAAGTTTTCCTTTCCTCCCTTTGATGCAGACTTACATCTAATTACCAATCATAGGAAAGTGACGTCATGAAAGAGAAGATAGATATGCCTAGTTATTATAACACAAGTTATGTTTTATTATGCTGATGGTCATCTCACAGGTTGACACTCTAAATTCCCAACTGTGGCCCTAAGCTTGTCTCCTCAAGGCTGCTCACATGAGTGATATACCTTAGCTGAAGGTAAGGTCTAGTCTCTAACAGAAGTCAAGGATTCAGGGGTTGGGATCCTGAGGTAGATTCTCTAGCGGATGGCCAGATCAAGGTGATCTCTCTCCATATGTACAGAGCAGATCCCTGCTTATATACTGTCCAGTGGGTGTCATGAGGTTCTAGAACTGTGTCTGGTTATTTGGGCTCAGTGATATCAATGGGTTCTAGTTATCAGGTACAGCCTTGGGTGTAGTGGGGTTCCCACCTAAGCTGTTTTTTACATAGGTACATGTTTGTTTTTTTTAAACATGTGCATTATATTGCATCCCCTGGTTCTTGATGTGCACACATTGCTGATGGGACTCATATAATAATTAATAACAATTTCATAGCAGCTTGTAAATTCAGACGTGAATGGGAAAACAAGACAGCATGCAATAAATATTCCAGTTAGTGATAGAGAAACAAATGCAGGAAAACAAATCTCAGGTAGTAAAACATACAATTATTAAACAAAATGGTCAAAACAGTGTAGACCTAAAGGATATTGGTATGATCCCTCTGACATACAGGTGTTTTCCCAAATTTATATTTTCTCCATAGTTGGTGTGCACCAAGTTGAAAACACATTCAGAAATGAAAGGAAATGCAACTAGTTTCAAACAAAAATGTAGTAAAGGTGGGGTCCCGGGGTGGAGCTGTAGGACTCTATGAGGTAAGACAAGCATAGTAAGGCGTTGTCCTTTTTTTGTTTTTGTTTTTTAGTTTTTTGTTTTTCAAGACAGGGTTTCTCTGTATTGTTTTGGAGGCTGTCCTGGAACTCACTATGTAGTCTAGGCTGGCCTCAAACTCACAGATATCCAACTGCCTCTGCCACAGGGGGTGCTGGGATTAAAGGCGTGTGCCATCAACTTCTGGCTTAGCATTGTCCTTATTTGATCAGTGTCAATTAGGATCACATGGTTGATTACCATGGTGTAGTTATGTCTTCTTTATTAGGAAAAGGACAACTAAGAGTCCAGTAAGCTTCGTTATTCGCTTCCAGTTTTGATTCCCAGTTTTCCATATCTTATATTATGACAAAGCAAATGGTGAACATGAAGCATCAGGAAGTCAGGTGAGTCTCCAGAGGCATCCATCTCTGGTCTATGACCAATGTGCATTGACTCTCTCTTTTACCAAATATGGCTATGACGTGGTGGGGCAGAAGCAAGAGTCTGGAATACAATATTCCTGGCCTAAGATGTCATCATGGAGATGAAACATTTTCTAAAGAAGCTTCTTTTTTACCACAGTTGCATAGGTGTGTCTGCCAGAATCATGCATTAATTTGTGGGGTCATGATCTATTGTAGCCATGGAATTCCCAGATTAACTTTCTTCCAGTATCAGGCATGAACCATAAACAAACTCATGTTTGTGGAAAAATATATTTTAAGGCACTATATAAAGCAGACACCATCAATCCATGCTGTACAGAAAAAGAATACCAGTGTCAAACAGAGGAACCAAAAGCCCTACCCTTAAAGTGACTAACTGATGAGTCTGTCTGGGTTGGGCAATGACCTTTGACTTCTGACAAGCTACAGGCTCTAGAAAAGCTGGTTCAGGAACAACTAAATGCTGGATATAATGAAGACTCTACCAGTCCTTGGAATTCTCCTGTGTTTGTTATTAAAAAGAAATCTGGAAAACGGAGAATGCTTACAGATCTGAGAGCCATCAATAAAATAATTCAGCCAAGTGGTTCTCGACAGCCTGAAATACCCTTGCCTTCTCTGATACCTAAAGAGTGGCGTATTATACTTATTGATTTAAAAGATTGTTTCTTCACTATACCTTTACAAGAAAGAGATGAATATAATTTAGCCTTCACAGTGCCTACTTAACAATAATTCTCAGTTGATCAAGAGATATCAATGGAAGGTTGTCCCACAGGGAATGATAAATAGCCCCACCCTGTGCCAATATTTTGTTCAAAAACTGCTGGAAATAATTTGTGAACAGTTTCCATAATGTATAAATTGCCATTATATGGATGATATATTGTTTTCTGGTTCTAAGGCAGAGACATTAGCAAAAATGTTTGAGGAAGTAAGGAAAGTTTTGTCTTGATGGGGGTTACAAATTGCCCTTGAAAAAAAAATACAAAGATGAGATTCTGTCAATTATTTAGGATATAAAATAGGTCTACAGAAAATTAGACCACGAAAAGTGCTGATCAAGAGAGGTTGATATCAGACTGGTAATGATCTTCTATAATTGCTGGGAGAGATTTCCCAGCTACAGACTATTATCAGAGTAGAAGCACATGATCTTAAACATTTGAAAAAGATGCTAAAAGGGGACAAGAACTTATATAGTCTAAGACTACAGGTGAAAAAGAATTAGAATGGGTAGAAGAGAGTACTTGAGGCACATGTGGACTGTGTGGATCTAACGCTTGACTGCATTCTGGTTATCTTATCATCTAGTGAATACCCTTCAGGGATTTTGATGAAGAGGGACGATAACATATTAGCATGGATATTTCTACCACATAAACAGAATAAAAAATTAAAAACATATATCGAAACCATTTCTGATTTGCTTTTTAAAAGGAAAATTAAGACTTCATCAACTGACAGTAATGGACCCAGCAGAAATTGTAGTACTTTAACTAATGAGTAAATTCCTCCTTATGGGAAGATAATGAATATACACAAAGAGCTTGCAGTGACTTTTTGGGAAGGATTAGCCACAATTATACCCAAAGTGAGAGAATAAAATTCATAAAGAAAATCATTTGGATCCTTCCCAAATCTTTCCACCACATGGGGCTAAGGTTATCAGTCCCAAGACCACTGTGGGCTTAGTCACCATGTATTACCCTTGTGAAACATGGTTTTTTAAAGCCTTTTCCTGAGTTGGTACTATTAATATTTCTTCTGACTTCACATAGATGTGTCAATTTTCTTGCATTTTCCCCCCTGTAATACTTCCCCTTGTTCTTAACAAGCTCAGTTGGCATAATTTATAGCTTGTGCAAGACCCCCCTGACCCAGCTTTTCTTTCTGCCAACTGTTATTCCTGTCTTTTCATCCTCTGGCAACTCCACCTCAGGACTTTATCACTGGGTTCTTATTCCAGTAATACCTTGCTGAGTAATCTCCCATCTGCCTAAATGGCTAGACTTGCTGTCCCTATTTAAATTATTCAAAGTGTAGCCTGATGGCTGACCCTAAAAGAAATGTAAGGATGATGGTATATGTGGAATACAAAATCTGTTCTGGGCTGGCTGGTCTTTGAGCATTAGCCAGAGATGGATACATGCTACTATTAAAGAGATTTTTCTTTATTAATGTCTTAAGTGTGTGTAGTGATGTTTCACTGTGAAGGCATACTAGTTCTAGAATTGCTGCACTTCCAACCCTGTATAAAAATGTTTCTGAGACAAGCTCTGTTCTCTCTCTCTCTCTCTCTCTCTCTCTCTCTCTCTCTCTCTCTCTCTCTCTCTCTCTCTCTCTCTCTGTCAGCCTCTTTTTCTCTCCTTTTTTTTTTCTGAGACACGGTTTCTTTGTGTTGCAGTCCTAGCTGTCCTGGAATAAGCTCTTGTAGACCAGGCTGGTCTCAAACTCACAGAGATCAGCCTGCCTCTGCCTCCTGCGTGTGTGCACTGTCAGGCCTGGCTAGACAAGCTTTCCTGTGTTCCTAGTCTGTTGTTCTCCAGGTCAGTGACTTGTTGTCTTCTATGTTACACTTCCAGAATATTTAAATGACTACCACTTCAGAGTTGTAAAATTATCCAGTTGAATCATGTTGTCAACTGTCCATTGCAGTAACAGGAAAAGGCTTTGCATGAGGAGCATGGCTTCTGCCTTCAGACCAGAATAGGAGGAATAGTTTACTCGGTACACCGAAGAGGAAAACAGGGTGGGCAACCAGCTGCTTGAGTCTCCATTATGAAAAGAACCTGATTGTGGCAGGGTCAGTAGTTTTGTATTTTCAAGCATGTATTAATTCATGTCATGTGACTGAAGACACACTAGAATGGTGGGCGTACAATTTGGGGAAAGTTAACTTGTTCCAATGAATATTGAATTTCCAATTAGGGAAGACTTCTATGCAGAAAGGCCAATGCTGCTTGACGCAGTTAAGTCGGTTCAGAGGTTTGAGACACAGACTGTTGAGTATAATTCTGTGTGTCAGGTTACAGATCTCAGCAGCTAATTTTTGCATATGAATATCAGTGTCTTATTAATGACTACTATTCCCTTTTCAATGCCAATATAGCTGTTTTTTAAATCTTAAACTATCTTTATAATTTAAACAAGTCAATTGTTGGCATTTTAAAATTTCAGTTTCGGTGCTGGAGAGATGGCTCATAGTTTAAGTGCACTGGCTGCGCTTCCGGAGGTCTTGAGCTCAATTCCCAGCAACCGCGTGGTGGCTCACAACCATGTATAAGGAGATCTGGTGACCTCTTCTGGCCCACAGGCATACATGCAGGCAAAACACTGTATTTTTAATAAATACATTTAAAAATTGTAAAATTTCATTTTCTTTTATAATTATTGTTTTAATTTAAATTAAAAGACAATCCTATTTTACATTCCACTCTCATTTCCTTCTTCCTCCCTTTCATTTTCCTTAAAGAACATTACTGTTCCAATATTTATTTGCTTCAATTTTCCCATGTCTCTTGGACATTAAGATTTTCATTCCTTTTTTTCAAGTGCTTTTGAGCATAGCAGTGTTTCCTGTAGCTTAGGCTTGCCTCACAGTATGTAATTGGGAATTAATTTGAAGGCACTTAATCCAGACTCTGAACTCTGGTGCCCCGAGTGCTGGAAAGACAGTCCTGCAACTCATTCCAGCCTGGACCTTGACTGGTCAGTTCGAAGGAAAAATAGGTCAGTAATGAGTGTCCTCCAGTCTCTCTCTGGCTTTTATTGGGGACTTACACGTGTAGAGGGATCTGGGATGAGTTGAGTTCACTGACCAACTCTGAAGGTGATGAGGGAACAGTGCAGAAAGGAGGCACAGGCTGTGCTTGTTATTGCCAGGGTGAAGTCATGTAATCAATTTTAGATGATCAATCAATGTCATGGTCGTCCATTTCTTGGGTACACAGATGACAAAAACCAAGAATCTGGATAAAGGACTGACCTCATCATTTACTCAAATTACTGCACTTAACACTAGTTCAACCCTAATAGAAGATTCTGGCAGAATGGTGTGACCCTCCTTAGCAATACTGTTATTTTCCTGGTTTAAGATGCTCAGCCTGAGAGAAAAGTGTGAGTAATTCTTGGTATACTTTCATATAAATCCATTGTTTCCTCACCCAACCTGTTTTCTAATATTTGCAGAGAGAGTGGGGGTGCACAGCATGAGTTCTGGCCACTGAGTCCGTGGAGTTTGAATTCGATTCCACTCTTGTCATTCTTGTTTAAGGGACCATGATAAATATTTGTAGATGTGTAGATGTAGATGTGTCAGGTCTCAGTTTTTCCTGGTGGTGCCATCTATGTTGTTAGTTTTATTATCATTTAATTATTTTGTTGTTTCTCTAGAAAATGATGGACCTTTACCAGCTGGTTTTTTTCAGAAAGTTTACTGAATTATGTTACAAGTTTCTTGTGGTTTGGTTGGTTTGAGAACTTTCTGTGATGGGAGAGTTTTAGTTTTTTCTTCTTGATGTTAGAGGCTTAGCCCTCCTCATTTCTAGGCATATCTGAGTTTTCCAGGTAGCTACCTTCATGTTTGGGGTTTGGCTGTTTAAGTGATTGATATGGCTAATACATTGGCTTTGGGCTTTTGAAACCTTCTCTTATGTTATTTTCTCTTTGTCTTGGCTTTAGCTGTAAGGATGAGGTAGCCTTGAGTCCTCTAAGGGAGCATCAATTTGTGGCATTCCCAGATCAGAATTTCTGGTCACCGTGTCTGTGAGAAATCCTGTTGGTTGATGATTGATGAGGGAAGGCTGTTGCAGTGAGAGAGGCAATATCCCTAAGCAAGTGGACCTGCGCTGGATCAGAGAGCTGGCTGAGCACAACACAGTGACCACACAAGAGAGAAAGCCAGGAAACAGTGCTTGCCCTGGGTTTTGCCTTCCATGGCTAGCTTGTGCTTGTATGCTAAGTTCCCACAATGATGGATTCTCATCTGGCAGAATTGGCAAACGAACACATTCATCACCCGAGGGCTTTGGTTAGACAATTTAACTACAGAAAGAAACAAGCAAGTTGAACAAATGTGGCACATCAAAAGTGATTTTGTTGCTGCAGAAGACCTGGGATTGATGGCTTTTGGAGGAATGCTGAGATATTAGAACTTCAGATGGCAAAAGCCATAGAAATCTGTACACAGAGCTTAATCAGCTTTTCTTGTAGGACTTGGAAGTGTAAGTGTTGAGAGTAACACAGGCAGTGGAGGTAGACAGGGTTTCAGTGGGAAATAGACTCCATGAAAACTTGCTAGAGGCTATTTGTATATTTTGGCCCTAAGTCTTTCTTCCTTCCTCTTTTCCTTGAGAAATTGACTAAGGCAGAATTAAAATGTAATGGGCTGATTTCTGAGACAAAATATTGATTCTGTTGGATGGTTATTAGTGATGACTCATTCGTGTCTACAGCGAAACAGGTGGGGCAGACAGAATGAAGTCTGGGTTGTAGAGAAACAGCACTGGGAAGCATCAGATGGCAGTCCAGTGTTGAACAGGCGGGGACATTCAAGAAGTTTTATTGCCATTAAAGAGGAGGCCCTTACTCTGTCAAGGAGGCCTATATAGGTGCCCTAAGGATAAAACTCCATTCAGCTAAACCTTCAATGCATGGAATGAGGAAGCAAAGTGATACCTAGTCCCAGGAAGCAACTTCATACAGAACCTGATGAAACTGGTCCAAGAGTGATAAGGTCCATCACACGCTAGAAGCCAAATTTGGGGTGTTCATCCATGTTGTACTGCTTCTGGAAGCTGGTTTTGAAAACAGATCTTTCTTGAAGGATGCAAATTGTAAATCTTCCTCTGTGATTTCAGTTCAGTGTTGGACCCATCTGTTTGGCAGAGTCATAAACCTAGTGAGGACACTGAGAGTTCCTTGCTCGAAACTGTGAAGATGAAGCCAGTATTGTATTTTGAGCCCATGGATGATGAGATACCTAGGGTGTGAGACATCTGCCGTGGAGAGCTGCATACTGGAAGTAGAAGTAACAAAAGAGAGATGTATGAAACATTTCAGGGATAGAGCTATGTAAACCATTGGAGAATGAAGCTCCACCTGTCTGAGAAAGAGCTACAGGATTTGGAGTTTTAGTCTTATCTTGGTTCAGTCTTCCCTCACTGTGTCCACATTGCTTTCTTTTCTTTTGTATGTCTATTTTTCTCTAATATGATACATCCCAGCTACAGTTTCCCAACCCTGTTGGGAGCTTGAAATCTGGCTGCAGGTGTAGCACCTGTTGCATCAGGGAGTCTCCCCCAAGTTGATGGCAGAGAAAAGTCCAAGAAAGGAATGGGAGAAGAATAGTGTGTGGGAGATCATGACAATGGGGGAGGTCTATGTGTGGGGATCATGAGAATGGGTAAGTCTGTGTGTGTATGGGATCATGAGAATGGGTAAGTCTGTGTGTGCGACCCCCCGGGAAAGGGACCCCCGACCCGCGGGGGTGAGATGATGAGGGTCGCTGCTAATTTAGTGGGCCTTCACGAGCAGATCCGATCTGGAAAGTGAACTTCAAGAGGTTAATGGAAACAGGCTCAAGACAACGTTCGCTGATCAAGAGCCTTTATTTTTTGGGGCGCGCTGGAATTTATAGAGGAAGGACCTCAGGGGGTGGTACAAGCATGTCAATCAAGTCTCAATTCAAATATACACCAAATACGGTAAAGACAAAGCTGTAATTTTCCATCAGTCATTAGTTGCATTCCACAAATGCTTGTCAGTGTAAGTCAGGTGCAGGAATTAGGGAGGGGTAGGAAGTATACAACAGAACACTTTAACCTTTTGTTAACAAAGACAATTACTCTGTAAGGGTACTTCCCTCTGGCTAGGCGGGTGGGCTGCCCTGTGTAAATTTAACTTTAATGGTTAGCCTTTTCCTTTGTCTCAAGGGCATGTGTGCTAGTAGTCACGTAGTCAGAAGGCCAAGAAACGGTTGACAGACTCCATTTTGTTCAAGGTTCTAGCAGTCCCCAACATGTGTGTGGGGGGGATCATGAGAATGGGTAGGTCTATCTGTGTGTGGGATCATGAGAATGGGTAAGTCTGTGTGTGGGAGGGATCATGTGAATGTCGGTGGTCTATGTGTGTGGGATCATGAGAAAGGGGGAGGTCTATGTCAGGTGGCCTGCATGGACTTCTGACAGCTAATGTGTCTTCTGTTTGAGCAGGGCAGCTCTGCCCAGGTTGGGGCTATGTCACAAAGATGAGGGTTGAAGTGGTCGTGGGGATAGTGGAAGAGTGGCTGGGGTTCTGAGGTCTTCTTCCAGTAGATTCGAGGGTCCTAAGAACAAAGATGTGACACGGGCATAATTGAAGACGTGACCACCAATTTTGTTGTTCAAGAGATTGCCCCGAGTAGCTTGAGTCTCTCTGTATTTATTTCATTTGAAAGTCATAATGCTTACAATTTCAGTTTTAGTTCTTCATTTTTTTTCCAGGAAGGCAGACAATAATTCACTGAAGTTTAGTCAGAAGTTTCTTTCTTACAGGCTTTATTTTCCTTTGGCAGACATTTTAGCCTTATGACCACAGTTAAGCACATCTCAGCGGTCCTTGTGGTTAGCACACCTAGCTGGCAGCCTATGCAACCAAAGAGCTTGACAATTGTTACCTGAATGTACTCTGTCCTGCATAATCATAGCCAAGTTTAGGAATTCAGTATGTTGGCACAGGAGTTGTTGACTGTTGGCCAGCCTCTCCTGTTTTCTTTTTTCCTTCCTTCCTTCCTTCCTTCCTTCCTTCCTTCCTTCCTTCCTTCCTTCCTTCCTTCCTTCCTTCCTTCTTTTTCCCCAAGGTGACCTTACTTAAAAAAAAAATATATATATACATATATAATTTTTTTATTTTTAAATTTAAATTTAATTTAGAAGCAAAGTCTCTTCACATGTCAATTCCAGGTCCCTCTCCCTTTCCCTCGCCTCCTCCTGCTCCCTCCAACCAACCTCCTCCCCCATATCCCTTCATTTCCCCAGGGAGGGAGAGTCCCTCCACGGGGATGTCCATAGTCTGTCATTTCATCCAAGGCAGCGCCTAGAGCCTCCCCCAAGAGTCCAGGGTGTGAGTGCTTCTCTTATTGTTGGATGGGAGCCCAAAGTCCATTTGTATGCCTGGAATAAATACTGATCTACTACCCAAGGCTCAATAGATTACCTACGCCTCCTCACTGACACCCACACTCAGGGTGTCTTGATCAGTCCTGTGCTGGATTCCCAGGCATCAGTTTGGGATTAAAGAGCTAACCCTTGTCAGGTCAGCTGTTTCTGGGGGTAAAACAGGCCGAGTCCTAACCCCTTTGGTCATCAGTCCTCCCTCTCTGTCACTGGATTTCTTGAGTTCAGCTCAGTGCTTAGCCACGGGAGTCTGCCTCTGCTTGCATCAGCCACTGAATGAAGGTTCTGTTTCTCAGACTCTCTGGCCATGGGATTGTAGGCTGGCAGTCCCCAGATCTATGTCTAAAATCCATATATGAGAGAGTATATGTCATGTTTCTCTTTTTGTGACTGGGTTACCTCACTCAGGATGGTTTCTTCTAGTGCCATCCATTTGCCTGCAAATTTCAGGATTTCCTTGTTTTTTTTTTTCTTTCTGCTGAATAGTACTCCATTGTGAAAATGTACCACATTTTCTCTATCCACTCTTCAGTTGAGGAGCATTTAGGTTGCTTCCAAATTCTGGCTATTAGAAATAATGCTGCTATGAACATAGTGGAACAGACATCCTTTTTGTATGAATGGGCATCTTTTGGATACATGCCTAAGAGTGGGGTTGCTGGGTCTTGTGGTAGGTTTATTCCCATTTTTCTGAGGAATCTCCATACTGATTTCGAAAGTGGCTGTACGAGTTGGCACTCCCACCAGCAGTGGAGGAGTGTTCCCCTCCACATCCTCTCCAGCATAAATTGTAGTTGGTGTTTTTGATTTTAGCCATTCTGACAGGAGTAAGGTGGTTTCTCAGAGTTGTTTTGATTTATATTTCCCTGATGGCTAAGGTTGTTGAGCACTTTCTCAAGTGCCTCTCAGCCATTTTGGACTCCTCTATTGAGATATCTATTTAGTTCAGTCCCCCACTTTTTAATTGGATCCTTTGGTGTTTTGGAGACTTGCTTCTTGAGTTCTTTGTAAATTTTGGAGATCAGCCCTCTGTCAGATGTAGGGTTAGTGAATATCTTTTCCCATTCTGTGGGCTGCCTTTTAGTCTTGCTGACTGTGTCCTTTGCCTTACAGAAGCTTTTCAGTTTCAGGAGGTCCCATTTATTAATTGTTGATCTCACTGTCTGTGCTACTGGTGTAATTAATGTTCAGGAAGCTGTCTCCTGTACCAATTCATTCAAGGGTACCACCCACTTTCTCTTCTAAGGGGTTCAGTGTGGCTGGATTTATGTTGAGGTCTTTGATCTATTTGAACTTAAGTTTTGTGTATGGCGATAGACATGGTTCTATCCGCATTCTTCTACATGCCAGCATCCAGTTATGCCAACCAAAGAAGAATGAGCAATCAATGGTCATTAATAATCCTCAACATTAATGGTCTTAACTTGCCCATAAAAAGGTACAGGCTAACAGATGGATTTGAAGACAGAATCCATCCTTGTGCTGCACCTCAGCCTCAAAGACAGACATTAGCTCAGAGTTAAAGGTTGGGAAAAGATTTTCCAATCAAATGGCCCCAAGAAACAAGCAGGGGTAGCAATCATAATATCTAACAAACTAGACTTTAAACTGAAATCAATCAAAAGAGATGAAGGAGGTCATTACATACTCTTCACAGGTGAAATCCACCAAGATGAAGTGTCTATCCTGAACATCTATGCCCCAAATACAAATGCATCCATGTTCATAAACGAAACATCACTAAAGCTTAAATCACGTATAAAGCCCCACACACTTATAGTGGTAGAGTTCAACACCCCACTCTCACTACTAGACAGGAATACCAGACAGAAAGTCAACAAAGAAGCAAAGGGTCTAATAGAAGTTAACAGACATCTATAGAACATTCCATCCACATAGAAAGGAATATACCTTCTTCTCACCACCGCATGGAACCTTCTCAAAAATCGATCACATACTTGGCAACATATCAAACCTCCGCAGCTACAAAAAAATTGCAATAACTCCATGCATCTTATCAGACCACCATGTGTGAAAATTAGAATTCAACAACAACACAAATTGCAGAAAACCTACAAACTCATGGAAATTGAATAATGCTCAACTGCACCATTCCTGGGTCAAAGAAAAAATAAAAAAAGAAATTAAAGACTTCCTAGAATTCAATGAGAATGAAGACACAACATACCCAAACCTATAGGACTCTTTGAAAGCATTGATACGGGGTAGTTCATAGCTCTAAGTGCCCACATGAAGAAACTGGAGAATAGTCACACTAGAGAATTAACAACACAGCTGAAAGCTCTAGAACACAAAGAAGCAAACTCCACCAGGAGTAGTAGAGGCCAGGAAATAATCAAACTGAGGGTGGAAATCAATAAAGTAGAAACTAGGAAAACAATACAAAGAATCAATACAATGAAGAGTTGGTTCTTTGAGAAAATCAATAAGATAGACAAACCTTTGTCCAAACTTACCAAAAAGCAGAGCGTGAACATGCAAATTAACAAAATCAGAAATGAAAAGGGGGGCATAACAATGGACTCTGAGGAAATTCAGAGAATCTTCAGGTCATACTTTGAATACCTGTACTCCACAAATTGGAAAATTTAAAGGAAATGGATGACTTTCTGGATAGCTATCACTTTTTTTGTTTTTTTGAGACAGAGATTCTCTGTGTAGCTTTAGAGCATGTCCTGGAACTAGGTCTTGTAGACTAGGCTGGTCTCCAACTCAAATTGATGCGCCTGCCTCTGCTTCCCAAGTGCTGGAATTAAAGGTGTAAGCCACCACTGCTGGGTGCTCTCTTTTTTTCTGACTGCCTGAGGTTCATGTACCTATAGAGATGAGTTTCTTCTTCCTGAACTAATGTTCATTCTTGCAAGGGGCTGTTTTTTTTTGTTTTTGTTTTTGTTTTTTCGAGACAGGGTTTCTCTGTATTGTTTTGGAGGCTGTCCTGGAACTCACTCTGTAGACCAGGCTGGCCTCGAACTCACAGAGATCCGCCTGCCTCTGCCTCACGAGTGCTGGGATTAAAGGCGTGCGCCACCAACACCCGGCTGCAAGGGGCTGTTTTTGCAGTCAGAGGATACTATGTATTTGTTCCTGAGAACTAGTATGTGCTTCAAGAACTGTCTGACCTCCTATTTTGTCTTTCTTAAAACCTTCTCAATCCTGTCATAAATTCTTAATAAATCCTCCTTATAAACTATGAAGAGAATGTCGTCATGCCCTTATCATACCCATTACCATCAGAGTTAAAGAAAACTCCATGAAGAGCATACAGTGAGTGATGCTGGATGAAAGGTGTCATCCCATGGCCAGTCCCAGGAAAAACAGCCTTCGATGAAGATACTGTCACAACTGTCCTTGCCAGGCACACAGGAACTTCTCTGGTGCTTCCTACAGGAAAGCCATCCAAGGAACACTGTGACACTGTTCTAAGAACAGAGCCATGGTTTTTATTAATGAGGCTCACAGATGAACTGCCCACCTGGATTTCTGATAGTGGTGTGGCCTCTGGTCCATCAGGGAATCTTTGACTGAATTTGCCTGACAGGAGGGTGTGATGTCTGCCCAAGATGGGGTCTGAAACAGAACCACATACGTTCTTTTAGAATGGGACTATATCTGGTGCCATTGTGTGTAGGAAATTTTTAGTATGTTTCTTGATTTTATAAGAGATTGTCTTCAGTATCAGAAGAGAGTTTGGACATTTGAACAGTGTAGAAGCTGTTGTAGCTGTGACAGTAGTCGAGTTAGATCAAATACATTTTCATCATGAGATGACCATGAGCCTATAGTGACCTGGGTCAGAATGTAGTCAATTGAATTAAAGCCTCACAGATAGGATGATGTATTTGAACAGTTGTCTCTCCTTGGTGGCTTTTGGGTTTTTGTGGAACCTTTAGTAGGAGGAATCTTTCTGGATGATATTCCTCATTGGACATGGGATTTGCATGTTTCTTTCCTCCGGCCATTTCCTGTTTGTGTCCTGCTTTCATGACACCATCATTATAGGTCCTATCATATGTCATATAAGATACAGTTGAAGTGATTGCTATACAATAGGATAAGCCATTTTCTTAGCCCCATTTTTTTAAATTTGTTAGTTTTGTTTTTGAAGACAAGGTTTCTCTGTGTAGTCCTGGCTGTCCTGAAATTAGGCTGCTCTGAACTCAGAGATTCACATGACTCTGGCTCCTGTGTGCTGGGATTAAAGGTGGGCCAGCATGCCTGTTTTTCGTTTGTTTTGTTTTCTTTTGGTTCTTTGTTTGGCTGATGGGCCTGAAATGTAGGTTTTTGTATTCATGGTGTTAATACTGCCTGAGCCTTCTGAGTCATTGGATTGCAGGTGTGTGACATTCTTACCTATTGCTTGTTTTGAATTCTTTTGAATGGATATGAGTCTTTTGCCTGTATGTATAAATATGCACATATGTGTGCCTGTTCCTCACAGTAGTTGGAAGATGGCCTCAGAACCCCTGAACTTGGAGGTACTGTTTTGAGCCCCCATGTAATTACTGGCAATTGAGAGCACCTATCTGCAAAACCAGCAAGAGCTGCTAACTGCTGAGCTACCTCTTCTGCAGTATGATGCTCATGTATGATCAACATGTACATTGCCAGTGTTTTCATCTGTCCATTTGTAAATGGTTAAACATGCGTTCCCTCATATTAATGTTGTAGTTTAGATGGGAACACTTCAGGTTTCTGGAAGATGAATACTGAACTGGAGTGAATGTGTAACTCTTTGTAGAAACTTCAATAAAAACCTCTAAATTCTTTCTACCTTTGTTGTTTGTTTGATTTCTGTGGGGGAGACAGGGTCTTATTAATATATAATTCTGGCACTCCTGGAACTTACAGCATAGACCAGGCTGGCATCCAACTCAATGAGATACACCTGTGTCTGCCTCTTGAATGCTGGTATTAAAGTCATGAACCAGTACACCCGGCTTTCCCATCTTGTTTGTAGTTTGTAATTCTTCATACAATTTCTCTGATGAGTATTCAGTACCAGTGATCTGTTTGCCTGTCTCTTTTTATGTCTGTTAGTTGGAATTTCTCTTTGAAGGCTATATCCTATTCAAAGACTGAAGAAATGTCAGGTGAACTGCCTATTTAGAGTGACTTGGTGATTACATTATAACTTTGGTCATGAAAGATGTGTGGGAAGCACAAGAATTCTATGAATATATTGTCAAAGAATTATACATTTACAATGTTATCACTATCATACTTTCTGTTGTACACATGTATTGGATATTTTAGAATACAGTGACCTATGATGACGTGCATATCAACTTTTCTGGGGAAGAATGGGCTTTGCTGAATCCTTCCCAGAAGAATCTCTACAAAGATGTGATGTTGGAAACTTACTGGAACTTCACTGTTGTAGGTAAGACTGAAGTTTTTCCTCATGTTTCAAAATAAAGGGACAACTTTTCTTGGTTATCGATCCTCTTCTAAAATTTTGATTGAGAAAGGAACAATAAGGTGAGTAAATCGGGCATGGTTTTAAGGTGAACTGAAGACAGTAACCTGAGTTTTGCACAATTTCTAATAATATATCATATATTTTTTGGTTTTATGTTTTAGGTAACAATTGCAAAGATCATAATATTGAAGAACATTGCCAAACTTCTCGAAGACATGGAAGGTAATTTTCATGTGTAAGCTGTTATAAATATTTCTTGAAGTTTTGAAGAAAAGCAACAGTGTAAATAAGGACAGGTTATAGTGTATTGATTATTAAATTCTCACATATCCATGTATCTCAGTGTCAGATAGGTGATTTGTCTTCACAAGCCATTTCTCTAAGAAAGAAGATAAGGAAACAATGTGTTAACTGTTATCATTTGAATCACAGCTCCATGAGCGCTATGCTGTAGATTGCCAAGTCCTTTTTGTTTCATACAGCTTAGATATCACAAGAGTTCTATACATTGAATAGGTGATAAGATTATGTCCAAAACCTTCTAATAAGCAAATAGTTAATAGTAAAGCTAGTGTTACTCATATATTTGTAGTAACTTTGCTAAGTTTAAGGAGAGATGAAGTTTCTGAGAGTCGAGAAGGTTGTCATGGAGAAGCTTTAATTTGTATATCATGTGTCTATGAGGAACAGAAAGTCAATCTATGTGAGTGAAAGTGGGAGCCTTTATTTGTGAATCTTTAATAGATTTATTATATGTCACTCTGGGTACAAATGTTATGAACATAGGAACATGGAGACAGGCAACATACCTCTCTCTCAGAACAATGAGAATATATATAGTAGTCTCTATGTTAAACAGTCTTGTTGAACGTTATACAAATTGACAATTAATTTTTTTCCCAACTTCATTGGGAATACACCAACAAACTCACATGTAGTCAAAAAAGCCCTATGAGTATTGGAATGTGTACATACTTCTGTTTGTCCTGGTTCACTTTGAAAATGTAGTTTGATCCACACTTTAGGAAAATTTATGAATACAACAAGTATGGTAATGCTCTGAGTTTTTCCAGTTCTCTTCAAATATGTGAAAAATCTCATTAAAAAAAAAAGATGCTTTAAATGAGCCATGTAATAAATGGTCTTATCATCACAGGCATCATTAAAGACACAAAATGAACAACTGTCAATGAAGGGGAATACCATGAGGGTAAATCTTAAGATCTGATCCCTCAAAGGCCTAGGCCCTGCCCTGAAAGAAATGACAGACTCTGGATATCCACATGGAGGGCCTCATCCTCCCTTGGGAATGGAGAGGTGATAGTGTGGGGGGGTAAGGGGAAAGGTGGGGGACCAGGGAATGAGGGGTGGGAGACGGAGCTGGGATTGACAGGTAAAGCAAGCTTGTTGCTAATTGAAATAAAAAAATGAAAAAAAAAATCTGAGTCCTCTTTACAATTACACCCAATTGTAAAATGAATTCATACACGTACACTGATTCATCAGTGGTAAAGCTTTTACATATACCAATTATCTTTGCAGGAACAAAAGAAATCATATTGGAGAGAATCCCTCTGAATATACTCAATGTGTTAACGTCTTTGCATATTCCAGGCATCTTCAAAGACGTAAAGGAATTCGTATTAGGAAGAAAACCTGTGAATGTGATCAATGTGGTAAAGCTTTTACATGCCAAAGTAGTCTTCAAATACATAAAAGAACACATACTGGAGAGAAACCTTATGAGTGTAATCAATGTGGGAAAGCCTTCTCTTGTGCTTTTCTGCTTAGAAAACATAAGAGAACACATACTGGTGAGAAACCTTATGAATGTAATCATTGTGGTAAAGCCTTTTCACAGCGCAGCAATCTCCAAATCCATATCAGAACACATACTGGAGAGAAACCCTATGAATGCAATAAATGTGGTAAAGCCTTTGCACGTTATAGTCATCTTCAAATACATGAACGAACTCATACTGGTGAGAAACCTCACAAATGTAATCAATGTGGTAGAGTCTTTTCAGAGCAAAGTAATCTCCGAATGCATGAAATAATACATACTGGAGTGAGAGCCTATGAATGTAATATATGTGGTAAAACTTATGCACACCAGAGTTATATTCGGATACATAAAAGAACACACACTAGAGAGAAACCCTATAAATGTGATCAATGTGATAAAACATATGCACGTCACAATCATCTTCAAGCACATAAAAGAACACATACTGGAGAGAGACCATATGAATGTAATCATTGTGGTAAAGCCTTTTCACGAAAATGTCATCTCCAAATACATATCAGAACACATACAGGAGAGAAACCCTATGAATGTACTGAATGTGGTAGAGCTTTTTCAAGTAGTGGACAGCTTAAACTACATAAAAGAACACATACTCGAGAGAAACCTTATGCATGTAATGAATGCGGGAAAGACTTTACATATCTCGGTAGTCTCCAAATACATAAAAAAATACATACTGGAGAGAAACCTTACAAATGTAATCAGTGTGTTGAAGCCTTTGCACAGCACAGTCATCTTCGAATTCATAGAAGAACACATTGGAGAGAATCCCCGAAAAAATAATCAATGTGATATGGCATATACCAGCAGTTTTCAAAATTATGAGAAAAAAATCATACTTCAGGAAAACCCTGTAGTTGCAGTGATTGCGCTTCCTTGTCTTTATTCCAGACAAAATCTTTTATTGTGTCATTGATATGTTAATGCCTTTGGCTATCAGAGTAGCATTTGAAGGCCTCAAAAAACTCATACTGAAGGCAACCTGAGCTTCAAGGATGTGGTAAGATCTTTAGCTTGCATACTTACATCCAGTTGCACAAGATTACTTATTCTGGAGAAAAAAAAATCTGACAAGTGTCCACAATATGTTCAAGCATTACAATGTCCCTCTTATTATTTGTACCTCCAAACTCATATAGACAAAATCTTTATGAACTTAAAAGATAAGGTAACCCTTGTTGATTTCACGATTTTCTTCGGTTATATGAAATAACTCATCGGGAATTAAAACTTTATGAATTTGTATTAGTGCCTTATCTCTTGCTGTGATAAAAGATGTCTAAGTCCCCTCATGAAAGAGTTTAGTTTGGCTCATGGTCCAGAGCAATGCAAGGTCACCATGTAAGTGGCATGGCAACAGGTTTCAGACACGGCCCCTAAAGCAGGAGACTAAGAACTCACATCCTCAGCCTTCAGCATGAAGCAGAGAGTGACAACTGGAAATGGTGTGTGATGCAAACTCTCAGGCCACCCCCAGTGACACATTTGTTCTAACAGAGCAGCATGCTTTAAGTCTTCCCAATGGACACCACCAAGTGAGAAGGACTGATTTGTCTTCCTTGAAGCCCACGTATTTGTGTTTTGTACATAAACCCATTCTAGATGAAGAATACCTCTGTAAGCATTTAAATGCCTCAACATCTGTGTTACAGGTGTGCATGCTTTCACAAGAAAAAAAACATTTGTGAGTGAAGATTGTTTAACGATATGATTTAAAGTTAATTATGTGATGTCGGTGTGTCTGTGTGGCTTTGTGCATGGGCATGCTAGTATCCAAGGAGGTTAGACTGGGTTTCTTTGTAACAGCTGTTCAAATGCACAGAGATCTGCCTACCTCAGCCTCTCGAGTGCTGGGATTAAAGTTTTAAGCTACTACCACCTGAGATGTATTTTTTATAAAATCATTTCTGTTGTGTATGTGTGTGCGTAATTTGATTATGGGTTTTTGGTCATGATAGCTATGTGGAGCCCAGAAGACACCTTTGAGGGATCTAGTTTTGTCCGTTTTCATATGGTGATCATGATGAGGTTACCAGCCTTGCACACTGCAGATGTTTCCTAGTGGGCCACCTTAGACATGCTCAAAGAAGATTAAGTGAAACTTTACATCTTGTAAATGTTCTTATCTTCTTTTGTGATTGTAATCTTAATTTCATCCAAGGAGAGTAAAACAGGACAATTTGAATAATAAATCCTATTTGTAAATGAAAATGATATACCACTATCTTTTATTAATTTATTTATGGAATGTGTTAGTTTACTTTGAGCAGTAAATACCTGTTTATAACACTTTCTCAGACCGACATTTGAATCCTAGAGAATTTTTCTCAGTGGGTAAAGGTGGTTGCTACTAAACCTGATGTCCTGAGTTCTATCACTGGGAGCCCCATACGACTCCTACAAGGTTTTTTTCTTATTTCTATACTTGGGCTGTGTCATGTACAAACTCCCACACCACCACATACATAAATAGGTTTTAAACCCAAGCGACTCCCTGGGATTTATCTCTAGAGCTCCCATCTTGGAAGTAGTGGAGAAAGACATCTGTAAGTTGTGTTCTCACTGCTGCATCCACACTAGGTGTATGTGAAGATGTGTACACAGACACCGTTGAAAGAATTTAAATGAATGAAATTGTTTGTAGTCTAGCAAATGAAGTTTGCTGGAACATCAGTGGGCAGAGCTAGCCACTGGTTAACCCCTGAGGTCTGAAGGTCTCTACAGACAGACCGGAAGTGATATGACTGGGCAGAGAGAGAAGTATATGTTGGGAGGAGACAGTAGCTTGGCTTCTTTTCGGTCTGGAGATTCCATAGAGGCAAGAACTCTAGTGGCTGGCTGCTTTGCTTCTCTCATCCTTTACCTTCACCCCCTAATATCGGACACTGTGTTTTTATTATTAAGAACAAAAAGAACTCATGCTACAGTATGAAATGATTTGCCAGATTAAATTATTATTACATAATTTCAAGAAGCACTAATGCTATTCAAAATATTGGTTTATATATATATATAATTATTATTATTATTTTTGGTTTTTTGAGACAGGGTTTCTCTGTATTGTTCGGAGGCTGTCCTCGAAGTAGCTCTGTCGACCAGGCTGGCCTCTAACTTAGAGAGATCCATCTGCCTCTGCCTCCTGAGTGCTGGGATTAAAGGCATGCGCCACCATCACCCTGCCGCCTTTTAAAATCTTATTTCATCCTTTAATTCTCTGTTTCAGGACACATCATTTTAAAAGCATCACAGCTGAGCTTAGCGGTACATGTCTGTTATCTCAGCGCTTGGGAGACAGTGGCATTTCATTCTCTGACTTTGAGGTTAGCTTGGTCCACATAGTGAATGAGAGAGACTCCCTGCCTCAAAAAACTTCCAAAAAGAAAAAGCATATTTCTTTATATTAAAGAAATTCCCTAATATAATCTGACTGGGCTCTTAAGTGGATTAAACAAAATCTTTTGTTATCTTTATCCATATTAAGAGAACCACATTAATAATGAAAACAAGCAACAATGTGGAGAGTCCATTCAAGGGATGTATAGAAAGCCACTGAGTCCTTCGACAACCATCTAGTGAAGACTTTCATCACTTTCAATGGTGGTAGACAGAGGAGTAATTGGTCATCTTTATCTTCTGAATTATAATGATATACATGCAAGCTGGAGAGTTTGCTCAATAGCATTGCTTCTGTTGGATACCCAAGTTTGATTCCTAGAACCTGCATCAGATGACTCTGAACTGCTTGTATTTCCAGGTCCAGGAGATCTGATGAATTTTTCTGGCCTCCTAGGGCACCAGACATAAACAAATTGTGTGTGTGTGTGTGTGTGTATTTTCCATATATTTAAATGATCCTATATATTTAAAAAGGTTTCCTTCATCTTACTTTTTTTTTCTTAAAGTGATATTTAATTCAAGTGTGGTTTTGCCCGTGTGTATCACAGACATGCCAGTTCCCAGCGGGGGGCATAAGAGGGGTCTGATCCCCTGTGACTGGAGCTACAGATAGTTGTGAGGTGTGTTTTTGCTTGCTGGAAAACAAATTCACACTCTGGATGAGCAGCCAGTACTTTTAGCTGGTGAGCCATCTATCCAGCCACATGGACCTGTCATTATAGCAGTAAGTTGTGAATGGGTGATACTGAATTCATCTTTCCCTCAGCCTTAACCACCCAGAAGAAATACAGGATGGACAACATTAGAAACTAACTTAGATTTGGTGCTTTAAAAATTTTCCATGCCCAAATATCCACAAAGTAAGGTAAGAATACAACAATGATCAGGACAGAAACTGATAATGCAAGTCTTTATAAAGTGGCTGTCTGCTTGACCAGAGCTACAAGACTGAGGTCTGTCAAATGTGGTAAGTAGGCAGCAATGGGAGCCCCCGAGGACACCTATCAGGTGTTTATGCCTCCTCTAAGGAGAGAAAAGGAACTTGCAGGCATGAAGGCTGACTTGTCTGAATGGGATCCCATTCAGCTTCCCTGATGCCTTCAAAACCTTCAGTTAGGAACCCTGAAAGCTGGTGAATCCACATGGCATCTGGGTTGTCAGAACATACTGAGACTTAAAAGGAAGTCATTGTAAATCTGGGGCAAGTCAGTGATTACAGTGAGCTGTGGAGTTTATAGGAAGTGTTAGGTAGGGAGCTTCGGGAGTGAAAGCTAATGGATCAAATGAGCAGAGCAATCTTTGTGAGTAGCGTGGGACAAGCTGGCTCCTATGTACTCTCTGTATCCACTCAGCTGTGGTGGATCAGCCTCCTTGTACTCTTTCCTATCTGACAACTCCATGGAGCTATCAGTGACATCACCCTGTGAGTCCCCACTTGGGCCCGAAAGCTCCTCAGTCTCTACCCTGCCAGTCCCTGGAACCCAGCTTCTTGAGAGGAATTAGAATATTCTAAAGAGACATCTGTATCTCTCCCTATGGTTAACAACGAGTGAAACAGTGGACTCCATGACACCTTCAATTAGGAGCCCTGCATGTGCAGGACTCCAGATGACATCCAGGTTGTCAGGAGATCCTGAGATCCTGAGGCTGAAACCCAAATCTTTGTAAGTCTGGGGGAATCCGCGTTTACAAAGAGATGTGGGCTGTGGGGAGTTTCTGAGGGACCTTTGAGTGTGAAAGCCAGAAGATCAAATGGGCAGAGAGTAATGCCAGGTGCACCCACGGACACGCTGTCTCCTATGCTCTCTATCCACTCTGCCCTGCTGCATCAGCCCCCTCCAGGTCTTCCCCTCTCTCCTTCTTTTTGGCATCTACATGTAGCTGTCAATCAGAGTGTCCAGAAGGCCCCACTTTTCTTTCCTTATGTGGACCTAAAGTTCCCCAGTCCCCACCCTGTCATTTCCTGAAGCTGCCTGCATGGTAGGGATAATTTTATTCTACAGAGACCATCATATCTCTCCCTTTGGCTATCACAAGTGTAACAAGGAGCACATTGAAACCTAAATTTCCCTGGGGAAATCTCTCTGTGGGAAAAGTCCTCCACATGAGGACGTCTCTATTGGAGAAGCATTTCCTCCTTATCTGACCACTCAGCAGGAGAGAAAGGATCTGAGATTGAGGGAGGGTTTTAGAGCTGGGAAAAATTCAGTATGTAGCTTCATTAGATTTCTTAGTTTTGCATATCTTTTGCCTTCTATCTAAACCTGTTCTGATCCAAAGTATGGATTAGTTATTTTTCATCACTGTTCCAGATTAGACAAACTGAATAAATATGTTTTAAAATTTCATTAATAATTTGCATGTCATTTTCTGTTGATTCCTTTTTTGTTTTAATAATACTCTTACATGAATCCCTGACTGGACTGGAACTGGCTATAAAGAATAGGCTGTCTTAGAATGTCAGATTTGCCTACCTTGACTCCAGAATTCCTGCCTGTGCTATAGGTAGCCACATCACCACTGGATAAATTGGTTCTTTTAATGAGCTTAATAAGGATGAATAGGCGAGCCTTACTGGCTAGTGTATCCAGGACACAGGCTTTGAGAGTAATAGAAGAATGCTCCCATAAAATACAGCCCTCCTGCTTTAAGTCCACTGACTTCCAACTATGGGCAATATGAGTTTTCTTTATCATTGAGTCTGTTATAACTCATCCAGGGATCTGGGCAGAGTTCTGTCCTCATTCTATGTTGAGCCCATATTTTGAACCCCAAAATCACCAAGAGGCCAAATTTGATGCAAAAGCAAAGAGTCTTTTATTGTAGTTGTTTAATTAGCTAACCCATTATCTCAGGTCCTTTATTCATCCACCATGGCTGATGACTGTAGAAAAACCCTGAGAACCCATGAGGCAGAGATCTTAAAGGGCAGCATAAGGGGAGCGTCTAAGGGTATGAAACAGTCTCAGGATTGGTGTTCTTCCAGGTTTGGGTGGCCTGCCCTGTGTTGATTGGTCAACTGGTTGTTAGGGTCCATAGGCCCTCCCTGGGCGGCTGCTATGTTCTGCACGTCACTGTTGTGCACTTGCCCGTGAGCCATGAAGCACAGTCCTGCCAGCTAACTTCTGATTGTTTCCTTGCCATGAGGAGGGCATCTGACCTCCTAGTGACCAGGACAGGAATGGCAAGGTCATGTAAGCACATGTCAGCCTGTCATGGCTGCTAAAATGGGAGCCTGGTCACTACATCTATACATGATGAAACACTGCCTCACAGAGATAAGCGGTTTTCGAGCACAGTAAAGTGTAATTTCTCATCTTATTAATCTTATTCTTTTTTAGTAATTAAATTGATTCCTTTCTTTTAAATCCTGACTGCAGTTTTCCCTCCTTCCTCTCCTCCCCTCCTCCACCTCTCTGACTCCCAATCACTTCTCTGTTTCTGTTCAGAAAGGGGCAGGGCTCCCATTGGTGTCCACAAAGCATGGCATGCCAAGTTGAGGTAGGACTAAGTTCCTCCACTTGTGTTAAGACTGGACAAGGCAACCTACTATCTGGAATAGGTTCCTGGAAGCCTCGGAAGTGTTAGGTACAGATCCCGCTTCCGCCACTAGGAGTCCCACAAATAGATCAAGCTACACAACTGTCACACAGTGTAGAAGTTGGTCCCATGCAGGTTCCCTAGCGGTTGGTCCAGATTCTGTGGTGTCCTATTAGTTAGGTTAGTTGTTTCTGTGGGTTCTCTCCTTCTCTCTCTTCAACAAGATTCACTGAGCTCCAGTCAGTGCTTGGCTGTGAACTTCTGTATCTGTTTCCATCATTCACTGGATGAAGGTTCTCTGATGAAAATTGGGGTAGTTACCAATCTGATTACAATATATGGCCAGTTCAGGCTACCGATGCACTATTTCCAGGAATCTTAGCTGGGACCGTCCCTGTAGATTTGTCAAAGTTTCCCTCGTACCATGTTTCTATCTCACACCAAAAGGCCCAGGTTCAAGATGTCTCTTTCATTGCTTTCCTGCTCCATCTACTCCCTCAGGCTGCCACAGGTTCTCATTCCAGTCATCCCCCAGTCTAGCCAGGATGTCTCTTCTGTTTCTCCTTCCCTTCCATGTGAGCCCCCTTGTGCCCTCCTTTTTACTTAGCCTCACTAGGACTATGGAGTGTATGTATCATGGTTTTCCTTTACAACATATATGCACTTGTGAGTGAGTGCATGCTTGTCTTTCTAGGTCTGGATTACCATACTTGGGATGATTTCTTTCTAGTTCCATTTGCCTTCAAATTTTAGGTTTGTCACATCTTTAACAGCTGAATAATACAAAATTGTGTAAATGTACCCCATTTCTTCATCCATTCTTTGGTTAAATGGCATCTATGTTTCCAGCTTCTGGCTATTATGAGTAATGCTGCTGTGAACATAGTTGAGCAGGTGCTCTTGGGGAATGACTGAATATCCTTTGGGCATATGCCCAAGAGTGGTATAGCTGTGTCTTGTGGTATATTGACTTCCAATTTTCTGAGACCTGCATACTTACTTCCAACATGGCTGTACAAGTTTGCATTCCCACCAGTTGTGGAGGTGTGTTCCCCTTATTCCATATCTTCTTCAGCATAAGCTGTCAGTAGTTTTTTTTAAATATATATATATGGGATATACATTTATTAACAGTGAAAAATGCATTTACCCAAAGTGAATGTTACAAAATGCAGAGTACCTCCATAGTCTGTGTAGTTCATTACTGTAGAAGTAGTTATCTCTCACTACATAGAGTTATATCTTTTTTCTTTAATATAAATTAGAATCAAGCTTGCTTCACCTGTCAAACCCAGCTCCCTCTCTCTCCCTTCCTCCCCCAGTTCCCCACCCCAAACTCCAGGAAGGGTGAGGCATCCATGGAGGATCTCAGGAGTGTCATTCATTCAGGGCAGGGCCTAGGCCCTCCCCCAAAGGTCCAGGCTGAAATAGCATCCCTCATTGTGGGAAGAGCACCCAAAGTCTATTTGTATGACAGATAAATACAACCCATGGCCCCATAAATTGCCTAGGCCTCCTCACTGATACCCACATTCAGGGTGTTTGGAACAGTCCCATGTCATCAGTCTGGGGTCCAAGAGCTTGTTCAGGTCAGCTGTTTCTGTGGGATAAACCAGTCCAGTCTTGACCATGTTGCTCATTAGTCCTACCTTTCTGTCACTGGATTCCAGGAGTTCAGTTCAGTGTTTAGCTGTGGGTGTCTGCCTCTGCTTCTGTCAGTCACTAGATGAAGGTTCTCTTTCCCAGACTCTGGCAGTGGGATTGTGTGCTGGCACTCCCCTGATCCTAAAATCCATATATGAATGAGTACATACCCTATTTGTCTTTCTGTGACTGGGTTACCTCACTTAGGATGGTTTCTTCTAGTGCCATCCATATGCTTGCAAATTTCAAGATTGCATTGTTTTTTTTTCCCTGTGTAAATGTACCACATTTTCTCTGTCCACTCTTCAGTTGAGGGGCATCTAGGTTGCTTCCAGGTTCTAGCTATTACAAACAATGCTGCTATGAACATAGTGGAACAGATGCCCTTGTTGTATGAATTTGCTTCTTTTGCATATATGCCTAAGAGTGGAATTGCTGGGTCTTGTTGTAGACTGAGTCCCATTTTCCTGAGGAATCTCCATACTGATTTCCAAAGTGGCTGTATGAGTTGGTACTCCCATCAGCAGTGGAGGAGTGTTCCCCTTTCTCTACATCCTCTCCAGCATAAACTGTCATTGGAGTTTTTGATTTTAGCCATTCTGACAGGAGTAAGATGGTATCTCAGAGTTGTTTTGATTTGCATTTCCTGGATGGCTAGTGATGTTGGGCACTTTCTTAAGTGTCTCTCAGCCATTTTAGACTCCTCTATTGAGAATTCTCTATTTATCTCTTTTTTTTTTGGCTTTTCGAGACAGGGTTTCTCTGTATTGTTTTGGAACCTGTCCTGGAACCCGCTCTTGTAGACCAGGTTGGTCTCAAACTCACAGAGATCTGCCTGCGTCTGCCTCCTGAGTGCTGGGATTAAAGGTGTGTGTCACCACCGCCTGGCTGTAGCCCATTTTTTAATTGGATCCTTTGGTGTTTTGGAGCTTGCTTCTTGAGTTCTTTGTAAATTTTGGAGATCAGCCCTCTATCAAATGTGGGGTTAGTGAATATCTTTTCCCAATCTGTGGGTATGATAGTTTACAAAAGTGACCCCAAAAACTCTACCAGGGAATTCCTGTAGCTGATAAATACCTTCAGCAAAGTGACAGGATACGAGATCAACTCAGCTAAATCAGTAGCCCTACTATATACAGATGCTAAAAGGGCTGTGAAAAATATCAGAGAAACATTGCCCTTTACAATAGCCACAAACAACATAAAATATCTTGGGATAATGTTAACCAAACAAATGAAAGACCTGTAATGCAAGAACTTTGAGTCTTGAAAGAAAGAAATTAAAGAAGACACCAAAAAACGGAAAGATTTCCCATGCTTTTGGATAGGTAGGATTAACATAGTAAAAATCTGGCAATCTTCAGATTCAAGTCAATCCCCATTAAAATCCCAGCACAATTCTTCACAGACCTTCCAAGAACAATTCTCAACTTTATATGGAAAAACAAAAGTCACAGGATAGCAAAAACAACCTGTTCAACAAGGCAACATCTGGAGGCATCACCATCCCTGACTTCAAACTGTATTACAGAGGTATAGTCTTGAGAACAGCTTGATATTGGCACAAAAACAGACAGATAGACCATTGGAATGAATTGAACACCCTGACATTAACCCATACACATATGAACACCTGATCTTTGACAAAGAAGCTAAAATTATACAATGGAAAAAAAGAAAGCATCTTCAACAAATGGTACTGGCATAACTAGAGGCTAACATGTAGAAGACTGCAGATAGATCCATGTCTATCTCCATGAACAAAACTTAAATCCAAATGGATCCAAGTCCTCATCATAAATCAAGCCACACTGAACCTGTTAGAAGAGAAAGTTGGAGACACCCTTGAATGAATTGATACAGGAGACCGTTTCCTGAACATAACTCCAGTAGCACAGACAATTAATAAATGGGACCTCCTGAAACTGAGAAGCTTCTGTAAGGCAAAGAACACAGTCAACAAGACAAAAAGAGGTGTGTTTTTTGTATGTAGTAGAAGGATGGATTCTTCTAATTCATCTGTTAGCCTGTGTCTTTTTATGGGCAAATTAAGACCATTAATATTAAGGGTTATTAATGACCTTTGATTACTCATTTTTTGAGTTGGTGGTGGAATTGTATGTGGATTTTCACCCCTTTTTTCTTTTGGCTGTTGGTAAAGTGGGATTATCTATTACCTATGTTTTTCTGGTTGTAGTTAACTTCCTTGGGTTGGAGTTTTCCCTCCAGAACTTTTTGTAGGGCTTTATTAGTGGATATGCATTGTTTAAATCTGGTTTTGTCATGGAATATCTTGTTTTCTCCATCTGTAGTGATTGAAGGCTTTGCTGGGTATAGAGTAGTCTGGGCTGGCATCTGTGGTCTCTTAGTGTTGGTAGACTATCTATCCAGAACCTTCTGGCTTTCAGAGTTTCCATGGAGAAGTCAGGTGTAATCCTGATATGCTTGCCTTTGTATGTTATTTGAACTTTTTCCTTTGCTGCTCTTAATATTCTTTTTTTATTCCTTATTTTTGGGGTTTTTATTATTATGTAGTGAGGGGACTTCCTTTTGTGGTCCACTCTATTTGGTGTTCTGTAGGCTTCTTGTACCTTCATTGGCATATCTTTCCTTAGGTTGGGAAACTTTTCTTCTATGATTTTATTGAATATGTTTTCTGCACATTTGAGATGGGTTTCTTCATCTTCTTGTATACCTATTATTCTTAGGTTTGGCCTTTTCACAGCGTCCCATATTTCCTGGATATTTTGTGTTAGGGATTTGTTGGACTTAAGGTTTTCTTTGGTCAATGAATCTATTTACCCTAGTGTATCTTCAACACCTGAGATTCTCTCTTCCATCTTTTGCATTCTGTTGGTTATGCTTGCATCTGTAGTACCTGACCATTTTCCCAGTTTTTCTATTTCCAGCATTCCTTCAGATTGTGCTTTTTTTATTGTCTCTATTTCAGTTTTCAACCCTTGCACTGTTTGCATTGTTTCTTGCGATTTTTGCTTTGTTTTTTCCTCCCTTTATTGCATTTGTTTGATTGTTTTGATTTGTTTTTTCTTCCATTTCTTTAAGGGATTTTCTGATATCCTGTTTGTGGGCCTGTATAATTTTCATGAAATTGTTTTTAAAGTGTTTTTCTTCTGCTTCATCTGCATTGGGGTGTTCAGGTCTTGCTGGTGTAGAGTCTGTAAACTCTGGCGGTGTCATATTGGTTTTTCTGTTGCTGAGTGTGTTTTTATATTGTCTCCTTCCCATCATTTCTTCGAGTGGGTGCAGAAGGAGTCTCTTCCTTTCCTGGTGGGTATGTGACTATGGTTCCCTTCTGGTGGGTGCGAGCAGGTTCAATACTCTGGTGACTTTCCTCTTGTGTGGATGGAGGCAGTCTTTGGGTAGGCTGGACCCTTTCGGGATAGGATCCTCAGTATGTAGTCCCTAGGTCTCAGTTGGTTCTGTCTAAGGCACTGGAAGGTGGCCTGGAAACAGGCCCATGCTCACCTCACCTATCCTGTGGGTAGAGAATGGGACTTGGATGCTGGCAGTCTCTGGGCAGGCTGACTTCCATTGGGATGGGATGTGCAGTGTGCACTCCCTAGGTCACAGCTGGTTGCCCACAGGGTATTGGATGTTGGGCCAGAGACATGCCCAGGTCTACCTAGTCCCCTGGGCATAGAGAGGGACCAGGATGCTGGCAGTCTCTGGGTGGGTTGACTCCCGCTGGTTGGGAGCCTCAGTGCGCAGTCCCTTGGTCTTGGCTAGTTGTGCACAGAGCCTTCATTAGTGTTTTGATATTAGCTATTCTGATAGGTGTAAGATGGTATTTCAGAGTCATTTTGATTTGTATTTCCTGATGGTTAAGGATGTTTAACAGTTCTTTAAATGTGTCTCAGCCATTTGAAATTCTTTTGTTGAGAGTTTTCTGTTTAGGTCTGTACCCCATTTTTAATTGGATTATTTGGTTTGTTTCTGTCTAGTTTCTTCAGTTCTTTATATATTTTGGAGGTCAGTCCTCTGTCATATATGGGGTTTGTGAAGATCTAGTGCCATTCTCTATATAGCTTGTCATTTTTGTCTTATTGATAGTATCCTTTGCCTTTCAGTTTCAGGATGTCCCACTTCTTAATTGTCAATCTGAGTGTGTGTGTTACTGGTGTCCTATCCATGAATTTGTCTTCTGGGCCAATGCATTCAAGGTCACTTCCCACTTTATCAGTTTCTGTGTAACTGGATTTATGCTGAGGTCTTTGATCCACTTGGACTTGCGTTTTGTTCAGGGTAATAAGTGTGGCTCTATTTTCATTCTTCTATATGCCACCATCCAGTTATGCCCTCAAAATATGGCCAGGTCTGTTACACTTTGGGTAGCAACTTGTCTTTGTCAGGGCTACTATTGCTGTGTTGAAACACTGTAGGAAGAGATCTCACATACCCACAATACTGACCACGCCCAACACGTAGCAGCAACAAAACACCATGACAAAAGTAACTTGGGGAGGAAAGATTTTACTTCCTCATCCTTGTACTTACATCATCGAATGAAACCAGCATAGGAACTCAAACAAAGCTGGAAACTGGAGACAGGATCCAAGCCGGAGGCCATTGAAGTGTGCTGCTTGCTGGCTTGTCACCAAGTCTTTTATACTTGATCTTATGGGGACATTTTCTTAACGGAGGTTCCTTCTTCTTTGATGACTAGCTTGTGTAATGTTGAGGTCAACCCAGCCAGGACAGTATGTCTGGACACTGCCTTCATGGTTGGTGGCCAAGAAGGACAGAAGAGCAAATCATATGCCTTTTAAATAGGGTTACAGATTGTCATGGACTGACAATGAATGACTCCAGTTGTCCATACAGCTGGGGTAGGGGAGCCCTCCATAATGCTGTCCTTTGTTTTTGGAGAAAATATATTGCTTATAACCCAGGCTTCTCTACCCCTCATAGTGATGCTCTTATATCATTTTTCTCAGTACAGAGAATAGAGTAGGTATCCATGTTTTAAAAAAAGGTAATATCTAGAACTCACTCTGCCCCATCTCCCCCTAAAAATAGTATATTACATGCTTTACTTCTGAAACTTGCTGGGCATGATGCATCAGCTCATTCCAGACCTACTGAACCCCAAATTTCTTTTTTTCTATGTTAACCACCTGGGGTTTATTAAAGGGGAGGAGGGGGAGAGTGAGAGGGGGAGAAGTGAGAGAGAAAGGGGGAGAGAAAGAGAGAGGGAGGCATGAAAAGAGCAAGAAAGAGAGCAAAGAGAGGATAAAAGTGAACCCCAAATTTCTATCTTTGTCTTCTTATCCTTAGTCTATACCTTCAACACTGCACCTTTCAGGACTCTTTTCTCTGGGGTTTCAGGTCATAGCTAAATCTGGTTTTGACTTTGGATGCCCTGCCTCCACCTTCCAAGTGCTGGCATAATAGGATGTTGCCACCGTAGAGAGCTTGAAAGTGTTAATATTTTAGCTAATGAGGGCAGCTGAGAGAGGTGTGAAAAATTCTAGGTGTGCCTTGTTGAAATTCCTGAAGCCTGGTGAATTTAAATTTGACTTGTGATCAGGCTAGATGTCCTTCAACCTGGGAGGCAGGGGCATTACTCCTGCATGCTGTATGCACACTGGTGGCCCTGTACTCAGGAGGAAGAAAGGAAGTGCATATAGCATACAGGAAGACAGCAAGGGTTAGCTGTTAGAGGTCAGGAAGGAGTTCTACTGTAATACAAATCTTTGCAGATCTGGGACAGGTCTGTGCCTGGGGTTGAAGCCAGAGTTCAGAACTATAGTGGCACCCTTCAGCAACTCTCTCTCATGAGAACTACCCTGATCACCCAGGCCTCACTAGCCATTCAGGGCCTCCAGAAGGACGCCCACACACGGATGGCGTGGAGGCTCTTCTGGGTTCATTGCTGTTCACTCGCTCCTCTGACGAGGGACTTGGGAGTGGGGGCATGTGCTGCAATGTGAACATGACTGCTGGGAGCTGTGCAGCAAGTACAAGTGAGCTCAGATGCCACGACATGGTGAGCAAGGAGCTTCTGTCCCCAGACAGGGAGAGTAGCCGCCTGTGCCTCAGAAGCTAGTGTGGTGGACCCTCCCTGGGGATGAATTGGAATCAGCTGTCAGATGCTAAGACAAATGGCCTGTTTCAATCCTCTGACCAGACTTGATTTTGTCAACAACGTTTTCACTTAACAGTAGAGAAGTCTTACCTAAAGGAGAACTGAATACTATCTAGTTCACGCTAACCTTCAAATCGTTTGTGCAATTTTGTCTGCCGTTATTCCCATGGCACAAATAATTAGTCCACAGAAATTACACAGTCACTCACTTTACGCTGTCAGGTTATGCCTATTCATTGTAATATTTCGTAGGTGCAATCTGTTAAACTAAAGCTTAGAGAAAATGCAAGACTTTTGTCATATAATACATGACATCACTAATATAACCATGTTTTTCATTTTTAATGGATGTACAGCAAATACATAACAAAACATCATTCAATTAATGTGCAACACAACTAGGAAATCCCTTTGACAACTATGATGTTTCAGTTTACTATAGAGAGGTCTCTCCCCTCTCCATGGATGAGCATTCCATTAGCTGTTTTACCAGAGGCATTTGACCAATAACAATATACATAAAAGGTGAATGGACATTTACGTCCTAGCATCCTAATCTCTAACAGTTGTAGTTAACACACTAGATATTTGGGGGATATTTTAGAGGCAGCCCTCCCTTAGGTACGTTCTATTTTGTGTGACTTACCTAATTCCCAAGTATTGGTAAATCCTTTCTATCCACAATTCTATTCATCTACATCACAACTTATTAGAGGAGTGTTATCCAGTACATGAGATGCCACTCATAACATCCATAAATTAACTCCAAATGCTTCTTACACCTAAGTGTGAAATGCAAAGTGCAGAACTTTATAGAAGATTACTTGAGAAAGTAGACCTCACTCAGTTTGGCAACCTGGCTAGGCCTTGTGAGGTTCCCCTAAGGACCTGATATATAGAGCAAAAACAGACCCCTTCTCTTAACCAGGGATATGCTTATGAGAGCCGGTGAAGGTCTGGGGCCAGGCTTTGTGAAGGTGTTGCTTCAGATCCTGAGAACCCATGTCTTTCTACACACCATCAGTTGTAAGGAAACTGTGAAGTTTGTCTGTGATGTTATTGAGGTAACCTGTGTTCCTCTTGCACAACATTGTCTGATCAGCCTCCTCCTGAATTTGTATGCTTACATTTAAAACGGAACCCATTAGTTAGTTTACAATAACGACAGACTTGCTTTTGAATCTGGTACAAATCTTCCGCTAGTCTGAAATAGGTCCATGCTTGGGGTGGAAGACAGGTCTGGAGACCCCTGTGCAGGGAGCCTCTCTCAGCTCGCTCAGGCTTCACTAGCCAATCAGAGCCTCCATCATATCCGGTGGGCGGGTTCTTCCGGGGCCAGGCTCTGGCTCAGCTAGTCTGAGAAAAATCTCATATTTTGTGTGTGAGTGCTCTGCTCCGGGGACTCCTCTGTGAGGAGAGCATGGGCGAGCTCTGCAGCAGCACCACGGTGAGTGAGGGACTGCTGTCCCCAGGCGGGGAGGAGTGGCCGGCCATGGTCAGTGAGATGCGGGTGTCCCCGGAGTGGGAGGAGCGACCGGCTGAGTTGGGCGAGCCTGTGTGTTGGGTCCTTCGCTGGCTGGCTGGGAGCCTGCGAGCAGACGCAGAGTTCAGTGTCTTCCAGCATGGTCCTGGATGTCCTGCGTGGTCCTTAGCATCTCCTGGGTCTGTGTGGCAGCTCCCCAACACCTGCATTTCCCGGGCTGTGTGTGTGTGCAGAGCTTTGGGAGCGGGACGGTGCTTAGCAACATCCTCGTTGCAGTCTCTGTGAAATGCTGGCGCCTGCAGTCCTTGATTGTCCTGATGGGTGGCAGATTTACCATACTCGGAGAGTACGGGGCTCTCTAGTATTTTCCCGAAGTTCTGCACTTTTAGCATTTAACATTTGGTTTAGGATCCATCTGGAGTTAATGCTGTGGAGCTTGTCAACACTATCTCCTGGGTAGAGGTGCACTTCCCTGCCCAACTGTGATGCTTAAGAGTAGACTTGATGGTAATAGAATTGATGATATGAGGATTTACCAAGGCACAGTGTAGAATTTAGTTAAGGGTGGGATGACTCCCAAAACCCCAAAGATAAGTAGTTTGCAAACCCTGCCTGTTTGAGATTAGTATGATAAAATGTAAATGTTTGTTCTCCAGGATTATCCAGGTGTTAAACTACATTTCCATAACAAAGGAGACAACCCTGATTCACAAGCAGCCAAAATGCCCACTTCCCCATCAAAGAACAGGCCTTTAATATGCCCATTTCAGTCACACCCAGCATTGAGTCCTGGTGTGCCATAAAGGTGTATTAATTCTAGAACAGCTACATCTTCAACCTTTCTGAAAAGTGGTTTTGGTTAAGTTCTCCAGTGTAAGACTGAGGTGGACTTGAACCCTGTCCTTAGCCTCACAGGGTATTGCCCTTGCTGTCCTCCTGACTAACCACCCTAAATTCCTGGATTACAAGTCTGTAGCACCACAGAGTTCTAAAATGACCGGTTAGAATCATGTAGTGGGCTGTCCATCAAAGTAACAAGAAAAGGGTTTGTGTGTGGAGCGCAGCTTCAGAACAGCAGAGGAGGAACAGTTACCGTGTACACTGCAGGGGAAAGAGACTAGGCAGTAGCTAGATCACAGACTGAAGGTTAAGGCAGTGAGCTGCAGGGGTCCCCATTACAAAGAAGGACCTGATGGGGCAGGGTGAGTGACTTTTTGTGGAATTTCATAGCATGTATTAACTCCTTCCATGTGAATGAAGATGTCAAAATTTTTTGTCAAAAATTGGTGGGTGTAAAATTTAGGGAGGGTAGCTTGAACTACTGAGTATTCAGTTTCAAGTTAGGGAGCTCTCATATGCATTTATGTGCTATCCTGGTTGACATAGTTAAGTCAGCTCAGAGGTTTGAGACACAGGCCACTGGCTGTGTCACCTTACAGCACTCAGCAGCTAACATTTTACATGGGACAAAGTCATACAATGGTATTCTTTCTACCAGGGAAGTGCCTACTCTCTTCAAAGTCAGTTTAAGTGTTCTTCCAGTTATTTTTATCATTAAAAAATTCAATTATTTGTATCATTTAAAAAAATTATTTTCTTTAAATGCATTGCTTTACTCTTGTTTCTGTTTTCCAGTGTTTTCCAGTCATTACAAATTTCACTCCATTGTTTTCTTAACTGATTTTTATTTATTTATTTGTTTCTATCAATTTAGGGTGGTGGTTCTCAAGCTAGGGGGTTGCAACTCCCTTAGGGGCATGGAATGATCCTATCATAGGCATGGCCTAAGACTCAGAAAACACGGATATTTATATTACAGATCATAACAGTAGTCATGAAGTTAAAGTAATTTTATAGTCATGGAGGAATCCCCAGAACATGAGGAACAATATTAAAGATTCACAACATTAGGAAGGTTGAGAGCCACTGGTTTAGATAATGTCTTCTGTAGCTCAGGCTTGCCTCACGCTATGTAATTTAGAGTTGCTTTGAACATTTAATCCTGCCTCTGCTGCCCAGGACTGATAGACCTGCAATTTCTTCCAGGCTGGGTCTTGATTGGCCTGTGAGAAGGAAAAATAGGCCAGTTAATGAGTGTCCTCAGACTTTGCTGGCTTTTACTGGGGACTTACAAACGAAGAGGGGCTTGTGTAAGGATTGAGTTTTCTGACCAACTGTCAAGCGGGTGTAGTCACAGCACCGAAAGGGATGGGCAAGAAGGAGGGTGAAAGCTTTCCTGCTGTGACGGTAGTTGACATTAGCAATGAGTAGTGAGTAATCAATTTTAGATGATCACTAAAAGCCCTGAATGGCCATTTCTCTGGTTCACAGACCAGGCAATCAAGAATCTGGATTAAAGAACTGAACTTTTGTGAATCCAAATTACTGTAGTTACAATAGCTAAACCAAAATAGAAAAACTGGAAAGCCATGTGGTGGTGGCGCTTGCCTTTAATCCCAGCACTGTCAAAGCAGAGGCAGGTGGATCTCAGTGAGTTAGGGGCCAGCCTGGTCTACCAAGTTTCAGGACAGGCTCCAAAGCTATAGAGAAACCCTGTCTTGAAAAAACAAACAAAAAATGGTGTAGGCTGAATTTTCTGTCCTACCAGCCAGTTCCAAATGACCACTCAGAGACTATTTACTAATTATAAATGCTTGGTGGATAGCTCAGGCCTGGCACTAGCTAACTTTTACATTTTAAATTGACCCACATTTCTTATCTTCCCTCTGCCATGTGGCTGTACCGTCTTTCAACAGGGTATGCTTTTCTTGCTTCCCTCTGCATCTGCTTGGGCTCTGCTTATCTTCCCAGCATTCTCTCTTCCCCCCAAACCCTGTCTAGCTATCAGCCAATCAGCTTTGTCTTAACAATGAGAGCAACACATTATATATATTATAAAAACAGTTATCAAGTAAGAATAATAGTTACAATATCCATTCCATTTGTATTTGGCAGATTTAGAGAAAATATTATTTATCTTTGTGGGTTTATAGTTTTATACCTAATTTACCTTTTTATCTTAACTAAGAAAAACTTAAAGTGTATTTAGTCTTTAACTCCATCAAAGATCCCAGAAGGATGTAATGTTACCCAGTGACAGGGACATCTGGCTGCCTGGACAGTTACCCAAAATCCTTATGTAACAGTAGGGCATCCAACTTTGGCCTATAGGCCCAGCATATCTGACAGACTTTTTGTTTGTTTGTTTGTTTGTTTTGGTTTTGTGAGACACGGTTTCTCCATGCAACAACCCTGGCTGTCCTGGAACTCAACTCTGTAGTTCAGGCTGGCCTGAAACTCACAGAGATCCACCTGCCTTTGCCTTCTGAGTGCTGGGATTGAAAGGGTGTGCTACCACCTCCTGGTTGACAAACTTTTTTTGAGAAG
The DNA here is from genome assembly GCF_017639785.1 of Mesocricetus auratus. Classification (NCBI taxonomy): domain Eukaryota; kingdom Metazoa; phylum Chordata; class Mammalia; order Rodentia; family Cricetidae; genus Mesocricetus; species Mesocricetus auratus. The sequence goes on from NW_024429185.1 coordinate 3,688,842, forward strand.
CAGGGGATTTTGAAGAACTGTCCTACCCTGTCTTGGCAGTTTGGCAGTCACCTTTTTTGTTGTTGTTGTTGTTGTTTTACTCTTTCTGCTCCAGTTTGTACAATATACTGTTAGCAATTGAGACAAGGGCAGTTTTCTTTCTTTCTCTCTCTCTCTGTCTTTCTTTCTCTCCCTCTCCCTTTCTTTCTTTCTTCCTTCCTTCCTCTCTTTCTTGCCCAAATGGCTACTTTTTTTCCACAAAGATAAAGTCCATACAGAATTTCCTCAATGCCCATCATCTTCTCTGAAGTAAATTGGTTCTACCAGGAGCACGTCTCACTGTCAAGAAAAGTCTTATGTTATTAAAACATTTTAAATTCCATATTCTGTAGGTCTTTCAAATGTTTGAAGGCCATCTATCTAAATACATCTGTTTAACCTTGAAAACATACCTAATATGACTACCAGTTTGATTATTACCTCTATATCTTAGCTATACATTATATTTTTAAATGAACTATATAAGCACAATACTCCAAACAGGAGTAGAAACATACATACAGTATAAAAAATAACTTTAAATTTGTATTAATAAACCAAAATCTATACCAATCTAAAATATCTAATAATAGTTGTTTTTTGGACTAAAGAAGATTCAGTAGTCTACGCTTTTTTCCTATTATTCCTATATCATACCCCCCTTTTTTCTTTAGGAAGAGATCTTTGAATTAAACTGTTTCATTTAGTCTTCTTTTACTAAGACCAGTAACAGTTTGTAACCATCCTCCCTTAATTGATAATAAATATCCATAATCTATCTTTTAGGGATGTGGACATTGTTCTCTGGACTACTTCCTGATGTTTGAGGGCATTGGCATCTTTGGGGGACCCTGAGAAAATTCAGGGTTGAGGCTTGGAATAGTTTGTGAAGCTGGACCACCTCAGCCAGCAGCCTTGAAGCTATTCTGAGTTCAGAACTCTGAGAAAACTGCAACAGAGGCATTTTGAGAGGCTGGATCATCTGGGCCATTTGTTTTCATTGGTGTCTGACCCCCTTGCTCTGAAAATACATGCTAGTCAAAGATGATCTTTTGTGTAAGAATTGGTTTGAGCAGGTAAAATATGTTACATGTTTTATAGTTTTTTAAGGTTTATTTCTTTATGTCTGTAGTAAGAATTTTCAAGGGGTCTTCCTCAATCTAACTTGATCATCTTTAACCTTGAATGAATCTATAGCTTTTCCTTTCTGTGGAAATAAAAGCATAACCTCTCTCCCAAGGCAACATACCTTTTGACTTCCATTTTGAAGTCAAGATATTTTAAAAATATATAGCTTTTTTAATCCAGCAGTTTTCATAATCCAATGTGTTTTATCAGCTGTCTTTCCTTCATCAGCAATCAGAAAATCCAAAGACAAAACAGTAACATACAGAATCCAGACTCTATGCATTTCCCATCTTTAGATAGTTTATTATTTTTTACTCTATTCATTTTAAGGACATTATTATTATTATTATTATTATTATTATTATTATTATTATTATTTGAAACAGGGTTTCTCTGTGTAGCTTTTGAGCCTGTCCTGTAACTCACTCTGTAGGCTGGCCTCAAACTCACTGAGATCTGCCTGCCCCTGCCTCCCAAGTGCTGGGATTAAAGGAGTGCACCACCATCGCCTGGTGAACTTTATTATTTTTAAACTATTGCTTAATCTATGACTGTCTCTGCCCTTTCTCTTTTCTCTCCCAAGCCTATGTATATTTTTAAACACACTGTAACTCATTTAGAGGTTTTCTTTTTTCCATCTGGATCTGCCTTTACTGAGCATCTGTATTGTTTTTTTGATCGCAAGAGACAAATCTTATACTGCTATGTTAGCTGCCACCAGGGTAGCTTTGCTTAGTGCATGGTGGCTGGCTCCTCCAATAGGAGCAGTCGTCTTGAGAGACATGAGACTAGGAAGCTGCATTTGTCTTCGTTTTTTTGTATTTTGACCTTTCTCAAGCTTTCTTGGATCTTATGTGGATGTAGATGCCAGACATTTAGGTACCATTATTCCACAGCAAATGGTGTGGTCCTGCTTAACATGATTATGTTTTTCAGGTATAAGAAGTACAGCATGAGAGAAATGGTATGAGTAGTACTTTGTGTGCTCTAATATAAATCCCTTGCCTCTGGAGCACATGACCATAAAGCCTGTTTAAACTTTTTATCGTATTTTTTTGTGATTATAATTACATCATTTTGACCATCTCTTTCCTGCTTCCAAGTGCTATTATAGATCCTTCATTGTTTTCTAATCTATGGCCTATTTTTGCTTTAGCAACAGTTACTGTTTGAATGTGGCCCATGTTTGGTTTCAGGATCTCCCAGCTGTGAAGCAAAGGGTTGGTTACATTGGACATTGAGTGTGTAACGGAATGTGCACACAAAGGGCTACTCACACTAGGAAGAGAAAGTGCTCTAGGAGACTGAAAGAATTTCTGCTAAAATACGAATTTCCAAAACTAGGGCCTTGTCTGCCCTTTGTGTGGAAGGGCAGAGCTGGGAAGACCTGTGTTGTCTTTATCTCTCTCTCTACTCACCCATAGAAGTGTAAGGCATTTTCTCATTTAGTGATCAATGGGAGAGGGCCCAGACCATGGTGGGTGGTGCCACCTCTGAACTGTTGGTCTGGGTTCTGTAAGAAGGTGGGTTGAGCAATATAACGAGCATTCTTCCTGCCAACCTAGTCCCTGAGCTGCGTCAGTCCCAAATGAACATGGGGGACGTTATATTAATTATGATGTTATTGGCTATTTGCTGTGGTTTCTTATTGTGTAGCTCTGACTTAATTATTAACCCATAACTGCTAATCTGAGTATTTCCACATGTCTTCTCTTACCGAAGAAAGGGTTAGGACCTCTTACACTTCTCATGTCCTACATTGTGAGTGACTGTGCCTCTGTTTCTCAGAATCCTCCACCTCTCTGAGTCCCACCTATCTTGCTTCCCTATTTGCCAACAGTGCTTTATTCATCAACCAATAAGACAAACATACACAGAAGACCATTCCCCATCAGAGCAAGTCATGGAAAGCAAGCCAGTAAGCAATGCCTCTCTATGGCCTGTACATCAGCTCCTGCCTCCAGGATCCTGCCCTGCTTGAGTTCCTGTCCTGACTTCCTTTGGTGATAAACAGCAATGTGGACATGTAAGCCAAATAAACCCTTTCCTCCCCAATTTGCTTTTTGGTCATAGTGTTTGGTCTCAGAAATAGAAACCTTAACTAAGACAGTCGTCAAAACTATTATCTACAAAGTTAAAACATCAGACAACTTCAAGCAAATCTCTCCAATTTTGGTGGAAGAGCCATCCTTGTCCAGCCCATTTTCTCTTTTGGGCAAAGGAGAGAACCAGAGTGCACAGGATAAGTGTTGTCCAGAGATTTCTTGTAGTTTGATATTGATTATAGTTTGTCATTCTTGTTTAAGGGACCATGACATATATTTGTAGATACATCTTTATGTCTTATGCTGTAGCATGAGATTCTGGCCTGGCAGGTCCTACCACCCTTCACTGCCCCAAAGATGCACACAGAAGCTAATTTTGTTAGAAGGCTGTTGGCCATTGGCTTGGGTTTCTTATTGGCTAGCTTCTCTTATTAACCCATAACTACTAATCTATGTGGTCTTACTTATTAGGGAATGCCAGACCTGCAACTTCTTTGCCTTCTACATTGTGACTGCTCAGCATCTTAGCAGAGAAGAAAAGAGAGCAATTTTCTGTTTGTCCCTGCTTATATTCAGGTTCTGCCCAGCTACGTCACTTCCTGCCTGTCTGGACAGACATCCAGACTCTATGGTTAGCTAGTGGTATTTTCTGCCCAGCTATGTTACTTCCTGGGACCACATGACAGCTCCTACCATCACTTCCCAGAATTCTCCTCATATCCTAGTTCCTCCTATCTTGCTGCCCTCTTGGACAAAAGTGTTTCATTCTTCAACCAATAAGATAAACATGTACACAGAAGAACATGCCCCATAATCATGCTTTGTCAGTGGTGTTGTTAGTTTTGTTAATTATCATCTAATTATATTGTTGTTTTCACTAGAAAATGATGGACCTTCACTAATTTTTGTATTCAGAAAATTTACTATATTATGAATTCCTTGAATTTTGTTGATTTTGAAATTTTCTGTGGAAAGACAATTTTATTTTTCTTGATCTTAATGGCTCAACTCTTCTCACTTCTTGGCATATCTGTGTTTTCCAGTTGTTATCTTCATGTTTGGAATTTTGTTTCTTAAGTGATTAATATGTTTAAATATGTTGGTTTTGGGTTTTTAAAACCTTCTCATATATTATTGTCTCTTTGTCTTTAATTAGATTCAGCTGTCAACATGATATAGCATAGAGTCATCTGAGGGAACATCAATTGAGTCACACCCAGGTCAGAATCACTAGTTACTACATCTGTGAGAAATTGTATTAACTGATGATTGATATATGAAGGCTCTTCCTCTGAGCATAGCAGTATCCCCAAGCAAGTAGGCCTGGGCTAGTTGAGAGAGCTAATTGAGCATGAGACAGAGACAGTGATCAAACAAGAGAGAAAGCAAATAAACAACATTTCCCCGTGGATTTTGCCTTTGGTTGCTAGCTTGGGTTTCTATCCTAAGCCCCCATAGTGATGGATTGTGATATGACAGTATCAGCCAACAAACCCGTTCATTACCTGGGGTGCTTTTGGTTAGAGAATTTAATTGCAGCAAGAAACAATCAAGTTAGAACAAAAAGTGGTACACTAAAATTGATTTTGTTGATGCAAAGGACCAGGGATTGATGACTTTTGGAGGAATGTTGAAGATATTAGATAGCAAAAGCCATAGAAAGCTGCACACAGAGCTTAACTGGCTATTCTTGTCAGACTGAGAAGATGGGAAATAGACTCTGATTTTGTTGGATGGTTATTTCATATGACTCATTTCTACTGCGAAAAAGAAACAAGTGGGGCAGAAAGAAATGAAAAGGTCTATGTTTTATAGAGAAAAACAGCAGTAGGTAGTTTCAGATGGCAGTTCAGTGGTGAAACAGGCAGGATCTTCCAAGGAGATTATCACCATTGAAGAGAAGACCCTTGGTCTACAGTGGAAGCCTATCAAGGGCCCTAAGGGCAAGACACCATCCAGCTAATCCTTTAATTTATGGAAGGAGTAAGCAAAGTGATTCCTAGTCCCAGGAAGCAACTTCATACAGAACATGCTGCAACTCTGGTCCAAGCACTGTAGAGTCCATCATAAATTAGAAGCCAAATTTGGGGTGACCACCCATGCTGTGCTTGTTCTGAAAACAAGAAAGATGTAAAATTTAAGAGTCATGGATTCTTCCTCTGGTTTCAGTTCAGCACTGTTACATCCCTATATGTTTTTCATAGTGAGGAGACTATGAGAGTCCATTGCATGAAGTTATGAAGATAAGTTTATGTTGTTTGAGACCATAGGGTATTGAGATACCATGAGACATCTGTCACAGAGAGTTGTATTCAGGGAGTGGAAGGAGAGATATGTATGAGTTGCAGGGAATAGAGATATCTAAGCCTTTTGAGAATGCCCCATAATCATGCTTTGTCAGTGGTGTTGTTAGTTTTGTTAATTATCATCTAATTATATTGTTGTTTTCACTAGAAAATGATGGACCTTCACTAATTTTTGTATTCAGAAAATTTACTATATTATGAATTCCTTGAATTTTGTTGATTTTGAAATTTTCTGTGGAAAGACAATTTTATTTTTCTTGATCTTAATGGCTCAACTCTCCTCACTTCTTGGCATATCTGTGTTATATTTTGTGGCTGGGTTGTTGTCCCAGTCCTACCACCAAGAGCCTTACATGGCTCCATATTCTTGATTATGTGGAGACTTTACTAGGGTCACCCTAGTAAACTTGTACAGTGGAAAGAAAGTTTCCACTGCACAAGGCTTTTACAGAATCCCCTAAAAGCTCCCCTATTTCAGCCATCTTTCCTTGTATTCTTTCACTCTGTTCCTTCCTTACTCACCTGATCCTTTATTTTCCCAAAGCCAATCCACTACAAAATCTATTGTTTCCTCTTTCCAGGATGTCTTAGGTTTTCTATTGCTGTGAAGAGACACTGTAACCACAGCAACTCTTCTAAAGAAAAACATTTAATTGGTGTGGCTCCCTTACAGTTCAGAGGTTCAGTTTATTATCATGGTGTGACATACATTCAGATGTGGTGCTGGCAAAGTAGCGGATAGTCCTTTTGCAGGCAATAGGAAATGAACTGAGCCACTGGGTGTGGCTTGAGCATATATGAGACCTCAAAGCCTGTCTCCACAGTGACACATTCCTCCAATAAAAACACACCTCCTAATAGTGCCACTCCCTTGGGGACCATTTTCTTTCAAACCACCACATTCCACTCCCTGTCCCCCAAAGACTTGTGGCCATATCATGATGCAAACATAAATCCTGTCAAACTTTAAGAGTCCCCATAGTCTATCATAGTCTCAACAATGTTGAGTCCAAAATTCAAATTCTTTCCTGAGATTAATACTCTCTCTTAACTGTAATCCCCTGTAATATAAAATTAAAAACCAGATAATGTGCTTCCAACATGTAATGGCACAGGATATATAGTACCATTCCAAAACACAGGGAAGGTAACAGAGTGAAGAAATACTGGACCAAAGCAACTCTGAAAGCTAGTTGGGCAAACTTCAAACTCTGCATCTCCATGTCTGATGTCAACATGCTCTTCAGAACCTCAACTCCTTTCAGCTTTCTTGACTGCAACATACTTCTTTGTCTTGGGCTGGTTCCATTTTCTGTTAGCAGCTCTACTTGACAGGTATTGCATGACTCTCGCATATCCAAGGCAATCCAGATTTCAACTTTACAGCTTCATGCAATGGCCACTTCCATTCAGGGTTGTCCCTGACACATGTCTGGACTCAGAGGCTTTCCTTAGTCTTGGGCAAATTCCTTAGCCCCTTTCTTTATCCTTAACTCCAGGAGCATGAGGCCAAAAACTGCCAAGTTCTGCTGCTTGCTGGAGTTGGAACATGGTCCCCTCATTTACTTACATCTTCTCTTTCTTATGACTAAGCTTGGATGTCCTTGAACTTGCTCTGTAGACCAAGCTGGCCTCAAACCCAGAGATCCCTCAAACTCTGCCTTCCTGGGTGCTGGTATTAAAGGCATGTACCACCACACCTGGCTCTAAGCTTTCCTTTAATTCCTTTTCACAGGTTGGAAACTTAGCTGATTGGGATCTTGCCCTGATGTCACCACTCTCTTTATTCCATTTCTTAATCTGCTTATGTCCTAGAATACAGGATTTAGCTCCATCCACTTTCTGGTGTTTTTTTTTTCTCCTCAAATATTTTCCCATGCTCAGCTTGCTCCTTTTCATTATCTATCTTCACTACGGTTTAACACTAGTAACCGTATGATAGAGTCTATACTGTCTGTTTTGAGATTTCCTCTGCCAATGGAATTAATCCAAATCTCTATACTTTAGACTCAGACAAACTTTTTGTCTCTGTCTTCCATGCTCCTACTAGTGTGGCCCATTCATTAAGCAGCACTTAAATCATTCTACTGCTTTCCTGCCGGGGTCCAGCCTGTATCAGTTCTACACTGCAGGGGCCATCTATTCCGGACTGATGTCTTTGGAGCTGTGTTTGGAACTAGCCCAACAGTCCCAGGTTCGACCCTAGGTGGGGGAGTGTGGATCAGGGAAGTCGTAGCTCCCCGGTGGCGTTAAGAACAAGACAGAGATATCTTGTCATTTCAGGAGGGCTCCCAGTCCATACAGGAGATACTGGTTTATTCAAACATCCCCTTAAATAGTTTTCTAGAAGCATGGGTACTGGAGGAAGACATGTATTATCATGTATATAGGGCTGACTAGGAAACACTTCCTTTAACCCTAGAGATGCCTTGGAATTCACGTATACAAACCCTCAGACCTCTCATAACACTTGTCTCACTAGTCCTCTGGTGTGCCTCACTGGCCCCCAGGCATGTCCATATGATGGGTATGGGGCCTAGGTCTATTGTTATGTCATTCTCCACTGTGGCCAGGCCATCTGCAGGTAACCAGCCTAAAAGACTACAGGAGATTCAAGCTCCTGGAATTGAGCTGAGGCCTATATTGAAATATCATATTCAGGCCAACACTTTCCTAACTCAAAGTGCCAAAGTTTAAATGCCTCTAGACAAGAACATGGTCGGGCCTATTTCAGCAGTACCCCAGTCCCTGGTATCTATTTGTCTTAGATAGGGATTCTATTACTATGCTGAAATACTATGACCAAAAGCAAGCCAGTGAGCAACTTCTCTCCATGGCCTCTGCATCAGCTCCTGCTCCAGTTTCCTACCCTGCTTGAGTCCCTTTCCAGATGTCCTCCAATGAAGGACTATGATCTAGAAGTGTAAGCTAAATAAACCCTTTCCTGGACATCTTGCCTTTTGATCATGGCATTTCAGCATACAGTAGAAACCCTAACTAACATATAGGGAGACCCATGCATGCCCCATACAGCCATCCTTGTTACTTAGCCTTTCTGGGTCTATGGACTGTGCTGTGATTATCCTTTACTTAACAGCTAATATCCACTTACACCAAGTACATATGTTTGTCTATGTGGTTCACCTCACTTGAGATAATAAAGAACTCATGGAAAAAGACATTAACAAACCAAATAACCCAGTAAAAACGGGACATGAATTTAAACAGAATTCTCAACAAAGGAATCTAAAATGACTGATAAACAAAGAAATGTTCAACATTCTTCACCATTAAGGGAATGGAAATCAAAACTACTTTGAGATTTCATCTTATCCCTGTCAAAATGGCTAAGATCAATGAAACAAGTAGCAGCTCATGCTGGCAAGGGGAACACTCCTTTATTCCTGGGGGGAGTGCAAACCTGTATAGCCACTGTGGAAATCAATATGGCAGTTCTTCAGATAATTGTGAATCTTTCTACTTCAAGACCCAGTTATACCACTATTGGGCATATACCCAAAAGATGCTCTTCCATCCTACCTCAAGGACACTTGCTGAACCATGTTCGTAGCAGCTTTATTCATAATAGGCAGAGACTGCTATGTCTTTGAGAGAAAGTGTTGATTGATGGTTGATGTGGAAAGCTCCTCCACTGAGGAATGTCCCTCAGTAAGTGGGCCTCAGCTGAATAAAAGAGATGACGATGAAGCAAGAGAGAAAGCCAAGAAACAATGTTTGCTCATGCTTTTTGCCTTCAGTTGCTAGCTTGAGTTTCTATCCTAAGCTCCCACAATGATGGACAGTGATCTGATCGAATCAGACAAAAGTCCCAGTTCACAATCTGAGAAGCTTTAGGCTAAAAGAGATAATCAACACAAATTAGAACAAAAAAAATGGACCACCAAAAGTGATTTTGTTGCTGGTCAGAACTTGGAAATATCATCTTTTGGAGGAATAAATACATACCAAGCTGTACACAGAACTTAACTGTCTCTTGTAAAATCTAGAAGATGGGAGTGTTTAGAGTGATGCAGACAGTGGAAATCAAGGTCATAGAATTTCATTTGGAAATAGACTCCATGTAAAAATAAGTTGGAGGTCATTTGTGTGATAGTTTGACCAGAAATCTTTTTATTTTGCCCATGCCCTGAGAAATTGAGTAAGGCAGCATTAAAAAGTAATGAGCTGGTTTCTTAGATGGAATATTGAATCTGTTGGATGGTTATTCAGGACTCATTCAGGACTACAGAGTGAAAAAATCAGCAAGTGGAGCAGAAATAAATGAAAATGATGGCAGTCAAGTGCTGAAACAGTGGCAGGAATTTTCATGGAGATTTTCACCATTAAAGAGAAGGCCCTACAGCTGAAACCTAGCAAGGTGTCTTAAGGGTAATAATACTCCATCAGTTAATGGAAAGATTAGGCAAAGTGATTCCTAGTCCCAGGAAGCAGCTCAGTGCATGACCTGTTGCAGTTGTGGTCAAAGAGAAGCAGGTTCCATCCTAATTAAGAAGCCAGACTTGACAGAATCACCCATTTTGGGCTCGTACTGGAAACAAGAAGAAATCAAAATTTCAGGTTATGAGTTCTTAGCCTGTGGTTTCAGCACTGTTGCAGGTATCTATGGCAGAGTCAGTCGTATGTTGAGAGTTCATTGTATGAAGTTGTGAGGATGAAGCCTGGGTTGCATTGAGAGCACAAGATGTTGAGATACGAAGCTCTGAGACATCTTCCATGGGGAGCTGCATATAGGTAGTAGAAGTAGCCAAATGGATAGATGTATGGATGAGAAGTTGCAGGAAACATGAGCCATCTAAACCCTTTGAAACTGAAGCCCCATGTGCCTGAGACAGAGCTACTGGATTTGGTGTTTTCCCTGCTGTGTTGCAGTCTTGCCTTGGTCCAGTCTTCCTGCACTATGACTCTCTTTTTCTCTTTTGGAATGGGAATGGGCATTCTGTGCCATTGTGTGTTGGAAAGATGTAACTTGTTTTCTGATTTTATAAGTTGTTACAGTCAAGCTATTGCCTTGGATGTCAAAAGAGACTTTGGACATTGAAGCAGAATGGGGACTCTTGCAGATTATAATAGTCATTAAAGTTAGAGTAAATACATGTTCATAATGGGATGATAGCGACCTGGGTCAGAATGTAGACAATTAAATGAAAAGCTTCCAGATAGTATGATGATTTTGAACACTTGTTTCTCCTTGGTGGCTATCTTTGGAGTGCTTGCAGAACCTTTAGTGGAAGGAGTCTTTCTGGATGGAACTCCTCTTTGGGGATAGGACTTGCATGTCTGTATCCTCAACCCACTTCCTGTTCTTTGTGTCCTGTTGTTATGACTTCACCACCATTATAGATGATATCACTAAAGAACAAAAAAACAACTGAAACAACTGCTATTCAATGCTAAGCTATTTTGGTAGCCTGATTTTTATTTTTTTTTGGTTTTTATGAGACAGGGTTTCTCTGTATTGTTTCGGAGGCTGGCGGTCCAGCCCGGCCTCAAACTCACAGAGATCCGCCTGCCTCTGCCTCCCGAGTGCTGGGATTAAAGGCGTGCGCCACCACTGCCCGGCTAGATTTTTTTATTGTTGTTTTTGAAGACAAGGTTTCTCTGTGTAGCCCTGGCTGCCCTGAAAGTAGCTCAGTAGACCAGGCTGTCCTCAACTCAGAGATTCAAATGATTCGGGATCCTGGACTGCTTGCTGGGTTTTTAAAGGTGGGCCAACATGCTTGCTTTTATTATTATTATTATTAGCTGGTAGGCCTGGAATGTAGGTTTTTGTATGAATGTCAGGCATATGTGAGTTTCACCCACAACTTTAATTTTGAAGTAAATGTGGCAGAGGGTCTCATTCTCTTTCCAGGTTGGCAATATTCATGAAATTAATATTGCCTGAGCCTGTGAGTCATTGAATTGCAGATGTGTGACATTCTTCTTACACACTGCTGTTATTTTGAATTCCTGTGAACACATATGAATATTTTGCCTGTATGTATAGATAGATATCCACCACATGTGTGCTTGGTTTTCACAGTAGTCAGAAAATGGCCTCAGCACTCCTGCACTTGGAGTAATGAATAGTTGTGAGCCTCCATATAATTACTGGCCACTGAACCACCTATCTGCAAGACCAGCAGGAGATCTTAACTGCTGAATCATCTATCCTTCCCTATGTTGTTTATTAACGAGCAACATTTACGTTGCTAATATTTTTATTTGTCTATTTGTAACTGCATTCATTTTTAGTAAGATCTTACTAATGTTACAGTTTAAACTGCGGCACTTCAGGTTTCTGGGCAGTGAATACAGAACTGGAGTGAATGCATTCTTTGTAAGAACTTTTGTAAAAACCTCTCAGTTCTCCTTTTTGTTTGTTTGATTTTTGTGGTGGAGACAGGTCTTAATAATATGTAAGTAATTCTGGCTATCCTGAAACTCATTGCATATGACAGGCTGGCATCCAACTCAGTTAAATTCATCTACTTCTACCACCTGAGTCCTGGGATTAAAGGCATGAGTGAAGACACCCAGCTTGCCAATCTATTTATACTTTGTAGTTTTCCATTCAATCACTCTGATGTATTCTCAGTTCTTTTGATCGGTTTGCTTGCCTCTCTTTATGTCTGTTAGTAGGCATTTTTCTTTCAAGGTTATATCCTATTCAAAGGGTACAAAAAGGACAGAGGTGAACCTCTTATTCAGTTTCCTTCTAGAGGGACTTAGTGTTATATTACAACTTCAGTGTCATAGAATAAGTGTGGGGAGCAACAAAATTATATGAACATATTGTCAAAGAAGTATACATCTACAATTTTTCAGTATTACGCTTTCTGTTGTACACATGTGTGGGATATTTTAGAATGCAGTGACCTATGATGATGTGCATATTCACTTCACTTGGGAAGAGTGGGCTTTGCTGGATCCTTCCCAGAAGAATCTCTACAAAGATGTGATGCTGGAAACCTGCAGGAACCTCACTGCTATAGGTAAGACTGAATCTCCCTTCATATTTTAAAATAAGGGAAGAACTGTTTCTTGGTTATTGATACGCTTCTGTAATTTCAATTGAGAAAGAGGAAAAATGAGGTGAATAAATCAGGTATGGGCTTAAGGTTCACTGAAGATAGTAACTTCAATATTGTAAAATTTCCCGTAATGTGTCATACATGTTCTGCTACTATATTTTAGGCTGCAATTGGAAAGACCATAATATTGGAGAAGGATGTCAAAGTTCTAGAAGACATGGAAGGTAATTTTCATTTACAGCTGATAAAATGTACATTTGAAGAAATTTTAATATGTCCTAGAAGTTTTAAAGAAAAGACAGTATAAATAATCACAGTATAACATGTATTGATGATTATTAAATTCTCACAAAACCATATACCTCATGTCAGGTAGCTGATATGTATTTGCAAGGCATTTCTTTAAGAAAGAAGACAAGGAAAGAATGCTTTAATTAATAGCACCATTTGAATCATAGCCCCATAAGAGCTACCCTGTGGAACTGCCAATCCTTTTAGTTTCATATCACTTAGATATTGCAAAAAGGTATAGATGTTGAATAGGTCATAAATACATCTCAGAAACCTTCTAGTAAACAATCATCCATAGAAAGACTCATATTACTCATGTTCTTGTGACTTTACTAAGTTTAGTGAGAGGGAAAGTTTATAAGAGTCAAGAAGGTTGCTGTGAGAAATGTTAATACTTATACCACATGTCTATGAGGAACAGAAAGTCAAAATATATGGATGCAGTGAATATCTTTTCTTTGTTATTCTTCTTCCAATAGATATCTTATCTATCACTCTGGATACAAGCCATCTGCACATAAGGATATAGAAAGAAACAGCGAACCTCTTTTTCTCCCAGAACAGTTAGAAGATAGTTAGTAGTCCCTGCTTTGAGTAGATTTGTTGAATGTGATACAATGTACAAGTTTACAGTTAATTAGTTTTCCAACTTTATTGGGAATACATCAACAACCTCACATTGCAGAAAATCCCTATGAATATTGGAATGTATAAATACATCTGGTTGTCATGGTTCACTGTGCAAATGTGGTGTGACTCACACTACAGGAAAACTTACAAATGCAATAAGTGTGTAAAGCTCTGAGTTCTGCCAGTTCTCTTCAAATATGTGAAAAATCTCATATGGAAAAAAGATGCTATATGTATGGGCCATATTTTAGAAAAGGCTCTTACTATTACAGGTATCTTCAGAAACACAAAATAACCCTTAATAAAGGGGAACACAATGAGTGTAAACCTTAAGATCTGATTCCTCTTTGCAATTAGACCAAATTGTAAAATTAATTTATGCAGATACAAAGATTCATCAGTGTAATGAATGTGTTAAAAGCTTTTACATGTACCAATTATCTTTACAGGCATGAAAAAAGTTGTGCTGGAGAGAAACCCTCTGAATACACGCAATGTTGTACAACCTTTGCATGTCATAGTCATCTTCAAAGGCTTGCAAGAATTGATACTGTAGAGAAGCCCTATGGAGGTATTGAATATGGTGCAACCTTTGCGCAGCATAGTAGACTCCAAATACAGAAAGGAAAGCATACTGCAGAGAAACCCCATGAATGTAATCAGTGTGGCAAAGCCTTTGCACAACACAGTTATCTCCAAAAACATAAAAGAATTCATACTGGAGAGAAACCTTACAAGTGTAATCAATGTGGTAAAGCCTTTGGACGTCATGGTCATCTGCAAAGGCATGAAACAACACATAGTGGAGAGAAACCTTACATATGTAATCAATGTGGCAAAGCCTTTGCATGTTATAGTCATCTTCAAATACATAAAAGAACACATACTGGAGAGAAACCTTATGAATGTAATGAATGTGGGAAGGCTTTTGCATGTGAGAGTAGTCTTGCAATACATAAAAGAACACATACTGGAGAGAAACCTTATGAATGTAATCAATGTGGTAAAGCCTTTGCACATCATAGTAATCTCCGAATACATAGAAGAACACATACTGGAGAGAAACCCCATGAATGTCATCAATGTGGTAAAGCCTTTTCCCGGCATGGTCATCTCCAAATACATAAAAGATCACATACTGGAGAGAAACCTTACATATGTAACCAATGTAGTAAAGCCTTTTCATGTAACACTCATCTTCAAATGCATAAAAGAACACATACTGGAGAGAAACCTTATGAATGTAATCAGTGTGATAAAGCCTTTGGACGCCACAGTCATCTTCAAAGGCACAAAACAACACATACTGGAGAGAAACCTTACAAATGTGATCAATGTGGCAAAGCCTTTGCACGCCGTAGTTATCTTCAAGTACACAAAAGAACACATACTGGAGAGACGCCTTAGGAATATAATGAATGTGCTAAAGCCTTTGCGTGTCAAAGTAGTCTCAGAATATATAAAAGAAGACATACTGGAGAGACACCTTATGAGTGCAATTAATGTGCTAAAGCCTTTGCACATCTTAGCAGTCTCCAAAGACATAAAAGAACACATAGTGGGGAGAAACCCTACACATGTAATAAAGGTGATAAAGCCTTTGCATGTATCAACAGCCTTCAAAATCATGAGAAAAGAATCATATCACAGAAAAACCATATATATGTATATATATATATAATATATATTGAGTATGGCCAAGTTTGCACTTCATTGTAGTCTATACAAGAGTAAAACTTGTAGTGTGCAATTGGTCTGTTAAAGCCTTTGCATATCACAATGATTTTTGAGAACTTGAAAGAACTCATACCTAAGGGAATTTGACTACAAAGCATTTGGTAAGATCTTTGGCCAGCACACTTAAAAGATTATTTATTGTGGAGAAAAAAAATCTGATGAATGTCAACAGTCTGTTCAAGCATTATGATATATCTCTATTTTGTTTGCACCTGCAAATGCATGTGGACAGAAGCCCTGTGAATTTAAACAGTAAGTTATCCCTTTTAAATTTCATACTTCAATTACATGAACTAGCTCATCCTTGTATAAAACTTATGGATGTGTTATAGTGCCTTTTCTGTTGCTGTGATAAAACGTAATGTCTAAGTCAATTTATGAAAGAGCTGGTACTTGGTTCCGGAGGGATACAGAATCACGTGAGCGTGGCATGGCAACAGTTGTCAGATATAACAGCTAAAGCAGAATCCTAAGAACTTACATCCTCAATCTGCAGCGTGAAGCACAGAGTGGGGACTGAAAATGGTGTGTGAATGTAAACTTTCAGATGCAACCCAGTGACTTTTCTTCCCGCAGGGTAGCATTTCCCAAATCTTCCCAAATGACCCCACCAACTCAGAATGATTGATTTCTCTGTCTTCAGTCCTATGTGATTTCTTTCTGTTACACGAACCAATTCATGATGAAGGAACATTCTGTAAGTAAGCCTTTAAATGCCTTAACACCTGTGTTATAGGAATTAATGAATACAAGAGAAAAATATTCATGAGTGAAATTTTGTTTAAAGATTTGATTCAGTTTCAGTTATGTGATGTCAGTGTGTCTCTGTGTGGGTATGCACATGTGCATGCTGGTTCCCAAGAAGGTTTAGACCACTGGATTTTTCTCTTTTTTTGTAATAGGAGTTACAGGAAGTATCAAAAACCTGACCTTGATCCTAGGATTGAATTTGTCATAACTGTTTGGCCATTTCTCTAGCCCTGTGAGTACTATAGAGGCTTTTATATCATCTTGATATCAGGAAATAGGGAAGAACTCATTCAAGAGAAAAACCCTGTTCATATAAGTGATTTGGTAAAGAGTTATATATCACAGTTATCTTCTGTTTCTCTTAAGTAATTTATAGAATGGGATGCCCATCATTGATGCTGCAATGATAAACGGCACACTTGTTGAGGGTATAGGTAACTGTTTATTGTAGAAATTACACAAGAGAAAATGGGCAACCCAGATGAGTCAAGTCTTCGCTACCAAACCGAAAGCCAAAAAGAGAGCGAGTGCTCTGCTGTTCAGTCTTTTATTCCTTCCTCCATACACGCCCCCTAGCCACACCCAAAAGTGGGTGTGGTTAGCAGCACGGTTCTGCCCTTTGGTTACCACATCTGTATGTATCTTTAGAGGGCCACGTGGCTAATGGTGGAGTCCTAAGTTTCCCCCTATACATCATCTAAGTGGTCCATTGTTTAATTAAATACTTTTCAAGATAGGGTGTCTGTGAAAAGGGTGGTGGGTTGTTGTTGTTCCTGATTTTATTTTTCATATTTTCACAAATTTATTTGAAATGTTTGTTATCCAGCCTGACTTAGATGTCAGTAATAAGTCATGGATACATTTGAACTCATGATCATTGTGTGCCAGCCTCCTGAGTACAAGTCCAGCTGTAGATGATGTACCCCCAATGTTTGCCATTTTGTCAACAATGTTAACGTTAAAATGCTTAATAGAAGAGAACATAAGAAACATTAAATACTTTATATGTGTATCCAAAGCAGCATTTCCATCTGTCTGGTAGAGATGTAATAATGTAGGATAATCAGCAGTCAGTTGTATATTTCACAGCATAGCTTGATGTACTATGGATGTATATTTGTTATTTGAAGTTCCATGCATCTTCATGTCCCCATTAGTTGTCTATTTGGCACTTTATCTTGAAGAACTGCTTCCATGGGAATTATCTAGAGATGCCAAATTATGTAATGACAATGAGATTTTTTAAAGTTTTATTTATTTAGTATACAGTGGTATGTCTGCATGTATGCCTGCAGGCCAGAAGAGGGCACCAGATTTCATTTCAATGATTGAAAATCACCATGTGGTCACTGGGAATTGAACTCAAGACCTCTGGAAGAACAGTTAGTGCTCTTAACCTCTGAGCCATCTCTCCAAAACCTTTTTGCCTCTACCCCCACCCCTGCCACCCTTCGTGGCCTGTGGTGGTTGGGAGAGCTGACCCTGAGATTCTAAGAGTGGGAGAGTTGCTCCTGCCCCACACCAGCTGCAGCACTTGGAAAATAAGCCCTATACCTTGCATTGGCAGCACATTAGAGCCAACCCTGTTTTGGAGGGTGTGGGTGAACCAGCCCCAAGAATGTGAGCTTGGGAGATGTAGCCCCATCTCTCATCCGCAATATGGTGGTGTGGGCAGGGGAGAGATGCCTACCCCCCTGCTCCTTGCTGCCTGTCATGGGTGGCCCTGAGGTCATGAGAGTGGGAGAGCTGTGCCTGCCCATCACCAGCTACAGCACTTGGGAGAGTGGCACCTGTACCTTGCCTGGACAACACAGGAAAGCTAGCCCTGCTGCTGTAGTTGTGGTAGAGCTGACCCCGAGGGCATGAAAGCAGATGGACTGGCCCCGCCCCTTGCCTATCGCTGCAAAGAGTGACCTAGTCAGTACAGTGCCCCATGGTCAAGGATGGGGGAGAGCTGGTAGACTGACCAAACCAGAAACTACTCATACACAGAACTGGGGTTATGAGTTGGCACACCCCCCAAATCTACCCTGTTTATGATCTTCTGGAGCATGTGAAGGGGCCAGGCCTGTAGATCCAAAGCTGCAGGGTCTCCGTGACACAGGGCAACAACAGAATGTCCAAGAGGAGTCCCAGTGAGGGCCCAGTATCGCTAGTGTAGCAGAAACCAGAGGACTCAAACCAGACAAATGTCTCTTTGCACTGGACACTTGCAAGTAAAGATATATCAATAAAAGGGTAAATTGTGTGACTCACTGTGTCACTCTACAGCTTCCATGATGAGATCTTTCTTTGTTTTATTTTTTTCTCCTTTTTCACTTAAATTTTACTTTGTGGGGCAGGTTGCAAGGGCAGAGGATGGGTACAAAGGGGTAGGTTGGTGATTGGGATTGAGATGCGTGATGTGAAAAACACAAAGAATAAATAAAGAAGAGAGTTTAAAATATCTCTGTTGTGTGTGTATCATATGTGATCATGGATTCTTAGACCATGATAAATATGTAGAGACAGGAAGACAGCTTTCTGGGGTCTACTTCTGGTGTGAATGGGTGATCCTGACTTCATCATTTCCTCAGCCCTGATGACCCAGAAAAAATACAAGATTCATGGCATCAGAATCCCATGGTGCTTTAAGAAGTTTCTGAGTCCAAATCTCCACAAAGTGTATCCACTCAGCTGTGGTGGGTCAGCCCCCTCCAGTCTTCCACTCTTCCCTGTTTTTGGCAACTATATGTAACTGTCGGTGACAATATTGCGCACCCCCCCTTTGTGGTCCCTACTTGAACCCCAAAGCTCCTCCTTCCCCACCCCAATATCCCTGTAACCTGCCTGTTGTGTAGGAATAAGGGTATTCTAAACAGTCATCTTTGTCTCTCCCTGTTGTTAACATCCCTGTAACCTGCCTGTCATGTAGGAATAAGGGAATTCTAAACAGTCATCTATGTCTCTCCCTGCTAACAACTAGTGAAAGGGTGGACCCCATGAAATTCTAATTCCCCAGGAATCTCTTTCTGGGAAAAGACCGAGTCATTAGGATGAGGAAGTCTCTACTGAAGAAACATTTACTCCTTGCAGGAGAGCCTGCAAGGAGAGGCAGGGCCTGAAAATGGGGGAGGGTTTTAGAGATCGGAAAATTCATTATATGGCTTCATTAGATGACTTAGTTTAGCATATCTTTTGTTTTCTATATAAACTTGTTAGGACTCAAAGGATGGATTAGTTACCTTATAGTTTCATCACTGTTCCAAACTAGTCAAAATGAATAAATATCATGTTTTTGATTTTCATTAATAATTTGCTTTGTTTTCTACTTATGCCTTTCCTTTCAATTTTTTTCTAACGGAGAGTCTCACTATGATTCTACAGCTGTCCTGGAAATCACTCTATAGACTAGGCTGTCCAAGGACATCAGAGAGACCTGCCCATCTTTCCTCCAGAGAGCCTGCATTGTAGGTGGGCACACCAAAACTGAATAACTTGGTTCTTTTAATCGGCTTACTGAGGATGAGTGGCTAAGCCTGGCTGGTTAGGGTAGCCAGGACACAGGCTATGGTCCTAACTCTAGTAAGAGAACAAGGCTCCCATCAAATGCAACCCTCTTGATTTAAAGTTCACTGTCTTCCAACTATAAGCAATATTGCTTTCTTTATCACTGGGTCTGTTATAACTCATCAAAAGACTAGGGAAGATTCTGCCCTTATCCTATGGATGGTGAAGCCCAGGCTCACAGAGGTAAGTGGCTTTTGAATATAGATAAGTACAATTGCCTGTCTTACTCATCCTGTCATTCTGATGCCTCATTAAATGAAGCTGAAGCCACCCAAGCCAGGCATGGTGGCACAGCCCTGTAATCATGGTACTTAGGAAGTGGAGGCAGGAATTTCAGGATTTCTAAATCATCAGAGGTGAAAATCATCAATGGGGTATGGTGGGAAGCCCACAGGATCAAGGGAGACTGTGATTGACTCAGAACAATGTCCATAGTCTGCAACTCCAGAACTTCAGGGCCATGGCATCAGCAAGTGTTAGCTGAGGTATTTAAGCCAAGTTTTCTGTTTTTGAAAATGTTTCCTGTCCAAGGCAGCCTAGGCCAAATGAAGGTCAGGCTCCTGTTGTTCATTAAAAGTGAAATTCTACAGGTGGGAGACTTAGCCACAGGCAGGGATGAGCTCCTTAAAGTGCATATCCAATGCAATGTGTTCTGCCCTGAAACCATATACACACAACCAACAGAAATGGACTTGGCAGGTTTTTTTCTTGTATTTGTGCTTGCATATTCACACATACTCAACAAGGAAGAAAATGGAAGGGAAGAATTCGGGAAGGGATGGGGGGAGAACAAGGAAGGAGGAAAATGATGTAGCATATGTTAATCAAAATATGTGGAAATAAAGTATAAGTAAAAAAGCAGCTAGAGAGATAGATCAGCAGTTAAGAGCACTGGGTAGTGAGTGCTACAGAGGACACAGAGTCCATTTCCAGAAACCCCCAGCTCCTGTAACTCCAGTCCCAAAGGCACTGGTGTCCTCTTCTGGCCTCTGCAGGTACTGTGCACAGACACTTGCAGACAAACACATACAAAAAACAAAATAAAGCTTGAAAGTTTAACAGTCTACAGTACAGTCACAGGCCTGAGATGGACAGCAGGCAGAGCTAGTTAAGATGATTCCTTCTGATCCTGCATGGGAGCAGCTGGCTTCTCTGAGCCAGCTCGCCCAGATGCCAAAGCAGCCTTTTTCTGAGGTTAGAATAGCTCTGCAGAACTGCTCGACTAAGAGCAGCATCCGTAGTATTGATTGGTGACTTTCCCTTGACTTTTCTGTTTTCGTCTTCTCTGCCCTTTGTATGTGTGAGAAGTAAAGACAATTTTGCATCTTTTAAATGTAGATCATAATGTATGATCTAAAAGATGGATTTCCTCTGTAAACCTCCATCTGCCCGAGGGGCTAGACTTGAAGTCTCCTGTCCCCATTTAAATTGTTCAGTGCAAACCTGAGGCCTAAGAGAGACGTTAGGGTGGTAGCAAAACTGGAATGCAAAATCTGATCTAGGTTGGTTTCTCTTTTAGAATTGCTGAAGTCAGATGCACACTGCTATTAAGGAAAATTTTAATTAAATTAAATATTTAAAGTAATTTCTTCCTGGGAAGGCATATGCATTCTAGAACAGCTGTACCTCCAGCCTTTTAGAGAGATTTTCTGAGACAAGCTCTCAAGGGCAATGACCTTTCTGTCCTTTTGATTAAACTATCTAAATTCTTAGATTAAAATCTGTACCAGGTTGGGCCTTGACTGGTCAGTGAGAAGGGAAGAAGAGACTGGGAAATGAGTGTCCTAATGCAGCCCACGCTTCCGGGGGAGTGGTTGAGCGGAGGTGTTTTGTAAGAATGGGAATTCATTGTCCATACGTTACAAGCTGTTACGGTCACAGTACAGAAAGGGAGGGGCTGAAAGGAGTTTGGAAGTTTCCAGTTTTGACTGCAGTTGGCATTACCAATGTGCAATCAGTTAATCAATTATATGTAATCTATACATGTCCTGAGTGGCCATTTCTTGGGTTCCACAGAGCAGGTTCCTTGGCCAGGGGATTGACATACCCCCATTGAAATGGTTTGTACCCAGGACAGAGATTGTGTTCCCTTGACCAGCGCCGTTTTCTTTTTCATAGATCATAACTCATAATTCATAATCTGTAATTTACATTTCATAATTCATAACTCACATTTCATTTTATGAGTAATATTTCATAATTCATAATCCATAATCCATATTTCATGGCTCATAATCCATAATCCACAATTCATAATACAAAATTCATCATAATCCACAATTCATAATCCATAATTCATATACATAATTCATAGTCCACATTTCATGATCCATATCTCATAATTCATAAATCTTAATTCATAACCCATAAACCATATTTCATAATTCATATTCATGATTCATAAGTCATAATTCACAATCCATATTTCATAATTCATAATTCAAGATTCATAACCCGTGGCCATATTCATATTCATACCAATAGTCCATATTCATAATTGATAGTTCATAATCTATATTTTATAATCCATGTTCATTATTCATGATCCATATTTCATAATCCACAATTCATGATTCATAATTCATAGTACAGATTTCATGATCCATGTCTCATAATTCATAATTTATAATCTTAATTCATGATTTATAACCCATAATCCATATTTCATAAATCACAATTGAGAATCCATAATCCATATTCATGACCCATATTTCATAATTCATATTCATAATTCACAATCCATATTCCATAATTCATAATCCATAATCCATATTTTATGATTTATAATTAATAATCCATATTTCATATTCATTTTTATAATTCATAATTCGTTTTCCATATTTCATTTTTCATAATTCATAGTTAATGATTCATGATTTATATTTCACATTTCGGTGCCTGCCCGCCTGCCTGCCTGTGAGTGTGGGTGCCACCAACTCCAGGCGAATAATTTCATTCTTTTGTTCGTATTTATTGTTTGAAAACAGATTGAGAAATTATTTGTAAGAAAGCCATTTCCGAGATTTCTGGACTGTCTTAGGCAGTCTTCTCTGAGGACATGAGTGGTCTCCAGAAACAATGTGAGATCCTCACTTTGAGGAAAAAGTGGCAGAAATTCCCCCAAATCAGGATAACCTGCGCTTTAAAGGCACTTTTTCCCCAGGTGGGGCCAGGTGCTCTCCAAAGTAGGAGGCAGGGCAGCTATGAAGTCTTCTGCCAGGACTTTGACCTGCGAGGAAGGAGATGCTTCCCCTGTCACTCAGGATTCAGGAGGTGGGCCCGCGGACTTTTGGTCAAGCAGGGAGAACGTTTGGTGACTGTGTCAACTGTTCAATGAGGAGTTTTGGCCTTCGGTGACAGAGGCTGCACAACATTTAGGGTGCCGTGGTGTGTCCCCACTATATTGTCCATCTGTGTCTTTGGCTGAGGTCCCCAGGTCTCTCCCCTTGGTATCTGCGTCCTCTCCACTGACTGCAAGAGTCTCAGGAAGACATCAAAACTCCCGGTCTCTGGAAATGGTGCGTGCCACAGGGCTTGAGGAGGAGACTGCTACATATCATGTAGATTCTGCCTAATGTCTGGAGTGTGATTTTTTTCCCATGCTGTCAAGGCTTGTTGAGAAACTAGTTCTCAGGGGTCACTTGTGTTTGAGAGGAACCTCAGACTAGGTTTCTTTCATCAGTTGTCTGGCAATGTGAGGATAAGCTAAAGTCTTTGCTTCCTTTGAAGCCTTGAGGAAATCCTTCCCACACTGAACTTCCTTTGTGTAGACTGGACAACGTTTCAAAGTCATTGAGTGGGATGTCCATGGCCTCCATGAGCAAGACAACAAGTGATCAATGGCCTTAGTCCTCAGGACCTCATTGACCTTATAGAGAAAGGGGAGAAATATTTTCCCTTCTTTTTTTTTTTTTTTGGTTTTACGAGACAGGGTTTTTCTGTATTGTTTTGGAGGCTGTCGGTCCAGCCTGGCCTCGAACTCACAGAGATCCGCCTGCCTCTGCCTCCCGAGTGCTGGGATTAAAGGTGTGCGCCACCACCGCCCGGCTAATATTTTCCCTTCTAGTTCCTCTAACCACACTAGACTATCCCCCAGGAATGATTATGAAACACCCAGAAGATGAGTTTGGTACTTTTAATTACCATATACTATTTCAATAACCAGACATAACTCAATAAACTTTTGTTTGACATGCATTTTAGTCTGTCCTTGGAATAGTTGCTATCTTTAATACAACATATAATCTTTAATACAATATATAAGTCTCTTCCTTTACATACCTTAAAGAACTTACTCAGACCTTCGTAACTTGTAAAAGCTTCCCAGTCCCTTTTATTCTGGGGCCATCCAGTCGTTATCATCTACATACATCTAACTCCTTTACCAAGGCCATTTCCATATTTACATTCTTCAAACATGTTCTTTTATGTATTGGTTCCTTTTTCTAATACAATGAGACATAGAGACATGAATACATATATTTGTGATCTGTTGTGAGGGCTGTCTCACTGGTGGAGGGAGACAAAGCAACCAATGTGCATGCCATCGCCATAATTCTCAGTGACAATGATAAGTACAGTTTCATCAAAGTCCACCCTGGGAAAAAGTGAGTTTAACGAGCTTACTAACTGAACATGGCTGAAGAGAATCTTACAGGAGTTTGGATACTGTGGTGATTTGAATAAAAAAGATTCCAATAGTCCCATGGGGACTGACACAGTTAAGAGGTGTGGCTTTGTTGAAAAAAGAGTCTCACAGTCACATCCTGTTGCTTGCTGATCTGGTTGTAGAACTCTTAACAATTTCTCCAGGACTGTGTCTGTCTGCAGGGCATAATTCTGGCCACCATGATGACAGTGGACTAAACCCTCTGAAACTCCAAGCCAGCCCCAATGAAATGCTTTCCTTTCTGAGAGCTGCCATAGTTAGTCATGGTGTCTCTTCACAGCAATAGAAACTCTAAGACAGATAGATACCCCAAAGCAGCCACACGGTACTGTCTCCACCTGTGTGTACAATGGCTCTCCCATAGCTGCATATGTGGGATTCACATGCTCTTTATTTTTCCACTGCCTATATTCTCTAGCATAACATTGCATTCCTCAGCGTTACATAGGTACCTGATAGCATTCAAGGTAAAATACCATTTTTAAGATGGCTTTGTTATAGGTATAAGTGCTGAATCCACCTCTTCCAACTTCTTTCCCAGACCATGAATTGTAGCTCCTCCCCAAAACCTCAAGGTCACATGTCATTAGGGATGAATGCATACACTTACCCAGGAAAGAGGCTGTGTAGTCAGAAGCAGGGGGTATCTCCTTCTATGATGGAATCTCAACAGTCAGCAAACCTGGTGGTGGTCCTCCTTTCTAAGCAGGCACAGCTGATCATAGGACGGTGCCAATTGTTTGTCCTAAGACAGTGCTGAGCAGAAGAACTGAATAAGATATAGGTGAATAGAAATGATGTATAAGATAATGTAATAAATTACTATTTCCTAGGTACAATCTTTTAAACTAAGCCTTAGAGAAAAACACAAGACAATCTTCATATAATACGTGGCATTTCAGGTATAACCATGCTTTTGGTTTTTTGTTTGTTTGTTTGTTTTACGAGACAGGGTTTCTCTGTATTGTTTTGGAGGCTGTCGGTCCATCCTGGCCTCAAACTCACAGAGATCTGCCTGCCTCTGCCTCCCGAGTGCTGGGATTAAAGGTGTGCACCACCACCGCCCGGCTGCTTTTGGTTTTTAATGGGTGTACAAAGAAACAGCAAGTACATAGCAAAGGATCATCGATGCAATGTTTACAGCATCCAGCACAACAGAACTAAGCAATCCCTCTTACAATCAAGACATGTCTGCTTGCATAGAGAGCTCTACGCAGAGCTCTCCATGGATGAGCATCCGATTAGGTGCTTTTTACCCCAGAAGTGAGACCAGTAACAGTATACACAGAAAGGGAACAAATATTTACATCCTAGTATCCTAATCCCTAATAGGCCTAGTTAGGTATGATTGTATGCGTGTAGAGATTAAATAACAAAGACTTCACAACTCCCATGAAATTAACTCAAAGTGACCCCTAAGATGTTTTATTTCTGAACCCCAAGCTACTGATCACTCTTCCAAATTGAGAGACTCCATGCTCTAGAGCTTTCCCTGGAAATGGAGGTCATCAGAAAGGTTGGCTTTGGTTCTGCAGCCTCGCTTTCCTCCTTGTGGTTTCAGGCAAGCCCAGTTCCATAGATGTCCACACAAAACAAAGTTGAAGAATAATTTAATGTCTGCTTCATGCCACATGAATTATGGCACAAGATGTGGCATCTGTCCCAACATTGGTCAAGTTCACACTTTTCCTGGCTGAGTCCTTAGGTCTTTTGACGAAAGCTTGACTATCTTTTTGTGCTTTTGTTCTTGACTGTTTTTCTATTCTTTCACAAATATTGTACACATTCTTGAATCTTGTAGTTTAATGGTTTTATTTTTTCATGCAATGCAGAAGCCATATTGTGCCAATGTGTGTACTATTTCTTCATAATCCTATTGAGAATTCTCAGTTTTTTTTCACATGACATGTAGCATGGAAACATTTTTTTCTGGTATAGATTGTTGGGAATTTTCTTTGTATTGTGCTGAATTTGTGTTGCAAATTGAATGTACCCACCATCTTTTTAAATACATCATGTTAAAGGGTAAAATATATTTTACATAATCATTTGTTTAACAAGCTACAGTAATTGTGTGAACCTGAATTGGATGTGAAATAATGTACAAAGCCATAGAAAGACACCTGCAGTATAGTTTAGTGACACAGAATGCCTTGTTTGTTCACACATTCTCGTTTTGTCCCTGTGTTCTTGTGTATCTATAGTATACAGAATTCTCATAAAATGACAGAATTGTTATGGAATCCAGTGATATTCTCAGTATATTTTTATGTACTTGAAATCAATATTAAGAAGTATCATAAATCTCATGTTCATTGCAGTTATATTCACAGTGTCCTAAATGTAAAAATAATCTAAATGTTCACTTGTTGAGAACAAGTGGGGTTCCTTTGGAGGACATAATGCTAAATGAATAAGACAATAGCAATGGTTGTAGGGTTGTACACTTATAAAGGACTCTTATGTGAGTCCTCACACTCTTACACTCAATGCTATTGGTCATAAAAGAACATATAATCACTGCTTAGGCAGTGTCAAACCACTTCTTTCTCCCATCTGATTTTAGTATTTAACGCGCTCTCATTTGTCAGATGGATGTGAGAGCTTCAACCATCTTGTCTATACTGCAGGTAACAATAGAAGGTGAAGGTCAGAAAGAATACATAATTTAGCTGAAGCAATCATCTTCAAAGAGTTTGTATAACATTCCTTTAGTTGATATGTGGAGAAGAACAATTAAATATCAAGCTTTTCTTGGAAACACTTTTTTATTATATATTTAAATTAAAAACAAGCTCGCTTCCCATGTCAGTCCCAGGTCCCTCTCCCTCCCCTCCACACCCGCTCCCCCCTCAGTCCCCCCAGCCCCTCACCCAATACCCACTCCATTCCCCAGGGAGGGAAAGTCCCTCCATGGGGGAATCACTAGAGTCTGTCATTATGTTCTGGGGAGGGCCCAGGCCCACCCCTAAGTGTCCAGATTGAGACAGCATCCCTCATTGTATGATGGACACCCTAAGACCATTTGTGTGCCAGGGATAAATACTGATCTACTTCCCAAAGCCACATATATTGCCTAGTTCTCCGAACTGACACCCACATTCAGGGGATCTGGATCAGTCCCATGCTGGCCTCTCAGCCATCAGTCTGGGGTCCAAGATCTCCCCTTTGTTCAGGTCAGCTGTTTCTCTGGGTGACCCCTTTGCTCATCATTCCTCCCTCTCTGTCACTGGGTTCCAGGAATTCAGTTCAGTGTTTAGCTGTGGCTGTCTGCCTCTGCTTCCATCTGTCACTGGACGGAGGTTCTAGGATGGCATAAAGGTAGTCGTCAAAATCATTATCAGGGAGGGACATTTAAGGTAGTCTCTCCACTATTGCTTGGTTTGCCAGTTGGTGTCATCCTTGTAGATCTCTGGAAATCTCAGTAGTGCCAGATCTCCCTTCAAACCTAGAATGACTACCTCTATTATGGTATCTCTCATTCTGCTCTCCTCTATTCTTCCTCCAACACAACCTTCCTGCTCCCCTATGTCCTCATTTCCCCTCCTCTTCTCCCTCTCTTTTTCCTGGCTCCCTCTCCCCTCTTCACCATGCTCCCAATCTGCTCAGGAGATCTTGTCTCATTCCACCTTCTCTGGCACACCATGCATATCTCTCTTAGGGTCCTTCCTGTTTCCCAGACTCTCTGGCAGTGGGATTGTAGACTGACACTCCCCTGATTCATGTCTAAAATCCATATATGAGTGAGTACATACCATGTTTGTCTTTTTGTGACTGGGTTACCTCACTCAGAATGCCATCCATTTACATGCAAATTTCAAGATTCCATTTTTTTGTTTGTTTGTTTTTGCTGAGTAGTACTCCATTGTGTAAATGTACCACATTTTCTGTATCCACTCTTCAGTTGAGGGGCATCGAGGTTTCTTCCAGGTTCTGGCTATTCCAAATAATGCTGCTATAAACATAGTGGAACAGACGCCCTTGTTGTAAGAATGTTCATCTTTTGGGTATATGCCTAAAGGTGGAATTGCTGGGTCTTTTGGTAGACTGATTCCTATTTTCCTGAGGAATCTCCAGACTGATTTCCATAGTGGCTGTACTAGTTGGTACTCCCATCAGCAGTGGAGGAATGTTCCTCTTTCTCCACATCCTCTCCAGCATAAACTGTCATTGGAGTTTTTGATTTTAGCCATGCTGACAGGAGTAAGATGGTATCTCAGAGTTGTTTTGATTTGCATTTCCCTGATTGCTAGGGATGCTGAACACTTTCTTAAGTGTCTCTCAGCCATTTTACTCTCCTCTATTTTGAGAATTCCCTATTTAGTTCTGTAGGCCACTTTTTAATTGGATCCTTTCGCACTTTGGAGACTTCCTTCTTGAGTTCTTTGTATATTTTGGAGATCAGCCATCTGTCAGATGTGGGATTAATGAATATTCGCATTCTGTGTGCTGCCTTTTTGTCTTGCTGACTGTGTCCTTTGCCTTGCAGAAGCTTCTCAGTTTTAGGAGGTCCCATTTCTTAATTGTCAATCTCAGTGTCTGTGATACTGGTGTTACGCTCAGGAAGCAATCTCCTGTACTGATTTGTTCAAGGGTGCCCCCCCCACTTTCTCTTCTAAGAGATTCAGTGTGACTGGATTTATGTTGATATCTTTGATCCATTTGGACTTAAGTTTTGTGCATGGCGATAGACATGGATCTATGTGCAGTCTTTTACATGCCAGCATCCAGTTATGCCAGCACTGTTTGATGAAGATGCCTTCTTTGTTTCTATTGTATAATTTTAGCTTCTTTGTCAAAAACCAAGTGTTCATATGTGTGTGACTTAATATCAGGGTTTTCAGTTTGATTTCATTGGTCTACCTGTCTATTTTTGTGCCACTACTAATCTGTTTTTAGAACTATAACTCTATAATAGAGCTTGAAGTCAGGGATGATGATGCCTCTGGGCGTTGCCTTGTTGAACAGGGATGTTTTGGCTGTCCTGGGTCTTTTGTTTTCCCATATAAAGTTGAGAATTGTTCTTTCAAGGTATGTGAAGAATTGTGTTGGGATTTTAATGGGAATTGCATTGAATCTGAAGATTGCGTTTGGCAAGATTGCCATTTTAACGATGTTGATCTTACCTATCCAAGACCATGGGAAATCTTTCCATTTTCTGGGGTCTTCTTTAATTTCTTTCTTTAAAGACTCAAAGTTCCTGCAATACAGGCCTTTCACTTGTTTGCTTAGGGTTACCCCAAGGTATTTTATGTTGTTTGTGGCAATTCTTTCTCAGCCCTTTTATCATCTGTATATAGTAAGGCTACTGATTTTCTTGAATTAATCTTGTATCCTGCCACTTTGCTGAAGGTATTTATCAGCTGTAGTAGTTCCCTGGTAGAGTTTTTCGGGTCACTTATGTAAACTATCATATCATCTGCAAGCAGTGAAAGTTTGACCTCTTCCTTTTCAATTTGTACCTCCTGATCTCCTTTTGTTTTCTTATTGCTCTGGCTAGAACTTCAAGTACAATATTGAAGAAGTATGGAGAGAGTGGACAGCCTTGTCTTGTTCCTGATTTTAGAGGAATTGCTTTGAGTTTCTCTCCATTTAGTTTGATGTTGGCTGTTAGTTTGCTGTATATAGCTTTTGTTATGTTTAGGTATGTTTCTGTTATCCCGGATCTCTCCAAGACCTTCATCATGAAGGGGTGTTGGATTTTGTTAAAGGCTTTTTCAGCTTCTAGTGAGATGATAATGTGGTTTTTCTTGTTCAGATTGTTTATATGGTGGATTAAATTGATGGATTTTTGTATGTTGAACCATCCCTGCATCCCTGGGATGAAACCTATTTCTTGGATCCGATTTGCCAGAATTTTATTGAGTATTTTTGCATCAATGTTCATGAGTGGAATTGGTCTGAAGTTCTCTTTCTTAGTTCTGTCTTTGTGTGTCTTGGGTATCAAGGTTATTGAAGCCTTGTAAAAAGAGTTTGGCAAAGATCCTTCTGCTTCTATTGCATGGAATACTTTCAGGAGAATTGGCATAAGATGACCTTTGAATTTCTGGTAGAATTCTGCACTGAGGCCATCTGGCCCTGGGATTTTTTTTTTTTTTGGTTGGGAGACTTTTGATGACTGTTTCTATTTCCTTAGGAGTAAGTTATAGTTCTATTTAAATTGATTATCTGTTCTTGATTTAATTTTGGCAGATGATATCTAGCCAGAAAATTGTCCATTTCCTTTAAATTTCCAAATTTTGTGGAGTACAGGTTTTCAAAGTGTGACCTGATGATTCTCTGGATTTCCTCAGTGTCCATTGTTATGTCTCCCTTTCTATTTTTGATTTTGTTAATTTGCATGTTCACATTCTGCCATTTGGTGAGTTTGGATAAAGGTTTGCCTATATTGTTGATTTTCTCAAAGAACCAACTCTTTGTTATATTGATTGTTTGTATTGTTTTCCTAGTTTCTGCTTTATTGATTTCAGCCCTCAATTGTTAATTTCCTGGCATCTACTCCTCCAGGGTGACTTTGCTTCTTTTTTGTTCTAGAGCTTTCAATTGTGCTGTTAATTCTCTAGTGTGACTGCTCTCCAGTTTCTCTGTTTCTCCATGTGGGCACTTAGTGCTAAGCACTTTCCTCTTAGCACTGATTTAAAAGTATCTCATAAGTTTGGGTGTGTTGTGTTTTCATTCTCATTGAATTCTAGGAAGTCTTAATTTCTTTTTTATTTCTTCTTTGACCCAGGAGTGGTGCAATTGAGCATTATTCAATTTCCACGAGTTTGTAAGTTTTCTGCAATTTGTGTTGTTGTTGAATTCTAGCTTTAAAACATGGTGGTTTGATAAGATACATGGAGTTATTCCAATTTTTTTGTACCTGTTGAGGTTTGATATGTTGCCAAGTATGTTGTCAACTTTTGAGAAGGTTCCATGTGGCGCTGAGAAGAAGGTATATTCTTTTGTGTTTGGATGGAATGTATAGATATCTGTTAAACCAAATTGGGTTATAACTTCTATTAGTTCCTTTGTTAAGTTTCTGTCTGGTAGTCCTGTCTAGTGGTGAGAGTGGGGTGTTGAAGTCTCCCACTATAAGTGTGTGAGGTTTTATGTGTGATTTGAGTTTTAGAAGTGTCTCATTTATGAATGTGGATGCCTTTGTATTTGGGGCATAGATGTTTAGAATCATGACTTCATCTTGGTGGATTTATCCTGTGATGAATATTAAATGACCTCCTTCATCTCTTTTGATTGATTTCAGTTTAAAGTCTAGTTTGTTAGATATTAGGATTGCGACCCCCGCTTGTTTCTTGGGTCCATTTGATTAGAAAAATCTTTTCCCAACCTTTAACTCTGAGGTAACATCTGTCTTTGAAGCTGAGGTGTGTTTTTTTGTATGCAGCAGAAGGGTGGATTCTTTCTTTGAATCCATTCTGCTAGCCTGTGCCTTTTTAAGGGCGAGTTAAGACCATTAATATTGAGGGATATTAATGACCTTTGATTGCTTATTCTTGCTTGTTTTGGATAGGTTGTTGTTGGAATTGTATGTGGATTTTCACCCCTTTTCTCTTTTGGTTGTTGGTAAAGTGGGATTATCGATTGCCTATGCTTTTCTGGTTGTAGTTAACTTCTTGGGTTGGAGTTTTCCTTCCAGTACTTTCTGTAGGGCTGGGTTAGTGGATATGTATTGTTTAAATATGGTTTTGTCATGGAATATCTTGTTTTCTCCATCTATATTGATTGAAAGCTTTACTGGGTATAGTAGTCTGGGCTGGCATTGGTGGTCTCTTAGTGTTGATAGAATATCTATCCAGGACCTTCTGGCTTTCAAAGTTTCCATGGAGAAGTCAGGTGTAATTCTGACAGATTTGCCTTTATATGCAATTTGACCTTTTTCCTTAGCTGCTCTAAGTATTCTTTCTTTATTCTGTATGCTTGTGGTCTTGATTATTATGTGGTTAGGGGACTTTTTTTGTTGTTCACTCTATTTGGTGTTCTGTTAACTTCTTGAACCTTCATTGGCATGTCTTTCTTTAGGTTGGAAAAGTTTTCCTCTATAATTTTGTTGAATATGTTTTCTGTATCTTTGATCTGGTTTTCTTCACCTTCTTCTATACCTATTGTTCTTAAGTTTGGTCTTTTCATAGTGTCCCATATTTCCTGGATATTTTGTATTAGGGATTGGTTGGACTTAAGGTTTTTTTTGGTCAGTGAATCTATTTCTCCTAGTGTGTCTTCAACACCTGAGATTCTCCCTTCCATTTCTTGTATTCTGTTGGTTATGCTTACATCTGTAGTATCTGACTGTTTCCCCAGTTTTTCTATTTCCAGCATTCCTTCAGACTGTGTTTTATTATTATCTCCATGTCAGCTTTTAACCCTTGCACTATGTGGATTCTTTCTTGTAATTTTTGCTTTGTGTTTTCCTCCCTTTCTTGCATTTGTTGGAATTTTTGGTTTGTTTTTTTCTTCCATTTTTTAAAGGATTTTCTCATATCCTCTTTGAGGGTCTCTATCATTTTCATGAAGGTGTTTTTAAGGTCATTCCCTTCTGCTTCATTTGCATTGGGATGTTCAGGACTTGCTGGTGTAGAATCTCTAGACTCTGGTGGTGTCATATTTGTTTTTCAGTTACTGAGTGTGTTCTTATATTGTCGCTTTCCCATCATTTCTTCCAGGGGGGTAGAAAGGGCCTCTTCCTCTCCTGGTGGGTAGACGACCAGTGTTCCCTTTCGGTGGGTGCAAGCAAATCCAATACTCTCTGGCCTCTGTTCTCTGTCCTCTGCCCTCTGCCCTGAGTGGGGATGGGAGTACAGTGGTTCTCTCTGCAGGCTCCTGTTTGCTTGGTCATCCAGGCGTGAGTCCACCTGGCTGTGGTCCCCAGGCCAGGAGATCCAAGAGAGGGCAAGTGGGAGGAATTCCCCAGAATTTCCTTGTCCCATGTTTGAAGAAGAAGACTAGGAATCTGGGGTGCATAGGCTCTGCTGGGAGGGAAGGCTCAATGGCGGTCCCCAGGCACTGCAGTTGGCTACTTTTGACATCAATATCAAGCTTTTTGTAGCAAGAGTTGTTATATAAATAAAATGCAAACATGGTATTATAGTAAACCATAAGAATGCAGAAAATTTCTTTCTTTATTTGGATAATCTGAGAGCATTTTGCCAGTGAGCCATACTGCATGAAAGAGTAAAAATGAGGTTAAAAAAGACTTATTTGTTTTGTTTTACTTAAATAATGACAATAAACTATAATTTAACCAATATGTAATAGTCTTAGACAAATGATCAATCTTTCTGTTTTCTTGGGATCAAATTACTTGCCTTACATGATAATACTTTAATTTTTTATTTGGTGAATGTGTTTAAAATTTTAATATTTCGTATCAGTTTGTATATGTATGATGTATTACATAATGCAATTTAGCAATACTGGTTAACATTATATATGCATTTCTTGGCCAGAGACCCACTTCCCCATCAGCCTGGGAGTAGGCAGCTGTGAGACAATGTTACTAAAAAAATGTTTACTGAAAACAACCCAGTGCCCTAAGAAATGTTTACTGGAGCCATAAGTTCCCGATAAGGGCTCGCTCACTGAAACACCCTGACTTTGATCTTTCCAATGGCTAGCCGCCTCTTCCTGCCCCCCTGCTGCTGCTACCAATTCTGGTGTCAGGGATATAACCACCAGCCAGGAGGAGGAAATGTATGTGTGTGTGGCAGAAGCTTTTCTGGAGGGAAGCGTTTCTTGGGGAGTTCTCTTGAGCCTTCTTGGGGAGCATAAAGTTTTCTTAACGCAACTGACTGGTCTCTGTGTCATCAATCCTGACACCCTCACCACATTCTCGGATACAGGCTGTGCAGCGGGCACGGCACATTTCTATTAATTGAATAGTTATCAAGCCATAGTTTTCCTTAATGAGGTGCAAGAGCATTTCTTTGGAATTAAATGAGCAGGAATGTCTGTAATCCCATGATCAAAACTAGTGAAAGATAACATAAGAAAATGACTGGGTTTGTTTCCTGCATGATGTATCCATTACATTGCTGAGAGGAAAACTTCTGATTTTACAGATCTAGACAGGGCCTGAGAATGGACTTGTCACAAGTTCCCATGTGATGATCACCCTCTACACACACAGACCGAGCACTGTATCTCTCAAAATCATGCTTTTGCTGTGTTCACTACTCACTTCTTGTTCATTATTGCTTCCCTTTTTTGCATTTTCATTTAAGAAAAATTCAATAGAATTTTAAAAATTGAAAATAGACTCTTCTCTCATACAATAAATACCTGCCAGATTTTCCCCTCCCTCCACTCCTCCTAAGTCC
Source organism: Mesocricetus auratus (assembly GCF_017639785.1). Lineage (NCBI taxonomy): Eukaryota > Metazoa > Chordata > Mammalia > Rodentia > Cricetidae > Mesocricetus > Mesocricetus auratus. Next base: position 3,723,312 of record NW_024429185.1, read on the forward strand.
TGCCCACTTCTCTTCTTCCCCAGATCATCTTCCCCTACATTTCCTCTTCAGGAAAGAGCAGGCCTCCTGGAGAGGACAGCCAAAGAAGACCAAAGAAAACACAAAACTATTAAGTGCTTGGGAGACAGAGGCAGGTGGATCTCTGTGAGTTTGATGTGAAGCCTCAATATGCGGGCTTTTACTTTGCTGTTTTGTTTTGTTTTTTTTTTTTTGGGGGGGTAGACGTTGAGACAGGGTTTCTCTGTGTATCAGCTCTGGCTACCATGGATAGTTTCACAAGAAGGAAAGGTGTCTCATGAACAGGCAAAAGAGTCAGCTACACTGCTCCCATTGTTAGGAGTCCCACAGAAACATCAAGCTAACTAGAAGCTGTAACATACAAGGGAGGTCATACTACAGACTCATACAGGACCAGTGCTATCCATGTTGTCTTTATGACATTCCTGGCAATTCAGGCAGTACAATTCCCTTCAATACCTGGGCCTCAAGTTAAACCAAACATTGCTTGGCCACTCCTATAACTTCTTTGCCACTATGCCCCATCATAATTTGCAGGCAGGACAGATTGTGGATGGAGGCTTTTGTGAGTGGACTGGTATCCACATTTCTCTTTCTGTAGTTTGTAGAAGACCTTCTCATGCCAATGAGACTAGAACATAGGGGTAAAGGCTGCAAAGCTGCACCTGCTCTACCTCTCTACATTTGGTGACCTGTGATGAAGTTGTCCTTTGCAGTGGGGCCCTGTTGTTCATTTAGAGAGAAAAACTTTCTGTCCTAGCATCACATTAGGTAGCTTCCTATTGCGCATCCTCCCCCTTTGTGGTCCCCTCACAGCTACATGCTAGTTCTCCAGTCAGACATGCTACATCTCACAACTCACTGACATTATTGACATACTTGGTAATAAAACTGGCAATTTTTAAAGGGAAGAATTAGTTAAAAGAGTTACTTCCCATGCTGAAAAATGGGAAACACTACTACAATGGAGGGATTTAGGTCTCTGTATGATAATATGCTGGACAGTTTGAAAGTGGAACAATTAAATGAGAGGAAAACTAATTTAGATTGGACTTATACAGTCTCCATTATAAACAACAGTTTTATCTGTGGTGATATATTATTTATGATTTATTAAAGCTTGCCCAAGGATTCTGAAAGCTAAGCTAGCCTCAAGCTATAGAGATTAGGCAGTGGTGACACACACCTTTAGTACCAGCAGCTAGAAGCTAGCAGGTGGTGGTACACACCTTTAATCCTAGGACTCAGTATTAAGAGGTAGGTGATCTCTGTGAGTCCAAGGCCACCCAGATCTAGTTTTTCTTCTTTTTTTAAAAGATTTATTTATTTATTTATTACATATAGAGTGTTCTTCCTACATCCTAGAAGAGGGCATCAGATTGAATTGTAGATGGTTGTGAGCCACCATGTGGTTGCTGGAAATTGAATTCGGAATCTATGGAAGAGTAAGCAGTCAATGCTCTTAACCTGTGAGCCATCTCTCCAGCCCCCAGATCCAGTTCTAAAGAGAAATGACTCACACAAAGATGATCCCAGCACCTGGGATCACACGCCTTTAATCCATCACTGGAGGAGTATAAAAGATAGGTAGGAGCAGGGTCTTAGTAGTCAACATCAGGGATCCATTCTTCAGCCACATTGAGGATACAAAGACACTGAAGTCTGAGGATTCTCCAGCAATGCCGAAGAGAGGTTATGTTCTCAGATTTGGTGGAGCCAGAATTGCCTTTCCTTCTGAGGTAGAATGACTTTGCTTTTCTGCTCTTCAACTTGCAGCTTGAAATCCAATATCAGTCTCTGGGTCATTTATTTTTCATGTCACATTTATCATTTTTGTTTTATAACTTAAAAAAAGTTAGTTAATATGAGTGCTAAGATACAAGCTTGAGAAAAGCTTAATGAAACAGTTCATAGAGATTTTCATACCCAAACAGGAATTCAATGGAGAACCAATTTCAGCATTGCATTGTAAAGTTAGAGAGGAAGAGCTTAAGGCTTTCTCTTCTTTCTTTCTTTTTCGAGACAGGGTTTCTTTGTGACTTTGGAGGCTGTCCTGGAACTCTCTCTTGTAGACCAGGTTGGCTCAATTCAGAGATCCACCTGCCTCTGCCTCCCAAGTGCTGGGATTTAAGGCGTGCGCCACCACGCCCCCCTCCCCGCCACCTTCATGGATTTCTTACAAAGACTGACTTTAGCAGTAATATAATAATAACAGACTGAGAAACTAGACAAATAACTGAATCTCTGACTTTCGAAAATATTAATGCACAATGCATAAGGGTAATTAGGCCATTAAAGGCCAGATCAGCACCCTTGGACGAATGGATTGATATAAATAATATTAGATCTCAGTTCCCTAAAAAAAGATTGTTTCTAATTTAAATTGAAAGACCTCGGCATCAAAGCGCCGGGCACTGAACCAAACCCTCTGCCCAAGAACCGGGGCCAGACCACTGGCTGCAAATGCAAGAGGTGATTTATTGAGTACACAGGCGCCTGCGGATGCTACTGCAACTCGGGTGCAGAGCATACCAGGCTTTCAGGGAGTACAATATTTATATAGTTTCAATGGTTACATAAGTAACAGGCATTTCATTGGCTCATCTTGGGGGCAGGGGTAGTTCCCACGGACTAAGTTTCCTGGTATTACTTTATGAAAGACCCAGGCATACTTCAGCAATTATTATCCTGGTCCCATGACTACAATGGTGATCATAGACACAACTGGGGGCAAGGGTAGTTGCCAAGGACTAGGTGTCCTGGTATTGTCATATGAAAGTTCCCAGCACGCTTCAGTAATTATTATCCGGGTCCCATGATTGCTATAGTGATCAGACACAATTGGGGGCCAGGGTAGTTGCCAAGGACTAGGTTTTCTAGTATTGTCATATGAAAGTTCCCAGCACGCTTCAGCAATTATTATCCGGGTCCCATGACTGCTATAGTGATCACAGACATCCTGTTTTGAGGGTGAGACACCTGGTCTGGGTTTCTTTCATTAGGCAATGGCCTGGCCTTGCTTTTCTTTTCCTAGGGGGGCCCTGGGTAGGGGTCTTTCAAAATAAAAATCAAACGGAAAAAATATTGAATCTCATGACTATACTGGTGCATGGATAGGAGAGGTGACTTCCAGAGGATTGAAGAAAAATCAAAATGTCAAGTGTTTCATTATGGCAAACATGGTCACCTAACAAGGGTTTGTAAGCATGGAGTTCCAAGAAACAATGCTTTTGGTAAGCATAATTCAAACAGAACACATGTCCCTTCTGAAATATGTAGAAGCTATGGCAAAGGCAGACATTGGACCAATGAATGTAGATCAACAAGGGGCAGTCAAGTTAATATCTGACATCAGAAAATGCTTGTGGGGCCTTCATATTTTCTGCATTTCTGCCCTCTGTCTTTTGCATTTGTGAGAACTGTGGCATTGATACATCTATCTTTCAGATCATATATCATCATTAACAGCATTAGCTACTCAGAGATCAATTTTTACATTATCATTTACTTGATTTTCAATTAAGAACAAGATGGGTATGCCCGAAGTATTTCTGTCCATAATTTTTATATCTTACATAGCTTTCTACCTGACTTTGTGGTAAGAATGCCCCACGCATCTCCGCTTTTACATTGTGACCATTTTCATAAGTGGGCTTGTTACCTGAGCATGTTTAGGAATCTTTGGAAATGCTTCCCATGCTCTCCTTGGTTGCTTCAGGTAAGAAATCTTTCTCAGCAATTCTTATTGGCTCTTGTGGTCAGTATTGTTGGTTGTCAACTTAACTACATCCAGAGTTAACTGAAACCAGTGCACCTCATGACACCTGTGAGGGGTTTATCTTAATGAACCCCGTGAAATGGTAAAACCCACATTAATCTCCCTGTGGAGCGTTCCTTTGAGGTGGGAAAGATCTATCTTCTATCTAGGCTACCTATGTTGGTGGCCTACATACAGAGCATGGAAGAAGGAAGTTTTTCCTTTCCTGTTTACCCTAGTTCTCTCTAGTATTAGAGCCCACTTCCCAAGATTCCTCTTTATACTGAAGATCAGCTGAGACATCCAGCCTTTTGGACCAGACAGCTACTGGATTCTTGGTTAAATAAGGTCTGGCTTTTGAGGCCAGACATGAATGCTTCTGAATTGCAAATCTCTGCAGAACTGGGACTGATCTATATCTGTGAAGCCAGGATAGGTGCTGTGTGCGCAGCCTGTGTCCAAGAATGTGCGGAGGGTGTTGGGACTGATGACACAGAGACCACTTGGTGGTGCAAAGAAAGCTTCAAGAAGGCTTCCAGAAAACTTCAAAAAGCCCCCCAAGAAAGCTTTGCCTTATTTTTACCCTGGCTGGTTATATGCGCCTGACACCAGAGTCAGTGGTGGGGGGTCAGGAAGAGGCGGTTAGCCAATGGAAAGATCAAAGTCAGGGTGTTCCCATGAGTGAGCCCTTATCAGGAACTTATTGCTCTGGTAAACGTTTCTTATGGGCACCAGATTGTTTTTAGTAAACATGTTTTTAGTAAACACGTTTACTCTGCAGTCAGTTACAGCTGCCTGCTCCCAGGGAAGTGGGCCTCCGGCCAAGGTCTGTTGTTCCCACAATTCCCCCTTTTTTATTTTCTAATGAGGAGGCACTCCTGTCTTAGGTCAAGTAGGGTCACCCTTCTTTGGCTGTCTTCAGGGGACCTGGCAATCCCTATCTTAGGTAAACACTGTGCTGTGTTCCTTTAGCACACTATCTCCTTTAGGAAGCTGCTCTTGTCACTCAGGACTCACTAGGCAGTCAGGGCCTCCTAGGGGATGCAGCAGTCTACAGGGTTGGAGGGCTCTTCTGGCCTCCGAGTTGCAGGCTTGCTCTCTTACTCAGGTAGGAGCATGTGCTGCACTGTGAGGCTGCTTCCTGGATCTTTAGGGAGAGTGTAGATGAGTTTGGGTGAGCTAGGAAGACCCAACATGGTGAACTGTGGCTGCTTTCCAAAGATGCTGAGTTGTTGGAACAGGTGTGCTGGATTCTCCCCAGGGCTAAATGTGAAACTAGTATCTTCTAGAGGTTCTGCACTTACATTCAACAATAGCGTTTCATATCCATTGGAGATAATTTTGTCAAGACCCAGTCTGGACCCTCTCTGGCTAGACTTGGTGTGACAAATACCCACAATCATTGTAGGTGTATCTGCAAATAGAAGCAGATAACCTGAAAAACTTAGTAACCCCCATCCTGTAAAGAGATCAAGATATAGAAAAACATAATTCTCTGAGTTATTTTTATACAAGGGGCACTCTTTATTGTACAGTTTATATTTAAGCCAGGACTGGTTACAGAAAACTATTGATACTTTGTTCATAAGGCCAAGAGATAGGAGAGACCCCAAAGCATAAAAATACAGTGAGGGAGAACTTTTACTGACATCTACCCATCTTTTAAGAAAAATAAAAGTAACCTGAGATATCTTCTTTGTCTGCCTCTGCAGAGCGTCCTCAGGAGGGTTCTTAGAGCCTATTTTCTCAGAGTTGCTGTGGTGTTTGGAGTAGGAATGGCCCCCATAGAACCATGTGTTGGAATAGTGCCATAGGGAGTGGCACTCTCAGGTGTGGCCTGGTTGGAGGAGGAGTGGCCTTGAAGGAAGTGTGCCACTGTGGAGGTGGGCTTTGAGATCTTGTATGCTCAAAGTAGGTCTAATGTGGTAGTCTCCTGCTGCCTTTGGGTCAAGATGTAGAAATCTCAGCTCCTTCTCCAGCACCATGTCTGCCTGCATGCTACCACGGTTTCTGCCATGACAATAATGGACTAAACCTCTGAAACTGTAAGCCAGACCCCATAATATGTTTTTCTTTATAAGAGTTTCTGTCACAGTGTCTCTTCACAGCAATAAAATACTAAGACAGAAGTAAAAGGAAATGCCTCTCATATTAGCTGCTTTACTGATGTTTAACTGGATACCTGTATCCTCCTCTTCATTAATGAACCAGAAGATAGGGTCTGTATGGATCATCTGCTCCTAGACATACGAGTCAATAATACCTGTGACCTTACTGAATTCTCCTTGATTTTTTTCTCTGCCTGATTTTACCCTGTCTGTGCTGTATGCTTATCTGGCAAAACTATTGGAATGTATATATTAAAACTCACATGGTAAAGAAATTAGTAGACTTTTAATAAATATTAGTTAATAAGAATTTTGGCTCTCTTGTGGGATAAACTTACAATATTTCCATAAACATTCCCTTAAGCCTGTTCTCTAAACCTATAATCTATTAATTCCTGCTACATTTCTCATTATAAATAGGAGTCAAGCATGATAACATACAGGCCAAACTCTCCCTTTTAGAAATGGCTTATATAAATCAGGCTGCCTAGGTTCAAAAAGGAATAGTATAATTGACCATATGCAATCTTAGCTTAAATACCCATGGATCAGAGAACATAGAGCACAGCCATCACAAGACATACAAGATAATGGAGAAAGAAATAATATTTGGGTGTTTTATTTCCACAACATGTTTATATTACAGCAACTAGAAAATGAAAACAAAAGTGTGAGCTTGAGGGCCATGCTGCAGCAGACATAAAAGTTGGCATCAAACCTAGACAAAAGGAAGGAGGAAGGTGCCCCTGGGACAGTACATTAAGACTCAGCGTGGCCTGTGTATGTACCCTCCAGCTATCATAGCTGCCAGTGGTAGCAGCTTGTCTTACACCCAGCAATGTATCCCTTTGGTTTCCTTGGGATGTGAGCTTTCCCAAGACCAGCTCAAGGCTGATGCTAATTTCCATGAGTCTTCCATGTCTAAATACTTTTAAAGTGTCAGCTTCCTTTTGGAGGTACATGGCTAAGAAAATTCTTCAGTCAATGGGGAAGCCAGGAGATATGTTATGTAAAGCTATGTGTCAAAAATAAAGTAAAGCAAACACAAATTATGAAAGTCTGGTGTCACCTCCCTAGTATATAAATGGGGTAATAATTTGAAGACTCAGTGGTACCAGTACATTTATGGGTGGCACCATTTTGGTTTATGTGATGTCGTTATAGTAATCACAAGTTCACATAGAATTTACCTCTTTTATGAAATTGTTACCAAAGGTCACATGGCTGCTTCCTTCAGGATAGGACACAAACCAAGATGGCAGCAAATCACATGGTGGCCTTCTGCTAAAGATTAACCCAACTCCCTGCTAAGGTCAGCCCATCAGTTATCAGACACTGCCCTGTGGGATCCAGAAGTTTCAGAGGATAAATGTGAATTGTTACATACTTTTTCTTGAAAAGACACTTTAGTTAGGTTAGTATAAATACTGTTAGTAGTTTGGCACTTTCTTGACTGTGGTGTCTTACAAAATGAACAAACCAATTATATCATTCCAACATACAACAGCACAAAATATATATTCCTGATCCAAAGGAGAGGTCAGAACACAGTGAGGAAAGATTGGACCAAAGCAAAACTGAAACCCAACGGGACAAACACTAATTCCTGCTTCTGTGTTTTAGTCATCTGGTGTTACGAGAAGCTTTTTCTTTGCTAGCCGCTTTGGTTTATCCCCCGCCAGCCGCCTGGGCTCTGCTGCATTGTAGTCCCCAAATAAACACACAGGAGGCTATATTAATTATGAAGCTGTTGGCCTTGCTTGTTTCTTACTGGCTAGCTCTGACTTAAGTAATTACCCCATAATTGTTAATCTAAGTATGTCTCTTACCGGAGAATAGTTCCGGGCTTCCTACCCCATGGCGGTTACATCTCGAACTCCTTGTGTTTCTCCTTCCCAGAAACCTCCTGGACTCCTAGTCCCTCCTATCTAGATTCCCTATAGGCCAGACAGTGCTTTATTGACAAATAACAGGCAAATAACAGGACTTCCCCAACAATCTGGGGCTTCATTTTCATAAGGCTTAGCCCTGTTGGTAGCTGCAGAGTACGGCGCCTATAGATGGCGCCGGTTTCCGCATTCCACCAGCCTGAAGGCGAGTGCTCTCAGTAAGTAAACAACTCCTTATTAGGAGTAAGGCCACGAACGCTTCTAGATCTGCTTGGTGACAACCTATCCTAGCGTGCCACCTGGGTGTAGTTGATTGGCTATCGCTGAGTATATTAAGACCCGACCCCCTGGGGTCAGGGCCACTCCCTGTAAGCAAGTTTCCCGAATAAACTGTGAGAAGAAGATTCCTCGTTGCCGCGTCCTTCTTGCTGGTCGAGGGTGGTCGCGACATAGCCCTGCAGCTTCTCATGCATCTCTCCCCCTTTGACTGCATGCACTTGCTATATGCAGCTCCCCATGGCAAATGCCCCATAATTTGATATCTCAACATCTTGTGGTCTCAGAATGTAACCCAGGCTTCATCCTCACAGCTTCACGCTGTTAGGGTCTCCTCAGTGGGGCTCTGGTTCTGCCAAACACAGATGCCTGCAACATTGCTGAGCTGAAACCGCAGGTGAGGAATCTATGACCTTTAAATTTTGCCTCTTTATTTAAAAAAATCACAGGATACCACCATATGGGTATCTGGCTGTGCATGGACTCTGCCCCACGTGGAACAGAGTAACATGTTCTGTAAGGAGTTGTTTTCTGTGGCTGGGTATTGACTTGCCCTTTACTTCCATAAATTGAAGGCTCAAGTGAGTGGGGTATTACTTGAGCCTTACATAGGGCATTTTTCCCGTGCTTACAATGAAGAGCAGCTACCTTCTCTTTAGTGGCATCAACCTCCTTGGAAATTACTGCCTGTTTCAGCACGTGACTGCCAACTAAAGCTACCTGAGTTCTGGATTAAAGGCATACGCACCACACCCAGCTTGTCTGTCCTCTTTTGAAGTTAGTAATTATTGATACTGTTTCTCTGATGTATACTCAATACTGTTAATTTGTGCATCTCTCTAAATTAACTGCTAGGCCGTATCATACTGAATGGGCCCAGAAACAAGACGGGGCGAGCCTCCTTTTCTCTTCCCTTCTAAAATGACCCGTTTCCCCCTGCACATTTCATTCTTTGTGCCCTCTTTTTCACTCTAGACCTGTATGAACCATAAGTACTAACAGTATTCCTGACTCAATATTTTGTCAAAGAAGTCATTACCAGGACTTGGGCAGAATTCAGACAGATTTGTTTGCCAAAATATTATACAAATGACTGTTTAAGATACTGTTTTACTACTGTGAAGGGAAAATCGTCCAATCCACTCTTATGATAGAAGGCTTTTAATTGGGGACTTGCTTACACTTTTCAGAGCGTTAGTCCATTGTCATGACAGGAAAGATGGCAGTAGGCAAGCATGGAGCTCAGAGCAGAAAGAGAGGGCCAGTTTCCACTGGCACACCCCCTTCAGCCATGCCATGTCACATTTCCCACTCAGTTCCACTCATCGGGGAGCAAGCATTCAAATACATAACCATATGGGGACCATTCTCAAAATCTCTAACCTAGTTTTTTATCGAGTTTATTTCCCACTCAATCCCTATGATCTTGACCTCTACTACCTGAATTAATCTCAGCACCCTGGCCTTCCAGTTCTTTCCATCTGCAAGTTCCTTGACTCTCCTTGCAGGAGGCATAACCTCAAGCAGGGGTACACCTGACTTCTGTCCTGGGACTGCCATTGATGCCTACTTACCACATTTGAGGTAAACTAGGTTTTGTGGCTTTAGTCATCAACCACTTTCTAAGATTTGCCCATTTTTCTCCTGAACATTTTTTTTAAAGACTTCTTACATTTTGTGGAGATTTGGACTCAGAAACTTCTTTTAAGCACTGAGTCTAAGTTAGTTTCTGATGCTATCAATCTTAATTTCACTGTTAACACGGTTCTTTTAATGTAAGCAAAGATAAGAGGTTTGTTGAAACCAGTCAGAGTCCAGTCAGACTATATTAGGAAAAGTTCTATAATTCGAGATATACTATTTCTTTTTGGAATTTTTTTGAGACAGGCTATCTCTACATAGCCATGGCTATCCTGTAATTCACTATGTGGATCAAGGTAGCCTCAAACTTAAAGAGATTGGCCTGTCACTGTCTTCCAAGTGTTGGGATTGAAGGCTTGCACTCCTAACCCAGCTGAGATATTTTTAAAATGACACATCTGTGAATCGGACAATGAAATAGTAAAACAAGATTTACAAAGGAACCATCATTGTTTTGATGAGCAGTAATACTTCTTGAAATTCTATAATAGTAATTTAAACTTGCAAATCATTTTTTATTCTCAATAATTGGGTTATTTTCTTTGCTTTGTTAATTTCAGCACTTAAAATGTTTGAACTGTGTATTATACACCTGTGCTGGTCATGGTGTGCATTTGACAGTATAAATTATCTACTTCCCCTGTAAGTTATCTACTTCCCCTATATGAGTTCTAGAGGTGAAACCTAGGGAGTCATGTTTGGCTGAAAGTGACATCATTAGTCCTTATGTGTGTTTAGAAATTATTTATGTATGTGCTGGTGTGAGTGTGCTTTTACCACAGCCCAAATGTAGAAATAAGAGAAAAATTTGCAGGAGTAATACAAGTCTCCCAGAGTCATCAGACTTAGCAGCAACCAATTTTACCCACTGAGAAAATCATATAGTATTTATTTGTGTTCTGAGGAAATGTTATGAACAAGTGTTTAGTCCTCAGAATAAACTAACACATGAGAGAGAAGAAAGATAACAATATATCATTTTCATTTGTAAATATGATTTATTATTCAAGCTGTCCTATTTTCATCCATCCTGAGATGACAGTATATTCACAATCTGAAAAGAGGACAATATTGTATTGATGTAATGTTTCAACTAATCTTATTTGAGAATCAGTGAGAATGCTTAGTGGGAAATGTCTGTGGTATGCAAGGATGGACTCTAACCTTGATATCCATATAAAAATGGTGGAAAGTAGACCGCAAAAAGTTGTCTTCAGTATCTACATATTTGTCATGGCCTAAAAACAGATAATTACATCACACACACACACACACACACACACACACACACACACACAGTGTCTTTTAAAAATAAATTCCATTGCTGTTATGTTATCTGGCATCTTTAGATAATTCCCCTAGAAGTCAGTACTTCCAGATGAAGTATCAAATAGATAATGGGGACATGAAGACACATGTAACATCAAATAATATACCCATATCTATATCAAATCAAGTTCTGTTGTGAGATATACAGTAGATTACTGATTACCTTATTACATCTCTCCCAAAGATATGAAAATGATGCTTTGGATACACGCATGAGGTATTTACTCTTATATTCTTTTAGCATTAACATTGTTATAATCTGTAGACAAAACATCAAACACTGGGGGTACATCTTGTATCCTTGAACTTGTATTCAAAGGACTGACACATGAGAATCAAGAGTTGAAATGTATCCTTGACTAATTACAGATATCCAAGCGAGGCTAGATAACAAAAAAAATAACATGAAGGGAATCTGTGAATATATGAAAAACAAAACCAGGAACACCAACCCAACACCCTTTCACAGGTACACTTACTTGAAAACTATGATCACACACTACCTGATGTTCAGATAAACAATGGACCACTTAGATGATGAGCATCACATTCTATACATTGCAACAGAAAAATATACATCAACCAAGTGAAAGTGCTAAAGAGAAACAATAGCCACAGAAGGAGTAGAAGGACCACAAAATAAATTTCACTAAATGCATTTGCCATATGTACAGCAAATTCCATAGTACTCCAAATGTTTCAAAACACAAACCACAACCACAATTGTTGATCTTCACAATTACACTTGCATGAACATAATAATTTACTTCTTTTAGGATATGATGAAAAAGAGATGAAACAATTTTTTCTTTGAAACTGAAGATGACTTTGATATTTAAAGTTACTACCAAATCATTTACATGAATAGAACTTTTCTCTTGTATGACTTCTTTCATATTTCCTAACATCAAGTTGATATATAAGTCTTTAAAATATTTATAAGCCGGGCGTTGGTGGCGCACGCCTTTAATCCCAGCACTCGGGAGGCAGAGGCAGGCGGATCTCTGTGAGTTCGAGGCCAGCCTGGTCTACAAAGTGAGTTCCAGGACAGCCTCCAAAGCTACAGAGAAACCCTGTCTCGAAAAAACCAAAAAAAATATTTATAGGGTAAGAGACACGACCAAGTTCATTCCTAGGACCAAGGTCAGATTTTAGACTGAAACTCCTGCTACAGAAGATTACAGGGTCTAACTTTCTTGGGAACAAGCACAAACATGCACACATCCACACAAAGACACATTGATACCACATAATTAAAATGAAAACAAATAATTGAGATTTTTTTCACTCATGAATGTCTTTGTCATGTAAGCATTCAATACTGTAACACAGGTATTGAGGCATCTGAAGACTTATTTACAGAGTTTTTCTTTATCATGAATTGGTTCATGTAACAGAAAGCAAGCATGTAGACTTGGAGTTAGAGAAATTAATCCTTCTCTTTGGTGGTATCATTTGAGAAGATTTAAGAAATGCTGTCCTGTTGGAAGAGATATGCCATTGGGTGTGGGTAAGTAAGCCTGACAGTTTACATCTGCACATTATTTTCAGATCCCAGTCTCTGTTTCATAGTGCAGGTTGGGGATGTGAGTTCTTAGCTTTCTGACTTACCTATCATGTCTGAAATTTGTTGCCATGCCATTTTCACAGCGATTCTGTATTGCTGTGTAACCCAAGGCCAAATTAAACTAGTCTGTGAGTTGACTTAGATAGTATGTTTTATCACGGCAACAGAAAAGGCACTAATATACATCCATAAAGTTTTACACCTGAATGAATTAGTTCATGTAATTGAAGAGAAGTGTGAAATCTAAATGGGTTATCTCCTTGCACAAAGTTTTAAGGATATCATAATACTTGAACAGACTGTTGACACCTGTTAGACCTTTTTTCCAGAATAGTCTTGTGTAACTAAATGTAAGTGTGTTGGCTAAAGATCTTACCAAATCCTTTATAGTCAGATTCCCTTCTGTACTAGTTTTTTAAATGTCCTCAAAGATTACTGTGATATGTAAAAGCTTGAACAGAAAATTACACACTTAAAGTTTTACTCATGTATAAAGACTACCATGAAGTACCAAGTTTACCACACTGATTACATTTAAAGGGTTTCTCCGCAGAATGATTTCTTTTTCTCATGAATTCGAAGATTACTGCTACATGCAAAGGCTTTATCACATTGATGACATTTGTAGGGTTTCTCTCCAGTATGTGTTCTTGTATGTAGCTGAAGATGACTTTGACGTGCAAAGGCTTTACCACACTGATTACAATTATAGGGTTTTTCTCCAGTGTGTGTTCTTTTATGTATTCGGAGACTACTATGACATGAAAAGGCTTTACCACATTGATTACATTCATAGGGTTTCTCTCCAGTATGTATTCTTTTATGTATCCGGAGACTACTGTGACATGAAAAGGCTTTACCACATTGATTACATTCATAGGGTTTCTCTCCAGTATGTGTTCCTTTATGTACACGGAGACTACTATGATGTGCAAAAGCTTTACCACATTGATTACATTTGTAGGGTTTCTCTCCAGTATGTGTTCCTTTATGCATTCGAAGACTACTGTAACACGCAAAGGTTTCGCCACATTGATTGCATTCATAGGGTTTCTCTCCAGTATGTGTTCTTTTATGGATTTGGAGACTACTATTTTGTGAAAAGGCTTTCCCACATTGATCACATTCATATGGTTTCTCTCCAGTATGTGTTCTTTTATGTATTTGGAGACTACTGTTTTGTGAAAAGGCTTTCCCACATTGATCACATTCAAAGGGTTTCTCTCCAGTATGTGTTCTTTTATGTACTTGAAGATGAGTATGATCTGCAAAATCTTTGCCACATTGATGACATTTGTAGGGTTTCTCTCCTGTATGTGTTCTTTTATGTTTTTGAAGATGACTGTGATATGCAAAGGCTTTGCCACACTGATTACATTTGTAAGGTTTCTCTCCAGTATGTGTTCTTTTATGTACTCGGAGACTGCTGTGATGTGCAAAAGATTTACTACATTGATTACATGCATAGGGTTTCTCTCCAGTATATGTTCTTTGGAGACGATTTTGATGTACATAGGTTACACCATATTGAATACTTTCATAGGGTTTCTCTCCAGCATGAATTCTTTCTTGCCTTTGAAGATACCTGTGATATGTAAAGTCTTTACTACACTTAGTATATTCCAAGGTTTTCTCTCCAGTATGACCATTTTTATACCTGCAAAGATAATTGGCAAATGTAAAAAGCTTTACTGCACTCATAAGACTGATGAGTCTTTATGTCTGTATGAATTAATTTTACAATTTGGTATAATTGAAGGAGGAATCAGATCTTAATGTTTACAGTCATTGTTTTGTATCTTTGAAGATGCCTATGATGATAAGAGCCTTCAATATATGGCTCACATTTACAGCATCTTTTTGCTACATGAGATTTTTCATATATTTAAAGAGAACTGGAGGAACTCAGAGCTTCACCATACTTTTGTATTCACAAATTTTCCTATATTATGAGTCATACTATATTTGCAAAGTGAATTGTGACAAACACAAGTAATTTTACATTCCAGTATTCATAGGGCTCTTCTCTGGTATGAAGTTTGTTGATGTATTCACAATGAAGTTGGAAAACCAATCAACTGTAAACTTGTATCACATTCTACAAGTCTATCCAAAGTGGGAATTATGACATATCCTCTAACTGTTGGGGGGAAAGAGAGAGAAAAGTTGATTCTTTCCATATCCCTATGCTCACATGACTTGTATCCAGAGTAAATATTATATACCTAGTTAAAGGAAGAATAACAATAAAAGTTTTCCACATTATATTCACAGTTTGACTTTCTGTTCTTCATAGATTTGTTTAAAGTTTCTCCACAATGACCTTGATTCTCATAAATTACCCCTCTCACTAAATTTAGTAGTTACAAGTATATGAACAACACTAGCTTTACTGTGGACTCTTTGCTTATTGGAAGGTTTTGAACAAACACTTATCACCTATTCAATGTGTATACCTTTTATAATATCTGAGTGGTAAACTAAATGGACTGGCGGTTCTACATCATAGCTCTCATCGGGCTGTGATTCAAATGGTGATATCAGTTAAGGCATTTTTCTTTGTCTTCTTTCTCAGAGGAATGCCTTACAAACATATATCAGCTCCCTGACACCAAGGTATATGTTATTTTTTTGAGAATTTAATAATCATCAATTCAATTTTAAGCTGTGCTTATTTATACTTTTGTTTTTCTTTAAAACTTCCAGGACACATTGAAATTTCTCCATAGGCACATTTGTATCACCTTGCACATGAAAATTACCTTCCATGTCTTCTAGAACTTTGACAATGTTCTTCAATAATATGGTCTTCCCAACTGTAGCCTAAAATATAGTACCAGAAAATATACGATATATTATTGGAAACTGGACAATATTTAAGTTACTATCTTCAGTGAACCTTAGGACCATGCCTGATTTAGTCACCTCGTTCTTCCTCTTTCTCAACCAAAATAACAGAAGATTTTCAAATAACCAAGATAGAGCTGTCCCCTTATTTTAAGACATGAAGGAAAATTGACAGTCTTACCTATAGCAGTGAGGTTCCTGCAGGTTTCCAGCATCACATCTTTGTAGAGATTCTTCTGGAAAGGATCCAGCAAAGCCCACTCTTCCCCAGTGAAGTCAACATGCACATCATTATAGGTCACGGCATTCTGAAATTTCCCATATATGTGTACAACAGAAAGTATGATAGTGACAACACTGTATATGTATACTTCCTTGACAATATACTTATATAATTGTGGTACTTCCCACAATTATTCCATGATGCATGACTCTAGGGTTAAAAGGAGTGTTTTCTAGTCAGCCCTATATACATGATAACAGATGTCTTCTGCCAGTACCCCTGCTTTTACAAAGCTATTTAAGAGGATGCTTAAATAAACTGGCGTCTCCAGTATGTCTCTGTCACATTCTTAATACCCATTGGGTAAGCAGGATTTCCATGATCTACACTCCCCCACTCAGGGTCAGACCCAGGGCTGTTTGGCTGGTTCTGACCACAACTCTAAAGGCATCAGTCCAAAATAGGTGGCTCTTACAGCGTAGGACTGATATAGGCCAGACCCTGGCAAATCCCACCACTAGAGAAGAATATGAGGAGATAGGGGCTCAGGGGCTCAGGGGCTCAGTCTATATTCAGTCTACAGTCACGCTGAGGACAGTATCACCCTGGCCTTGATAGAGGTGAGAACTCTCCAGTTCTTTGCTTCTCTGATCTTCAGCTTGAACCCAATATCTGTCTCTGGGTTTTTATTATCTATGCTACAGTCTACACGAAGAAAGCTTGTCCTCAAAATAAAAAACAATAAAATTAAAAAATAATCAGGTTAGCAAAATGGCTTAGCATTGAACAGCAACTGCTTCAGCTGTATCTTATGTGGCTTGGTGATACAATCTATAATGGTAGTGAAGTCATAACAGTAGGACACAAAGAACAGGAAATTGGTTAAGGCTCAAATCCCATCCTAAATGAGAAATTTCATCCAGAAAGGCTCCTCCTACTAGAGAGTTCACAAGCACCCCAAAGAAAACCACCAAGGAGAGACAAGTGTTCAAATACATTATCTGGTAGGTGTTTCATTCAACCAACTAAATTCTCACCCAGGCCACTATAGGCTTACAGTCATCCCATGATGAATGCATTTTGTTTAACTTTAATGCCCATAGCCTGCAATAGCTTTTACACTGTTCAAATGTCCAAAGTCTCTTCAGACACTCAAGGCAATTGCTTGACTGTGACATCTTGTGAAATCAGAAAAACAAGTTACATCTTTCCAACATAAGAATTATCATTCCAAAAGAGGAATGGGAACACAGTGAGAGAAGATTGGACCAAGGCAAGGCTGAAACCCATTAGGGCAAACATCAAATCCAGTAGCTCTGTCTCAAACACAGAGGACTTCAGTTTCAAGGGCTTTGATGTCACATTTTCCCTGCAACCTCTCATACATCTCTATGGTTACTGCCAGTCCCTATGTGCAACTCTGCATGGCAGATATCTCATAGCTTAGTTATCTCAACATCTTGTGGTCTGACAACACAACAGGCTTCATGTTCACAGCTTTAGACAATGAACTGTCACAGTCTACTCACTGGGGTTTTAACTGTGCCAAATATAGATGTTTGCAATAGGACTGAACTGAAACCACAGACTAGGAAGTCAGGACCTGAAATTTTGATTCTTTCTTTTTACCAGTACCAGCACAAATTTGGCTTCTGAATTGGGATGAACCCTGCCAAGCTTGGACCACAGTTTGCAGCAGGTTTTGTATGAAGCTGCCTCCTGGGACTAGGAATGATTTTGTCTAATCCTTCTATTAACTGAAGGCCTAAAAAGATGGAGGCTTACTCTGAGGGCATCTTGCTAGGCTTTCACTGTAGAGCAAGGGCTTTGTCTTTAATGGTGATAATCTCTTTAAAAACTCCTGCCTGTTTCAGCACTTGACTGACATCCTGATCTACATTTTCATATTCATTTATTTCTGCCCGATTTGTTATTATTATTAACGGCCATCCAGCAGATTCAATATTCCATCTGAGAAATCGGCCCAGCCTGGTGGTGGTGGAGAAATTAGTCCCAGCACTCAGGAGGCAGAGGCAGGCAGATCTCTGCTCTACAGAGTGAGTTCCAGGACAGCCAGGGCTACACAGAGAAACCCTGTCTCAAAAAAAAATAGATAAAATGAAAGAAAAAAAAGGAAAAGAAATCAGCCCACAATTTTTTATTTCATCTTACTCAATTTCTCTGGGCATGGGAAGAATAAGAAAAATTTGGGCCAAAATAACACTCAAGTGACCTGTAGCTTAATTTTTCAAGGAGTCTATTTCCAACTAAAATCCTATGATCTCCTCTCCACTGTCTGCATTACTCTCAAGATTCTCAACAGCTTGGTCCAATAAGAATATCCAGTTAATGTCTGTGTATAGTTTTCTATGCCTATTGCCATTTAAGTCCTGATATTTTTCACATTCCTCCAAAAGACATTTCCAGGTTCTGCTCAGCAACAAAATCACATTTAGTGTTTCATTTTTTTGTTGTAATTTGTTTCTCTGCTGCTGTGATCAAATTCTCTAACCACAGACATCTCAGGCAATGAACAGGGTTATTTCGCTGATACTGCAGATCATAATCCATCATTGGGGGAGCTGTAGGACAGAAAATCCAGTAAGAAGATGAAGGCAAAAACCACGAGCAAACATCCCCATATCCTCCGCCCCTTTCTGTCTTCCTTGTTCACTGTCTCATGCTCATCTAGCTCGCTTATTCAGCCCAGGCCCACTTGCTTTTGGATATTGCTACCCGTGGTGGAAAAGCCTTCCCAAATAAATCATCTTTTGGGTATATACCCAAGAGTGGCATAGCTGGGTCTGGATGTAGACAGATTTCCAATTATCTGAAGAAAGCCAAGCTGAGTTTCATAGTGGCTGTAGATGTTTACATTCCCACCAGCAATGGATGAGTGTTCCCCTTGCTGTACATCCTTGCCATCATGAGCTGCCACTTGTGTTATTGGTTTCACCAGGAGTAAGATGAAATCTTAAAAGGAATTTGGTGGCTAAGAATGTTGAACATGTCTTTAAGAGTTTCTCAGTCATTTTAGAGTCCTCTGTTAAGAATTCCGTTTAGATATGTATCTCATTTTTATTGAATTATTTGACTTATTGATAATCTAGTTTTTTGAGTTCTTTATTATCCTAAGTGAGAGAACATAGAGCCACACAGACAAACATAAATGTACGTACTTAAACGTGGATATTATTTGTTAAGTAGAGAATAATTACAGTACAATCCACAGGCCTAGAAAGGCTAAGTAACAGAATGGCTCTGGGGTGGGAGGGGATGTGCATGGGTCTCTCTGGGAAGAGACGATAGAATAGATTTTGTGGGAGGACTGGGGATTGTTTGGGAAGTCCTGTTATTTGCCTGTTGTTTGTCAATAAAGTACTGTTGAGCCTATAGGAATCTAGATAGGTGGGGCTAGGAGTCCAGGAGGATTCTGGGAAGGAGAAACACAGGGAGTCAACATGTAACGCCATGAAGGTAGGAAGCCCGGAACTATTCTCCGGTAAGAGACATACTTAGATTAACAATTATGGGGTAATTACTTAAGTCAGAGCTAGCCAGTAAGAGACAAGCAAGGCCAACAGCTTCATAACTAATATAGCCTCCTGTGTGTTTATTTGGGACTGATGCGGATCTGGAACCAGGCTGGCGGGAAGGCACCTATCAAAAGAAAAAGCTTCCTTTTACATAATGGTTGTCAGGAGTGGGATTGAATTTCCATGCAAAACAACAAAAGGTTTAAAGGAATTTTAGAAACAGAAGAACAGAGAGAAGCACAGATTTTGGTAGCAACATTTTTCTCAGGTGTGCTCTGTTTTGCTAGCCGCAGGCCGAGATTCACGCGGCTCACTTACTAGAGTCTTCCTGACTCGGCATAAAAAAAAAAACCAAAAAAACAAAAACAAAAACAAAGACAACAAGGTTGTTTTAAGAGACTCTGCTAACGATTGAAAGGTGTGTACATACAGCTGGAAGTGGCAGCTTTTGCTGGATGTCAGCATGGACTGAGGCGGTAAGCTGGAGTCACGCTTACGCCCGCCATCTTGATGAAAAACTGGCAGTTTAAAACAGCCGCGGTTTTACAGATAAGACACGTGGCCAGAAAAACGTAAAGATTTACAGTAAAGTCAGACTTGGATGAAGAAAATCTCTAAAAGTTTACAGTGTGTTTAAAAATATACGTGGGATTGAGAGAGAAAATGAAACGGCAAAGTGCTATATAAATACAAAAGCCGGCGTTGTGGTGGCGCACACGGGTAGGATTTACTCCAGAGGCAGAGGCAGGTGGATTTCCAAAGAGAAATCCTGTCTCAAAGAAAAATAAATAAAAGTAAAATAAATAAAGTAATAATAGATAAATAAATAAGCCACGTAAAGATGGAAAATACACAGAGAGTCTGGATACTGCATGCTATTGTGTTTTTCAGTTTTTTGCTTGCTCAGGAAGGAACTGCTACTAAAGTACACTTGATTATAAATGCTGCTAAATTAATCCAACTTCTATCTTTTGAAAATGCCTTGACTTCAAAATTTAAGTATAATGATATGTTACTCAGAAAAGGAGTTTTTGCTTATGTTTCTACAGAAAATGAAAAGCTGAGGATTCCTTCCAGGCTTCTGTGGTTCGATGAACCAAGACCCCCGGAAGCAGTGGACAAGGTGTTCCAACAATTGAGACAGTTAAGATGATGCAGCTTTACAGACCCCGAAAATAAGGACTTATTCAGGTTTCTGAGTTTTGTCATGATCCCCATGGTATGAACAGCGCCCCTTTCCAGCATGAAGCAGTTTGGAATGAGCGACGTCCTAATTCCCATCTTGTTTATAAATCTTTGTTTTCATTTAAATGGGATTGTTTATAATTGGCTAATGATCACAGCCAATCTTTTTAATGGTAAAAAAGGGAATTATGGTATGGGTATTGTTTTTCATTTATTGATACAAATTCAAGGTCAATTTTGTGATATGTATATTTCTCCTCTTGATTAAGTATTGTGCTTATACTGATCTTTTAAAATGTAATGCATAATTGAATACAGACTATAGATAGTTACTTTTAATAGTCAGAACTTATAGTTAGGTTAGTTAGGTTTTCTAGATATACAGAAAAATATTTGAGATAGATAAACAGTCTTCAAACCTCTCAAAGACCTTCAGAAAATGGCATTTAAAATGGTTTAGGGCTTTTCTTGACAATGAGAAATGTCTGCTCCTGGCAGCACCAATTACGTCTGAGAGGAAGATGGGCATCGAAGAAACTTGTTATGGAGTTTGCTTTCAACATGGCAAGATTAGCCATTTGGGCAAGAAACTGCTCTTGCCTAGACTGTTTGACTGTTGCTGTATAAACTGGACATGCAGGACCCACAGGAAAGTGAATGCTGAACTCAGTCTTACAGGGTTCCTGCTTCATGGAAGAGTCTGAGAGACTTTCTGCAGGACAAAGAAAAATGATTGACAGACTGCCAATGCAGATGGACAGTTTGAAATTTCCTGCTTTGCTGAGAAGTGTTCCAGACACATTGTGGCCTATGGGCTGAAGATGGATGCCCCAACGTTACAGAGGAACTTCGGGTGACTGTCCAGGCAGTAATATGTCTCTGTCAATCCTAGTGTTTATATATTATCCTTCTGTGGTCTTTGATGGAGTTGAAGACAGATAGTTATAGTTTTTCTTAGTTATGATAAAAGATAAGCTACATATAGGACTTTGGACTCACAAGAATGAGATAGAATATATTTTCTTTAAATCTTGCTGAATGTTGATAGACAAAATATTGTAACTGTATTCTTACTTGATAACTGTTCTGTTGTATATAATTTGACTATGTTAAAGTTAAGACCTTTCTTTTGTTTAAACAGAAAAGAGATGTTGGGGAAGTCCTGTTATTTGCCTGTTGTTTGTCAATAAAGTACTGTTGAGCCTATAGGAATCTAGATAGGTGGGGCTAGGAGTCCAGGAGGATTCTGGGAAGGAGAAACACAGGGAGTCAAGATGTAATGCCATGGGGGTAGGAAGCCCGGAACCATTCTCCGGTAAGAGAAATACTTAGATTAACAATTATGGGGTAATTACTTAAGTCAGAGCTAGCCAGTAAGAAACAAGCAAGGCCAACAGCTTCATAACTAATATAGCCTCCTGTGTGTTTATTTGGGACTGATGCGGCACTAGAACCAGGCTGGCAGGAAAGCGGCTCTGGAACCAGGCTGGCGGAACGGCTCCTTCTCAAGGAAAAAGCTTCTCTTAACAGGGGATAGGTACAGGAAGGATCAGGTGAGTAAGGGAAGGACAAGAGGGAGAGAATGCAGGGAGAGGTGATTTGAATAGGGGAGCTTTTATGGGGTGATATGGTAACCTGGTACCCTGGAAACTCCCTGGTGAGTACTCTAAGTAGTTGAGAATACAATGCCTGGACTAACCATCTTCTGTAACCATCTCTCAGTGGTGGGGCTAGAACACCAACCCAGTAAAATTACTTGACCCACATTTGTCCTGTCTGCAAGATATGTTGGGGCAATGGTGGCTGAGACCTTGCGTAGTGGCCAACCAATGACTGGTTTACCTTGAGGCCCAAGCCAAAAGAGGGAGCCCATGCCCAACACTGCCTGAATGAACAGGAACCAGAAGTTGGATGGCTCAGAGAACTAAGGTAGAACAAATACAACTGACCCCCCTCAAAAAGTCAATCAAATTATTCTTAATTATATTCTGCTATAATCATAGATCCATGCCTAGCTGAACTGTCATCAAAGAAGCTTCCTCCTGCAACTGATGTGAGCAGATGCAGAGATCCTCACCCAATCTGTATCTGGGAACTCTGGGAACCATACAGAAGAAGCGGGGTAGTACTGTAGGAGACAGAGAGGTTAAGGATGCAAGGAGAACCCAGCCCACAGAATCAACTAAGCAGGTATCATAATGTCTCACAGAGACCGAGCAGCAATCATGGAGCCCACATGTGTCTGTGCCAGGCCATCTGCATACATGCTGTGGTTGCTTACCTTAGTGTGTTTGTGGAACTCATAACAGTAGGAGTAGGGGTGTCTCTGATTCTATGACCTGCTCTTGGACCCTTTTCCTCTTACTGGGTTTTATAATGGAGCCTTGCTATGAGTCTTTGCACCTAGTCTTGTTGCATTTTTTAATGGTATGTTTAGTTGACATCCTGGGAGGCCTGCTCTTTTCTGAAGAGAAAAGAGGAAGCAGTGTAACTTGGGGAGTCAGATGGAGGGGAGTACTGAAATAAGTAGAGCAAGAGGAGGCTGTAGTTAGGATGAATTATATGAGAGAAGAATAAATGAAAGAATAAACAACAACAAAGAAGAAATGAAAATACAATTAGTCAACTTTCAATGATCCTCAAAATCTATAACAGCCCAACACTGCTCAAATGTCCAAAGTCACTTCTGATACTCAAGACAATCTCTTGACTGTGACATCTTGTAAAATCAAGAAACAAAGTAAATCTTTGCAACATGCAGTGGCACAGCACATATTCCCATTCAGAAAGAGAGGAATGTGGCCATGTTCCAGCATCCAACTCATGCAGACATCCCATGTTCAAGTGCAGGCCACACAAGCTAGAAGAATGGGTAGACAAACCCAGGCACAGACTCCCTGCTACACTAGAGTTCATATCAGCCAGCAGAAGTCCAGGCAGGTTGCCCAGCCATGGAGTCCTCCACTCTTTCAGGAACCCCAACACTATCGCCAGTCCCACTTCACTCCTAGTTGCTGTGTCCTAGCTTCCAACTTATGTGGAGGGGCCCTGCTCTAACAAAAGACACACCAACTTATGTGGAGGGGCCCTGCTCTAACAAAAGACACACCAACTTATGTGGAGGGGCCCTGATCTAACAAAAAACACACCAACAAAGCTGAAGTACAAGTAAAAGACCTTAAAACAAACTTCATAAAGATGATAGAGGTCCTTAAAGAGGAAGTGAATAAATCCTTTAAAGAAAGCAAGGAAAAGGTAAACAGCAAGAATGACAAAACCTAAAGAAATAGATGATCCTTGGAAACATGAGGCATCAGTGTTAACATGTGTATGGTCAATTTGCAAAATGAATTGAATACAACCCAAAGAAAATATCCAATAATTTATAACAGGATACCTTATTCAAAAGCTACATGCAAAGTAGAAAGATTCAGAATGCTGAATAGGATTAGGAAAAATTAGTACACATATTGACACAATGTGACTTCTATACTTATCACAAAGTGGCAACAATCAGGGTGTACAATATTTGTGAAATAATAAATGGGATGAAGAAAAAATATCTAAGAAGGAAAGTATGTTGAACTTTTAACCAAAAAAACCAAACATAACTCAGCAAGGAAAAATGTGAACTTGACCAATATTACCTATGATTCTATATGTATAGAAATTAAGTAAACCTGGATTTCACAATTCCTAAAAAATTAATTCAAAGTGACCTTTAAATTGCTGTGTCCAGCTACTGATATTTCTTCCAAACAGAGAGACCCCATGCTCTCTAGTTTTCTCTGCAAATGGAGGTAATACCTTTCCATGGCTCTGCAAACTCTCATTTTGCCTTGTTTCAGACAAATCCAAGCCTCCCTTGGCCCCCACACAAAACAGTGTAGAATAATTTCAAGTCTGCTTCCTACCACATAGATAATGGCATAAAATGTGAAATCTACCCTACCTACCTACCCAATACCATGCAAAACTGAGATAACCCCACTGCTCAGAAACTCCTTTTATCCCCTGGATCTGAACTTCACTGAATCATACTGTGGTGGCTGGGCTGTAGCTGATGGCATATCCTGTCAGGTCCCCAAGGGCAGGCCAGTGTCTGGATACTATCAAGCACATGCACACTAGGAGTGTTCTTAGTGGTTTCAGGGAGGGCCAGCATAGTTCCTGAATGCGAACAAACAAGACTTTCTGAGCCATGTTGGGGCAAGCCAGAGGTTCCAAAAGAACAGACCAGTGAAAAGCTTTGTAAAGCAGATGGAAACAAGGAAATATCTGGAAGGCTCTTGGGTTCAAAGAAGGGTCTGCAGAGTGGCTTAGAGGCTAAAGAATCAGAGGGTGACCTGGTGGCAGTAAGGTCCTTAAAGGTGGCAGGTGGACACTTGCTCCATTTTTCATGCATCAGGGACTCACCTGGATGGCCATGGCAAGGTGTTCCCAGAATCCAGACACTCCTGACATCTACAGTGATCTCCACTGGTGGGGTTTCATCATAAGCCCAGGTTGACTCTTGGCACAGCCGACTCAGGTCCTGGGGATCTTCAGGGACCAGTTCCAGGGATGCAAGGAATCACGCAGGGTGATGCTCCTGGAACACATCTTTCAGCTATCCAGGTATTAGCAGACAGGCAAGACAAGAACTGGGCTGGTGAAGAGAACACAGGGGCTTGTACAGTCCCACCTTCCTGCCTCCCTGAACCAAAATTGCCAATTGCCAATCAGGCATACCATCTCCCCGAGGTAAACTCAGAAGAAATTCCTTCACTCACATTCTCACAAGCACAAGTACAACAATCTCCAGACAAACACGCCAGTCCATCATAGACACACCCATACAATATGCTCATCCCCCACCCCAGAAACACCCTTCCAGACATCATTTCAGCCTAACTCATAGGACCTGAGAACCCTGTTGAGACCTCAGCCCTAAGGGAGCTGCTCTGATATTGGGGCCAGTGGGATACGGACAGCAGGCCATTCAGCCACTACAACCTCAGTGCCCCGGAAGAGCAGACCTGGTCTGGGCAGGGGCCGTACAGGACCTGGGAACCTTGAGCTACAGCTGGCCAAGTAGACAGACCCTGAGACCTGCAAGAGCTCAGGTGAAAAAGAAAACATGGCCAATATATGTAATAATATAGAAGGATTGTGTGTGTGTGTGTGTGTGTGTGTGTTTGGTGGGCAGGGATCTAATGAGGTTCTATCCCTAGACAAAGTACTACAGGAAACTAATGACTTTTGAGAGAGGGAGAATTATTCTTTCCAAGAGATGAGCCTCCTAGTTGGCTATGTAAAACAAACTGGTCTGCCCTGAAATAAACAAACAAACAGACAAATAAATATAAGAAACTCCAAATGGATTTAGAAACTTGTAATTAAATATTTATGTGCATAGATGTATAAATATATATGCAATAATAATGACAGAAAAAGACAACTAGTTTGAGGCAGAATAATTGTGAGAGGAAGGGGAAGGGAGTTGTAATGTATTTATATTTAAATAGAATTTTTAATATTAATCCTGGAACATAGAGCTAAATGGAGAATTCTCAAAAGTGAAATACAAATGGCTGACAAACACTTAAAATGTTAAACATACTTAGCTATGCAAATTATATCTTCTCTCTGATTTCATCTCATCCCAGTGAAAAAGCCTAGAATAAAAAAAACAAACAAAAAGTGCTGTCATTGATATGCTAAAAACAGAACTCCATTTCAGTACTTGAGAAAATACAAATTGGTGCAATTATTTTAAAAATCATCATGGAGCTAACTCTAGAAGTACCATATCAATCAGCAGTATCACTCCCATATATATATATATATATATATATATATATATGTGTGTGTGTGTGTGTGTGTGTGTGTGTGTGTGTGTACATGTGTATGTCCATATTCAAATATATATCCATATTCAATTATAGAGACACCTGCTAACCCATGTTCATTGTGATTATACCTACAACAGATAGGAAATGGAAACCATCTAGATCTGCATCAACTGAAGAATGAAAATTGTTAGAGTCATACTGGGTGATGTTACTCAGAGATAATGGGAAAAATGAAACTATGGAACTTACAACTAAACAGAAGGAGCTGGAAGCAGCTATTCTGAGAAAGGCAACCCACAACAAGGAAGGTAAACACCACACATCACTGTGGAGGTGGGTGTTAAATCTCCACATACGTGCTTCACTTGTAATGCCCATAGAGTTCATGCAGTTAGTAAAATGCCATTGGGATGGCTATGAAGACAGGGAGACAGAATGTACAGATACAAGGGAAGACTGGACCAAGAAGGGTTAAACTGGGATGGGGTAGTGGAGGTAGGGCACAGGAAGGAGAAGGGAAAAAGATAAAACAGAAGACCTTTGAAAGAGACATGGAAATTTACTTTAACATCACTAACATACACTCACACAGACAGACACAAACATGAAACATAGGAAGGGAAATAGAGAGAGAGAATTAAAATGGAGTGACTAAAACAGAGCAATGATGCCCCTACCGGACACCAGAGGCTAACAAATAAATTGGTACCATGTATAAGTTGCTTCTTTTGAAGTTATTGCAATTAAGGCGCCAAAGACCCCTCAAACATTACACTGTGTTGCTACTGCTCTTAGTTGTCAAGAACTTGATGATAAGACCCTATTGCTGAAGACACTGTTTGAGTCATGGTCATGGCAAAAATCAAAGTGATAAAGAAGAGGAAGCTTTATCCCTACTGG
The DNA here is from genome assembly GCF_017639785.1 of Mesocricetus auratus. NCBI lineage: Eukaryota > Metazoa > Chordata > Mammalia > Rodentia > Cricetidae > Mesocricetus > Mesocricetus auratus. The sequence continues at coordinate 3,750,422 of NW_024429185.1, forward strand.
CTTGTTCCATAGTGCTGGAAGGTGCTATGCAAGTTAGTGGGGGAAACAAGTCATCATCAGTCACACCCAACTGTAAACACTTCAAGCTACAGTAAAGATGACATAGCAAGACCTGCCCACTGCTCCAATAGTACCACAAATACTGTGGAAATAAGCAACCATCTCCTGACTGTATCTAAGCCCCTCTCCACAGGATCTAATTCATACCTGGCACCGTTATCAGACTAAAAACCTAAGGATAGGCAGATTGTTGGCCTTAGGAAAGAATGTATTACTGTTATGCTTCTAAGTGGACATGGAATGAAACTGATTCAAAATACCTTACCAATATATCTATGGATCAATGGAAATCACATCCCTCAACTTAAAAGCTTTGACTGAATTAGACTGAGTGGTACATAACTGGCCAAGGTAAAGAGAATAAGTGACAGGGGAATGCTCAGACTTAAAGGAACATACGTAGCTCAATTCCCTCCTAATTCTCGGAGATCATCATGGAAGATGTGGCAGGAAGAGCATAAAAGGCAGAGGTGAACTCTGTTCCCCCAGACCCAATCTCCTGTGGCTCATACCTAGTTCTACAACAGATTACCAGACAAAGACCCTTTCCCCTGCCCACATCTCCTAAGGATCCCACAGGCCATCCTCTACCCCCCCCATGCACACACTTGATGCTGCATGTCAGTCACCAACACCAGCAGGTATTCCCTAGGAACACACCAGCATAGAAAGCCAATAAACCGGACAGCACACAGCCCTCACACTCTCATAGAGTCCAGAGAGGAAACAAAAACCAAAGAACTTAATACCCTACCAACTAAGACAAACCCAGAAATCAATACCAGACCCAGATGCCTAGAGTCCAGTATAAGAACATAATCAATAAGAGGCAGGGTAATATGTCCCCACCAGAGTCCAGTTACAAAATGTACAGCTGAAAATAGTAGCTCAAGAGACTTGTAAGTTATAACTATAAACTGCTATTAGTATATTATATGTGCATGTCCTGTAATGGTTCTAAGTATGTAATGACCAAATGTTAAATATTAAAATGCACATTATCCAAGAAGAGATTTTATGAGCAAAATGGGAAGCAAATGTAGTACACTTACTGTTCTTGCACACCAGGAACAGATATTTCCATTTTGTTTAACACACAGAAATTGAACTCATTCTCGTGAAAAAATGTTTAAGTACCTACACAATGACCTATAGAACAATGTGATTAGAGAAGAAAATAATAGCAAAATCATGACATAAGTAATAATTACAAAACAGTTTGATTCTGATAACATTGAAGATATTAATATACACATACGATCACCAAGACACCTGTACATGTGTGCACAAATAATAATATGCAGAAGCAATTTACATGGTTATATACTGTGGAAGTGAATGAAAGTTATGCTGGACTCCATTAAGTCTTAAGATGCCTGGCAGATCTACATATGCTTAGTGCTTTGAGGGTAGACACCAGTCCATCTCAGGCAGATCCTTAGCCCACGTGAAAATTATCCTGAGAAATAAATAATAAGGTTTATGAAGTTGCCTCAGCCAGGAAGGTAATTGCAACCAAGGCTAAGGGTCTAGTTAGATCCATAGGACCCACATGTTAGAAGGGCCTAATTCCCTAGAGTTGCTCTCTGGTCTCCACAAAAGCACTGTGGCATCTGTGTGTGTGCCAACAGTAGAACATTGAGCACAGGGGTTTATATTAACAAGACAGCTAGTGTGCTTTTGTTTTTGCATTCCCCTAATGATAGGTCACTTTCTGGTACCCTATGAATATTGCTCTTAACTAAGTTCTTTTCCACTAATTTACACTTAACCATTCCTGCTAACTCTCTTACCATACAGGAGTCTTCTGAATTTTATTCCTTTTCTAAGACTTCAATCAGCCCAATTAAGTTCCCAGTATTCGAGACCAGCCTGGACTACCAAGTGAGTTCCAGGACAGCCTCCAAGGCCACAGAGAAACCCTGTCTCGAAAAACCAAAAAAAAAAAAAAAAAAAAACATACTGACTTGTGTAATTTTTTTTGGATTGCACAATAACTAACTCAAATTTACTAGTGAACCACTCTAGGTCAATTTCATGAGTGGACTGATTTTAGTGCATAAAATTCTTACATTTAAAGCAACAATGGCTACAATTACCCAAATTCAGTATATCCACTGGTCTATGCAGTTGCTAACACAAGTAAGAAATTTCTCTAGTGTCAGACACTAGCTGTCTTTGCCACAGGATGAAGTTGGTAATTTAAGATGCATACAAATTATAATACCATCCATTAGTATAGGAAGTGCTTAAACTTTAAAAAGTACATAATACATGTACTGGCAAATAATCAGTCTAGTGTGAAGATTACACACGGCACCATGCTGAGAGTTCCTCCTTCTGTGAAACTATCTACAGCTGCAGTTTACATTAATAATGCCTACAATAAACCACTTTTATTTCAAATTCCACTTTCTAGGCACCTTCTCCTAACTACTATGAAACAGAGTAACTTAGACATTATCCAGTAAGCTGTAGTAAGTTCTTCATGCAATCCTGACAAAGAGCCAAATTTGGTTACCATTACTCCACACTTGTTGAGTTTTTGTTTTTAAATCTCCCACATCATCCCCCCCCCATATGTCAATGGCACAAAGGATTTGAACAAACGCTCTCAGTCTCTGCAGCCTCTGCTATGCAGCTCTTATTGGCTGAACGATTTTCCTTTCTAGCTCTACAAGTAGCAAACCTAATTCTTCAGATCTGACACTAACTTTTAACTATTCATAGTACATGACATATGACCTCAGCACTCAGAACTGCTGGCCAGCCTGGTTTGGACCACAAAACAACAACAAAATTCCATTAAGGATAGTAAGAGAAAGCCAAAGAATTTCAAGTCGCGGAAAAACTCTTGAACCTCAGAGTGGCATGAGCTGAGCAACACTTTAACTAGATCATTCTGCTTCCTGTATGGGAAGTAACTATGTAGCTTAAATCACTCTGCTTCCTGCATGGGAAGTAACTATGTAGCTTAAATCACTCTGCTTCCTGTATGGGAAGTAACTATGTAGCTTAAGTCACTCTGCTTCCTGTATGGGAAGTAACTATGTAGCTTAAATCACTGGGCTTCCTGTACGGGAAGTAACTATGTAGCAAAAAGGAAACCAACCAGTCAGGGACTCTCACAGAATCGCTGTATGCAGGAGATGGCAGGGAGCAGGAAATTCAGCCATCTTGGTAATAGGAAGGGTTCCACCTGAAGTGTACTCTGAGGGCAGAAATAAAGTTTTATGCATAGGGAAGATTCTAGTTTGATACTTTCAACAATAGGGAACTAAAGATTTTTAATGACTTCACCAACAGAACAGGACAAGCTATAAATTCATTTCAAGCGTGGCTATGTGATCAGATGAGACTGCTGAGAGACTTTGCAAATACCAGGTGTCACAGAAGCCCTTGAAAAAGAGACGACATATGAACCTGAACTCCAGGCATCGGAATGATTGAGAATTAGTGTCACACCACTTGTTACAGTGTCATCCTCACTCTAGCATCAGTCAACTGATGCTCTGTCCCCAAACCACACTGCATACACACACAAGAAGAGTTAATGTTTTCAGCAAACACATCAATCATAACTTCCCTGAAGCTTATAGAGCAGAAGCCCTAAGAATTTTACATCATTGTTTAAAATCTAGCTAGGTAGAAATTAGTTCAAGACTATCTTAAACAGTCAGTCTGGACCATCCACATGTTTGTATTATAAAATAGAAATTCAATAAAATAACAATGACAATTTCAACAACAAACCAGAAATGTTAAAACAATGGTATAAAAAAGCTATAAGACAAATGACTTATTATAGTTGCTCAAATATCAAAATTTACAAGCACATATGCTTAGACCATGTGCAATGGTTCAACCAGAGTTGAACCATTAAGACACTCAGATCCAGTACTTCAAAAGTGTAGGCAGGAGGGTCAGGAATTCAAGGGCAGCATGGGCCACTGTTTCAAAAATGAAATTTTATTCATAAAATAAGAGAATTACTAAGTAGCTGGTGAGAAAGTCAGAGGGTATAGTGGCTTGCTGCCAAGCCTGGCCTGAGTTTGATCCCCAGACACCACACATGGGAGAGAGAACTTCTGAACTCCACAGATGGCCACTTTCAGGGGGCCGTGGAAGCATTCAGGTGTCAACCCACCAGAGGAATAATTCTCTGATGGAAATGATTCCGTCAGGCAAGGCTTCCAGGACTCTGAAATCCAGTGGCCTTCTGTCTGTAATTTCTCTCATGTGCCACTGTATTTTTTCCCTAAGAACTGCTATGGGTATTTTTCCTCTGCTTGTGTGTTTATCATATGTATTTATTCCATCTATTGGGCTATATATCTATAGCTGGTCAGGAAGATGGCTTCTCTTATATTTTTTGGTTGTGAGCCTAGCCTTTAACGGCTGAGCCATCTCTCCAGCCCGAAGATGGCTTCTCAATAACCTGTATAATTTTGATTTATAGAAATTTACTAGGATATGCTTAATAATTAGATCTATTGTCCCTCGAGGACAAGACTGCTTTGTTCCTTTTACTCAAACTAACACAAGAAAATAACAAATTCTCATCAAAGACAAATTACACAATTAGTTCATGTTTACCTTAGAGCAAGTTCAAGTTAGACTAAAGGCTTCTGTAAATAGATCACAACTTTAAAACTTTACAATTATGTACAGGGTCTGGAATTGTTAGATCTAAGTCCTTTAAAGATTTAGCATGAATTAGGGTGGTATTGCCGGTGTCTAATCAAGGTTATCTACACAAAGCACCCTAAGAAAAGCACACCAGTTCTCTGCCTGCCAAATGTGCAGAGTGTCTCAAAATTTGTTGCACTGGGCACTGTGACCCTCCCTCTGGTCACAGTCTTACTCCTGAAACCTTGAGACCTTGTGTTGCCATGGTAAATAGCTCTGCCCTTATGGCTCACCCAATGAGATGTAACTCTTGTAATTGCTTCAAGCCTGTGGAAGAAAAGTATATTTAAGCCAGGTGGACAAGAAGCTAAGAGGAATGAATTGGAATTGGGACAGAGAATTAGTGCTAAAAATTACAGGACAAGAGAATTAGAATTAGGGCAGAATAACAAGGAGACAGGACTGGAACCGCACATGTGTGAGATTTTTCTGAAATCCCTCAGATTGGAACTATCCTAAGCTCTTTCTGCTGCTCTGTGGCTTCTAACCTGAATCCTGGAAGTCAGTCTTGTGGAGGGTCTCCAAAGTTACCCATACCCACTACACAAAAATACCTGAATGATATTAAAAAAAAGAATTAAGAAAGTTGAGGCAGGAGGATTAAGACTGGGTAAGGCTACTGCAATAAAACACCCATGCCAACAAAAACTAAAACAAATAAAAAATCAAACTGCTTATATTTCAGTCTCTGTTGATCACAAAATATTTCCTGTGTTATATTCTTAGCTCACCTGAGAAGATTTAATGAATATAATTCTGTGTTGTTTTAAAACATGATTTTTAATAAAGAAAAAACTATTTCTATTTTCACTAGACTAAAAATACTTATTAATCAAGTTATTGAAATACAAATATTAGTTTATTAAATTCTGTACTAACATTAAAAGTTTTTCACAGATTAACAATAACAAAACCCAAATAAATAAGGTAAATAAATGATCCTTAGGAACATAATGAATAAATATTAAGAAGTTGTATATGGTCAATTTGCATGATAAATTACATAAAATCCAAAGACAATTCTCAACACTATATAACAGGAAAGTTTTAATTCCAATGCAAACAGAAACACACAGAATGCTCAAGGGACTGTGAAAAAATAACAGTATGCAGATTCACACAATGTGATTTCTATATTTACCACAAGAGCTACAATAATCAAGAATGTGTACAATATTTCTGAAAGAACAAAGAGGATAGAGAGAAAAAGTCATGAACAAAAGCAGGAAAATATAGTCAACTTTTAATTAAAAGATCAAAGGAAATTCAGCCAGGAAAACTGAGATCCTCATCAATGTGACCCAGATACCTATGATTCTATGTGTACAGAAATTAAATACAGACTTTACAACTCACACAAAATTAACTCAAAGCATCTCTTAAACTGTTTACTCCCAAGCTATGGATAATTCTCCCAAACAGAGAGGCTCCATGCTGTAGAGCCCTTTCTGCAAATGGAGGTGATCTCCTCTAGAGCCTACAAGGGCTCTACAACCCTTCTTACCCACTGTGGTTTTGGGCAAACCAGCTTTATTGATGCCCAATTACACAATAGTGTAGAAGAATAATTTAATGTCTGTTTCCTGCCACATATATTGTGGTACAAGATGTGGCATATGCCTTATCCACTTGCCCAACAGTGTACAAAACTGAGATACCTCTGGAGCTCAGAAACTCGTTTTGTCCCCTGGAACTGAACTTCACTGAATCCCACCATGGTGGTTGGCAGCATTCTATCGTATTGCTGAAGGATGAGCCCCATTACCTCCTTTCTGCGAGTCTCTGAACTGTCTATAACATTTATACAACAAATCTGAAAGTGCAATGCAATGTTCAGAACTTCTGGAAACCAGGCCTTCAGTTTTCCAGTCTATTTTCCCACTGCACACCAAAAGCAATACCTGTGTGTGCATAGTGGGCAGTGGTATTACAAGCTTCATACCTTCCCACAGCCAGAGTTGCAGAGCCTCTCCCTCTCCCGAGAATTCACACTCAGTAAGACTCAGAGGCCAAAGGTCACTGCCCAAGTCACTACAGGTACCAAAAGAATCTCATTCTGGCTCATGGTACAGCCCAGTCCCAACAGCTCAAACTCTGATAGCTCACTCAACCTGCTCTTCCTGGTCTGGGGACAGTCCCCCCCCCCCCACTCACCATGGCTTGGTTTGTGGTCTTCCTCACATCTCCCTACAGCAGAACCAGAGGAGAAACCTGGCAAGAACCTGTGAACTACCTCCCGCTGGTGCTCCTGATGCTAAGCCTTGCAGAGACCCTCATTAGCTAGGGCCACCCAGCTGGGGCTCAGGACAGCAGAGGTTACCCTACTGGGTGAGCAGAGATCAAATGACCCACAGAGCACAGGCCTTCCCGGCACTGCCCTCCACCCTGTGTTCAGACAGGGCCCTAGACTGGGAGGTCTGTAGTTTAGTAGAATCTTCCAGTCTCCCGTATTACTTACTGCTCCTCTTCCAATGCTCAGGGTCCTCTGTGTGCACATTCCATTAACACTCAATGTCCAGTGCAGCCAACCCTTTGCTTCTTAGTGGGGAAGTACTGTATGTAGCCAGACGCAGGTCACCTACCAACAGTAACTCTTGTTAAAGCAATCAGAGACCAGGGATCAGAAAGCGATAAATGGTCCACAGGAAGGCTTGGATGCAGGAAAGAGACACTGGAAACTATGTAATTATAACCCACAAAATTATGTTTAAAAGCTAAAGAGGCTTTATGGTCATATGCTCCAGGGATTTCTATCAGAGGACTCCACATACTATGAGCACCATTTCTCGAAGGTTGTAAATCTTCAACCTGGAGAACACAGTCATGTTAGGCAGGGACACACCATTTTATCCAGTTTTTCTATTTTGGTTGAAATAGTACAGCTACAGTAATTTGCTTTCATGAAAGTTCAGTTCTTTATCCAGATTCTTGATTGCCAGGTGTGTGGATGGAAGAAATGGCTGTGAGGACATTTATTGATCATCTAAAATTGATTCCCTGACTACTCATTGCTAATGTCAATGATGTCAACTACTGTCACAGCAGGACAGCTTTCACCCTCCTTCTGCCACATCCCCACCTGTGCTGTGACTATGCCTACTTTACAGCTGTCCAGTGAGTGCACTTTTTACATAGTCCCCACTTCATTTGAGTTAGCAATATAACCTAGAGCAGCTGGAGGACTCTCATTCCCAGACCAGTCAGCGCCCAGCCTGGAAGGAGTTACAGGACTGGTCTCCCAGCACTGGGGAGCAGAAGCAGGATTAAAAGCTCAAAACAATTCTCAATTACACAGTGTGAGGCAAGCCTGAGCAACAGGAAACATTGATTTACACTAGTATTTCTCAACCTTCCTAATGCTGTGACCCTTTAATACGGTTCTGCATGTTGTAGTGTTCCCCCAACTATAAAATTATTTTCAATGCTATCTTATAACTGTAATTTTGCTACTGTTATGAACTGTAATATAAAGATCTGTGTTTTCCTATGGACTTAGGCACCCCTAATACAGGATCATTTGATCCCCCCAAAGGGCGTTCCAACCTCTCCAGAATGAGAACCACTGCTCAAAACTGATATAAATAAGTAAATAATGCTTAAGAAAAATGGAATGGAATTCCTAGTGAGAAGAAACATTGGAAAATAGAAACAGAGATTAGACCAATAATTCATTTAAAGAAAATTAAATTTTAAAAATAATATCAATAACTGACTTTTTAAAATGTTAAAAATAATTGGGAGGACACTTAGCTATACTGACTTTGAAATAACAGAGTAAGCACTTCCCTGGTAAAAAGAATAACATTAATAAGAAATTGTATGACTTTGTCCATGTAAAATGTTAGCTGCTGCGTGTTGTATGCTGACACAGGCTTACAGCCAATGGCTTGAGTCTCAAATTTCTCAGCTGACTTAATTGTGTTAACTAGAACCTCATACACCTGCATAGGATTGTTAACTAAGCAGAAATTGAATACTCAGTAGTTCAAACTACCCTCCCTATACACCCATCAATTCTATCTGTCGTTATTCACACAGAAAGATGTAATACATGCTGGGAAATTTCACACAAAGTCACTCACCCTCCCTATGAGTTCCTTCTTTGTAATGGGGACCCCTGCAACTCACTGCCTTAACCTTCAGTCTGTGATCTAGCTATTGCCCAGTCTCTTTCCCCTGCAGTGTACACGGTAACTGTTCCTCCTCTTCTGCTCTGAAGGGAGAAGCCACGCTCCACACACAAACCCTTTTCCTGTCACTGCAATGGACAATGCACTAGGTGACTCAAACTGGTCATTTTAGAATCTGTGGGACTACAGACTTGTAATCCAGGAATTTAGTGTGGTTACTCAGGGGCTTAGCAAGGGAAATGCCTGTGGGGCTACAGACAGGGTTCAAGTCCACCTCAATCAACACAGGAGACCTTGGACCAAAACCACTTTTCAAAAGGACTGGAGATGCAGCTGTTCTAGAATTAGTACACATTTATGACACGCCAGAACTTAAAATTGGTTGTGACTCTGTAATGGCCCCTTGAATGGCATGTTCTCTGATGGGGGTGGGGGGCTGCTTGTAAATTGGGGTTGTCTCCTTTGTTATGGGAATGTAGCTTAATTGCAGGTTAATCCTGGGGAACAAACATTTACATTTTATGATACTAATCTCTAACAGGCATGGTTAGCATACTACTTCTCTTTGAGGAATACCTATAGTCTACTTTGTATGACTTAATGTCTCGTAAGAATTAAGAAATCCTTATACCACCAATTCTATTACCATCAATTCTACTCTTCTACATCATAGTTTGGCAGAAGAATGCTACTCTACACAGGAGACACCGTTTACAAGCTCCACAAAATTAACTCCAGATGAGTCGTACACCTCAATGCTAAATGTGCAGAATTTCTGGAAGATATTAGAGAGACCAGAGCTCTCCGACTTTGGCAAATCTGCTTTCCATCAGCACAATACAAGCACTACAGGCGCCAGCATTTCACAGTGACGTCAACAAGAAGTGTATTTCTAAGCTCCAGTGCCCAGCACAGATGCAGTCAGCGGAGTGAAGGTATTCAGAGGCTGCAGCCTAGCCCAGGGAGTTGCAAAGACCACGCAGGACTACAGAGGGACCACGCAGGGCACACAGGACCAGGCAAGAACATGCCGAACTCTGTTTGGCCGCTGGTTCACACCCACCAGGGGGAGGACCCATCACACCCACTCCTGCGGATCAGCCGCCCCCACCCCCCTCCTCCCAATCTGGCGACTGCAGCCCCTCGCTCACTATGGCAGGCCACTCCTCCCCGTCTGGGGACAGAGGCCCCTCGCTCACCATGACTGCTTCAATCGCCTGTGCTCTCTCCACAACACAGCACGGGGCACACGCAGCACACAGGCAAACTTCGGGAGGAGCTGAACCAGAGGACTGGCAACCGGAAGAACCCTCCCATCTTTCTGTCGGGTCTGCTGGAGGGTCTGATTGGCTTGTGAGGCCTGAGTGACAGGACTGGGTGAACCTAGGGGACACAAAACCTTGATTCTCAGCCCTAGCTTTCAACACAAGCACAAACTGACTGGAGATTTACACCAAACTGAACAACAAGTCTCTTATTAATATAAACCAATGGGTACAGTTTTAAAAGAGAGGCTAACACAAATTCAAAGAGAGGCTAATCACAAAAGGAAGACAGGGTGTCTCAAGAACATTATAAACAATGTCCACAGTGGGCACTGGGTAACCATAGCCCCACGTGCAGAGACTTGGGTTCTCGTGATCTGAAGCAAACCCTTCACACTGGTCCTGGCCCCAGACGTTTGCCAAAGTATATTCCAAGTTTTAAGGAAGGAGCTCTGCCCCTTTCTCTACTCATCAGGGTCTCAGAGAAACCTCCCAAGGCACAAGCAGGTTGCCAAACTCGGAGAGGCCTATTTTCTCAAAGATCTTCTAGAAGCTCTGCACTTGCAGTTTGACATTAAGGTGTGAGGTGCAGTTGGGGTTATTTGTGGAGGTTATGAATGGCATCTCACGTACCGCATAGCACTCCACTACTAAGCTGTGACGCAGAGGAGTAGAGTTGGTGCTATAAGGAATTTACCAGAGCTTCGGAGAAAGTAAGTCACACAAAGGACAATTTAGCTAAGGGAGGGCCTGCCTCTAAAATACCCCAAAGATGAGTAGTGTGTTAACCAGGCCCTGTCAGAAATTAGGATGTAAACGTTGTTCACCTTTTAGGTATATTGTTATCGGTCACATGTCTGTAGTAAAAACAGCTAATTTGGTGCTCATCAATGGAGAGGATAGAGACCTCCTCTGTGTAAAGATCTCTTTATGGTAAGCTGGAGCATCAGAGTTTTAAGAGGGATTTCTTAGTTGTGTTGTACTGGATGCTGTAAGCATCAGTTCAGTGATGTTTTGCTATGTTATGCTGTTTCTTTCAGTTGCCTACATATACCCACTAAAAACATGGTAGTGATGCCATATATTATATGAAGACTCTCTTGTGTTTTCTCTAAGGTTCAGTTTAACAGATTGTACTTAAGAAATTTTAATGTAGTCTATTATCCCATATACAGTTTCTCTTCAGCTTTTTTTATTTAGCTATTGCTTGGCACTATCTTAAGATGAACAGTTGGTACCTTCCTGTGATCAGCTCTGCCTGCTTACAAAGAATGACAGCCACCAGGTTTACTGACAGCTTATATGCCATCACAGAAGGAGAGAAGGTGTCCCCTCCTTCTGAGTATACAGCCTCTTTCCCAGGAAACAACTGCAAGTGAGTCAGCCCTAATGACATGTGACTTGTGGTTTTGGGATGTGCTATAGTTCATAGCCTGGGAAAGGCTCCGGAGGACGTGGGATCTGCATTTGCACCTAGGAGAAAGTCATACTAAAAGTGCTCTCAGGCTTACCTCCTGTGTACACTGAGGAATGTAATGTAATGCTATTAATATGAACAGTGGAAGAGTAGAGAGAAGGTGAGCTCCACATATGCAGCTATGGTAGATCTGTTGCAATACTAGGTGAAGACATTCCTGTGTGGCTGCTTTTAGGTATCCGTCTTCGTTAGTTTCTATTGCTGTGATGAGACAACATGACTACAGCAACTCTTATAATGGAAATTATTTCCTTGGCGTTGGCCTACAGTTCAGAGGAGTTTAGTCCATGTTGTCATGATGGGAAACATGGTGGCATGCAGGCAGACATGGTGCTGGAGAAAGAGCGGAGAGTTCTACACCAAGATCAGCAGGCAGTAGGAAGTGACTACGGCACTCTTCCTCCAACAAGGCCACACTTCCTGGTAGTGCCACTCGCTGTGGGAGCATGGGGGCCATTTTGATTCAAACCACCACAGTGTCCACACTCCTGTAAGTATCGCCTTAAAAATGTCCAGTAACTAAGTTCAATAAAGACATTGGTTCCACCAGGGTGGACTTTGGTGAATTTGTACTTTTCATTGTCATTGGGACTTACGGGGATGGGATAGACATTGCTTTTACCCCTTCCACCTGGGAGAAAATCCTCACAAAATAAATATATTTGCTAATGTTCCTATGTCTCATGGCAATAAGAAAAGGAACCATCACCTAAAAAAGCACATGTTAAAAAACTTATAGATAGGGCTGGAGAGATGGCTCAGAGGTTAAGAACACTGCCTGCCCATCCAGAGGTACTGAGTTCAATTCCCAGCAATCATATGGTGTCTCACAACTATCTGTAGTGAGATCTGGTGCCTCTTCTGGCATGTACGGATACATGCAGGCAGAACACTGTACATAATAAATACATCTTTAAAAATTAATATGTGGTAATAGCATTAGTAAAGAAAGCCTTGGATATATGAAGGTGGTAATGACTAGATGATTCCAGAATAAAGAAGACTAGAAAGCTTTGGCAAATTATGAAGGCTTGAATATTTTAGGTACATAAAGAATGAGATTTAGAGATCATATATTGTATTAAAGTTGGCAAAGTAAGACATCAACTATTTCAAAGACTGGCTAAAATGTATGTCAAACAAAAGTTTATGGAGTTATGTCTGGTTATTGAAATAGTACATAATAGTTGAAAGGACCAAACTGGTATAAAACTGATCTTCTGGGTGTTTCATAATCATTCTTGGGGGATAGTCTAGTGTGGTTAGAGGAACTAGAAGGGAAAATATTTCTCCCCTTTCTCTACAAGGTCAGTGAGGTTCCTGAGGTCCAAGGCCATTGATCACTTGTTGTCTTGTTTATGGAGGCCATGGACATCCCACTCAATGAATTTGAAACATTGTCTAGTCTACACAAAAGAACATCAGCGTGGGAAGGATTTTCTCAAGGCTTCAAAGGAAGCCACAGTACGCAAAGCAAAGCCTTGACTTACCCTCACATTGATGGACAACTGGTAAAGAAGGACTAGAAGAGGCTGAGGTTCACCTCAAACCCAAGTGACTGCTGAGGACTTGTTGTTCAACCGGCCTTGACAGCACAGAAAAAAATTAATTTTGCCTCCTGCCTGGTCTCCAGGATCAGCAGGAAAATTTAGCCAAATACTAAGAAAATTGGTAACAACCCAGGGGATCAATCTCCACTGGCATTAGATATAAGTCTATATGAGATGTTATTTAGACAACCAATCTCACTAAAATTTTCTTCTTCACAAAAAGATGTTACCCAGATGTGTGGCATCAGACCTCGTCTCACTGAGCAACTGCTAACAGCCAAAGAAGACAGGCCTATGACTGTTCTTAACTCCACTATTAAATGATGGCTCAACGCCTCTTCTCTCCCTATCCAGAAGCCACGTGGGGAGCTCATCATGCTGACTTTTGTCTGATGAAACAGCTATGGAAGGGTGTGAAAGCTGATTGTGAGTCCATCATTCTGGAGACCAATCCTGGAGGTCACAGGGAAATGTCTAATAGATGACGGCTACTGTGAGCCCATCAGGCGTTGAGGAACATTAGTTTAAGATGTGGCATATTGTGGGATGTTTGTTAAAAGATGCAAAGACGAGATGCATTCTTTCATGTTGCATTTGTTTAACTCTGGAAAGCTGTGTTTACTGGGCCTGTTGAAAACACCTGATTTTGTGTGAAAAGTAAAAGACCCAGAGACTGATACTGGTGTTCAATATTCAAGTTGAAGATCCAAAAAGCAAAGCTGCTGGCCACTAGCTCTCACATCTACCTCAGCTCAGACCAAAGGGGCGACTCCCAAACTGTTCCCAACCACACTGCTCCTCAGATTCACTCAGAGTGTTATGCCTTCTGCAACATGGCTAGAGACTCAACCCTTCTCCAATGTGACTGGAGAATGAATGCCAGCTCTGAGACTCTGTTTCTATCTTAAATACCTCTCATGAGTCCTGGTATCATCTTTGTGTGGGCTGTTTCTCTTTAGGACTGGATATATTTCATGTAGCTCAGTGTGGCCTTGAACTAACAGAGATCTATCTACCTCTGCTTCTCAAGTCGTGGGATTAAAGGTGTGTAGCACCACTGCCTGATCTCTATAGCTTGAGGCTGGCTTTGCTTTCCGGACTCTTAGGCAAGCTTTAACAAATCATAAATAATATATCATCACAGATTGGTCTAATGAAGAGCTGAACGGCCAGTAGCTAGGCAGGATAGAGAAACAGGCAGAGCTAGCAGGCAGACAGAATAAATAGGAGATGAGAGAAGAGGGAGAAGAGGAGAGAGGCACCAGGAGCCAGCAACCCAGCTACACAAAAAGACAAAGAATAAGGAGTAAAGAAAGGTATATAGAAAGATAAAAGCCCAGAGGCAAAAGATAGATGCGAGATTTTAAGTTAAGAAAATCTGGGCCTGTGGCCTCCCAGGAGCAACAGAAGCCAGACTGTGGAGGGGCAAGTGGCCCACTGGGAGTGGTGAGTGACCCACCAGGTGAGAAGAATCGACAGCAGCGGCTTCTAGAAACTATCTTAAGAAGGCCCTCTGGGAAAGAGCACCTGTGTCCCAGCTAACATCCAGAGCCATTCTCTGTACGAGATACCCTGCCACATCAGTGACCACTGAAGCCTTAGAGGAGCAATCCCCAGAGTCAAGGGCCCATCTGTGCCTGGAGGAGTGCTCAACAGTCACAGCCTCCAAGTGCAGCAATTGGAGGAAGGGGACCCCTGAATCACAGGCTCCACCTGTATTGACTGGAGGAAGAGATGGGCAGACAACAATACATTCAACATAAAGAGCCATACGACACTGCCAGAAACTAACGGCTCTATAACAGCAAAACCTGAGCACCACAGTGCAGGTGAAGCACAAGAAAACAATCTTAAAATAAATTCATGAGGATGACTGAGGCATGTCATGAGCCTCAGAACTCTGACATCACAGTGGTCAGTCTCCGTGACTACTGCAGACTCCTCAGACTTCAGAAGTTGGTCTGTCAACTGCTGTAGCTATACCTTGTGTTTAGTGTCGGGGAGGAATAAGAGAATTTCAAGTCCATTGAAAGGCTCTCCCTTCCAGGCTCTGCTGAAAAGGTATTCTATATTCACTTTTAATCCCTATGCTACACGGGTGGTCTCAGGGCAGGCCCTCTCTCCATTCCTCCAGACTGTGTGAACTCACTCTTACGCTTCAGCTCTAGGTTTGTGAGAAGCTACTTAGAATAATACTGTTTAATGCTGGTCCCTGAAGAAAGGAGATGATACACTGTGAGGGGAGGGATGTTCTGAATGTGAGGAAGATGACTGCAAATCTCTTAAATGACTGTTGGAGTTGTGGGGAGGGTTAATGTTGCCTCAGTGCAGTTTTAACTATTTTGACCACGGATTATTGCTGGCCACATTTCACCCAAAGTTCTACAAACTATCTTAGTTTTAGGGATTTTTGATGTTTCCAAAATTATTTGCTGTTCTTCTTCACCTATTTCCCAAAAATTGAACAGTACTTACGGAAAGGAATGGACTTTACAAGAATTCTTTCACTTGAATTTTTATGCTACCATGTAACTAAGTTAGAACTACTTGTTCACATACCCTCTCAAAATTGTCAGTCTGGGGACAATCTTTTCTTTTTAACCCCTTGTCATTTTGGATTTGGTACTTACTTAGTAAGTATATTTATGTCAGTCTCCCATGAAGAATGGAGCATAGAAAATTAGATAAATATGTATGTACACACAACACACACACATGTATATGGGGGTGTTTTTGCAAGCATACTGTATAGGTCATTATACTGAATAGATTAATGGGATCTCTAATCTACTAATTCATCCTCTGCAAAGTTGTGTGACTGTACATTTTCATTCCTTGATTTTGATGATGTCTGTAAATCCTGAACATGCACCTAGCTGAAGCCCTTTCTCAGTTTTAATCTCTTTTTTGCATTTTAGAATTGATTTTACTCTAGTAGCTTTCACACAGACATTAATGCTTAAGTAATTATGAGTAGCAGTCTGATCATATACTCTATACTCTAGAAGTTGCTCATTTTCATGCTGCCACCAAGTAAGGTAATGTTTTTTCTTTTACTTATGAAAAGGTACCTACATACTTTAGAATCATTTTTGTGTTTTTAAAACATAGCTATGCAAAGCCAGCCACACTAGTTAGCTGTAGAAGTTAGGCAGTGGTGGCACACACCTTTAACCCCAGGACTCAGGAGACAGAGAGATGGATCTGTCTGAGTTCAAGGCCACCCTGGCCTGCACTCTTAGTACCAGAGCTCATTCCTTTGATGGAAGCACTTAGGATCTCACACCTTTAATCCCAGCACTAGGGAGGTGGAGACAGGAGGATATGGGTAGAGAAAGGAATATAAGGAGGAGGAGACAGGAATTCAGAGCTTTTTTTTGCCTCCAAGGATTCGTGGAGACAGGAGTGCCATTTAAACTGGATAGAGGTAAGACCTACTGGCTTGGCTGCTTTGCTTCTCTGATCTTTAGCTTGAAGCTTTAATCCCAGTTTCAGTCTCTGGGTCTTTCATTATTCCTGTTACACATAGCAACTGTTTTTTTCCCCTCTGATTACAATTAAATTATTGTTTTCTTTTAAGGAACATGATTATTAATCACAAGAAAGTAACATTGTGGCCCGTGTTTTTGTGTTAGGGTTTTAGTGTCCCCTGTTTTGTAGTATCCTTAATACTACATATAATTTTTTCTTATTTCTCTGTTTTAACCTTTTATTGAAAATAGGTTTTTTTTTACTGTGCAATACCATAGTCTAGGTCTCTTAAATGTAAATATTACGTTGTTTGGACTGCTACTGTGTCATAGCAAATATTAAAGTCAGGTAGTATAAGTCCTGTAACGTTCATTTCCTTACCCAAGAAGTATTGGCTAATTTGCATTGTTGACATATTGATATGTTTAGAGAATGTCAATTTCTGAAAAGCCGATGGTAGAATTTTGGTTGGAGTTGAAGCTTGTCTTGTTTCTTTTTCTTGTGGTATATTAATTGTTTTCAGTTTGAAGGTCAGATAAATGTTTGGTTAAATTTATCTTTGAATGACATATATGCTTTGATTAAATTGTAGGTTTTATGATGTTCCTAAGAAAAAAGAAAATAGGTCTTTTTTACTCATGTAGTGTATCCTGTTATAATTTCCCCTCCCTCTCTACTCCTCCCAATTCCTCCCCACCTGCCTTCCCATCCCAATCTACTCCATGTTGCTCATTACAAAACAGTGGGGCAGTCCCAGCAGTGAAATGGTCCCATAGCGGATGTAAGGGTCACGTGAGGGGAGGTTGAGTCAGACACCAGAGGGGAATACTTTGTGAATCTTACTGACCAGCAACAAGATCCTTCCTTTATATATACAGGTTCATGATTTCTAGAGACATACAGGGCACATCATTCTGCCCAGGAATGCTTCCCTAATCTGCCTGGGGTTACAGGCTAATTACAGATGGAATAGATTTTATTAGCAACCCCATATTCCTACTCCTAGAATTCTACAGAGACTTCTCAGGCTGGCAGCAGTGTGCTGCTTCAAGATGTTTTAGGTAATATCTGAGTCAGTTCTGGGGAATCACCATGCTTTAAGCAGTATATTATTAACATTTAATCATAATAATAGCAAATTAGCCTAAGTCTTAGGAACCATTTTATCTGTTATTTAATTCTTTATAATGTTTATATTTATAATCCTGTAGGAATTTTAAATAATAAAAGAATTTTGCTTCTAAATGAAGTAACACCATAACTACTTGATATAAATCAATAATTTTAGGAACGACAAATTTTAATACCTTACACTTTTATTCTATATTTTACACTACTTGTATATGCTGCTATGTTATCCTAATCATTCTAGCTCTTATTGCTGAATTCCTTTTAGAAGGTTAATATGCATGATCTTTCATCTTCAAGGTTATGTTTCTAAGAAGTTAGAAGTATACTGTAAAAGGAATACTGTGCTCTCATCTGCTGGAAAGTCTCCCATCCTGCTGAACCTTGTCAGCCTCTTCTGAATTCATACAGTTCTATTTTGTTCTTCAGTTTGCATAGGGACAGAAAACAATCTCCAAGGCACAGAAAAGACTCCCAAGTAGGGTCAACTTAGTTTGCTTCCTGAAAGCAGAGGTAATATGCTCAGGACTTCTTCCAGGGGATACAGAAACAATTTTCTCCAAAAGACATGGGTGAGCCCTTATGTTAATATTCCCCCAAGAGTGTAATACACAGAGATTCAAAGAGAAAGCAAAGGACATCAGGTCAGCGATCATTGCATGTGACTCAGCATTGCTGGAAGTGTTTCAGGTAGCTATGCTGGCTTCATGACTTTCACCATTCCTCTAGGTGATGGTTGTGCCATAATATATAATGAGACAAAATAAAAATTAACTCATTAGTATTGAAACAAACAAACAGTAGGAAATGGCTAAGAGAAGACACAAGAAACAGAACCACTTGTTTGCCCATTTAGGAACTCCACAAAGACATTAAACAGTAAGTCATAATATATATGCAAGGGACTTGGTACAAATGAGTGCGGGCCCTGTGCACTCTGCCTCAGTCTGTGTGAACTCCCATGTGCATTGGCCATGCTGACTTAGAAGACTTGTTTTCTTGGTGTCCTCCATCCCTTCTGGCTCTTACAGCCTCTCTTCCTCATCCTTGAAGGGAGGGTTTTGATGGAGTCCTTCCACTTAGTGCAGAGTGTTCCAAGATCTTGCATTCTCTTCGTAATGTCTGGTCATGGGTCTCTGTATTTATTCCAAGTTGCTGTAGGGGGAAGCTTCTATGGGCAACACCTGGGTAAGGCATCAATCTAATATTAAAGCAGATTTTATTGCTACACTATTTTAACAGAACAGCAGTATTGGATTCTTCCCTTGGTCCCTGGGATCTTAGTGTCAGGTTCCTGTTCACTCAAACTGAGTTGGTTATGGATTAGATTTTGTATAATGGGCCTTAAGTCAAATCAAATACTAATTGTGTATTCCCACAAGTTTTGTGCCACCATCGCAGGCAGGACACCTTTGTAGATCTAAAGTTTTGTAGCAGGCTTGGTGTTCACATTTCTCTTTTGGTAGTGTGTAACACAGATGCTAGAACACAGGGATGAAGTCTCTACGTAGGCATCAGCTCAACTTCTCTATCCTCAAAGAGTTGTTTAGGGGTTTCCTTAGCAATGGGACCTTGTGATCAGTTTGTGGAGAGCAACTTACAGGCTTGGTAACATCCGGGAGTATATGGGGATTCTTAAGGGTCTTGTTTTCCTGATTTCTGTATTCGTCAATTCAGTTTGCTAGTATTTTATTAAGTATTTTTGCAAGCATGTTCATAAGGGAAATTGTTCTGAAGTTTTCTTTCTTCATTGGGTCTTTATGTCATTTGGGTATCAGGGTAAGTGTGACTTCATGAAACAAATTGGGGAATGTTCCTTCTGTTTCTATTTTGTGGAATAATTTGAGGGGTATTGTTAACTCTTCTTTGAAGCTCTAGTAGATTCTGAACTAAAACTATCTGCCCCTGGGCTGCTTTTGGTTGGGAGACTTTCAGTGACTGCCTCTATTTCACTACAAGTTATAAGTCTGTTTAAACTATTTATATTGTCTTGATTTATCTTTGGTAAGCTGTATATTAGAGAAAATTATCCATTTCTTTTATATTTTCCAATTTGGTGTTTTAAAGTATGACTTATTATTCTTTGGATTTCCTCTATGTCTGTTGTTGTGTCCCCCTTTTCATCTCTGATTTTCTTAATTTTGATATTCTCTCTCTGCCTTAGTTAATTTGAATAGGAGATTGGCAATATTTGATTTTTTCAAAGAAATAACTTTTTATTTAATTTATTCTTTATACTTTGGTTTTTCTATTTTCTTGATTTCAGCCCTGAGTTTATTTTTGGGCATCTACTTCTTCATGTGTGATGTCTTCCTTTTGTTCTAGAACTTTCAGGTGAGTTATTAAGTTACTATTATTAGATCTGTCCAAGTTTTTATATAAGTTCCACATGGAACTACCTATCCTGATTTTTAATTATAGGAACAGAATACCATTGTTTTCACATTTTTCAAATGTATTTGACTAAATATGTGATATCATTTTAATTCTGCGTGTTCTGCATAATCCCAGGCACAATTTTAATATGGATATATCAGTTACAAAAACCACAAAATATTTAGAGTCTCTTCCTGGAGCCTTAATTATGTGTTCCTAAGATTGGATATGCACAGTGTCTTTACAATTACTACTAACGCCAATATGAACTTAGGATTCATACATACTCTAAGGAAATAATGCTTCAGTTTAATGATCCATAACCCTGTCAGAGTGCTCAATAGCTGAGTCTTTAGTCTACAAAATTCTGCATGTGGGTACCCATCTGTTCAAATTAGGCAAACCTTTGTTCTTTACATTTCTCCAAACTTTTCAAACATCAGCTTTATGCTTCTTCCACATATTTGGCATTTGATGCAGCAGCACCAACTCACCTCTAAGTCCTTTCAAATGTATGTGTGGCAGTTGTTAAAATCTTAATCACTGAAAACAGCACTGATAAGCTTCATTTCTCTAGGCAGTAAGGGCAGGTGGACTTCAAAGTTCCTATACTCTGGGTGGAACAGGTTGACTAAGGATATGATAGGGCTGCGTTCTTTCATTCTTCCTTGGAGACTCAGAAGGACCTGATTCTTGGCTCATGCAGAGTTTGAATTTGATTATTTCAGAGGATGGTCACCTGAGGACTGTGGTTCCCTCAGAGGAAGCTGTATTTCTTCCCATGCATTCTGTCCACTTCAGACAACAATCACGGGTTGAATCACTATTATTCTTCAAATTGGATTCTCCTAGAGTGATAGCTCTCAGACTCTATCTGGGTAGATCATTGTGACTTACACTATCTGAGGTGATGAAAATGTCGCTGATGGATTTTAGGATCATAATATCAGTTACATTTGTATGATATGTGTCCCACATGATATTTATAGTTTGAAGGAATCATGGATTTGGGATTATTGAGGAAAATTTTGGATGTCATGGTGTTTTAATACTAGTATGCCTATCGTTGTACATTTATTGTTTTCCCTTGGCTTAATATTCTCAATAGCTTACATATTACTACTCCGTTGGTCAATTCTCAAGAGTTTCATGTCTTGGACTTGCTGTAGTTTTTGACACAAATATTGTATACTACTTGTAATATTGGCAGTTCTCTTTTCTGTGTGTTTGCTGATTCTTTTTCCTCCAAGCTATATTACTTTTCAAATTCCATGTCTTAAAAATCAGTTCTCAGCACCCATTCTATTTCTTTACAAACTGTTAGTTAAGCCCTGCTACAAGCATTGAGCCTTTATGATTAATTTCCTAAAACTCCTTAACTTTTGTGTTATGTTATTTTGTTGGCTATTGATTCTCTGTTCTGTTAATGTTTGGCCTGTACCAAAAAAAGGTTTCTCTACTGCAATGGAAACTGTCAACGAGAAAGTCATAGTTGGGAGATTAATATTCAATGCCTGGTATTTCATGGACCAGTGGAACTCAGAAGAGGCTGTAGCAGTAAAAAGTGTCATCTCCATTTATTCAGAGACTTCTTGGTTGTGACTAATAGTTGGTATGTATTTACTTCATATTTTACTGATTATCAAAGTCTGTATTATCTCCACCACTTACTGTAAAACAAATTAAAGGGATTTTTACCCTTCTGTGCATACAAATGGCTTTATTCCTTATTCACTCAACAATGTGTTGAGGTCTTGTTCTGTCCTGTGCCTCCATGTAGATTCCTATCAACAATCTACTGAAGCATCCATTACTGGTGGCACATGTCAGCAATCCAACCACTTTAGAAAATTATTGTCATAGCCAGATAGATGTGGTTATTAAGAGGAAGAAACACATTAGGCATTCTGCTGGCCAGTGCTTGAATAAAATGTCATGTTTTGGAACATTTTATATATTTCCAAGGTCTTTGCTACTTGGGCTATTAGCAAACCGAAATCAGGTGACATTATTTGATGATTAAATATTTTTGAAAGTTTTTCATAATAGTCAAGTTCCCATTAAGTACTTCAAAACAGAATTATGGCCTTTGTTTTAACACAATTTACCTACACAGGTTTTTAGACAGTATTTTATTGAAATAAGGGGAGATTTTCTTAATGAGCTTTTAATGTCTCTATATGAATAATTTTCAAACACTATACCAAATACTCAGTATAATGTAAACTTAGCAGTCAATGTTCTGAATATGCATACCGTAGACATTTGCAAACATGGAAAAGGTATATTCAGAACCTTCCGCCTCCCCAGGTAAGCTTCCTTCAGCCTATACTTGGTTAAGACGCATTTGTTCATTTGCTGAGTTGTGTCTGCAGTGATACAGATGGGTGAGTGCTGCTTTTGTCTGTGGCAGGAAGAATTAGGCTTTTCTGTTATCCCTACTGCTTCTTAGTTTAATAAGCAAACTAATAAATATTCTTTAATTCTTTAACATAAAGTACATCATCCCACTGACTACCTTGTGGATGGAGGAATATGTGGTCACTAACTTAGTAGGCTCCAGTCAGGCCAGGATATCCATTCTCCTGGTATGGCCCATGAAGAATTTTGTGGCCACCTTTTAGTAAGACCCATAGCTTGGTTTTGTTCTGGTTGTGGAAGGACATAGTCAACTCTATATTGTCCAGCAAAAATGGAAAATATACATGGAAATTTGTTTCACTAGAACATTTTAAGAATAGGAATTAGTTTTATCTGCTTACAAACACACTGCTAGGTCTCTTTCTAATCTGATGTTTTGGCACTTGCTTGCCTAGTATTTACCTCCAGAGAGCTATCTTCATGGAAACATGTCTAATTAGATACTTATCCTAGGTTTGTTAGTCAGGATCTCAACCTTCTTGTGTCAGAGATGAGAGGTATCTTACTGTACTGTGAGAGGTGTCTTAGTGTACTGTGAGAGGTGTCTTAGTGTACTGTGAGAGGTGTCTTACTGTACTGTGAGAGGTGTCTTACTGTACTGTGGAAAGAAGTTGAATGAGTGGGTATTTGGCCTCCTTGCCATCTTCTTATTCCAACAATCTGATGGTATCTGTTCATGAAAACTACCTGAATGAGTATTTTTAATACTATTGAGTAGGCAATTTAGTTTTGAAAAGTTCCTTTTATATTCCCAAGTGAGCATTGTTTTTTTTTTGTTTGTTTGTTTTTGGTTTTATGAGACAGGGTTTCTCTGTATTGTTTTTGAGGCTGTCGGTCCAGCCCGGCCTCGAACTCACAGAGATCCGCCTACCTCTGCCTCCTGAGTGCTGGGATTAAAGGCGTGCGCCACCACCACCTGGTGTGAGCATTGTTTTGATATATAATAATTACAGTGTGAATCTGTTATCCTTGAATGCCAGTATAGCAGGTTTCCTAGTCTTAGCATCTACAAACAACTTGAAAGGACTGGTGTCATTAGACCATCAGAATTAGAGATGGCATGTGGGGCATATGTTACATTCTAGTTCACATTCTCAGGCATGAAAATATGGATTATCTCTGTGTATTGAGAGACACTACAGCAGAACTATTGTACTTGAAGGGATTCTGAGGCCAGACCTGCTGTTCTGGACAAGCACACGGCAGCACTTGTACAAGTTTCCACAAGAGAAATCCATCCTGTGCACCCCACACTCTCCTTTACTCATCCTCAGCTCAGCCCATATCGGAGTTCAGTCAGCTAACGTGCATGCCTCCATGTTTTATAACCTTACAAAATGCTGCTGCAGTTGTTGGTCTGAAGAAAGTATTTGCAGGGCTTTTGTAGTAAGACGTTCATATATGCAACATTCTCTGCATGTCTTCTTTTCCATACCAGGATTATATAGTATTTTTTTACTTCTGATTCTTTTTTCAGTTTTGCCTACGAATACAAACAGTTTACCTTTGACATAGTTGGAATGTTTGAGAGTCTCAAGAATGTTTCTTAAATTTGGACACTGCCGTTCTATAAGTTATGTTGGGCTACATAGGTATATAACTGAATATTGAGCATTTGTAACCATGCCCGTTACCCAGTGTATTTCATGTCTGCTGTTATTTCGCTTACATCACTTGGTGTAATTAGAAGTTGTATCCATGCACATGTGCATTTTGGGAGTTACAGGGATGGTCTAGATATCAGATGAAATAGGTCTACACCAAAACACTGGTGGGAAATGGGGAACGGCCACTAGTAGAACCAAAATTTGTGCTAGACTTTGGGAACAAAGAAACCTGGTGGTTCCATAGAAAGTTAAATAGATTTGTAGTGTGACTTAACAACTCCAGTTCAGGGTGTAGACCCACAAAAAGGACATTGCATCACCACACAAGCATTTGTGAATAAAGTTAACATAGCATGGTTCACAACTTCCAAAAGAGGCAAGAACCAAAGTATTTAGCCATTGAATGCATAAAAGAAATAAGGAGTAGAGTGTAAGAGAAAAACAATGAGAGTAGTGAATTGATCAAGGGACCATTTATAATAAGGAAAATGTTTTGTCATAAATCATGTTAGTTGTTACTATTGTGAACAAATAACTATCGCAAGTCACATATAAAGAAGAACCTATCAGAATTTCAAATGATTTCTCAGTGGGAACTCTGAAATCCAGCAGAGCCTGAAACAATGCATTTTAAGTCTTACAGAATGTAACAATGAACCTAAAATAATATACTCAGAAAAACTGTGAGGATTGGAGCAGAATGAAAAACTTTCCATGATATAAACAAATTTTATCCAACAAAATAAAACCTCAGAAAAATACGGGAAACATTATTTCTCCCTGAAGAAAGAATTGAGCATAGTAGAGAGACAGGAAAGACACTGTGGAGAGAAATACCAAGTCTTAATTATTAAAACACAAAATACCAATGAGAAGAAGAAAAACACCAAAAATCAACAACACTATTTCCATGACTAACTGACACATTTCAATAATTTTAAATATCAATGGCCTCAATTCTCCAAAGGACACAGACTGACCAAAAAGCAAAAGGACAGGGAAGGAGAGTGGTGGCTCCAGTTTATAAACCTCAGTGCTCAGGAGCCCGAGGTAAAGGAACTGCCATAAGCTGTAGTCAGCCTGGGCCCCAGTGTGAAGCTGCCTCTCAAAACAGAAAGAGAGAGAGAGAGAGAGAGAGAGAGAGAGAGAGAGAGAGAGAGAGAGAGAGAGAGAGAGAGAGAGGAGGGGAGGGGCGAGGGGAAGGGAGAGAGAGGAGAGAGAGGAAAGGGGAGAGGAGAGGGGAGGAGAGGAGAGGGGACAGGAGAGGGGAGGGAGGGGAGAGGAGAGGGGAGTCGAGAGGGGAGTGGAGAGGGGAGTGGAGAGGGGAGGGGAGACAGAGGAGAGAGGGGGGAGAGAGAGGGAGGGAGAGGGAGGGAGGGAGAGAGAGAGAGAGAGGGAGAGGGAGAGGGAGACACTGAATGTCCCCAGAATGAGGGGGCAGGAAGGCAGGGACAGGTGGGAAGAAAAACAGGAAGTAACTTTCCACTTAAGGAGGGGAATATTTCTAAAATACACTTCAACCAGGGCCTCTTACCTTGGTTATCTCCACCCAGGCCAAGGCTGCATGGGCTAGAAATAGGTTGACACCTGAATATAAATTGCAGTCTGCTGTATTTATACCATGACTTGTGGCAGCCGAGTCTTTCTCTTGGTTGACATAGTTCAGTTGACAAGAACAACCAGTTAGCCAAAAGCAGAATTCCATAAGCCAAAAAGCCAGGTTAGTACATTTAGACCCTTTGCAGAACTCTGGACTTTGGTGGATTAGGCTTGTTTTAGTTTTGGCTGGTGGTACTGTCTAGGTGCTGAGTTTTACAGTTTGAATGGTACTTCCATCAAGGAGGCAGCTGTGTAAGGTCTCAGGGCCTACTAAGGTATAGGACCCTGTTACCTTCCCCACAGGTCTTAGTGAATGAATCAAATCATGAGCCCATCCTTCTTTAAAGAGGCATAGTTGATCCTAAGGACCATTAATTTTATTGAACTGATACATAATTAGTTGTACAGTTTATCATGCAGGACCCTACCTTTAATCAATTCAGAATAAGAATTAAAGGCCCAGCCAGGGCTGATAGCACAGTAGCTAGCCAGAGGGACAAGAGAATAGGAACTGATATCAATTCTTTCTTTTATATTTTTGTCTCTCCTTCCCCCGACCCCCTCCCTTGGATGTTTTTTCCAACCATGAGAAAATTGTTCTTTAATTACACCTGATAAATTTGTACAGAAGTAACAGGTTACTCCCAAAGCTATACATAGTTTCCTTTATCTAATGACAAGTAAGTCTAAGCCTCTCCAGTTTTGTAGGACCATTTCTGTAAGGGAATCTATGTGTTGTTTTAATTTAAAAACAGAAATGTAATTTCTCTCGGTCCTGATCAAACTGTCTACCGAGTTTGCAAAGTATCTGAAGAGGCACATGTAGTCAAAGCATTAGCACACACCTTCCGAGTAGTCTCAGGGGCTTGGTAATATTGCTGTTGTCAAGATGAAATAACCCATGAAGCAGAATAGCAAGAATCAGAATAAGGGGAAGTGCTCAGGTTAAAGATTTATGATAATAGACAAGTTTTAACCCCTTGTAAATCTCTAATGTTGATTTCAGCTACCCCCAGTCAGTCAATGAGCTGACAGGCTGACTAGTTCCTTCTCCTATATACACCTAAGAATAACCAACAATCCTTGCTGATTTCTGCTTGGAAATGTTTAACTCTATCCCCAGGGTCCCTTACTGTGGCATAGAATCTGACTCGCAAGGATTGTTTCTGTTTCCCAAAGGTCAGTATATTTTTAAAGGGATTTCCAGATTTTTTTCTTTTTGTTTTTTTGTTTTGTTTTTTTCGAGACAGGGTTTCTTTGTATTGTTTTGGAGGCTGTCCTGGAACTCGCTCTGTAGACCAGGCTTGGTCTTGAACTCACAGAGATCCCCTGCCTCTGCCTTCTGAGTGCTGGGATTAAAGGCGTGCACTACCGCCGCCCGGCTAATTTCCAGATTTTTAATTTTACTGCCATTGAATTGCATTTTTCTGTCATATATTTCCTGGGAGCAGACTTTCTTTTGATATATTTACCCATGTGTTTTTAGGAAGTCTCTGTTTTACAACCCCAGTTTTTCTGGTGGACATGTCTTTGTTTTTGGCAACTAGATGGGCCCAGGCACAGGATATGCATAGGATTGTAAATTCTGTATTCCTAATCAAAAGACAATCTCCCATCTCTTTCCTTTCTCCAAAAAAACACACATTTAAAGTGAGCATCGGTGGACAGACAGCCTTGAAAACAATATAGAGAAACCCTGTCTCGTAAAAACCAAAAGATAAAAAAAATAAAGTGAGCATCGGTGAGAAAAGATAGATATGGGTTGGGTCTGTGGTCATGTTAGCTAATACCTTCCTTGTATCTGTCTTCCTTAGCTCCCAGGTCTGGGCATGAGGGCAGTGGGGAGTGGACCAGAATCTTGTATTCACACTAAATAGAACTCAGAAGGGGTTATAGGGCAGTGAGGGGAAGGCCTCAATGAAACCTAACAGTCCATTTGGCAGTAGCTGTGGCTTTCACATCCTTGATGTGCATATATAATGCCAGACACCTTCACAGCCACAGGAGTGGAGAGAATCGCCCTGTAGTAATTATTTTTCTAAGTTTGTTTCAGTGTTCCTTTGGTTACCTATAGACACAGACCATATCACTGGACTTAAAGAAAATCTTGTGGTGGGAATGAAGAAGACTAAGAGAGCTCCAACTCCTGAAATCGCTAAGCTTCCTCCACAATTCACCTTCATCTCCAGACCTTACCTGTAGGCAATTAAATTTTAGTGTGAGTTTGGGAGGATGACAGATTTTCAAAATATTGCATTATGAAGATCAGTGCATACAGAAATAAATAATAGCAACACTGTTTCTCTCTGGGCGTTGGTGGCTTACCCCTTTAATCCCACCACTCAGGAGGCAGAGGCAGGTGGATCTCTGTGAGTTAGAGACCAGCCTGGTCTACAAGAGCGAGTTCCAGGACAGCCTCCAAAGCCACAGAGAAACCCTGTCTCGGAAAAAAAGCAATACCATTTCTAATATTTAAAGATCAGACAATAAAGGATCCATTCTCAACTTATCCTTTTTTATTGAAAATAAAATTTTCCTACAATATAATCCCATCACTTTTTCCCATCCTTAATCTGCTCCCAGATCCTTCCCACTCCTGTAACTCCAGGCCTTCTTCTTGTCTCTATTTAGAAAACAAACCATCAAATAAAAATAAATCAGAACAAAAGAAACAAACAAATAGAAAAAAAACAAGGTAAAAGCACAAGAAACACTGATACAGAAACACAAACACACACCCATAAAAACACAAAATCGGGAAACTATAGCATATAACCAAAGGTCTGTAAGGAAAAAAAAGGTCCACACCAAATATTACCCTTGGGTTCATTTGTTCATTTTATGTTGGCCTGTGGCTTGGCCTTAAGAGTAGTCTGCATACCCAGTGAGACTCTATTGGAGAAAACTAATTTTTCCTTTGAGAACGGTTCAATTGGAGACAGACTTAGGTTAGGGATGTGGGCTTGTGTCCACTTCCCCTCTCCCCATCTAGCTTGGACCTGTGCAGGGTCTGTGCATGCTGCCACAGTCTCTGAGTTTGTATATGTGTGAGTCCTGTGATCTGGAAGGACCTGTTTACTTGGTATCTTCCATTCCTACCGACTCTTACAATCTTTCTGCCTCCTCTTCCACATAGCTAGCTCTCTGAGCCCAGAGGGGAGGGGTTTGATGAAGGGATCCCATTTAGGACTAGTATTCCAAGGTCTCTCACTCTCAGTATTTGGTTCAATTGTGGGTCTCTGAATTAGTTCCCATCTCCTGAGTGAAGTAACCCAGACCCCAAAATACAAATATGATATCTATTCTCTTACATGTAGGTATTAGCGTTTAAGTTTTTGGCAGGCATGCTGCAATCCATATAACCACAGAGATTAGGTATAGAGCAAGAGACTACTGTGGAGGTAAGGATATCCCAAGAAAGGGGAAATAGACTATACAGTGATAGAGGTAATGTGTGTGTGTGTGTGTGTATGTGTGTGTCAGGGAGGGGTTGGACTGGAAGGAGTCAATTGAGAGATCCAGGGAAGACAGGAGAAGGGAAGGAATATGAGGACAGTTAACACTAAGTGCCATTTGAAGGGTCATATGGAAATCTTCTACAGCAGAAACTTCTTAAAATATGAAAGAACTCTAAATGGGATCAACTTAGTTTTCTGAGGCAAATGTCATCCAATTAAACCATAAGAGGATTTGGAATGAAATCAAAAGAATTGTGCAGAAACTTTTATGTTCAAAAATAACAGTCAGAATGGCTCTGTAGTATATGAATATTCATGAAGGATTTAGAACTCTGAATCCAAAGTTACTGTAAGGCTTTGATAATCCAGACATTAGGGTAGACATATAAACATATGAACAGCTCACAATTCATGACAAAACTGTAAATAGATAGTTCAAGAGGTGGTATCAGAATTATGTCAAATCCTGTATCAAGAAAGTGTCATCACTGTAAAAATTGGAAGGTCAGATTTTATTTTATTTTATTTCAAGACAGGGTTTCTCTGTGCCTTTGGAGGTTGTCCTGGAACTCGCTCTTGTAGACCAGGCTGGCCTCATACTCACAGAGATCTGCCTGCCTCTGGCTCCCGAGTGGTGGGATTAAAGGCGTGCGCCACCAATGCCCGGCCGGAAGGTCAGATTTTATTATGAAACATTGTTGAAACTACTGAACATCTCTGTGGGTGAAATGAACATTTGATTATTACTTCACACTGTGTACAGTGAACAGACAGACTGATTTGACTTACAAACCAAAGTTCTCGTAATCCTTGAATTAATGTAATTGGAAAACCATTATTGCTTTGGTTAGAGATCAGAAATGAGCTCACAAAAGGGGAGAATAGTGAACATTAAACTTCACTAGCATAAAACATTTGGGTATGTGGAACAAAGCTACAGAGATAAAACTTAAAGCCACAGCTGGCAAAGATATCTGTGAAGCATTTGCCTCCGTGTTTCTATATCCAAGTATGAAAAGCACATTTCTGACCCAAGAATGAGAAGATAAAGCATGGGGGTAACTGCAGAAGTTTGGCTGGGCACTGAACACAATATAAAATGGTATAGCCATTTGTAGATCCAGATGTGGGTTAAATATATACTTACACAATGCGTAGACCTACTTCTCAACATTTATCTTGTAGTAGGTAGACATATTATCATGGACTAACATTAGAGTCATACTTTGCCAAAGTCCTGAACAGGAAATAGTCACTCCTTCATTGTCTAATACATGAGTAAACTTTGTAGAGAGATGACATTAGTCTGTTGTTGCTGGTTAGAGGTTCCTTCTCCTGATGTTGTACTTCAGGTTATCACAGAGTGGTCATGACTGCTGTCAACTCCAAGACTCAAAATCAAATCTATCATTCATCAAGTATCTCCATTTTTCTGTCACCTATGGGGCTGGAGACACAGCCCAGTAGTACAATGTTTGCCTGATAAGTTTGAACTGTAGGACTGCAAAATTTTCTTTTTTCACCACCAGTGTGTTGCTTATGTTAACATTGATTTCTTACCGGTTAATGCTATCAAGATTTCTTCATAAATGAAAGGTTTGGAGATTAAAAATACTCTAATATAGAGCATTTAACTTTCAGAAAATTAGTGTTGATAAAGTGGTGGCTCTACTATAGTATCATAAACTAGCCTTTCTGCTCCCCTAAAAATTAGTAATGGTCCACTAAATAACAGATTATTTCTTTTCCTGGGCTTTTGTTTGAACTCTTTATAGTCATCTTTTTACTATATAAATTTGCTCATTAGCCTGGAGTTGCCTTGAGGTTGTGCCCATAAAATGAGATTTATTTAGGAGGGGAAATTTGACTTCTCCATGAAACCTTTATTCTCATGGTCAGTCCTCACTTTTCTCTGTCCCACCACTGGATCATAGCATAAGGCCATGATGGCAACTGATCCTGATGTCATCTAGAGCCCAGATTCTTCAGCCTTGGGTGGTGACCATATATGGCAACTAAACATGAGTGCAGTGAAAAACTTGACAGCAGTAAAACATGTCTGAAAGTGCAAGAAATGGTAGGAGAAGATTCCTGCCCAAGGAAAAATTAACTCTGGATCACACGGTCTGAGATGTCTGCAGAGGCACTTACAATCATGTGGCTAGACTCATCTTCCTGGAAGCTGTGGTTCTGAACCCACCTTGCAGCATACATGTCACAGCACGGTGCAGAACCAGTGAACACTGCCTGGAACACATCTTCTCAGATTCAGGCTGTTGTGCTTTCATAGTACATGCAGGGTTTCCTGAATTTATAGCAAAACAGTGGAAAACTAAGGATTCATAGTTTTCTACCGTCATTCCCCAGCATGCACCAAATTAGTGAATCTTTGGGTTCTGGTGGTGACATCTTAAGTTTCTGTGTGAGCTATTTGGTTTGCATTTCATGGAAAAAGAAATCATTCAGTTAATCTTAGCTCCCCAGTAAGACATAATATCCAGCAATGTCTGTGCTGGGCTCACATGAACTTCTGTCATTTGCACCATAGTTTTTTCAGTATTGATGATTATCAAATCTAAGTATTAATCAACTGTGAAAATGGTGAAGGTAGCCCGAGTCTGGAGGTGTCAAATACTCAGCCAAGAATTAAGTCTTCCTATTAAAACAAATGTGCATCTCCATCTCACTAACACACAGTTTTGCTTTAGTGTTTATTAAATGTTCAAGTTATCCGAATAGGAAAGAACTGTTCCAAGATAAACTTGTTTCTGACTTACTAAGGAATTTTTTGACTTGCTGCTTGTTTTCATATGGCTGTATGTCAGAGGTTAGATAATTCTTTCTTGGCCACAAGTGGAAAAACGCTTAGGAAGCCCTGATCTACATGACAACCAGGAAGGCAAACAGCTGACAGGAATCCCAATGAAGAAGCTGCCTGCCACGTGGAGTTGATCTCGAAGCTCTGTGCTCTCTGGTAGTCGTGACATTGTGTCCATGTGGGCACCAGCCACTTGTCTTTTCACATTCCTCAGAAGACGTCTTGATCTAGTAAAGGAGTCAGTTTCATATATGTGGACAGTCTCGGGCCCACACTAAACTCATGTTTGAGAGGCACTAGGCTGTTGCTCACTCAGCAAGTGTCCATTCATTATTGGGTTGGTAAGCTATAAAATGATCAGCATAGTATTTAGGCATTAAATTAATTCCTATTCACAATAAAAGAGAAATACATTTTAAAGTATAAAGATTGTTGGCTTTTTGAAAAAGGTGTTTTAAAAAGAATATACTGTTTTCAGTTAAGTAATTTATATAGCTGTACATTTAGTATTTTCATGAGAAAATAATGAAATCATAAGTATGTAAGAACCGAGTTACTACTGTCTGGTAAAGTGTGTTCCCTGAATTTTCATTTTTATTTGTACCCCTCCATTTGTGTCTTTTTCATTCCCCCTCCCATCCCAGTGTGAGGATTGAATCTAGATCCAGTAGATTCTAGGCAATTGTTCCTCCATTCAGTTCTTACAGTCCTTTAATCGCTGATATGTTTACTAAAATCTTAAGGGAGTTCATTTTGCAGGATTACAAACATTCCACATTGATAGTTAGAAAAGCTTGAGGATACACATTAATAATTATGAGTGCGTAAAGCATTTATGTGTTTTGTTGTAAATTCATAAGTTATTGAGTCCATTCTATGTTTTCCTACAATGATTTTTTTTCTGGGGCAAGTTAGTTAATCCCCTGCTCTCATATAGGAAGTCTACTTTTCCAGCATTCTTCTAACAGATCAGAAGAGAGCATGGTCCCTTCAACAGCTGAAGTGCTGGACAGTGAGTAGTTGCTGGCCTTTCCCTGGGCCCCTAAACCAGAGGTGTGTCATCTGGGTTCTGTTGGGAAAACTATATAGCAGTCACAAGCACCAGAAAATTCAGTCTTCAAAGATTTTTCTCTACTGTACTATTGTATTAAGTTACTGTGAAGAACACTGCAGTGATTTAAACTATAGATCTTTTTACTGACTTCTGAAATTTCTTGGCTGCTAATGCTTCTCTCCCATATCTGGATATGTTTGACTTTTATTGTTTATTGGTTCTACCTAATTTGTAGCTAGATATAGTTCAAATTTGATTTTTATCACAGAATATCTTATTTTTTCCATGTGTGGTGGATTGAAAGTTTTTTGTGTATAGTATCTGTGGTCTCTTAGGGTCTGCAACACATTGGTCCAGGCCCCTGTGGATTTTCAAGTCTCCATTGAGAGGTCAGATATATTTTAATAGGTCTGCCTTTATGTATTACTTGGTCTTTTTCCCTTGCAGGTTTTAATAGGCTTTCTTTGTTCTGTATGTTTAGTATTTTTATTACTATGTGGTGAAGACACTTTTTTCTGTTCCAATCTACTAGTCGTTCTGTGTGCTGCTTGTACCTTTATAGCATCTGGTTCTTTAAAGAATTTCTTCTATGATTTTTTGGATGTTTTCTGGGCCTTTGAGCTGGTATTCTTCTCTTTCCTGTATTCCTAGTATTCATATATTTGGTCTTTTTCATTATATTCCAGATTTCATGAATGGTTTATAACAGGGATTTTTTTTAGATTTAACATTTTCTTTGACTGATGTTTCCACTTATTCTATTGAATGCACAGTGCCTGAGATTCTTTCTTCTGTCTCTTGTATTCTTGTTGGGAAACTTGCCTGTGTAGTTCTTGTTTGCATGCCTAAAACTTTTTGTTTCTGTGGTTTGGCGGGGTTTCAGTCAGATCCAGCCAACTTTCCCAGTAGCTACAAGAGGGAGTGCAGATTGAGATGTATCAGGTAGAAAACTTATTGATACTAAAGAAAAGACAGAGACATAAGATAAAAGTGGGAGGGCATCCCAGTGAACACAGGGATCTGCCTTAAGTTTATTGCTTAAAATTCTTTTATACCCCAACCAAAACAGGGAAAAGGCAAAAGACTTCTTCACAATGATACAAGGAACAAACTTAAATACCTCCTTAACTCTCCAAACATTTACTAACTACACCTTAGATCAAGTCCCTTAATTAAGACATCCACACCTTACACCAAACATCCTTCAGGAGCCGCTATTTAGACACTTAGGTCTTAGGACTTTAACCTTGAGAGAGCAAGCATAGTATTGAACTCTCTGACCTTAAGTTTAATTGTCAATCTCAGTGTCTGTGCTACTGATGTTATGCTCAGGAAGCAGTCTCCTGTACCAATTCATTCAAAGGTACTTTCCACTTCTTTTTTTTTGTTGTTGTTTTTGTTTTTTTTTTTTCATTGCCGTGTTCTTGCTTTCTCCTCCTGAGAAAGAAAAATGGGCACATTCCAGAAATGTACTCGTCAGTTGAGTTCATGTATTTCAAATGGGTTCAGGACTCTCTTTTTTGCTATATATATATATTTTCAAACTGGAGATGTCCTCGTATACCATTGCCATCTCCCTTCAGCCCTTTCTGTATCTTTATTTTTTATGTAAAATACTTTTTTAAAATTTATTTTTCAGTTTAAATTTAGATAAGAAACAAGGTTGCTTCACAAGTCAGTTCCAGGTCTCTCTCCCTTTCCCTCTCCTCCTTCTGGGCCCTCCCCCCACAACCCCCCCCATTATCCCCTCATTTCCCCAGGGAGGGTGAGGCCCTCTATGGAGGTGTCCATAGTCTGTCATTTCATACAGGGCAGGGCCTAGACCCTCCCCCAAGAGTTCAAGGTGAGAGTGCACCTCACACTGTTGGATGGGAGTCCAAAGTCCGTGTGTATACTTGGGATGGGTACTGATCTGCTGCCCAAAGCTCAATAGATTCCCTAGGCCTCCTCACTGACACCCACATTCAGGGGGTCTTGATCAGTCCCATGCTGAATTCCCAGGCTGATGCCTGGGATTCAAGAGTTAACCTTTGTCTGGTCAGCTGTTTCTGGGGGTTAAACCAGCCCAGTCTTAATCCCTTTGGTCATCAGTCCTCCCTCTCTGTTACTGGCTTTCTTGAGTTCAGCTCAGTACTTAACCGAGGGAGTGTGCCTCTTCTTCCATCAGCCACTGAATGAAGTTTCTGTTTCCCAGAAACTTTCTGGCCATGGGATTGTAGGCTGGCACTCCCCAGATCTATGTCTAAAATCCATATATGACAGAGTACATGCCATGTTTCTCTTTTTGTGACTGTGTTACCTCACTCAGGATGGTTTCTTCTAGTGTCATCCATTTGCCTGCAAATCTCAGGATTCCATTGTTTTTTTCTGCTGAATAGTACTCCATTATGTAAATGTACCACATTTTCTCTATCCACTCTTCGGTTGAGGGACATCTAGGTTGCTTCCATGTTCTGGCTATTACAAATAATGCTGCTATGAACATAGTGGAACAGACATCTTTGTTGTATGAATGGGCATCTTTTGGATATATGCCTAAGAGTGGAGTTGCTGGGTCTTGAGGTAGGTTTATTCCCATTTTTCTGAAGAATCTCCATACTGATTTCCAAAGTGGCTGAACCAGTTGGCACTCCCACCAGCAATGGAGGAGTGTCCCTCTTTCACCACATCCTCTCCAGCATAAATTGTCATTGGTGTTTTTGATTTTAGCCATTCTGACAGGAGTGAGATGGTATCTCAGAGTTGTTTTGATTTGCATATCCCTGATGGCTGAGGATGTTGAGCACTTTCTCAAGTGCCTCTTAGCCATTTTAGACTCCTCTATTGAAAATTCTCTATTTAGTTCTGCAACCCAATTTTTAATTGGATCCTTTGGTGTTTTGGAGACTTGCTTCTTGAGTTCTTTGTAAATTTTGGAGATCAACCCTCTGTCAGATGTGGGATTAATG
The DNA here is from genome assembly GCF_017639785.1 of Mesocricetus auratus. Lineage (NCBI taxonomy): Eukaryota > Metazoa > Chordata > Mammalia > Rodentia > Cricetidae > Mesocricetus > Mesocricetus auratus. Next base: position 3,786,473 of record NW_024429185.1, read on the forward strand.
AATATCTTTTCCCATTCTGTGGGCTGCCTTTTTGTCTTGTTGACTGTGTCCTTTGCCTTACAGAAGCTTCTCAGTTTCAGGAGGTCCCATTTATTAATTGTTGATCTCACTGTCTGTGCTAGTGGTGTTATATTCAGGAAGCTGTCTGCTGTACCAAATCGTTCAAGGGTATCACCACCCACTTTCTCTTCTAAGAGGTTCAGTGTGGCTGGATTTATGTTAAGGTCTTTGATAGATTTGGACTTAAGTTTTGTGCATGGCGATAAACATGGATCGATCCGCATTCTTCTACATGCCAGCCTCCAGTTATGCCAGCACCATTTGTTGAAGATGCTTTCTCTATCCCATTGTATACTTTTAGCTTCTTTGTCAAAGATCAGATGTTCATACGTGTGTGGGTTAATATCCGGGCTTTCAATACGATTCCATTGGTCTACCTGTCTATTTTTGTGCCAATACCAAGCTGTTTTCAGGACTATAGCTCTATAATAGGGCTTGAGGTCAGGGATGGTGATGCCTCCGGATGTTGCCTTGTTGAACAGGGCTGTTTTGGCTGTCCTGGGTCTTTTGTTTTTCCATACAAAATTGATTATTGTTCTTTCAAGGTCTGTGAAGAACTGTGCTGGGATTTTAATGGGGATTGCATTGAATCTGTAGATTGCTTTTGGCAGGATTGCCATTTTTACTACATTGATCCTACCTATCCAAGAGCATGGGAGAACTTTCCATTTTCTGAGGGCTTCTTTAATTTCTTTCTTTAAAGATTCAAAGTTCTTGCGATACAGGTCTTTCCCTTGTTTGGTTAGCGTTACCCCAAGGTATTTTATGTTGTTTGTGGCAATTGTAAAGGGTGATGTTTCTCTGATTTCTTTTTCAGCCCTTTTATCATCTGTATATAGTAGGGCTACTGATTTTCTTGAGTTGATCTTGTAGCCTGCCACTTTGCTGAAGGTGTTAATCAGCTGTAAGAGTTCCCTGGTAGAGTTCTTTGGGTCATTGATGTAAACTATCATATCGTCTGCAAACAGTGAAAGTTTGACCTCTTCCTTCCCAATTTGTATCCCCTTGATCCCCCTTTGTTGTCTTATGGCAATGGCTAGAACTTCAAGTACCATGTTGAAAAGGTATGGAGAGAGTGGACAGCCTTGTTTTGTTCCTGATTTTAGAGGAATTGCATTGAGTTTCTTTCCATTTAGTTTGATGTTGGCTGTTGGTTTACTGTATATAGCTTTTATTATGTTTAAGTATGTCCCCGTTATCCCAGATCTCTCCAAGACCTTTATCATGAAGGGGTGTTGGATTTTGTCAAAGGCTTTTTCAGCATCTAGTGAGATAATCATGTGATTTTTGTTTTTCAGCTTGTTTATATGATGGATTATGTGGATGGATTTTCGTATGTTGAACCATCCCTGCATCCCTGGGATGAAACCTACTTGATCGTGGTGAATGATTGTTTTGATGTGTTCTTGGATCCGATTTACCAGTATTTTATTGAGTATTTTTGCATCAATGTTCATGAGGGATATTGGTCTGAAGTTCGCTTTCTTAGTTTTGTCTTTCTGTGGCTTGGGGATCAAGGTTATTGAAGCCTTGTAGAAAGAGTTTGGCAAAGACCCTTCTGCTTCTATTGTGTGGAATACTTTGAGAAGAATTGGTATAAGCTGTTCTTTGAATTTCTGGTAGAATTATGCACTGAGGCCATCTGGACCTGGACTTTTTTTGGTTGGGAGACTTTTGATGACTGCTTCTATTTCCATAGGGGTTATAGGTCTATTTAAATTGCTTATCTGTTCTTGATTTAGTTTTGGCAAGTGATAGCTATCCAGGAAGTCGTCCATTTCCTTTAAATTTTCGAATTTTGTGGAGTACAGGTTTTCAAAGTATGACCTAATGATTCTCTGGATTTCCTCAGAGTCTGTTGTTATGTCCCCCTTTTCATTTCTGATTTTGTTAATTTGCATGTTCACTCTCTGCTGTTTGGTAAGTTTGGACAAAGGTTTGTCTATCTGGTTGATTTTCTCAAAGAACCAACTCTTCGTTGCATTGATTCTTTGTATTGTTTTCCTAGTTTGTATTTTATTGATTTTAGCCCTCAATTTGATTATTTCCTGGCGTCTACTCCTCCTGGGGGAGTTTGCTTCTTTGTGTTCTAGAGCTTTCAGCTGTGCTGTTAATTCTCTAGTATAACTGTTCTCCAGTTTCTTCATGTGGACACTTAGTGCTATGAACTTCCCCTGTAGCACTGCTTTCAAAGTGTCCCATAGGTTTGGGTATGTTGTGTCTTCATTCTCATTGAATTCGAGGAAGTCTTTAATTTCTTTTTTTTTTATTTCTTCTTTGACCCAGGAATGGTGCAGTTGAGCATTATTCAACTTCCATGATTTTGTAGTTTTTCTGCAATTTGTGTTGTTGTTGAATTCTAATTTTAAAGTATGGTGGTCTGATAAGATACATGGAGTTATTCCACTTTTTTGTAGCTGCTGAGGTTTGATATGTTGCCAAGTATGTGGTCGATTTTTGAGAAGGTTCCATGTGGTGGTGAGAAGAAGGTATATTCTTTTTTATGTGGATGAAATGTTCTATAGATGTCTGTTAATCCCAGTTGGGTCATTACTTCTATTAGACCTTTTGCTTCTTTTTTGAGTTTCTGTCTGGTATTCCTGTCTACTGGTGAGAGTGGTGTGTTGAAATCTCCCACTATAACTGTGTGGGGCTTTAGATGTGATTTAAGTTCTAATAATATTTCTTTTACGAATGTGGTTGCCTTTGTATTTGGGGCATAGATGTTCAGGATAGACACTTCATCTTGGTGAATTTCACCTGTGATGAGTATGTAATGACCTCCTTCATCTCTTTTGATTGATTTTATTTTAAAGTCTAGTTTGTTAGATATTAGTATTGCTACCCCTGCTTGTTTCTTGGGTCCATTTGATTGAAAAATTTTTTCCCAACCTTTAACTCTCAGGTAATGTCTGTCTTTGAGGGTGAGGTGTGTTTCTTGTATGCAGCAGAAGGAAAGGTTCTGGCTTCGAATCCATTCTGCTAGCCTGCGTCTTTTTATGGGTGAGTTAAGGCCATTAATGTTGAGGGATATTAATGACCATTGATTGCTCATCCTTCTTTGTCCCGCGCTACCGTCTCGCCAGCAAGAACGACGCAGAACACTCGGATCCTTCTGCAGTAAAGCTTTAATGCATCTTGAGAGATAGATGATCAGCTTCTTAGAGGGAGACCCCAAGCTAAGAAACCCAGCCCCTTATATAAGCCTAGGAGCTCCGAGTGAGACGTGTAGAGCCGGGATTGGTGGTTTGCACATCACCCCAGATGACGCCACGGGAGAGGCACAGCTTAAACGGCTAACTCCAACTGACAGCAGATGTCAGCGCCATCTTCTAACGGTTAACTCCAACTGACAGCAGATGTCAGCGCCATCTTCTAACGGCAATAGCGATAGCGAGGGCGGCTCCTCACATCTCCCCCTATTCATTTATTTTTGAAGCAATAGGACACCCACAACTTTGGAGTGGAGATAGAGGTCAAATCCCCATGTGCAAATTTGGAACATGTACAAAGCTCCTCTCCAGGGTCTTATCCCCAGAGAGAGCCCTGACCAGTCCGATGTCGTTTTTCTGGGGGAAGGAGATCATGACATAGAACCTTCATGCAAGATGACTTATCTCCCAGGAGAAAGTCGTTATACCGCAGACCTCTCCTGTGCAGTGCTTAGCCTTGCAACTCCTTGGGCTGCTGAAGCCTACCCACTCTATCCCGTGCAATGAGACTAGCCTCGTGGGGTGCAAGAGCCGGGAGGCCAGCGACCTATTGCTTTAACATGGTTAACCAAATGTCAGGGAGGCTCCGTGTTCTAAGGCAGCAAGTGCTTGTGCCACCACCACTTTGTCTCTTTTGTTTGGGCTCTGAGCTTACACACCATCCAAAGCATCAACACTATTCCACAGCAGAGAACTAGGCTAAATGATCCTACCCCCACCCATTCCTTAAAATAAGAAAATGCAGATGAAATCCAGGAGGAGAGGCCTTCCATCAGAGAAAGATCCAGATGCGTCGAATTCACTTGCAGGATCGCCATTCTCAACTCACGGAGTGTCTGCTCAAACTCAAAAGTCCAATTCTGTAATAAATGTTGAGACAGAGCTTGTGACAGGTTAGCTGCTCTTGTAAAATTCTCATATTGTACTGAAGTGACACAAAGGCCAGGCAACTTTTGTTCACATCCCAATTGGGCCATCTGCCACAATATATCCAATTGTTCCTGAACCAAATTAATCTGTTGGTTTACCAACATCAGGCCTCCTTGTATCTGAGAATTGGCAGTGGCCTGTTTATCTAGGACCATGGTCACAGTGGCCTATAGTTCATTAATGGTTTGAGTTGTCTGCACAGTGGCAGAAAGTGCAAGGGCCGAGGCGGTAACCGAAGCAGTAACCACGGCGGTGGCTATCAGGCCCACAATAATAGCAGAGATCCCAAAAATCTCGCTTTTCCCTAAACAAACTCAAATTACTTGGCGTCTCAACAGGAACTGGAACAAATCGAGGCATGCGCATTACCAAAGCAAAAGGGTGCTTAATAGCATCCCAGCATAATGCATAAAAACAATTCTAAGCAGAGCAATTTATTTCTTTCTGATTCTTACCTAAGGTATCATTACTCACAACCCAAATAAAGGGCAGCTGAATAATTAGTTCTCTTAAAAGGGGTATACTTAACATTGGAGGAGGACCAATCAGATGATCCATAGCTCTGTCCCTCACTCAGACTGTTGCCTAATGCCCCTTTCCAATCAAAAGTAATCTGTCCCTTCTCACTATCATAGGAGAAAGATCAGTACAGCTTCCATTAATTCAAAAGGATTAGCATTAGATCTTTCTGGATCCATATGAATAAAATTATCCTTTAATGAAGAAATCACAGTAAAGCACAAGCTTCCTACTAATGACAAGGTTCTCTCATCCTGAAAACTCTGTATCTGAGGATCTAAAGGCAAAAAGGCAAGCCCCAACTCTCTATTAGTTGTGAAAAATCTAGGGAACTCCTGGGCATTATGCATCACTGGCATCGGTAGGGGGAAGGTAGACATGATGGCCCACCGTAACTCTCCCATCATACTAGGAACCATCATCCCGAGTAGGAGAGTCTTCATCACCCACTTGGCCTCCATCCTTCTTATTCTGGAGTTGTGAAGGAGCTCTTCGAGTGAGTCTTTCAGGGATCCACAGGGGGTTTTCTTCCTCCTGTGGAAAAACACACACAGCTCCCCTGGATCTTATAAGAATAGGATCCGGGCCTTTCCAGAGATCAGTCAAGACATCTTTCCATTTTACCATTTCTTTTGGCCTATCAGGCTCTAAACTGTGGCGATCGGCCGCAGTGTGGCCTTGGGCATCAGAGTTCAAGAAATTAAGGGTAAAAAGTGCCATGGATACAGCAACTCTTGGTACCGAGGGTAGAACATCCTCAATACTCCCCTTTTGTTTAATCAGATATGATTTGAGTGTACGATGGGCACGTTCCACAATGCCCTGTCCTTGAGGGTTATAAGGTAGGCCAGTTAGATGGGTAACATCCATTTGCCGACAAAACTGTCGGAATTTTTGAGAGGTATATGCTGGTCCATTGTCTGTTTTTAAAATTCTGGGTTTTCCCCAAGCACTCCAGGCCTCAAGGCAATGTTGAATCACATATGAGGCCTTTTCCCCTGTTAGGGGTGTGGCGAACATTACGCCAGAACAGGTGTCAACAGAAACATGAACATATTGAAGCCTTCCAAAAGAGGGAATATGAGTAACATCCATCTGCCACATCTGCAATGGTCTAATGCCACGTGGGTTTATTCCCATGTGGGGAGTAGGTAAGAATTCGCAGCAATTCTGGCATTGAGTAACAATTTTCTAGCCTCTTTCCTGGATAGAGCAAAACGACGTTGCAAGGTCTCAGCCGTCACATGAAAGCGCTGATGGAATTCTTTTGCTGCTTGTGCATGGGTAGACAAGGCAGCGGCCACCAGCTTTGTAGCCTTGTCCGCTAAGTCATTCCCTAAGGACATGGGACCTGGGAGTCCAGAATGTGCTCGGACATGGGTAATGAAAACAGGAAATCTCCTATTTAACAAGGCAGCTTGTATCTTTTGAAAGATGTTAGCAACTCTGCTGGAGGATCTTATTATTCCAGCTATCTCAAGGAGATTAACTGCATTAACCACATAAGAGGAATCTGATACAATATTGAGGGGTCCTGGAAAAGCCTCAAGAACCTCCAGTACTATCAGACATTCTACAACTTGAGGTGAAGTTTCATTATATTGTTTAGATATAACCCTATCCTTGACCACATAAGCTCCCATACCAGTTTTTGATCCATCAGTGTACACCACAGTCCCATCTGGGAGTGGGTCTTTAGCTGTCACTTGTGGAAACACTATAGCCTGGTTTAGGGCAAACTGTAAAATTGGATGCTTTGGAAAATGATTATCAATTTGTCCTGAAAAGGAAGTAACTAAAACTGCCCAATCACTAGATGTGGCTGCCAAGGTCTGAACTTGTGCAGCAGTATAAGGCACAATCAAGGAATCAGGATCCCTGCCAAAATGTGTAACAGCTGCTTTTATTCCGCGAGCGCGAGCTGTGCAACAGCATCAGGGTACCAGTCAATAATCTTAGCAGGGGAAGCATTTGGATGAATCCAAAGTAATGGTCCATGTTGCCACAGGACTGCAGTTGGCAATTGAGCTGTCTTAAAAACACACAGATTAAAAGGTAGTGACTCCTCAATACGTTGTAATTGTGCTTCCTGTAAGGCCTCTTCCACCATCTGTAAGGCTCGGTGGGCGGCAGGGGTAAATTTTCTGGGTGAGGAGATATGAGGCTCACCCTCCAGGAGATCGAAGAGGGGTTTTAGATCAGCAGATGGAATTTTTAAAAAGGGCCTCAACCAATTTATATCTCCCAGAAGTTTCTGAAAATCATTTAATGTTTGTAAGTGGTCTTTGCGAATTTCTATTTTCTGAGGAACTATATTTTTGGGAGTAATCATTGAGCCCAAAAAGAGGCCTGTATCTGCAATTTGAACCTTTTCTGAGGCAATCTCTAATCCCCACTGTTTTAATTCAGCCACCAGCATGGGGAAAGCCTTTTGTAAAACATCTAACTCTTTGTGACAAATAAGAATATCGTCCATATAATGGATAACGATTAAAGATGTAAATTGCTTCCTAATTGGCTCCAAAGCCTCCTGCACATACAGCTGACATATTGTTGGGCTATTGGCCATGCCTTGCGGCAGTACCTTCCACTGAAATCTCTTGTCTGGTTCCATATGATTAAGAGAAGGGATAGTGAAGGCAAACCTTGGTCTATCCCGTGGGTAAAGTGGAATAGAGAAGAAACAATCCTTAATATCTATAATAATAAGCTTCCAATCTTGAGGAAGTGCAGAAAGCAAAGGAAGGCCTCTTTGAACAGGGCCAAAAAGATGCATCTGATTGTTAATGGCCCGCAGGTCGTGGAGTAATCTCCACTTCCCAGATTTCTTCTTAATAACAAAAATTGGTGTATTCCATGGGGAGGTAGAAGGCTCTAGATGCCCCAGCCGTTCCTGTTCTTGCACTAATCTTGTGACAGCCTCTAATTTTTCAGAGGATAGAGGCCATTGAGAGACCCATAACGGCTCCTCTGTTTTCCACGGTATGGGTCGTGAAGCCTCAACGGCCCCTAAATAAAACCCAGTCCTTTTCTACCCCGATTTCCGTGTTGCGTAATGGGTTTTATTCTGCCTTGTTCTTGCCTACCCAAGCCTCTACCGTTTGTATACCCCATCTTTGCCATAATGGCTGATGCCTGGGGGAGTATTCATTAGTTAGGGTCATGCCCATGGCTTGTAACACATCCCGTCCCCATAAATTTACAGGGAGTGGCAACACATAGGGGGTAAAACATCCCTGTTTGCCCTCAGCATTCCGCCAGGTTAAGGCTGAGGCACTGATGGCAGGAGAGGACTGGTATCCAAGACCTTGTAGAGAATGAGATGAAACAACAGTGGGCCAAGACTTCGGCCACCAATGGAGTGAAATAATGCTTTTGTCTGCTCCCGTATCCATTATCCCTTCAAATTCTTTTCCATTAATTAACAATTTTATTGTAGGTCTCTCATTTAGGGGTATAGCCAGATAGGCTGAATCACTTCCAGAAGATCCCATAGCCCTTTTTTGTAAAGTGTAGGTTTCTCCATCCCCGAGGGAGGGCAGCAACACCAGTTGTGCAATTCTATCTCCCTGCTTTATAGAAAATACACCCCGAGGGCTAGAACAGAGAACTTGAATCTCCTCTTTATGATACGGGTCAACAATTCCAGGATATATAATGAGTCCCTGTAAAGTTAAGGAGCCACGGCCCAGAATAAGCCCAATGGTGGCAGGGGGCAAAGGTCCAGGGGAATGGACTGGGACCGGTTGAACATTCATTTGGGGCATGAGTAAGAAGTCGGAGGCGGCACGCAAGTCCATTCCGGGGGTTCCTCGGAAGCCTCTACTTCCTCTTGATTGCTTTTCTGAAATTGGTTCCCATATTTCTGAGGGCCCTGGGACCACGGGCCCCGTGACCCGTTTTTTGATTGGGGTACCTTGGGTTCTTCAATAGGGGGCAGAAGCCTCCCTTTTACATCCCGGACTGACCTGCATTCGCTAGCCCTATGATAACCTTTACCACAACGATGGCAAAGCTTCGATTCTCTTGTTCTTTCAGGGGCTTGACAATCTTTCTTAAGGTGCCCCATTCTCCCACAATTAAAACAAGCTTTTCGACTAGATAAATCTCTATACCTGTGCGTTTGTAAAATGGCGGCAGCTAGTCCTGCATTGGTTAGGGTCCCCCCAGCTCCCTGCACACTCTGAGCCAATCTTGTAAACCTTTGCTTTTGCGAGGGGCGATAGCCGCCGACATTCCTGGGTTGCTTGTTCATAGACAAGTTGCTCAATCAGGGGCATAGCTTGTTCTGAATCACCAAAGATGCGACTGGCGGCCTCTGTCATTCTGGCCACAAAGTCTGAAAATGGCTCTTGGGGTCCTTGGACAATCTTTGTAAGGTGTCCACTGGACTCTCCCTTTTTGTGAGGGCCTTCCATGCTTTAATAGCGGCGGCCGACACCTGACCATAGACACCCCAGATGTAGTTGGTTTGATTAAGGGCATGTTGACCCTGACCTGTCAGCATTTCAAATGTCCACTGCCTCTGATTCTCATCTTCAGCCGTGGCATTAACTCTAGCTTGTGCCTGGGCTGCATCATACCAGAGAGCCTTCCATTCCATGTATTGTCCCATGTTGGGAAGCACTGCTTTCACTGTCGTCTGCCAGTCAGTGGGAGTCATGGCAAAATTAGCAAGCCTTTCCACCTGTAATGTGGTAAAGTTAGCATTGACCCCATAATTACGAACGGATTCGGCCAATTCTTTGATTTGATTGTAATCTACAGGGGTATGTACTCTTCCACCTTCCGCATTCTCGAATACTGGAAAAGCCATTTGTATTTTTCTCCGTTCCTCTAAAGGTAAAAAGGAGTCAGTACCAGTATTCAGCCGAAGCTCATACTGCGGAGGCGCTGAGGGGCGTGAGCCCGCCGGATTTATAGGTGGTGGCCTCACATTCATTTTTGTTTTCAGTGGCCGGTGTCTATCAGGGTGATATCTTTCTTCCTCATACCGTGCCACCTCCTCCTCTAGACCACCTTCTTCGCTAGAATACAGAGTGTCAGAATCAGAATTATCTAGCTCCAAGGCTTCTAGCTCTACTGTAGGGTATAGACTAGATTCTGGCTTTTTCTTTTTCTTAGATTTGTTAGGGGGTGAATGATCACTCCCTTCTTTCTCTCCCCTTTCTTAACTTCTTGGGGAGGGCCTTTTTTCTTAGACATGTCTTTCCTTTTGCGAGCTCCCATTCTCTCACTCCGTTCAGTTTCTGACATGCTATCCTGAACTTCCTCTAAGGTTCCCTGACTTTCTATTATAGCAGGGTGACAGGCCTCATCCTCCAAGCAGTTTTTAACTAGCTTCCAAATGGCTTTGGTACCTAAGTGGAGATCTCCTTCTGCATGCTTCCTGTCTAGTTCTTTACCTAGCTTGTTCCATGAGGCCACAGTGAGGGACCCGGAACAAGCATACCATGGTGCCACTCTATCTACCTCCTTCACAAAATTTTGAAGTGTTTGTGGTGCAATTTTAAGATCTCTTTGTTTTAGCACAGTCTGTAGGGCAGTAACCACTGACTGTGACAACCCCATCGCGCTAGCGGCTTATCTAAAAAACGGCGCTCAACTCCGTTACCAGACTGACAGCACCAGACTGACAGCACCAGACTGACAGCACCAGACTGACAGCACCAGACTGACAGCACCAGACTGACAGAACCAGACTGACAGCACCGTTCTGTCAGCACCAGCCACGATGAAGGAGAAGGACAAACAGGACTAGCACCAAAGCCTCCACTGACCCGTCCCACGGTGATGACAAACTAAGGCCAAAGTCGAGAAAGGGGGTGTTCAGGATAAAGCATACCTCTCTGAACTTACGTCCCTGCAGTTCTGAATCCGCCCCGTCTTCCGAGGGGTCTCCCGCGGCGCCGGCGATGTTGAAGAGTTCCCGGGTTTCGGCACCAGATGTCCCGCGCTACCGTCTCGCCAGCAAGAACGACGCAGAACACTCGGATCCTTCTGCAGTTTAATGCATCTTGAGAGATAGATGATCAGCTTCTTAGAGGGAGACCCCAAGCTAAGAAACCCAGCCCCTTATATAAGCCTAGGAGCTCTGAGTGAGACGTGTAGAGCCGGGATTGGTGGTTTGCACATCACCCCAGATGACGCCACGGGAGAGGCACAGCTTAAACGGCTAACTCCAACTGACAGCAGATGTCAGCGCCATCTTCTAACGGTTAACTCCAACTGACAGCAGATGTCAGCGCCATCTTCTAACGGCAATAGCGATAGCGAGGGCGGCTCCTCACACTTCTTCGATTTGCAATGGTTGTTGTTGTTGGAATTATGTGTGGAATTTCACCCCTTTGTTCTTTTGGCTGTTGGTAGAGAGGGATTCTCTAATGCCTATGTTTTTCTGGTTGTAGTTTGCTTCCTTGGGTTGGAGTTTTCCTTCCAAAATTTTCTGTAGGGCTGGGTTAGTGGATACGTATTGCTTGAATCTAGTTTTGTCATGGAATATCTTGTTTTCTCTGTCTATAGTGATTGAGAGCTTTGCCGGGTATAGTAGTCTGAGCTGGCATCCATGGACTCTTAGTGTATGTAGAATATCTATCCAGGACCTTCTGGCTTTCAGCGTTTCCATGGAGAAGTCAGGTGTAATTCTGATAGGTCTGCCTTTATATGTTACTTGGCCTTTTTCCTTAGCTGCTCTTAATATTCTTTTTTTATTCTGTATATTTGGGGTGTTGATTATTATGTGGCGAGGGGAATTTTTTTGTGGTCCACTCTATTTGGTGTTCTGTAAGCTTCTTGTACCTTCATTGGCATGTCTTTCTTAAGGTTGGGAAAGTTTTCTTCTATGATTTTGCTGAATATGTTTTCTGCCCCTTTGAGGTGGTTTTCTTCTCCTTCTTCTATACCTATTATTCTTAGGTTTGGTCTTTTCATGGTGTCCCATATTTCCTGGATGTTTTGTGTTAAGGATTTGTTGGACTTAAGGTTTTCTTTGGTTGATGAATCCATTTCTCCTAGTGTATCTTCAACACTTGAGATTCTCTCTTCCATCTCTTCTATTCTGTTGGTAATGCTTGTATCAGTAGTACCTGACTGTTTGCCCAGCTTTTCTATTTTCTGCCTTTCTTCAGATTGTGTTTTTTTCATTGTCTCTATTTCAGTTTTCAACCCTTGCAGTGTTTGCATTGCCTCTTGCAATTTTCAGTTTATCTTTTCGTCCATTTGTTGCCTTTTATGAATTTTTTGGTTTGTTCTTTCTTGCATTTCTTGCATTTTTTGGTTTGCTTTTTGTTCCATTTCTTGTATTTTTTGCTTTGTTTCTTTTTCCATTTCCTGCCTTTTTTGTTATGTTTCTTCTTCCATTTCCTGCTTTTTTTGGTTTGTTTTTTCTTCCATTTCTTGCATTTTTTGGTTTGTTTTTTCTTCCACTTCTTGCATTTTTTGGTTTGTTTTTTCTTCCATTTCTTTGAGGGATTTTCCTATATCCTCTCTTAGGGCCTCTATCATTTTCATGAAAGTGGTTTTAAAGTCGTTCTCTTCTGCTTCGTTCGCATTGGAATGTTGTAGTCTTGCTGGTGTGGAGTCTCTAGAATCTGGTGGTGTCATATTTGTTTTTCTGTTGCTGAGTGTGTTTTTGTATTGTCTCTTTCCCATCTCTTCTTCTAGTGGGTGCAGAAAGAGCCCCTTACTGGTCTGGTGGTTAGAGGACCAGAGTCCCTTTTGGTGGGTGCTAGCAAGTCCAATAATCTGGTGGTTCTTCTATTCCTTGTCCTCGTTTTGGTCCCGTGGGTGGAGAAGAAGAACAGGAATCTGGGGTGCTTAGCCTCCCACTTGGTCCCCTGGACCCTTTGTTGGATCCTGTTGTGCCTGATCCTGTGGCCAGAACAGCTGCTTCCCTGGTCTTCCTGGCTCCTCTGATTTCCTGGTCTCGTTGGTGGGAGAGAAGCCCTAGAGTCTGGGGTGCTTGGCTCCTGCCAGGAATGGAAGCTCTGTGCAGTTCCCAGGTGATCCCCAGGCACTGGAACAGAGGCCTAGAAGCCGGCCTGTTGTCCCTGATGCCGCTGCCAGAACAGCTGCTCCCCTGGTCTCCCTAGCTCCTCTCCCCACTTCACTTCTAAGAGGGTCAGTGTGTTGATGCTGAGGTCTTTGATCCATTTGAACTTAAGTTTTGTGCGTGGTGATAGATATTGCTCTCTCTGCTGTTTTTTACATGCCAGTATCTAGTTACTCTACCACCATTTGTTGAAGATGCTTTCTTTTTTTCATTGTATAGTTTTAGCTTCTTTGTCAAAGATCAGGTGTGCAAAGGTGTGTGGGTTGATATCAGGGTCTTTAATTAGATTCCATTGGTCTACATGTCTATTTTTGTGCCAATACCAAGCTGTTTTTCAGGATTATAGCTCTATAATGGAGCTTGAAGTCAGGGATGGTGATACCTCTGCATGTTGCCTTGTTGAATAGGGTTGTTTTGGCTATCCTGGGTCTTTTGTTTTTCCATTTAAATTTGAGGATTGTCCTTTGGAGGTTGGTGAAAAGTTGTGCTGGTATTTTGAAAGGGATTGCATTGAATCTTCAGATTGCTTTTGGTAAGATTGCCATTTTACTATGTTAATCCCACCTATCCAAGAGCATGGGAGATCTTTCCATTTTCTCTAGTTTCTTTCTTTAAAGACTAAAAGTTCTTGCCTGTTTGATTAGAGTTACCCCAAGACATTTTATGGTGTTTGTGGCTATTGTAAAGGGTGAAGTTTCTCTGATTTCTTTCTTATCCCCTTTATTGTCTATATATAGTAGTACTAATGTTTTTTTTTAGTTAATTTTGTATCCTGCCACTTTGCTGAAGGTGTTTATCAGCTGTAGGAGTTCCCTGGTAGAATTCTTTGGGTTGCTTACATAGACTATCATATCATCTGCAAATAGTGAAAGTTTGACTTCTTCCTTTCCAATTTGTATCCCCTTGATCTCCTTTTGTTGTCTTATTGCTCTAGCAAGAACTTCAAGTACAATATTGAAGAGATATAGAGAGAGTGAACATCCTTGTCTTTTTCCTGATTTTAGAGGAATCGCCTTGAGTTTCTCTCCATTTTGTTTGATGTTGGCCCTTGGTTTGCTGTATATAGCTTTTATTATGTTTAGGTATGTTCCTGTTATCCCTGATCTCTCCAACACCTTCATCATGAAAGGGTGCTGGATTTTGTCAAAGGCTTTTTTGGCATCTAGTGAGTTGATCATGTGGGTTTTCTTTTTCAGATTGTTTATATGGTGGATTACATTGATAGATTTTCATATGTTGAACCATCCCTGGGATGAAGCCTACTTGATCATGGTAGATGATTTTTCTGACATGTTCTTGGATTTGATTTTCGAGTATTTTTATTATTTTTACATCAATGTTCATGAGAGAGATTGGTCTGTAATTCCCTATCTTGGTTGTGTCTTTGTGTAGTTTGGGTACTAAAGTAATTGTAGCCTCATAAAAGGAGTTTGGCAGTGATCCTTCTGCTTCTATTGTGTGGAACAATTTGAAGAATATTGGTATTAGCTCTTCCTTGAATTTTTGGTAGAATTCCACACTGGCCATCTGGCCCTGGACTTTTTTTTGGTTGGAGGACTTCTTTATGGCTACTTCTATTTCTTTAGGGGTTATAGATCTGTTTAAATTGTTTACCTGTTCTTGATTTAATTTTGGTAAGTGTTGTTATCTATCCAGAAAATCATCCATTTTCTTTAGATTTTCCAATTTAGTGAAGTACAGATTTTCAAAGCATTACCTGATGATTCCCTCCTTGCTCTTCTCCCTCCCTCCATTCCCCCCATGGTCCCTATTTGCTCAGGAGATCTTGTCCCTTTCCCTTTCTCCAGGGTTCCATGTATATCTCTTAGGAGTCCTCCTTGTTTCCTGGCTTCTCTGAGGTTGTGAATTATAGGCTGGTAATCCTTTGTTCTATGTCTAATATCCACTTATCAGTGAGTATATGCCATGTTTATCTTTCTGTGACTTGGTTAGCTCACTCAGAATGTTTTCTTCTAGTTCCATCCATTTGTCTGCAAATTTGAAGGTGTCATTATTTTTTTTACCACTGAGTAGTACTCCATTGTGTATATGTACCACATTTTCTTTATCTGTTCTTCATTTGAGGGACATCTAGGTTGCTTCTAGGTTCTGGCTATTGCAAATAATGCTATTATGAACATAGTTGAACAGATGACTTTGTGGTTTGAGTGTGCATCCTTTGGGTATATGCCTAACAGTGGATCTTGTGGTAGACTGATTTCCATTTTTCTGAGAAACTGCCATACTGATTTCCAAAGTGGCTGTACAAGTTTGTACTCCCACTAGCAATGAGGGAGTGTTCCTTTTACTCCACATCATCTCCAGCATTGGTGATTTTGATTATAGCCATTCTGACAGGATTAAGATGGTATCTCAGAGTTGTTTTGATTTGTATTTCCCTGAAGGCTAAGGATGTTGAACATTTCCTTCAGTGCCTTTTTGCCATATGAGATTCTTCTGTTGAGAATTCTCTATTTATGTCTGTTCCCCATTTTTAAATTGGATTATTTGATATTTTGATGTCTAGTTTCTTGGTATATTTTGGAAATTAATCCTCTGTCAGATGTGTGGTTGCTGATATTTTCCCATTCTGTAGGCTGCCATTTTGTCTTGCTGACTATGTCCATTGCCTTACAGAAACTTCTTAGTTTCAGGAGGTCCCATTTATTGTCAATCTCAGTGTCTGTCCTACTGGTGTTGAGGAAGTGGTCTGTTGTGTCAATGCTTTCAAGGGCACTTCCTAATTTCCTAATTTCTCTTCTAAGAGGTTCAGTGTGACTGAATTTATGTGAGGTCTTTGATTCCTTTGAATTTAAGTTTTGTATATGGCAATAAATTTGGATCCATCTGCAATCTTCTGCATGTCAGCATCCAGTTATGCCAGCACCATTTGTTGAAGAAGTTTGTTTTTATACTGAATAGCTAGTTTCTTTGTCAAAAATTCAGTGTTCATAGGTGTGTGGATTAATATCAAGGTCTTCAATTAAGATTGCCTTTAATATGTTTTGGTATGTTCCTGTTATACTGGATCTCTCCAAGACCTTTATTATGAATGGATGTTGGATTTTTGTGAAAGGCTTTTTTGGCATCTAATGAGATGATCATGTGGTTTTTCTTTTTCTTTAGTTTGCTTATACAGTGTGTTACATTGACAGATTTTCATATATTGAATCATCCCTGCACTTCTGGGTGAAGCCTACTTGATACTGGTGAATGATTTTTCTTATGTGTTCTTGGATTCAGTTTGTCAGTATTTTTTCATCAATGTTCATGAAGGAAATTGGTCTGTAATTCTCTTAGTTGTATCTTTGTGGGGTTTGGGTACCAAGGGAATTGTAGCCTCAAAAAGAGTTTGGCAATGATGCTTCTATTTCTATTTTGTGGAACAATTTGAGGAGTATTGGTACTAGCTCTTTGAATTTCTTGTAGAATTATGCACTGAAACAATCTGACCCTGGATTTTTTTGGTTGGGAGACTTTTGATGACTGCTTCTATTTCATTAGGGGTTATAGGTCTGTTCTTCATTTAATTTTAGTATGTGATATGTATCCAGAAAATTGTCCCTTTCTTTTAAATTTTTCAATTTAATTAAATATTGTGGAGTATAGGTATTCAAGTATGACCTGATTATTTTCTAGATTTCATCAGTGTCTGTTGTTATACCCCCCCTTTTATTTCTGATTTTGTTAATTTGGATAAGGATTTGTCTATCTTGTTGATTTTCTCAACTCTTTGTTCCATTGATTCTTTATGTTGTTTTGTTTCTACCTTATTGATTTCAGCCCTCAATTTGATCATAGAGATACTTGTTTGATGTTTTAGGATACTCTTTTTTGATATGATTTCAGTAAATGCAGCACGCCCTTTGCTTAACAATTCTTCTGTATTAGCTTTTAGTCATCTGTGAGTTTTCTCACAGTAGGATAATTGTGCAGTTAGATGAATTCATTTCTTAGTTTTTAAAATGTTTGTTTGTTGCTTGTATATTTCCGCCCTTTAAATAAAGATTCAAACTTTTCTTGTGAATGGTAATGAGACTGCATGTAAGAAAGTGTCTTTTTTGTCATAAAGCCTAAAAAACATTTTAGCTACATTATATTCATCCTGTTTTAAATTTTTTAATTAATGAATTAATATATTTGCACTTAGTTTACTGGGCAGCTTTCCTGGAATTCATCTATAGAAACCAGGTTGGTCTCACCCTTGGGGTTATCTTGTTCCCTTCCAAGAGCTGGGATTATAGATGGGTTCCCAGTAAAGTATCATTTATCTTCAAGTTATTTTCTCCACTAATATATGTCTAGGTAATTGTGTATTGCAGCAAATGTGACATCTACTTTCAAATGTACCTCTGCTTACAAGTAGTCAATCATTGGGATGGATGCTTTTTACTCTTCAGTTGCAAGTTAGGATTCTTGAGTTCATTTTAGTTCTATGTCGGTATGGAGACATTATGTGTTATTATGTTAAATGAAGCTATTATTATTTTTCTACAACAGTAACAATGTACCAAGAAGTTCCATACAAGAACAAATTAAGAAATACAATTTTCTTGTAGTCCCTGATGACTTTCTTTCAGGTGCTTCTTGTAGGGACATTCAGTGTCTCCAGTGGCCATGACCCTAGACCTGTTTAGCCAACTTGACTTTTAAGATCAGCTTGATGTTCACTCTGAATGTAGGGGCCCAGGCCTAACAAAGAGGTGAGTAAGAGACTGAGCAAAGAAGAGTGTCCTTTTCTCGAATTCAGCTGAGTAACACTATGTATGCAATCCTGGTGTTTATTTTTATGCTCTTCTTTCTTTATGTTTATAGCCCAAACTATCATATAGCAACTCCTACTCCACTCTTTTCTTGGCACGTTTCTTAGTAGACTATAGTAGCTTTTATTTAAATTTTCCTATGTTTGTTCTTTGCCTACATGTATGTCTCTATACCACTTGCATTAGTAGTACCCATGGAGGCCAGAACTGAATGTCAGATTCCCTGCAACTGGAACTAAAAATGGTTGTGAGCTGCTATGTGGGTGCTGAGATTCACTTCCAGGTCCCCTAGAAAAGTAACCAGTGCTGTTAATTGCTGAGCATTTGCTCCAGTCCCTCAGTTTTGTCCACATTGTAGGAAACCTGTTTGAGCCTGTCTCTGTCTGCGTGTTTGTTTATTTATTTAGTTTTGTGAGACAGGCTTTAAGGTAGCCTAGACTGACCTTGATCTCATTGTGAATCTAGTACTTTTGATCCTTCTTCTATGTCTCAAGAAGTTCTGGCATTACAAGTGAGCACCACTACCATGGCTGTTACGTGTCTTGTTGGTAACTTAAGTGCAGGACAAACACTCCCCCAACTAGGTGAGCTACATCTCCAGCTCATTATATAGTGCCTTAATAGCAATCAGTGATTTCCATATTTGGCTTACACACTACACTATAGGCTTCAGGTAATCAGCGATTGCTGCTGTATTTTGTCAATCTTTGAAAATGCTGACACATTATGCTCTATCATCTTCATTCTTGAGATCACTATTCTAATTTAAATCAGTGATTTATTGTGTTGGGGTTTTATTCCTGAAGTAACTAATGTTAACTGAGAGCCCCTTTGAGTCAGAAAAAAAAATAGAATGCCAGTACTATGTGGGCACATTAAACCTGAGTTTTGAAAACAAACCCTCTGAAATTGTTAAAGCTACTCTCATTCAGCAATGACTCGGTGTTTAAAAGTCACGGAGGCTAATTGGGTGATTTGTTTGGCAAAGCCACTCAGCAAAGTTAATACCTCTGTAGTCACATCTGATTTTCACTTGAAGCATGAAGGGATTCAGGGTGCTGATACTGGTAGCTAGACTGTCATTGCCATGAACAGGAGTGCATGGGAGACAGGTGATGACTAACCTATCATGGGTGAGTGAACACAGAAAGCACAGTAGGAACAGCTGCTCCTCAGGTACAACCCGAGCAGTGTTCTCTGGCCTTTGATCCCTGTGTTCACACCAAAAGCCCCCTCTGTATACATTCCTCCACATTCCACTGCTCTTTGTAAATGCCAGTTCCCCTAGCCTTAGAGTGATTTCTGTTTAAAGTTCAGGATCTCCAGACAACCCAGACATCAACTGAAGTCACCATCACCCAGGGCTCGTAAATGAGAGTTTTGCAGGCACCAGAGAAGCAGAGTATCATCCCTTTCCAACACACAGCTCTTCATGCCTGTCATTTTTCTTCTTCCCTTGCAAGAGACATAACATGAAAAGGGTACACCTGGCATGTGTACATCATGGGCTCCCATTGCTGCCTGTTTACAATGTTTTGGATAAACTCAGCCTTATGGTTTTTGACAGGTGGTCAGCCACTTTTAAAATACTTGTATTGTCAATTTTTCCTCCTGATTTTTTTGTATTCGTCCCTCATTTTGCCAAGACTTGGGGTTCAGAAAATTCTTGAAGCACCACATCTAAGTTAGTTTGATGTGATCAATCTTATATTGCTTCTGATTCATCAGGGACGAAGGGAAGATAAACTGAGGATAAGCTATTCACACATTACTGCTATTAATGCCGTGTTAATAGCGCTGAATAGACGTCTGAGCAGCTAAAAGCAAGTTGTTCTTCCTCAGCGATTGGCTGTGATTCCCAGCACACAAAAGACAGTTTAGAAATCTCTGTAAATTCAGTCATGGAGGATATGATGCCATCTCCTGATCCCCACTGGTACTAGATATGCATTTAGTATTTACAGAGGCAAGATGTGTAAAACTAAATTAATTTTAATTCTTTTTAAAATATACATGAAGAAAACAATTTTTGCAATCAGGAATGACATATATATGTGTTTTCCTCATTTGCATATCTTGTGACCTAGGAAGCCAGAAGAAGCATTAGATCTTCTGGAACTGAAATACAAGTAGTTTTGAGACATCTGATGTGGGTGCTAGGAACCTAACTTGGGTACTCAAGAGGAGCATTACTACAGAGCAAAGCCTTCAGCTCCAAAATATGCCATTACAATGTAGATAAAGATGCCCTACATTATCTACATTACTCCTTTCTCCTATCACTTGAGGGAGATGAAAGTTCGTTAGATTCCAAGGATTCAATTCTCTCTCTCTCTCTGGTTTTTTGAGACAGGATTTTTCTGTATTGCTTTGGAGGTTGTCTTGGAAATCGCTCTGTAGACCAGGCTAGCCTGAAACTCACAGAGATCCACCTGCCTATGCCTTCCAAGTGCTGAAATTAAAGGTGTGTGCCACCAACACTCGGATAGCATGGTTCTCTTAAAGAAAGCAAAGATAACAAAAGTTTTTTGAAACCAGTGAGAGTCCAATCAGATTATATATAGTAAAGTTCCTTATTTTGAGATATGCTCTTTCTTTCAGAAATGTTTATGTTTTTGTTTTTTGAGACAGGGTATCTCTACATAGCCATGGCTGTCCTGGAATTCACTATATGGATCAATCTGGCCTCAAAATCAGAGGGATTGCCCACCACTGTCTCCCTAGTGCTGGAATTATAGGCATGCACCTTTAAGACCAGCTATGTTTTAAAAATGATTTTAAATAATAATATAAAATATTTTTAAAATTATCTTTGAATGAGGGAAGGATAAAATAAGATTTAAATAAGATCTATCATTGTTTTGATATACAGTAATTCTTGAAGTTCTATAATAATAATAATAACTTAAACTGGCAAATCATTATGTACTCAATAATTGGGCTATTTTCCTTGCTTTTTTAATTTCAACCACTAAAATTATGTTTGAATTGTGTGTACACCTGTGCCATGGTGTGTGTAACAGTGACAGGACACCTTGCAAGTGTCTATTATCTACTTCTCCTATCTGAGTTTTAGAGCTGAAGCCTAGGGAGTCCAGTTTGGCTGCAAGTGATCTCATTTGGGCATTATTTTGGGTATAAAATTTTTTTATGTATGTGCTGGTATGTAAGTGTGCATATGCCACAGTCTAAGTGAAGAAATAACAGAAAGTTTGTAGGAGTAATATGGGTCTCCCAGAGATTGAATTCAGGTCATCAGGCTTAGCAACAACCAATTTTTCCCACTGAGAAACTTCTTTGGCATTCATTTGTGGTTCTGAGGAAGTATTTTGAACAAGTGTTTAGTACCTAGAGTAAACTAACACATTCCAAATTTTTTAATAAAGAAAAAGAGATAGCAGTATATCATTTTCATTTACAAATAGGATCTATTATTCAAACTGTCTTGTTTACTCCATCTTTAGATAATAATAGGTTCACATATTGAAAAGAAGACATTGTTGAAATGTTTCAACTAATATTATTTGAGCATCATTGAGACAGCTAAGTGGAAAATATCTGTAGTATGGAAGGTTGAACTTGACCTTGATATTCATATAAAGATGGCAAACAAAGTTGTCTTCTGGTCTGGACATATCTGTCATGACCTAAAAACCTATAATCACATTATCACAAACACACAGACACACATACAGACATACGCGCGTGCACGTGCGCGAATGAGAATTTAAAATAAATCATTGCTCTTACATTGTCTGGTATCTCTGATAATTCCCCTAGAGGGCAGGACTTGAAGATGAACTGCCAAATAGATAATAAGTGGGGACATGAAGGAGACTGAAACATCAAATAACATATGCATATTCATGTCATATCAAGCTATGCAGTGAGATATACAGCAGATTATTGTTTATCCAATTTCATTACATCTCTACCAGAGAGATGAAAATGCTGCTTTGGTTATACAATGAGGTATTTACTGATCCTTGTATCCTCTTCCATGAAGCAATTTTAACATCAACATTGTAAAACAAAACAGCACGTGTTGTGGGTACATCTTCTATCTTTGGACTTGTACTCAATAGGATGGCACGTGAGAATCAAGAGTTGAAACGTATCCCTGACTAATTACTGACATCCAAGCGAGGCTGGATCACAAACAACAACATCTCAAAGGGATTTGTGAAACTATGAAGAACAAAACTGAACCAATAACCCACTACCCTTTCACAGATACCCTTACTTGAAAAGTATGATAATATACTGCTTGATATTTAAATAAACAATGGACTATTTAGAAGGTGGGCATCCCATTCCATACACCGAAGCATAAAAATATCTATCAACAAGGTGAAAGTGGAATAGAAGATGAACAGAAGCCATAAAATATAAAAACAGCCTGATTAAGTAAATGGATTAGCCACACATGCAGCAAAGATCAATACCTATTCCAAAAATTTCAAAACACAACCTACAACTATAATTGTTAGTCTTTACTTGATTGAACATGGTAAATAATTTACTTCTTTCAGGCTATAATAAAAAACAAGAAAAAAACTTTTTCTTGAAAGTATAAACAACTGTCTTTACCAAATTGTTTACATGAATAGGATTTGTTGATATCCTGACATTATGCTAACTACAGAGTACGCACATTGGCATTCAGGCAGATACTTAAGACAGCTCAAAGGGCCCTGTGTTGTGTGGCTACATACTCTGTACATATATGCAAGCTTTCCCTTTTAAGCAAGCGCCTCCTGTCTGTTCTCTCTCTTTCCATTTCCACTCCTGGTGGGCTGACACCAACGCTCCCTTCGCTCCCTTTCCTGATAAACTCCATGTGAGTTTTCTTAAGTTTTGTGGCTCATGTTTCATTGGCCAGAGTTAAAGCAAACAACAGGGTTTTTCTCTTGAATGTGTTCTTAACACCAAGATGATATATAAAGGCTTTAAAATATTTACAGGGTAAGAGATATGTCTAAGACAAGTTCATTCTCAGGGCCAAGGTCAGGTTTTTGACAACTTCCTAAAATTTCTGCTACAAGAAGATTACAAGGTCTAACCTTCTTGGGAACCAGTATAAACATGTGCATACCCACAAAGACACATTGATATCACAAAATTAAAATTAGAACAAGCCATTAAACAAATTTTCACTCGTGAATGTATGTCTCATGTGAGCATTCATTCCTATTACACAGGTGTTGAGGCATTTAAAGGCTTAAAATTTTTTCTACATCATGAATTGGTTCATGTAACAGAAAGCAAGCTAGTAGACTTGAAGCCAGAGAAATCAGCTTTACTCAGTCTGTCTATCAGTTGGGAAGACGTGGGAAACGCTGCACTGCTGGAAGAGACAGGCCACCGGAAGGAGGGGCTGGAAGTCTACATCGGCACACCATCTCCAGTTCCCACTCTCTGCTCCACGCTTCAGGGTGAGGAAGGGAACGCTTGGCTTCTTTCTCTAGCTGCGATGTCTAACACTTGTTGCCATTCCACTTTCATGGCGATCCTGATTCCCTCTGGAACCGAGGGCCAGATTAAGCTCTCTCCTAAATTGATTTGGACATGGTGTTTTTACCCCAGCAACAGAACAGGCACTAAGACACATGCCTAAAGCGTAATACCTGGGTGAGTTATTTCATAAAACTGAACAAGTATGAGATCCAAAAGGGTAACCTTTTCATTGAAATTCATAGGGCTTTTGTCCATATGAGTCTGCACATTGCAAACAAAATGAAGAGGGATATCAGAATGCTTGAACATATTGGTAATAATTACCAGATGTTTTCCTCCAGAAAAAAATAATCTTGTGTAACTAAATCTAAGTGTGTTGGCCAAATATCTTGCCAAATTCTTTGCGATCAGGTTCCATTCCGCATTACTTTTTTTTTCAAGTCCTCAAAGACTTGTAATATGCAAGAGCTTTACTAGACCAATTACACACTAAAAGTTTTACTCTTGTATAAAGAGTACTGTGAAGGGCAAAACTTCTCCACATTCACTATATTTACAGGGTTTCTCTGCAGTATGACTTTTTCTCATGAATTCGAAGACCACTGATACATGCAAAGGCTTTATCACACTGTTGACATTTGCAGGGTTTCTCTCCAGTATGTGTTCTTTTATGTTTTTGTAGATGACTGTGTTGTGAAAAGGCTTTACCACATTGATTACACTCGTAGGGTTTCTCTCCAGTATGTGTTCTTTTATGTTTTTGTAGATTACTGTGTTGTGAAAAGGCTTTACCACATTGATTACACTCGTAGGGTTTCTCTCCAGTATGTGCTCTTTTATGTATTTGAAGATGATTGTGGCATGCAAAGGCTTTACCATGCCTAATACATTTATAAGGTTTCTCTCCAGTATGTGTTCTTTCATGTATTTGGAGATCACTCTGATATGCAAAGACTTTACCACATAGATTACAATCATAGGTTTTCTCTCCAGTATGTGTTCTTCTATGCATCTGAAGATGTCTGTGACATGTAAAGTCTTCACCACACAGTTTACATTCATAGGGTTTCTCTCCATTATGTGTTCTTTTATGTATTAGGAGACTATGCTGACATCCAAAGGCTTTACCACTTTGATTGCATTCATGGCATTTCTCTGCAATATGTGTTCCCTTATGTTTTTGGAGACTACTGCTATATGCAAAGGCTTTATCACACTGGTTACATTTATAGGGTTTCTCTCCAGAATGTGTTCTTTTATGTTTTTGGAGACTACTGTGGTCTTCAAAGGCTTTACCACACTGATTACACTGGTAAGGTTTCTCCCTACTGTGTGTTCTTTTATGTATTTGTAGAGCACTGTTGTGTGAAAAGGCTTTATAACATTGATTACATTCAAAAGGTTTCTCTCCAGTATGTGTTCTTTTATGTATTTGAAGATTACTGTGATATGCAAAATCTTTACCACACTGATTGCATTCATAGGGTTTCTCTCCAGTATGTGTTCTTTTATGTATTTGAATATAACAGTGATAAGCAAATGCTTTACCACATTGATTACATTCATAGGGTTTCTCTCCTGTATGCGTTCTTTTATGTATTAGAAGGTGACCATGTCTTGAAAAGGCTTTTCCACACTGATTGCATTCATAGGGTTTCTTTCCAGTACACGTTCATTTATGTATTTGGAGCCTACTATGACATCCAGAAACTTCACCACACTGAATACCTTCATAGAGTTTCTCCCCAGTATGAATTCTTTGAAGATGACCATAATATACAAAGGCTTTAACACATTGAGAATATTCAGAAGGTTTTTCTCTGGAATTACTTATTGCATACCTACAAAGATAATTAGAACATATTAAAGCTTTACCACATGCATCGTACTGATGAATCTTCATATATGTATGAGCTAATTTCACAAAATTTGGCCTAACTGTAAAAAGTAATCAGATTTTAAGGTTTATACTCATGGTGTTCACTTCATTAGGAGACATTTTCTGTTTTGAAGATACCTGCAATGGTAAGAGATTCTATTACATGGGTCACATAATATCTTCTTTCTATATGATATTTTTCATAATTTGAAAAGAACTGAAAGAACTCAGAGCTTTACCATACTTATTGCATTCATAAATTGTCATATGGTGTGAGTGAGACTGCATTTGGAAGGTGAACCAGGACAAAGAAAAGTATTTATACATTCCAATACTCATAGAACCTTACTGCAGTTGAGTTTATTGATGTATTCCCAATCAAGTTGGGAAATCAATTACCTGTAAATTCATTTCACATTCAACCATTCTGCTCAGACTGGGGACTAATTGTTCTGGAAAAAAGTTATGTCACTGTTTCCGCCTCCCTGTGCTCTCAAGGCTTATTTATATACAGTGTGGTGTGTGATATACCTATTTAAGGAAAAATAACAAGTAAAAGGTCTACATATTGCATTCACAGTTTGACTTTCTGTTCCTCATAGACATGCAGTATAGATGGGGATTATGATTACTTCACAGCAAACTTATTCACTCATAAACTGTCTATCTTAATTAACTGAGCAAAGTCACCACAAGTATATGTGTAACAGTAGCTTTACTGTGAACTATTTGCTTATTAGAAAGTCTTAGACATATGCTTATCACCTATTCAATGTATATACCCTTTGCAATATTTGAGTGGGAAAAAACTAAATAGATTTTCATTTCTAGAGTGCAGCTCTCCTGGGGGGTCTAAATCAATGGTGGCATCAGTTAAATCAGTGGTTCCTTGTTTTTTTTCTTCGAGGAATGCCTTGGAGATATAGATCAGCTACCTGAAATTGAGGTATATATGTCCTTCTAGAATTTTATAAACATCATTTCACTTTAAGCTGAGCTTATTTACACTGGTTTTTTTTGTTAAAATTTCCAGGACACATTAAAATTTCTTCAGAGGCACATTTGTATCAGCTTTCACAAAAACTTACCTTCCATGTCTTGTAGAGCTTTGGCAGTGTTCTTCAACATTATGGTCTTCCCAACTGTAGCCTAAAATACAGTACCAGAAAATGCATATTATTGGAAACTCTTCAAAATTTAACTTACTCTTTTCAGAGAACATTAGAACTTTGCCTGATTATTCACCTCATTCTTTCTCTTTCTCAAGTGAAATTATACAAGTGTATGGATAAACAAGAAATGCTGTCCTCCTATTATGAAACATGAAGGAAAAATCTCTAATCTTACCTATAGCAGTGAGGTTCCTGTAGGTCTCCAGCATCACATCTTTGTAGAGGCTCTTCTGGGAAGGATCCGGCAAAGTCCACTTTTCCCAAGTGAAGTTGACATGCACATCATTGTAGGTCACTGCATTCTTAAATACCCCACATATGTATACAAAAGAAAGTATGATATGGACAACATTGAAAACATGTATTTCTTTGACAATATAGTATCATATTTATGGTGCTTCCCACACTTATGGAATTATTCCATGACACAGAATTATTAATGTAATCATCAAGTCACTTGTACAGTAAACTGAATAAGAGGTTCACCTGTCTTTTCTGCATCTGTGAAATCAGATAGAGCTTTGAAAGCTAAATGCCAATTAACAGACCTAAAGAGAAAGACAAGCAAGCAGATCAATGGTACTGACTACACACCAGAGAAACTGAACGAACAATTACTAACTACAAAAAGATGGGCAAGCTGGGTATATTGGCTCATGCTCTTAATGCTAGCATGCAGGACGCAAAGGCAGTTGAATTTAATTGAGTTAGATGCCTGCCCCCGCCATGCTCGACCTTTTCAGTACCCTCCCCTAACATGATCTAACATGATCTCCAATCCCAATTCCCTCTTTGTCAATTTGTCCTGGGCTCCTACTTGGGTGGAGATGCAGGGCCCCTCCCACACTATACCTAAGCCCCACCCCCTTAGCCTTTTCTCAGCCTCAAAACTTGGGTGGGACTCCCTGCTGGAACAGAGGGTACATCAGCTGCCAGATTACCAGCTCCCAATCTGTGTGGAGGTGAACCTCTGTTCAACCTTAGGGCCCACAGACCAGAAACCACATAGAAATCAAGGAACAAAACACCCATCCAACGAAGACAAACCGAGAAATAGGCACCTAGACCCACAATCAGCCCAAACCCAGACACCTAAATGTCAGCTTAAGAACGCAATCAACAAGAGCCAGGGCAATGTGTCCCCATCCTAGATATCCTACTATAGCAAGCCCTCGATATTTCAACATATCTGAGCACAAATAAAAGGCCTTAAAACAAACTTCATAAAGATGATGGAAATCCCTTATAGATAGCAAGGAAAAGATTAAAAATATATTGGACAAAATGAATAAATCCCTTAAAGCCAAGGAAAAACCAAAAGTTGAAGGAAATGAAAAAAAAGTACAAACTGAAGGAATTCTAGAAATGAAAATTCTAGATAAGAGAACAGGAACTACAGAGGCAAGCTTCACCAAAAGAATAGATGGCAGAGAGAGTCTCAGGCATTGATGATACGAAGAAGAAACGGTTATATTGGTCAAAGAAAATATTAACTCTCAAAAATTCTGAAACATAACATCCAGTGAAATCTGGAGCACTATAAAAGACCAAACCTAGGAATAACGAGAATAGAAGGAAGAGAATCCCATCTCTTAGGTCCAGAAAATATTTTTTTAAAAATCAGAAGAAAAAAATTTTAACTTAAAGAGGGATATCAGAAAATACAGGCCATAGAATCACCTAAGCAGGGATCATAGGGGCTCGCAGAGACTGAAGCAGAAATTATGAGCCTGTATGAATCTGTGCCACATCCTCTGCATATGTGCTATGGTTATGTAGCTTGGTGTTTTTATAGGGCTCCCAACACTTTATGTGTGTGTGTATGGGGGGTGTCTCTGACTTACTGGGAGATCTACTCTTTATGAAGGGGAATTGAGGAAGATGGAATCTGGGAGAGAGGAGAGCAGGGGAGGCAATTGGGAGGGGAGTAGGGATGAGAGAGTATAGTCAGTTGTTTGCATGAGAATAATTTTTAAAATGAGAGGAAAGAGAGGAATGTAAACACAGGAAGGGAAGACTGGGCCCAGGCAAGACTAAAAGGCAGCACGCCCAACACCAGATCCTAAAACTCTGGCTCAGACTGTGGGGCTTCGTTCCTAAAGGACTTAGCCTTATCCTTACAACTTTTCATACAGGTCTCTCCTTTGCTACCTCCACTGCCTGTATGCAGCTCTCTTCTCCGTGGCAGATGTCTTATAGCTTGTGCATCTCAACATCCTATGGTCTCAAAAAACAATCTTCATCTTCACAGCGTCATGCAATGAACTCTCAGTCTCCTCAGCCAAGCATAGATGGGTGCAACAGTGCTGAAATGAAACCACAGAGGAATAATCCATGAACTGTAAATTTAGCATCTTTCTTCTTTCCAGAACCAGTACAACATTAATGAATCCCAAGAATTTGGCTTGCAAATTTTCATGAACCCTGCCATGCTTGGACTCAAATAGCAGCAAGTTCTGTACAAAACTACTTACAAGGAGTAGGAATCACTTTGCCTTCATCTTCCATAAATTGAAGGCTTAGCTGGATAGTCTTAAAAGTAGGGCGTCTTCGTAGGCTTCCACTGTAGAAAATCTTGAAATGTTACTCGGAAAAGGAGTTTTTATTTATGTTTCTACAGAAAATGAAAAGCTGAGAATTCCTTCCAGGTTTCTGTGGTTTCACGAACCAAGACCCCCGGAAGCAGTGGACCAGGTGTTTCAACGACTGAGACAGCTAAGATGATACAGCCTTACAGACCCCGAAAATACGGACTTATACAGGTTTCTGAGTTTTGTCATGATCCCCATGGTATGAACGGCGCCCCCTTCCAGCAGGAAGCAGTTTAGAATGAGCGACATCCCAATTCCCATCTTGTTTATAAATCTATGTTTTAATTTAAATGGGATTGTTTATAATTGGTTAATGATCACAGCCAATATCCTTTTAATGGTAAAAAAGGGAATTATGATATAGGTATTGTTTTTCATTTATTGATACAAATTCAAGGTCAATTTTGTGATGCTTATATTTCTCCTCTTGATTAAGTATTGTGATTATACTGATCTTTTAAAATGTAATGCGTAATTAAATACAGATTATAGATAGTTACTTATAATAGTCAGAATTTATAGTTAGGTAAGTTAGGTTTTCTAGATATACAGAAAAATATTTGAGATAGATAAACAGTCTTCAAACCTCTCAAAGACCTTCAGAAAATGGCGTTTAAAATGGTTTAGGGCTTTTCTTGACAATGAGAAATGTCTGCTCCTGGCAGCACCAATTACATCTGAGAGGAAGATGGGCATCGAAGAAACTTGTTATGGAGTTTGCTTTCAACATGGCAAGATTAGCCATTTGGGCAAGAAACTGCTCTTGCCTGTACTGCTTGACTGTTGTATAATCTGGACATGCAGGAGCCACAGGAAAGTGAATGCTGAACTCAGTCTTACAGGGTTCCTGCTTCATGGAAGAGTCTAGGAGACGTTCTGCAGGACACAGAGAAATGACTGACAGACTGCCAGCGCAGATGGACAGTTTGAAATTTCCTGCTTTGCTGAGAAGTGTTCCAGACACATTGTGGCCTATGGGCTGAAGATGGATGCCCCAACGTTACAGAGGAACTTCGGGTGGCTGTCCAGGCAGTAAGATACCTCTGTCAATCCTAGTGTTTATATATTATCCTTCTGTGGTCTTTGATGGAGTTGAAGACAGATAGTTATAATTATAGTTTTCCTTAGTTATGATAAAAGATAAGCTACATATAGGACTTTGTACTCACAAGGATGGGATGGATGATATTTTCTTTAAATCTTGCTAAATGTTGATAGACAAAATATTGTAACTATGTTCTTATTTGATAACTGTTCTGTTATATACAATTTGACTGTTAAAGTTAAGACCTTTCTTTTTGTTTAAACAGAAAAGAGGAGATGTTGGGGGAAGTCCTGTGCATTTGTCAATAAAGTACTGTTGAGCCTATAGGAAACCTAGATAGGAGGGACTAGGAGTCCAGGAGAACTCTGGGAAGGGGAAACACAAGAGAGTCGAGATGTAACCGCCATTGGAGTAGGAAGCTCGGAAACCTCTCCGGTAAGAGACATACTTAGATTAACAATTATGGGGTAAATACTTAAGTCAGAGCTAGCCAGTAAGAAACAAACAAGGCCAACAGCTTCATAATTAATATAGCCTCCTGTGTGTTTATTTGGGACTGATGCCGATCTAGAACCAGGCGGGCGGAAAGGCTTCTCTCAAGGAAAGCTTCTCGTAACAATTTTCTATGGTGGGATGCCTTGCCCAAGCTTGGTGCAAGGGGGAGGAGCTTGGACCTGCTTCAACTTAATATGCCATGCTTTGTTGATTCCCATGGGAGGTCTTACTCCTTCTTAATGGAGTGGGGGTACAAAAGGGGTGGGGAGGGAATGAGAGGAGTGTAGGAATGGGAAACTGGGGTTTGTATTTAAAATAAATAAACAAACAAACAACAGATACATGAATAAGAACACAGTACAGTGGTTTCTGGCCCTCCTTCCACCCCAGATCTAGACCTTTACCAGGTCTGCAGAAATGTGCGTTTCAACAGCACTTATGCCTGGTTCAGTGTCTGACCCTGCTATCATCCTGCACTCCACAGGCACTGCCCCTTATTCCTCCTGGACACAATGTGACTAGCTTATACAACCCATTACACACTGTGGAGTGGAATGATTCTCCCATCCCACAGGTGGAGGGGTGCCCAGAATATTAACAATTAAACAGAGAGTTTAGGACCACAAAGAAGATGTTTGTTCAGTGGCTTTATGCTGGGATCTGGTGAACTGCAGATAGTTTTTAACCTGGTTGTCACCAGGACTTCAGACAACTGAAAGGAACCGGATCACAGACAGCATAGCATTTCTTCCTCCCAACAGGCTGTCTATCAATGGAAAGTTGAAGTATTCAGTATTTGTTCAATCCATGAGGCTGGATGCTTCAGCTGGTCCTAAGTATATATCAGAATTCCCAAGTAGGCTCCAAAGCGTGTAAAGGAATTACTTTTCTACCCACAGCTTCATACATATGTAAGCTGCCACCAGAAGTTCTGGCCCAGGTTAAAGGTGGATTTTTTTAAAACTTTCTTTATTGATTCTTTGGGAGTTTCATGTCATGCACCCCAATTCTGCTCACATCCCAGTCCAGTCCCACCAAATCCTGCCCTGCAGTTACCAAAGGGGGAAAAATACAGTAGGCAAGTAAGCAAACAAAACAAGAACTAAATAAAATAAAACAAAACAAAAAACTAAACAGCACTAACAAAAAACCTTTCTTCTTCCTACCTGTATAACACCTCTTCATTTGTCCTGGTGACATGGGGGCCTCAGTGTGTCATGCAGTCTACCTCTTTGTCCTATCAGCTTTCCTAGCAAATGTCCATTGCAATGAGTCACTGGTCTAGTTCAAGGTCTCTGGTTTCTGGTACACCATCATCACTGGATCCTCACCAGAACTCCTCTGAGATACCCTGGGATATTCTATGGCCATCCCAAGACTGGGATACCCTGTAGGTAAGGGCAGATGATATGGTGGGCCAATCCAAGACCCTGCTGTGGTTCTGGGTGGTAGCTAATTTGGTCAGTCCAGGACACTGGCGACAGCTGCCTCAGGAGAGGGGTGGTTATGTAGGATAATGTTGTTGTACACTGTGAAGATCTGTCACATGTATTGGTTTAATAAGATGCCGATTATCCATTAGGCAGGCAGGAAGTACAGGTGGGGCTATCAGACTGGGAGAATGTTGGGAAGAGGAAGGCAGAGAGCAGTTATCAGCCAGATGCAGAGAAAGCAAGATAAGAATGCCTTGCTGAGAAAAGGTACCAAGTCACGTGGCTAAACAGAGATAAGAATTATGGGTTAATTTACATTGTAAGAGAAGGTTAGTAATAAGGCCAACCACTTTGTAATTAATATAAGCCTCTATGTGTTTATTTGGGAATGAATGGAGGTAGGCTGGGTGGGACAGAAACTTCTGTCTATAGGGACGGTTCACCCTTGGCTGTAGTGAGGGGTGGAGCCATCTCTCCTGAGTGCAGAGGCCAGCTCTTTGGCTGTAGTGTCCAGCGAGAGGTAAGGCCAGCTTTCCCACGGATAGGAAAGGGTGGGGCCTGCTGAGCATGGACCTCTGATTTCATCCCACATAGTTCCAAAGGCTGCCTGAGGGGGCACGGGCCACAGACATCAACACAGACCCCAACACAGTTGGACCATGGATCCAGACATGGCCTTTGGTAGTCGCTTAAGCCTGGATGGCATCCTGGCTCTGGATAGAAGCAATGACCATTCAGGTTGGGACAGTTCTGATGGCCCTTAATGGCCTCAGGCTCTGGATCTGGCTTGTATGCTTTTCATCCTTAGGATCAGGTGTGTCCAGTTAGCAATTCTCTAACTTTCCTGTTCTTGGTGTAATCAGGAAGGCACAATGGCGTTCCTTGCTCCATGGTGGTGGGTAATTTTTTCCAAAGAATTTTCTTATTCAGAGAGATGACCACTGTACACATTTTTATCTTTATCAAAACCCAGACAAAATTTCCCAGAGGGAAAGGCATTAACAGTGAGAATCATTAAAAATCAAAGTTAAAAGGTGCTGGAGAAGTGTGGTCTGCAGTGTGGAAATGATGGAATTTTGTCAATCAGCAATAGTCACCATGCAGTCCATGCCATGTTTAGTTGACAGTTAAAATTAACTAGCAAAATCCACAACGTGTGACTTAACATGAAATCAGAAACATCCCTTACATATGATAACTTTGTAGCTATGGGCCCCAAACTCTCATGTAACATTAAAGTCTTATCATATTATAAAACACTTTTAACTTCTTACATACCATAGTCTTTAAAAAGTCTACAGTCTCCTAATCATATACTCCATGGGAAAAAAAGAGTAGCATCCCACTGTTTTCAGAAAGGGAAGAACAGGAACATAGCAAATAATCACATTTAAGGAACCATAACCTAACGGCTTCCTGTATCATATTGTGCAAATTCTGAGACTCTTAATGAAATTCTACACTAGCCTGGGCTCTATTCAGATAGCAAACAAGTGTAGTCTCTCTAGTCCTTTAACCTGCTGCCTGTTGATTCTACTTCTAACCTAAAAGCTCGCTGTATTTCAGGTGACTCAAGGGGGCAAAAGATGAGTCTTAGTAGAGAAAAGGAGACCTGAAAGAGATGGGAAAGAACCGGAGCTGGAAAGGACTGGAGGAGACAGAAGAGAACTTGACTGTCCCCAGGACAGTGGAGCTGCTGACAGGTCTCTGAGGGTCAGTGTCAGCTTCGGGAGATTCTACCATGTGCATCATCTGGTTGTGATCTTCTGATGATGGTGCACTGGGTGGTGCCCAATGCACTGCTCCTTTTCCCAGCCTTGTGATTACTGTTTGGGTCACAAAGCAGCTTGGCCTGCCCTCAGGCAAGTGACAAGGACACTGAGATGTGGGCAGGGAAGAGGCAGAAAGATAGTAGCTCCATGCAATCAGCAACCTGTCAAAGTCTTCTCTCTATCCCCTACCCTAACACATCCTGCATCCCTGCTGCTGTAGAAAAGTGAGCTTTGATTTCAAGGCTACCGGGACTTGTTCATCCCACCTCTTAGACCTTGGGGTTCACAAGGCCCCAGGGAAGAAGACAACTTGAGTCTAGGTGGTGGGATTGTCCAGAGGCCCTCAGGCTTGCTGTGGTCTGGGGAAAACAATAAAGGACAGTTGTCCAAGCCCATCATGGTCTTACCTGTTCCTGTTGGCCTGCCTGCATACTCCATTGTACACTCAGTCACTGGATGATGGTGAAACCCTTAAACTCTTCCCTCTAGTTGCTAAGTTCTATGATCACAGGGTTAGGACAACATGTCTGCGTTGAGTGACTTCTTATTCAGCTCTACCGAGTATCATGACATGAGCATGAGCATGAGGACATTCAAAAAGTAACACTTTTTAAAGTAAGTAAAAAGAACATTTGTAAAAAGTAGTAACAGTGCCAGGTATCTATAGTCAGGAACCAGACAGTGATAAATGTTGGTCCTTATTAATTACATAGTCCAGTACCAAATCCACAGAATTGAATGGTGCTATCATTTCTGAAATGATAAACAAGCTAACCTCTTATAAGCACATCCCAGATAATTACATCTAGGTAAACCCTCACAGGTGTGCCTGGGGAGTTGTCCCTTTGATAATTCTAGATCTTATCAAGTTGAAAATCAATACTAACCATCTCTCACAATCAATAAAATTTGCTTTGTAGGCATCCTGTGTAGATGGGGAAAACTTATTCCTTTTTTTTGTGTGTGTGTGATATCTGAAATACCAATGAGCCATGTTTGAGGCCAAAGTATATAAACCCTTTTGAGGATGGACGTCCTTCTTTCTCTGATTTAAGCAGCAAATTTTCTGCCAATCTCCAGGGCAGGATAATGAAGCTGATGTAGCATAAGGCACAGCGCGGAAGTCTTCTGAGCCATGCTATTACCTTACTAAGACAGAATCCCACACAAGTCTCATCGGGAACTGACCCATGATCTCTTTACTAAAGAGCAGGAGAGAGAGAGAGAGAGAGAGAGAGAGAGAGAGAGAGAGAGAGAGAGAGAGAGAGAGAGAGAGAGAGAGACAGAGAGAGAGAGAGACAGAGATAGAGACAGAGACAGAGACACAGAGAGAGAGAGACAGAGAGAGACAGAGAGAGACAGAGAAATAGAGACACAGATAGAGAGGGACTCCTTAAGAACCCACTGAAATGGAACCTAGATAGGCCACCAAAACTGTATGTATGGCATTGTATCAATTCTTTTTTTTTTTTTTTTTTTTTTTTTGGTTTTTACGAGACAGGGTTTCTCTGTATTGTATTGGAGACTATTGGTCCAGCCCGGCCTCGAACTCACAGAGATCCGCCTGTCTTTGCCTCCCGAGTGCTGGGATTAAAGGCATGCACCACCACCGCTCAGCCATTGTATCAATTCTTATGTGTGGCTTTCTCTCACACGAGACCACACTTTCCCAAAGTCCTTTCTTTCGATTACTATCTATGCTAAATACATGAAAAACATCTTTTTAGCCAGGCATGATCACATGAGGCAGAGGAGGTGGATCTCTGCAAGTTCTGCCTGCGCTATCTACTGCATAGTGAGTTCTAGGCCAGACAGGGTTAGAAGGTGAGAATGAGTCTCAAAGCACACTCACTCCAAAAACTCTCTACTTAATAAACTTTAGGGCTGACAAAACGTGTTAACAGATAAAATACTCACCATACACCTAAGAACTTCAGTTATTGTCTTCACAATTCTGCATTTTAAAGCCAGTTGTAACAGTGCATGCCTATAATCCAATGCTTTTAAAGAAAGATAAAAGGCAGACAGAAGAAATCCTGAAAGCCTATGGACATGTGATGGCAAACTCCAGGCCCTGTCTCAAACATGGCCAAAGGACCAACGCCCAAAATTGTTCTCTGATTTATACGCCCATACCGTGACAAACATGCCCACCTTTCCACACATAAATAAGCATATACACACACACAGTCATAAAATTACAAGTTGGATGGTGTTGCACAGACCTTTTATTCTAGTACTTGGGAGGCAGAGGCAGGCAGAATTCTGGGAGTTTGAGGCCAATCTTGTCTACACTTTGAGTTCAAGGACAGCCAAAGCTACCTATAGAAACCCTATCTCGAAATAAAATAAAATTCCAATTCTCATTTGTATTGACTCATCCTGACATTTCCAAAATGCACTGAAGTATCCCAGCTTAACTTCAGTGTTGTCCCTATAAACAATTAGTTTGCCACAACACAGTATGAGGCTGTATTTCTCTCTTCTCTTTCCACAGAACTGCTATTTCATCTGAGCACTCTCAAGTCTCACTAAATAGTTTTACAAGAACCCTACAATCCTATGGCCAGAGAGTCTGGGAAACAGAAACTTTATTTAGTGGCTGATCGAAGAAGAGGCAGACTCCCTTGGTTAAGTACTGAGCTGAACTCAAGAAAGCCAGTAACAGAGAGGGAGGACTGATGATCAAAGGGATTAAGACTGGGCTGGTTTAACCCCCAGAAACAGCTGACCAGACAAAGGTTAACTCTTGAATCCCAGGCATTAGCCTGGGAAGCCAGCATGGGACTGATCAAGACCCCCTGAATGTGGGTGTCAGTGAAGAGGCCTAGGGAATCTACTGAGCCTTGGGCAGCAGATCAGTACCCATCCCAAGTATACACACGGACTTTGGACTCCCATAGAACAATGTGAGGTGCACTCTCACCCTGAACTCTTGGGGAAGGGTCTAGGCCCTGCCCTATATGAAATGACACACTATGCACACACCCATGGAGGGCCTCACCCTCCCTGGAGAAATGAGGGAATAAGGGGGGGGGGAGGACACGGGAGGAAGGGAGGGAATGGGAGAGGGACCTGGAACTGACTTGTGAAGCAACCTTGTTTCTTATCTAAATTTAAACTGGAAAATAAAATTAAAAAAAAAAAAGAACCCACTTGAGCCAGAAATGGGGATGCAAGCCTCTAATAGCAGCACACTAGAGACAGAGGAGGAAATGCACTGTCAATTTGCCAAATAAAACTTCCTAGAGAACAAACTCAATAAATTATCAAAGATGATAGATCACAGAGTTAATAAATTTGAAAATTTACCCCTAACATTAAAAATGAGAGGAAAGGGAGAGCCAAATTACATCCAGACATGGGCTGGCTACCACTTACAAACTGATTACTTGCCTTTATCTGCAACTAAATGTACTAAAGCAATCACTGGCAGAGTCTAACAAACATACTGCTGCAAGTTTGAGAAGACTAGCTGTAGCCAACCAGATCTCTCACAATTATCTGCTACAACTTATTCAGAGGAACAGACAAGAGAAGACTATATCCAAGCAATGTATCAAGCAAGACTCACTTTTCAAAAGCACACAGACCTATCTCAACATTTTACTAAAGGATTTGCAACAAAAGCAGTGATCTCTTTGTCTCTACTGGACCCAAGGCAAACTTCTTGGTATGAGCATGGATTCTTTTTTTTTCATTTAAATTAGAAACAAGCTTGTTTTATATGTCAACCCCAGTTCTCCCTCCCCTCCTCCCCTAACCCCCACCGGCCACCTATCCCATCCCCTTTCTGCACCCCAGGGAGGGTGAGGCCTTCCATGGGGGGATGTTCAAAGTCTGTCATATCATTTGGAGCAGGACCTAGGCCCTCCCCCATGTGTCTAGGCTAAGAGAGCATCTCTCTATGTGGAGCGGGCTCCCAAAGTCCATTCATATAATAGGGATAAAAATACTGATACACTGCCAGAGGCTCCATAGATTGCCCAGGCCTCCAAGCTGACACCCACAATCAGGTAGTCTGGGTTGGTCCTATGCTGGTCCATGAGCTCCCCCTTGTCAGGTCAGCTGTTTCTGTGGGTTTCTCCAGCCTGGTCTTGACTCCTTTGCTCATCACTCCTCCCTCTCTGCAACTGGATTCCAGGAGTTCAACTCAGTGTTTAGCTGTGGGTGCCTGCTTCTGCTTCCATCAGCTACTGGATGAAGGCTCTAGGATGGCATATAATGCAGTCATCAATCTCATTATAGGGGAAGGGCATTTAAGGTAGCCTCTCCACTATTGCTTAGATTCTTAATTGGGATCATTCTTGTAGATCTCTGGACTTTTCCCTAGTGCCAGATTTCTCTTTAAACCTATAATGGCTCCCTCTATTATGGTATCTCTTTTCCTGCTCTTCTCTGTTCTTTCCCTGACTCAATCTTCCTGCTCCCTCATGTCCTCCTCTCCCCTTCTCTTTCTTGTAACTCCCTCTCCCCTCCCCCATGCTCCCAATTTATGAGCATGGATTCTATAAAACATATTTACTTTATCTTAGTCTATACGAACAATGCAGTACCAGCCTAGCACACACACTCATTGCCTAGGGATCTGGGGATGGATTTGTTGTACCCAGTGATGATTTTATTGTAGACTAGGTGGACTAATACAGAGGGTATCTACTACCCAGTCAATATACCCTCTTACTTGGGGCCAACATCTTTGATGCTACCCATCCCTTGTCTACTGAACTCCAAATGTCAGAACTGAGCCTTTGGGTTTTTGCAAACCAACTCACAGACCTTGGCAATGGAATCTTTACTGCATGCTCCATGAAGGCCTTCAAATTCACAGTTGACAACTACAACATCACCAGAGATACACTGGGCTGTACTTTTTATTCTAAAGAACCTGGTTGTCTGGCTATATAAAATGCTACTGGAGTTACAGCTCCTTTGTAAGGACAGGTAAATATATACAGTATCTCTAGCATAATGTTTGAAAAGAGACATGTTTTTGACTCAGGTAGCCTATTAATAATAATGAACATGAAGATGACTTGCTAGGAAAGGTAGAAAGCCATTAATGACATTTCCACTGTTCTTTCCTTCAACATGTCATAATTACATTCAATCAATTGTGAGATGACTAGGAATATTGAGACTCTGGGAAGACAGATAGAATCCAACATTTGTCAGTTGTACTCTCAAAGCAGACACTCTCATCTATCCATATAAAGTTACCAAGCTTTAAAAATGTTCTGTATTTGATGTGACTAGTAGGATATTTAGATTTGACTATACTTGCTCCCCCACATAGATATTATTCCATTGGATGAAACAGAGCTTTTGGTTTTTTGTATATGTCATACTGGTCCCTTTGGAATGTGAATTCCTTATTATTTTTGACTTATTTAATAAACTTCATTTTAGGAGGAACTATGACAATGAGCTCCAGAGACTACTATCACCCCAGAAGGAACAAATCAGGTATGTTTGATTCTGACAGACATATCTGTGCAAACCGTGATAAAGAAACTTCTTCAGGAAATGTTTCATCTCCATGATGATACCTCAGGCCAGAATACTGTATTCCAGATTCTTGGTTCTGCCTTCTTACATCATTGTCATGTTGTCAAAAAGACAGGGTGTATACACATGGGTCATAGACCAGAGATGGATGCCTCTGGAGACTCACCAGACTTCCTGATGCTTTCTGTTCATCATTTGCTTTGTTATAACATTAACATACAGAAAACTGAGAAACAACACTGAAAGCTAATTATGAAGCATACTGGACTCCTACTTGCTTTTTTTAAAAAATAAAATATGAAATACCTGGCCCACAGTCATAGCCCAAACGCTCCCCTAATTGACACTAATCAAGAAAGGATGATGCTCTATTATAATTTACTTAGCTCAGAGTCCTACAGCTCAAACCCTGTTATGTCCCCCCCTTAAAACATTTTTCATTTGAAAGTGATTGCATTTCCTTTTATTTCTGAATGTATTTTCAATTTGGTGCGCAACAAACCCGGAAAAAATATAAATTTGGGAAAATACACATATACCAGAGGGATCACAGTGAAAGACCCCCAGAGTAGGGAGACCCTCACTCAAGGCTCGGGATAAGCCGATGCCCCAATAATTCAAGAGAGACTGTTCTTGCTGCAAGCACACGAGGTTTATTCGGGGAACCAGTGCACTGGGGCCGAGCTCATGACCTTCGCAGGGGCAGAGGAGTTCGACCCCTAGTAGCTGCAGTTGGGGTTTTTTTAAAGGGAAAAACTGAATCGGGGAGTTAGGCAAACATCATAAACATAACGGATGAGGAAGTTAAATGATAGCTTATGTCTTAACAGGAAGGTTATCTCAAGCAAGCATTCTTTAGGCATTGCACAGTTAAAATATTGAGTAGGAATGTGGTGAGCTAGTTCCTGGATAAGGGAGGGTTATCTTTTAGGTTTATCTTGAGGTCTCCAGTTTCTCAGGAGAGGGCAGAAGGGCAAGTCACTCTGTGATGGGCTAGTTGCTAGGGAGTCTAAAAATGTTGAGTTGGGATCTCTCAACAGCAATATACTGTAATCTACATTGTTCTATTAAAATGTATTATTCTTTTACTTCCGGCCATTTATTTTCCTGCATTTATTTGCCCATTAGTAATATGCTTTCTTCATTTTCTGTTGTGATCCATATTCACAAATTCTAGTTCTTATGTGTGGCCCCCATTGTCACTGTGTATGCCTCAAGGACCAGGGGAAGGAATGTAATGAACATAGAAAAAGCGAAAAAAGTCCTTTGGGTATGTGAAACTAGCGTAGTCAGGAACCCCACTATACCCAAGGCTGTGCCTGATTACAAGAGGCAAGTGACATCACTGACTCAAGACAAAGCACCAGAATGCCATGATACACAGTGGAGAGTGTATAAGCCGAGACCTAGGGTAATGCACTGCTCTGCACATCTGCTGGGCATCACCGTGGTCTGTCCTGTGGCTAGAGAGCACCTCCACTATCCAGACTCTTGAATCAGAGACTTCTGTTAGAGGCTGGACCTGACCTTCAGCTGAGATACATCCATCTTAGTTTGGAATTTAGAGTGTGAATCTTGCATAATGACCATCAGCACACTAAAATATAACTTTTGTAATATTAATTTGCATATCTACCTTCTTGCTCATGAAAGTTAGAATCGCTTTCCTATGATGGATGACTAGATGTTAAGTCTGCATCAGAGTGAGGAAATGAAAACTTTTCCAATCCAAATGCAACAGAAATAACAGATTTTTAAAGAAACATGATATGGTTTATATTGTACCTAGAGCAAATTATTTTATTGTAATTGCTTTATAAGTCACAAGCACTTTTGAAAACAAATTTATTGCCATTTTTGAGTGTATGTTTATGAGTTTGATAAAACTTATTCCAAGTGTGTACAGGTGACACACTAGAAAAGAGAATATTAGATCGCATGGACCTGGAATAGCAGGAGATTATGAGCCTTCCAACTTCAGTGCTGAGATCTGTAATATGAATTAATAAAAGACCCAGAGACTGATGTTGGGGTTCAAACTTTAAGCTGATGCTCAGAAAAGCAAAGTAGCACCGATACTGTGATTGGGACCTCTTGAAACTGAGAAACTTCTGTAAGACAAAATAGCAGACCACAGAATGGGAAAAGATCTTCACCAACCCCATATCTGACAGAGGGCTGGTTTCCTAAATATACAAAGAACTCAAGAAGCTAGTCAGAAAAACACCAAATAATCCAATTAAAAGGTGGGGTACAGAACTAAATAGAGAATTCTCAACAAAGGAATATCAAATGGCCTAAAGGCACTTAAGGAATTGCTCAACATCCTTAGCCATCAGGGAAATGGAAATCAAAGCAACTCTGAGATACCATCTTACTCCTGTCAGAATGGCTAAAATCAAAAACTCCAATGACAGTTTATGCTGGAGAGGATATGGAGAAAGGGGAACACTCCACCACTGCTGATGGGAATACAAACTTGCATAGTCACTTTGGAAACTAGTATGGCAGTTTCTTAGGAAAATAGGAATCAATCTACCTTAAGACCCAGCAATTCCATTCTTAGGCATATACCCAAAGAATGCACACTCATACCATAAGGACATCTGTTCAACTATGTTCATAACAGCATTATTTGTAACCTAGATGCTCCTCAAATGAAGAATGGATAAAGAAAATGTGGTACAAATACACAATAGAGTACTACTCAGTGGTAAAAAATAATGAAATCTTGCAGTCAAATGGATGGAACTAGAAGAAACCATTCTGAGTGAGGTAGCCATGGCACAGAAAGATAAACATGGAATGTACTCACTCATAAGTGGATGTTAGACATAGAACAAAGGGATTACCAGCCTATAATCCACAACTCCAGAGAAGCCAAGAAACAAGAACCCTAAGAGACACATACATGGATCCCTGGAGAAAGGGAAAGAGACAAGATCTCCTGAGCAATTGGAACCACTGGGGGGAGGGGGAGGGAGGCAGGAGAGATAGGCGTGGAGATGGCAAGGATGGAGGATAACATGAGGGATCAGGAAGGTCGAGTTTGGGGAAGGACAGAGAAGGAGAGCAAGGAAAGGCATACCTTGATAGAGAGAGCCATCATGGACTTAACAAGAAACCTGGCACTAGTGAAATTACCAGGAATCCACGAGGATGACCCTCAACTAAGAATCTAAGCAATAGTGGAGAGGCTACCTTAAATGCCCTTCCCCTATAAAGAGATTGATGACTATCTTAAATGCCATCACAGAGCCTTCATCCAGTAGCAGATGGAAGTAGAAGTAGAGATTCACAGCTAAGTACTGAGCCGAACTCCTGGAATCCACTTGTAGAGAGGGAGGAGTGATGAGCAAAGGGATCAAGACCATGCTGGGGAAACCCACAGAAAGAGCTGACCTGAGCAAGTGGGAGATCATGGACTCCAGACTGACAGCTGAGAAATCTGCATAAGATTAAACTAGACCCCTGAATGTGGGTGTCAGTTGGGGGGGCTTAGGCTGTCTATGGGGCCACAGGTAATGGAACTAGTATTTATCCCTAGTGCATGAATTGGCTTTTTAGAGCCCATTCCCTATGGAGGGAAACTCTCTCAGCCTAGATACTGGGGTGGGGTGGGGCTCAGTTCTTCCCTAAATAATGTGACAGACTTGGATGATTCCCCCATGGGAGGCCTTACCCTCTCTAGGGAGTGAATGGGGGTGGGGGATGGGACGGGAGAGAAGGTGGTGGGTGTAGGAGGAAGGGAGGAAGAGGGAACTGGCATTGGTCTGTAAAATAAGACTGATTTAATTTAAATTTAAAATTAGTAAATTAAAAAAGGAAAGAAAAGTAGCTGACCACTAGCTCTCACCTCTAGCTCAGGCAGAAGGGCTGATCCAGAGACGAGCTCTTCACCAAGCCTCAAACTGCTGCCTCTCCTCAGTGTGGCTGGAGAATGAATGTGTCTTACTGAATACTGAAGACCCTGTTTCTATCTTTTATACCCCTCTAGTGCTGGGATTAAAGGCGCGAGCTCTGATCCTCTTTTAGACTGATTCAACTTTGTGTATCCTTGGATGGCCCTGAATTCAGAGAGACCTGTCTACCTCTTAACCCTGAGTCCTAGGATTAAAGGTGTGCACCACCACCTCATAGCTTCTAGCTGCTGGGATTAGAGGTGTGTACCTAGCTTCTATGGCTTGTTGCTGACTTTGCTTTCTGAATCCTCAGGCAAGATTTAATAAATCATAAAAAGTATATCACTATGGAGATCTGAATTCCGATCACTCCCACAAAGAACATGTATGTGCTGAGTGACCTATCAAGACCCATAGTACTTTTTATCCAATAAATTGTCTTTCACAAGTTACCAGCAACAAAGTCTAAATAAATATAAAAGTAAATAATGATCCTTGGAAATAGGATGCATCAATAAGATGTTGTATATGATCAATTTGCACCATAAATTGATTACAATCCAGTAACAATGCCCAACAATTTATAACAGGAAAGCAGATTCCAAAGCTACATACAAAAATGAAAACACTCAGAATACTCAATGGGATTATTGAAAATTAGTACACAGTTTGACACAATGTGACTTCCATATTTACTACAAAAGATACACTAAAGAAGAATATGTATAATATTTCTAAAAGAATAAAAGGAATAGAGAGAAAAAGCCAAGAACAAAAGCGGGAAAATAATAGTTATCAACGTTTAATCAAAAGATAAAGGAAACTCAGCCAGGATATGTGTGATCTTGACCAATGTTACTCACTTATCTATGATTCTATGCATATAGTAATGAAATAAACACAGACTTCACAACTCATGCAAAATTCACTCAGAGTGACCCGTTAACTGTTACGTTTCTGACCCTCCAGCTACTGATATTTCTTCCAAAGAGATGCCATACTCTAGACTTCTCTCTGCAAACAGAGAGCCTACTATGGCTCTACATACCCTCCTGCCCCCTTGTGGTTTCAGGCAAACCCAAAACCAAAACCAATCATGCCCAATCAGAACACAATATAGAAGAATAATTTAATAGCTGCTTCCTGCCACATGGATTATGGCACAAGACATAAAATCTGCCCTATCTACCTCCTCAACACCATGCA
This sequence comes from Mesocricetus auratus, assembly GCF_017639785.1. Taxonomy (NCBI): domain Eukaryota; kingdom Metazoa; phylum Chordata; class Mammalia; order Rodentia; family Cricetidae; genus Mesocricetus; species Mesocricetus auratus. The sequence continues at coordinate 3,830,467 of NW_024429185.1, forward strand.
TCTGATATCCCAAAGGGAATCACAAGCCCACAGGTTGAGAAAAACTGCTCTAAACTGATATATATATATAATAAACAAATAGCACTTAAGAAAAAAAACTAATGGAATTCTTAATGCCTAGGAAACATTAGAAAATAAAAAATAGAGATTATAGGAGTAATTCATTTAAAGAAACTGAAACTTAAAACGACCTCAATAATTGAGTTTTTTTAAATGATAAACATAATTAGAAGATCACTTAGCTATATTGACTTTGAAACAGCAGGCACTTCCCTGGTAGAGAGAATGTCATTAATTAGATATTGTGTAACTTTGTCCCACGTAAAATGTTAGCTGCTATGCTATATGCTGATGTGGATTTACAGGCAGTGGCCTCTGTCTCCAACCTCTGAGATGGCCTTAACTATGTCAAGCCAGGATTGCACATACCTGCATAGGAGTGTTCCCTAATTGGAAACTGAATACTCAGTAGTTCAAGTTACTCTTCATAAATTGTACACCCACCAATTGTCTGTTTTCATTCACATGGAAAAAATTAATACATGCTGGGAAATTACAGTCACCCTGCCCCATCAGGTCCTTCTTTGTAATGGGGACCCCTGCAGCTCACTGCCTTAACCTTCAGTCTGTGATCTAGCTATTGCCCAGTCTCTTTCCCCTGCAGTGTACATGGTAACTGTTCCTCCTCTTCTGCTCTGAAGGGAGAAGCCACGCTCCACACACAAACCCTTTTCCTGTCACTGCAATGGACAGTGCACTAGGCGACTCAAACTGGTAATTTTAGAATCTGTGGTGCTACAGACTTGTAAGCCAGGAATTTAGGGTGTTTAGTCAGGGGCATAACAAGGGCAATGCCCTGTGTGGCTACAAATAGGGTTCAAGTTCACCTCAACACAGGACACCTTGACTGACTCAAAACCACTTTTCAAAAGGACTGGAGATGCAGCTGTTCTAGAATGAATGCACCTTTACGGCACACCAGGACTTAATGTTGGCTGTGATCCTGTAATGGCCCCTTGGGCAGGAAGTCAGAGACCTGTTCTTTGATGGGGTGGGGTTGTTTCTGGTGGTTGTAAGTCAGGGTTGTCTCTTTTGTTTTGAGAATGTAGCTTAACGGGTGATTAATGCTCAAGAATACACATTTACATATTACCGTTCTAATCTCTAACATTAGCATGCTATTCTATGTTTGCATATTTGGGAGGCAGCTCTCCCTGAACTAAATTCTCCTTTGCGTGACTTAATGTCTCTGAGAATTATTACATCCTTATACCCTGAATTCCACTGTTTTACATCGCAGTTTAGCAGTGAACTGTTACTGTACACATGTGATACCATTTACAAGCTCCATTAACTCCAGGTGGATCCTAAACCTAAACGTTGACTGTTAAAAGTGCAGAACTTCTAAAGATAGTCGAGAGACAGAGCTCTCCGAGTTTGGTAAATCTGCCTTCCATGGTGACAATATAAGCACCACAGGCACCAACATTTCTCAGTGATGTCAACAAAGGGTTATTTCTAAGCACAGTCCGGCTCCCAGAGCTCTTCGCAGATGCAGCCTGCACAGTGAAGGTTTTCCGAGGCTGCCGCCTTGGCCAACGATGTTGCAAGGATCTCAAAGGTCCAAGCAGGACCAGCAGGACCAAGCCAAACTTGTCTGGCTGCTCGCTTTCCACCCATCCGGGCAGACTAAACACAACCAGCTCCTGTGGCTCAGCCGGCCGCTCCACCCACTCTGGGCATAGTGAACCCGTCACTCACCATGGCCAGCTGCAGAGCTCACACACGCTTTACCCCAAACGGAGCCCACAGTGCAGCACACAGGCAAACTTACAACGGCTTCCTCGGCTGAGCACCCGAGCCTGGCACCCGGAAGAACCCTCCTTTCTGACTGCAACTGAAGGGATACAACACCTTGATTCCCTGCCCTGGCTTCCACTCTAAACACAGACCTATCCCAGATTGACTGGCAATTTGTGCCAAATCCAACAGCAAGTATCTCGTTAATGTAAAGCTGATTGTGGGTTCATCACTCTGGAGACCAACTGTAGAGGTCAAAGGAAAACATCTGATATAAGGGGCTGACACCAGCAAAGGAACTCCTTTCCTGTCTTCTTCTGAGAGTTCAGCCTTTACGAGCGGCCCTTTGGAATGGTATCCCAATATTGTCACTTGGTGTCTCAAATTCAGCTGAAAAGCCAGATCGGTCATCGTCCTGATCCCATAATGACAGTATGCATTACTTCTTCAGAGGGGGCAGGGGTAAAAGTAGAGATATAAATCAACAAGGCAGTTTTGGGTAAAAAGACTCCAAACATATGTAAACAGTAACTTGCTTGACTAAAATTGAGAAGTGTCGCTGGGATTCTTAGCAGTTTTATTCTTGCCAAGAAAAAAAGAAAGGAAGAAGGAAGGAAGAATAAGGAATACAAAAAAAAAAGCAGGAAAAAGAAAAATTATTAATGAAAACATGGTATTTACTCAGTTTGACAAATTTGGAACAGAGGCAAAAATATAATATAACTAGTCCATCCTTGGTGTCCTAATAGGTTTAGATAGAAGGTAAGTGATATGCAAAGCTAAATAATTTAATGGAGCCATATAATTCATTTTTTCCATCTCTAAGGGCCTACCCCATTCTCAGCTCCTGTCTCTCCTGCAAGGTTGTGGATAAGGAGTAAATGTTTCTTCAGTAGAGACATTCTCATTGGAAGACTTTTCCCACAATGAGATTCTTGGGGAAATTAAAATTTTATGGATTCTACTTTTCACTAGTGTTGGCCAAAAACTGAGATATAAATGTTTCTTTAGAATACCCCCTTACTTCTACCACACAGGCAGGTTCCAGTGACTGACAGGGTGGGCGCTGAGGAGCTTTAAGGTCCAAGTGGAGACCTCACTGTGTGGGCCTGCAGGGTGATGTCACTGACAGCTACGTAGAGTGAAAAATAAACGAAAGAAGGAAAGACTTGAAGGAGCCTGAGGAAGCACAGCTCAGTGGATACAGAGAGCACATTAGGAACACCCCAAGCACTGCTCTCTGGACATTTGGTCCTCTGGCTTTCACACCCAAAGCTTCAGCTCAGTGGATACAGAGAGCACGTTAGGAACACCCCAAGCACTGCTCTCTGGACATTTGGTCCTCTGGCTTTCACACCCAAAGCTTCCCCTGAACACCTTCTCTACACACCACAGCTCTTTGTAAATGCTTAATTCCTCCAGCCTTATAGTGACTTCTGATGATAAATCTCAGGATCTCCTCACAACCCGGATGTCATCTGGAGTCACCATCACTCCAGTCTCCTAAGCAAAAGTTCCCTGGCATCAGAGAAGAATGCTATCCCATCCAGACAACTCAGTCTTTGTGGCTGCTAGTTCCCTTTTGCCCCTTACAGAAGGTATACATTCTTCATCATACTGACTACCTTCATGGGGCTTCTCTCCAGTGTGACTTCTTTTGTGTCATTGGCACAGGTAAAAGCTTTACCACATTCATTACACTGTTGAATCTTTATGTTTGCATGAATTAAGTTTATAATTTGGTCTGACTGTATAGAGGAATAAGATCTCAATGTTAAAACTTTGCACTCAAGGCATTCCCCTTCATTAAGGATTGTTTCGCATATTTGAAGATAACTGTGATGGTAACAGCCTTTGTTACATGGCTCATATTTACAGCATCTTTTTTTCTACACGAGATTTTTCACATATTTCAAGAGACTTGGAACAACTCAAGTCCCTAGCACACTTAATGCTTTCATAAACTTTCCTATACTGTGACTCATTCTACATTTGCAAAGTGAACCAGGACAAACAGAAGTGTTCATACATTCCTATACTCATAATGATTTTCTGCAGCTTGAGTTTGTTGATATATGCACAATGAAGGTAGAAAACTAAGTAATTGTAAAGTGGTCTCACATTGAATAAGTCTATTCAAAGCAGGGATGTCTAAACATCTTCTAATTGTTCTGGGAGGGAGAGATGCACATTGCTACTTCCTGCATCCCTATGCTCACACTGCTTGTGTCTAGAGTGACACATGATATACTGACTAAAGGAAGAATAACAGGTTTCTACATTGCATTAACACAATTCATCTTTTGGTTCCTCACAGACATGTGGTATTGGGATTAAGGTTTCTCTACAACAACCTTCTTGCTGCATGTAAACTGCCCCTCTCACTAAACATAGCAAGCTAGCAGTATATGAGTAACACTAACTTTACTATGGACTATTTGCTTATTAGATGGTTTTGAGCATATATTTATCTATGCAACATGTATACTTTTCACAATATCTGAGTGGTATGAAGCTAAACTGATTGGCAGTTCTACAGCATAGTGCTCATGGAGCTATGATTCAAATTGTGAATCAGTTAAGGCACTGTTTTCATGGAGGAATGATTTGCAAACACAGATCAGCCACCTGACATCGAGGTATATAGGTTTGTGAGAATTTAATAATTATCAATACACTTTAAGTGGTGCTTATTTATACTGTTTCTTTAACACTCCCAGGACACATTAAAATTTCTTAAGAGACACATTTACATCAGTTTGCACATGAAAATTATCTTTAATGTCTTTTAGAACTTTGACAATGATCTTCAATATTACAGTCTTCCAAACTATAGCCTAAAATATAGTACCAGACATATATGATACATTTTGGAAACTGTGCAATATTTAGATTAATATTTTCAGTGAACCTTAGAATCATGTCTGATTTATTCACTTCATTCTTCCTCTTTTTCAATAAAAAATTACAGAAAAGCTTCAATAATCTCATTTTAAAATGTGAAGGAAAGTTCACATTCTTACCTATTGCATGAGGCCTTGTAGTTTTCCAGCATCACATCTTTATAGAAACTCTTCTGGGAAGGATCCAGCAAAGCCCACTCTTCACAAGTGAAGTCGACATTCACATGATTATAGATTCTAAAATATTCCATACATGTGTGCAAAAGAAAGTGTGATACTGAGAGCGTTGTGAATGTACACTTTCTGACAATATATTCACATAATTCTGGTGTTCTGCACACTTATTCCATGACACAGAAGTTCCAATGTAATCACCAAGGCACTTTAGAAGAAAACTGAATAAGAGGTTCACTTCTGCCATTTCTGCGTCCTTTGACTAGGATATAGCCAAATAACGAACATAAAGATAGAGACAAGGAAGCAGATCAATAGTACTGAGTACACATCAGAGAAACAGTATGAACTAACTAGAAAACTAATCAGAAAAAAGATAGCCAAGCTGTATGTCACGTGACTCATGACTTTAATTCCAGCAGTCATGAGGCAGAGGAAGATGAATTTAATTGTTTTGTATGCCACCCTGGCCTATGCAGTGAGTTACAGGACAGCCAAAGTTATATATTAATAAAACATTGTCTCCCTCACAAAAAACAAAAATCAAAAAGAAAAAAAAAACGTAGAAAGAGTGAATTCCAGTTCAGGACTCAAATTCCAGAAACCTGAAATTCCCAGCTTAAATTATAACGTTATTATGATCTTGCTAAAAGGCAATGCATGTTTAAACAGTTACAAATGGATGAATAAAAACAGTGGGATAAAAAAAATAAAAAGCAATGGAAATGTTGATCATAAATAAACACCATAGGGCAGGAGAGATGGTTCAGTAGTTAAGGGCTCCTGCTGGTCTTGTAGATAGGTGTGCTCAACTGAAGATCCCAGTTTAAACTGTAACATCACTTACTAAAAGTCACTGCATGTTTAGAGTTACAAATGGATGAATGAAAACATTAGCAATGTAAATATTGATCATAAATAAAAAACATAGTGCAGGAGAGATGGCTCAGAAGAGTTCTTGCTGGTCATGCAGGTAGCTGTGTGCAATTCCCAGTATTTACATGGGACACACAACTATCATTTACTCCAAGTTCATGGGTTCCAAAGCCATCTTATGATTAATGTGAGGACCAAGCACACATTTGGTGCATATCTGTGCATACAGGCAACTATTCATATTCATTCAAAAGAATTCAAAACAAATACAATTGATAGGGAGAATGTCACACACCTGCAATCCAATGACTCTTAAGGCTTTCTAGTATTAATGTCATGCATACTGCTATCCTGGGAAAGAGAATGACACACTTTGCCAAATTTTAGAATGGAAGATGTTGGGTCAATCAGCACTACAGCATATGCTTGACATGTGCAAAAAACTACATTTCAGGTCCATCATCCAATAATACAAAAAGAATACAAACAAACAAATAATAAAAACAAAACAAACAAACAAAACAACCCAGCATATTGGCCCATCTTTCATCCCAGCACTTAGGACCCAGAATCATTTGAGTCTCTCAGTTTGAGGCAGCCTACCATACATAACTCCTTTCAGGACAGCCAGGACTATATAGACAAACGGTGTCTTCAAAATATATAAATAAATAAAACAACACAATTAAAAAAATGAAGCCTGGCAAAATGGCTTACACTGAATAGCAATTGATTCAACTGTGTCTTATGTGATTTAGTGAGAGCATTTAAAATAGCTTTGAAGGCATGGCCGAGTGAGAAGAAAAGTGGCTTATCAGTTTCAACAACATAATAGATTCAATAAGTAGAAAATGGGTTGAGGCTATTGTCATGCAAACCCGATCCCCAGTAAGGAATTTCATCCTGAAAGGCTTCTCCTACAAAACATCCCCCAAGCACCACAAAGAAAGCTGTCAAGGAGAGACAAGTATTCAAATACACCATCCAATCTGGGAGCTTTTCATTCAATCAACTATATTCTGACCCAGGTCACTACAGACTATGGTCATTCCTTCATGAAAATGCATTTAGTCAAACTTCAATGATCCTTGTAGTCTGCCATGGCTGCTACACTGTTCAGTGTGAAAAGCCACTTCTGACACTGAAGGCAACTGTTTGACATAACATCTTATAAAGTAAACAAGTTACATCTTTCTAACATGCAATGACACAGAATACTCATTCCAAAGGAGAGAAATGGGGACACAGAGAAGACTGGACAAAGGCAAGACTGCAACCCAGCAGGGCAAACATCAAATCGTATAGCTCTGTCTCAGACACATGGGGCTTCAGTTTCGAAGGACTTAGATGGCACTATCCCTGCAAATTCTCATACACTTCTCTCTTGGGTTACTTCCACTCCCTATATGCAGCTCTCCATGGCAGATGTCTACATCTTGTGGTCTCAGAATTCAACGCAGGTTTTATCTTCATAGCTTCATGCAATGAACTGTCTCCTCACTGGGGTTTACACTCTGCCAAACATAGATGTGTAAAACAGTGCTGAACTGAAACCACAGAGGCAGACCCCATGACCTTAAATTTTGCATCTTTCTTGTTTCCAGAACCAGTGCAACATCAATGATCCCCCAGAATTTGGGTTCTAAGTTGTGATGGATCCTGTTACACTTGGACCAGACTTAAAACAGGCTCTGTATGAAGTTGCTTGCTGGGACGAGGATCACTTTGCCTATTTCTTCCATAAATTGAAGGTTCAATCCTTAGGTAACTTCCTAGGCTTCCAGTACATTTACATTGCAAGGGCCTTCTCTTTAACAGTACTAAACTCCTTGAAAATTCCTTCCTCTGTTTCACCACTGGACTGCCATCTAGAACTACCTAGTCTTGTTTTTCTCTACAAAGCACAGACTGTTCATTTCTTTCTGCTCCTCTTGTTTTTTTTTTCTTTCACTGTAGACCTGAATGAGTTATCAGTACTAAACATTTGAAAAAATAAATAGTTTATGTAAGAAATCAGTCCATTCCTATTTAATACTGCTTCCTTCAGTTTCTCAGGGAATGGAGAAAATAAAAATTGGCATCAAAATATTGTACAGATGACTTCTACCTAAATTTTTCATGGAGTTGATTTTCCACTGGAATGCTATGACCTCTGCCTCCACTGTCTGCATTATTCTCAAAGCTCCTATCTTCCCAGTCCTGTAGCAACAGCCAGTTAAGCTCTGTGTGCAACTTTCTATGTCTTTTGCCATCTAAAGTCCTGATATCCTCAACATTCCTCCAAGGCCATCATTCCCAGGTCCTTTGCAGCAACAAGATCGCTTTTGTTGTACCACATTCTGTTCCAACTTGCTTGTTTCTTGCTGTGATTAAGTTCTCTAACCAAAAGCATCTCAGGTAATGAATGGGCTTATTTGACTGACACTGCCAGATTAGGGGCTTAGGATAGAAACCAAAGCTAGCAACTTAAGGCCAAAGCCACTGGGAAACTTTGCTTACTGGCTTTCTTCCTTGCTTGGTCTCTGTCTCATGCTCAGTTAGCTCTCGTATCCATGTCAGGTCCACTTGCTTAGGGTATTGCAGTCTCAGTGGAACAGGCTTCCCACATCAGTCATCAATCAACACAGTATCTCCCAGACACAGTGACTAGAAATTCCAGGCATGCCCTCAGCTGATGCTTCCTCAGAGGACTCTAGGCTAGATCATGTTGACAGCCGATGATATTAAGACAAAGAGACAATAATAGAGGAGAACATTTAGAAACTCAAAACCAATGTATCGATCTTATCAATCACTTAAGCAGCAAAATCCCAAATATGAAAACAGCAATAACTGAAAAACACAGATATGCTTAGAAATGGGAAAAGTTAAGTCTCTAAGATCAAGAAAACTATAACTGTCTTTTCACAGAAAGTTCCCAAGCCAACAAAAACTCAAGGAACTCATTACATAAAATAGTAAATTTTCTGAATACAAATATTAGTGAAGGTTCATCATTTTCCAGAGGTGCAACAATATATTTAGATGACAATTAATAAAATCAGCAACATAGATGGTACCAATGGAAAAAAATGAAACATAAAGGCAGACCTACAAATATATACCATGATCCCGTAAACAAGAACTACAAAATTCTAATCAAACTCAAACTCCAAGAAATCACTGGCCAGCACATATCTTGTGCACTCTGCTTCTCTCCTCTGCCAATATTAGATAATAGGTTGTCTGAGGAGGGCTGTTCCAACAGAATTGGAGATATTTGCTTGAAGCTTTCTGATGTTTTAGTTTTGTACAAAATAGCTTTGACTACTAAAAGGATCTCATTCCCTAAGGAAACAGGAAATAATATATTTTTAGGATCACTTGGACACCATTTCATTTCCTATGATTGAAGATTGTAAGTCTGCATCATAGTGAGAAAGTTAAAACTTTTCCAAACCTAAGGCAACATAATGGGTTTTTAAAGAATCATTGCATGATTTGTATTTTACACCTAAAGCAACTTTTTTTTCTCTAATTGCTGCATAAGTCATGAGAAATTTTGGAAACAAGTTTATCCTCATTTTTATGCATATGCTTCTATGTTAGAGAGAATATCTTCCATGGGTATACAGGTTTCACATCAGGTAAGAGGATGTCAGATCCCCTGGATCAGGAGTAGCAAGTAGTTATGAGCCTCCCAACTTGGGTGTTGGGACATGAACTCAAGTTATCCCCAAGAAGAGCATGTGCTGAGTCACCTGCCAAGCCCCATAGTCCTTTTTATCCAAGAAAGAAGTCTCTCACAGGTTAAGAATAACAACCACAGATTCTAAATAAATAATCCTTGGGAACATGATGCATTAATATTAAGATGTTGCACATGGTAAATTTGCAGCATGAATTGAATCCAATCTAAAGAAGATTCTCAAAACTTTTTAACAGGAAAGCTGATTCCAAAGCTACAGGCAAAGTGGAAGCACTCAGAATGCTCAATAGAGCTCTGAAAAAACTGTATGCAGATCTACACAATGCAACTTCTATAGTTACCACAAAACTACAACAGTCGTGAATGTGCACAATGTTTGTGAAACATAATGGGGATAGAGAGAAAAAGTCAAGAACAAAGGCATGAACATATAGCCATGAACTTTTAATCAAAAGACCAAGGAAACTCAGCCAGGAAAAGTGTGATCTTGACCAATGTGTATCTTTATATATAGATATTCAATAAGCATAGAGTTCATAACTCCCACAAAATTAACTCAAAATGACCTTGAACTGTTTTGTTTATGACACTCCAGCTACTGATATTTCTTACAGAAAGGCCCCATGTTCTAGAGCTTTCTCTGAAATGGAGGTGACCTCCCGCCAATCACTGCACAATGGACAGTGATATTTCACACATCATTTCCTCCCCCTTCCTTTCCAGGGAGTCCATACTCAGTGAGGCTCAGAGGGTCAGGGCCACTGTCCAGGTTACTATTTAGACAGACAGAGCCACAGTCTGGCTCATGATTCATCCCAGTCTCAGAATTTCTGACAGCTCAGCAGACTTGCTCCTCGTGGTCTGGGGTCAGTGGCCTCCCCGAAACACCATGGCATGACTTGTGGTCTTCCTCACAGTTCCCTACAGCAGAACAAGGAGAGAATTTTTGGAAAGAATCTGCAAGTTACCTCCCACTAGTGACCCTGATTGCTAATCTTTTCCAGAGTCCTTCATTTGTTAGGGCCACCCAGTTGGGCCTTAGGACAGTAGCAGTTCCCCTACTGGATGAGCAGAGCTCAAATACTTCACATGGCACATGCCTTCCTATCTCTGCCAATCCACACCAGCAGACAAGACCCTAGTCTAGGAAATTTGCACTTTAGTAGAAATTCTTCCAGTCTCCCTGGATACTTCCTGTTCTTCTTCTAAGGCACAAAGTCCTTCATGTGTGTCATTCCATTACATATTCAATGTCTACTGCAGTCAACCCTTCTCTCCTTAGCTGGGAAGTCCTACAGCCATACATAAGTCACATTCAAAATATAACTTTGTTCAAGCTAAATAAGGCATGACTTAGAAACAATGTGGGGTCATGGCAGGGCTTGGAGGCAGGAAAGAGACTGTGTATATGTAGTCATAAACTAAAAGAATTACTTTTTAGAAGTTGAAACGGGCTTTATGGTCACGTGCTCCAAAGACTAAGATTTGTGTGAAAGCACACCAAGGATTACTCACATCTTTTCTGTCAGGCTGTACATCAAACCCTGAAAATAATAATTGTATTAGGCAGGACCACCACCATTTTGGTTGAACTACATACTTTATCCACATTCTTGATTGCCCTGGTCTGTGGACCCATGACATGAATAGTCAGGACATTTTTTAGTCATCTAAAATTGATCACCTGTCTGCACATTGCTAACCTCAGCTACTACCAAGGGAGGAAGGCTTCCCTTCACCTTCCTTTCTGCTCCATCATTCCCGCACTGCTACACTACACCAGCTTCAAAGCTGGTCAGGGGATTCAGTTCTTGCACGGGTCCTCCTTCTTTTGTATGTCCCTAGTAAAAGTCAGAGTGATTGGAAGACACTCACTCACTGGTCTATTTTCCCTCCTCACTGATCAGTCAAGGCCCAGCCTGGAAGAAGTTACAGGACTGTCTACCCAGCGCTGGGCAGCAGAGGCAGGATTAGGTTTTAAAAGCAACACCCAATTACGTAGTATGAGGTAAGCCTGAGCTACAGGAGATATTGATTTAAACAGAAGTAAGTAAACAGCACTTGAGAAAAAAAGCAAAGAAATTATTGACTGAGAAACAGGGGAAACAGAAGCAAACAATAGAACAGTAAAGCATGTAAAGAAAATGAAATTTTTAAAAACGATGCCAGTAATTTTCCTTATTAAATGATAAAAACAATTTTTTTAACATTAAAAAACTTAACTGTCTTTGAAAAGGCATAGGCCCTACCCTACTAGAGGGAATGTCATTAGTAAGAGATAGATTTACCTTGCCTATATGCACATGTTGGTTTCTGACAGAGTTACGGCCAATGACCTGTTTCTCAAACCTCTGAGCTGACTTAACTGTGGCAAGCAGGACTGGACTGAAGACTCCTGCACAGGAGAATTCCTTAATTGGAAATTCAACATTCATTGGATCAAGCTAATCTTTCCAAATTGTACACCCACTAGTCTGGTCTGTATTCACTCATATGACATGAATTAATACATACTGACGAAGTATAAAATCGCTTACTATCTTTTAAGCATTGTTAAATGCTTTATATAATGAATTCTACTCTTCTGCATCACAGTTTAGTATAAAGTGCTCCCAGTACATGAGACGCCATTTACAACCTCCACAAAATTAACTTCAAATGGATCTTACACCTAAATGTTAAATGTGAAGTGCAGAACTTCTCGAAGATACTAGAGAAACTACGCTTCTCCAAATACGCCAAGAGCATGCTGGTCTTCGCTGCAAAGATGTTTCCACATGCAGCTCCCTGCTCCCAATGCTCATCATGGATGCAGTCCATTGAACAAAGTTATTCAGAGGTATGCATCTGCATCCAGGAAGCTGCAAGGACGCATGGAATCTGGACCTAGGTTTTCACCCAGCCCCAGGGAAGCCTGCCACAACTGCACCCAAGGCTCACCATCCCCCATCCCCACTGGGGGACTGTAGTGGTATATTGTTTATGATTTATTAAATTTTGACTGAGGATTCGGAAGCAAAGTCAGGCACATATCTTTAATCCCAGCAGCCAGAAGCCAAGAGGTGGTGGTACACCCCTTTAATCCCAGGATTCAGGATTAAGAGATAGATGGATCTCTGTGAGTTCAAGGCTACCCAGAGCCTACACAAGAGTGAATCAGTCTAAAAGAGAATTATAGCTCACACCTTTAATCCCAACATTAGGGAAGTATAGAAGCATGGTCTCAGAGAGGCATTCATTCTCCAGCTGTGCTGAGGAGAGGCAGCAGTTTGAGACTTGGTGAAGAGCTTATTCACGGATCAGCCCTTTTAGCCTGAGCTAGAGACAAGGGGATATTGACCAGCTCCTTTGCTTTTCTGATATTCATCTTGAAGTTTGAACCCAAATATGAGTCTCTGGGTCATTTATTTGTCATGTTGCAGGGGCCAATTGCTCTTTGTTCACCTGTCCTCACATCCCAGCTCACCCAGGCCCCCCTCAGAGCTCCCTGCAGTATAGCACTCACTGAACAGCATACAAAAACACTGGTGCTTCTTTGGTGACAAAGCCAACCCTGTTGCCTAGTGCCTCAAAGTGTCCTGCATAACTTCTGACAGACAGGTCAGACTAAGGCCTTGATTGGCTAGTGAGGCCTGAGTGACAAGAGAACCTCCCTTAGGGTTCCAATGTGCTTAAAGACCATAGCACATGGTTCCTGGCTCTGTTTTCCACCACAGAGCCAGACCTTTACCAGATCTGCAGATACTTGCATTTCAATAGTGCTTGTCTCTGGCTCCCATAGCACACACTGTTATCTTCCTGCACTCCATAGGCCCATCTGCCTTCTTCCTCCTGGACACAATGTGACTAGTTGGCACAGCCACCTGGAAGAGAGGGGACCAAGTCCCCTCTCTCCCAGGTGGAAGAGGGTCCAGGGCCCAGAATATTAACAATTAAAGAGATTTTTAGGATGCAAAAGGAGATGCTTGTGCTGTAGCTACGCACTGGGGTCAGGAGAATGCAGATAGTTTTTACCTGCTTGTTTCAAGAACATTAAACAACAAGGAGAGAAAAGCAGGAACCAGATTGCAAATGAGAGGGCAGGTCTTTCTCCAGCCAGAAGGCAGGGTGGTGGCTCCATTGCTTTAGAAGGTCTGTTCTGAAATTCATTTCAATCTCTTAACAATTTAACAAGTACGGGTAAGTTGAATACTTAGAAAGAAATGGAACAAGGAAGGATGTCTTTATGACTGCTATTTTTATGTATCACATCTTCAGTGGGCAGGTTTAAAAAAAAGCAGTAGTATTAGTCAAGGTTCCCTGCTTGAATAGAACTGATGGACTAAATCTCTTAATGTATGTAGAAAGTAGATTTATTAGAAGGTCTCACAGGTTTTAGTCAAGCTATTCGAACATTGATCATCTACCAATGGCAAGTCAATGAATTCATTAGTTTTTTTAGTCCATGAGGCTGGATGCTTCAGCTGATGTTCAGTATATATCATAATTCCTAAGAACTGGGCTTAACGAAAGAATGACTCTTCTAGCCACAGTCAGGGAAATCAGGGATGGAGAGGGAGACAGGGAGAGAGAGAGAGAGAGAGAGAGAGAGAGAGAGAGAGAGAGAGAGAGAGAGAGAGAGAGAGAGAGAGAGAGAGAGAGAGGGAGGGAGGGAGGGAGGGAAGGAGGGAGGGAAGGAGGGAGGGAGGGAGGGAGGGAGGGAGGGAGAGAGAGAGAGAGAGAGTGTTTTTCCGTCTTCAATATTCTTTATATATGTGGGCTGCTACCAGAATGTTTGACCCAAATTTAAGGTGGGTCTTACTACCTTAAAAGACCCAGATTAACGAAATGCAAACCTTAAATAAAGAAAAATTTCTCATAGCGGTACCCAATTTTGTAAGTATTAGTTAATTGCAGATATAATCAGTTTGGCTACCAAGAAAAGCCATCACAAGAACAAAGACAGAAGAACTGAGAAAGATTTCTTTCCTGCAGGAGGCAAGGAGTCATATCCAAAGCAATGCTTGCCCTAAGTCAAAGAAGCATGGGGATTTCACATAGGGATTCTGGACATGTTCATATAGAGTTCTGCCTATCAGTAAGCATGCTCAGTTAACAAACCCAGTCCTGAATGTGGTCATATTGTAAAAAACATACATTTGGGGACATTGTTACCTCAGCGTTATGTAGAAACATAGATAAATTATAAAAAGGATGTGAAGAAATGCTTCTGGCATTTTCGCCTTGTACCACAAGTTCTTAACTGAAAATCAAGTAAGTGACTATAAATTAACATAACTAAATGTAGTATAACATATGGAATATAAGTGGGTGTATGCTCTTACTTCCCTTTTAAAACACTTTTCTGATTTGTTGATTAAGTATTTGATGGTATTTTATAACAGTTATACCCTGGGTACAGTAAGGCATTTTAGTAACATGACTGATGTTAAAATGTCTTGAATTATTTTTAGCTTAAGCAGGATTATTATTAGCATTTAGCTTTAATAAGAGTCCTTGGAAGGACATGTATAGAGTCATTTGACAAAGTCAAGTTCTAGATAAGACATCTCTACCCTTCATGTGCTAACTTATGAATGAGGGGAGTTAATATTGAGCCTTAATCTTCCTTCAGGATACCTATTTTGGGTGAGATGTGTAAACTGAGGATCCAAAGCTATCCATTATGATTATAAGACTCTGATTCTTCTTAGTGCCAATAAATTGTTATCCAAATTTAAATAAATAGCAAAGCCAGTTAAAATATCTAATGACTGAGAGTATCTAATTAAATCTGGTTGATAATAGCAAGCTCACACTTTTGAGCTATATCACCTGGTATTGATACACTATTTGAGAATCAGGTGGAATACATGTTCCTTGACCTTTTAAAGAGTCATCTATAAAACACTAAAAGCAATATCTTTTAGGTTTAAAAAACTAAATTGTAGATGCACAGATTAAGATTCACAGGACTTGGTTAAATATAGGTTAATTTTATTTGGGGAGAAGTCACCGATTACCTGCAAGTTCCTGCTCCAAGGATCCACACCCAGGCTGCTCTCTGTGACCTGACCAAAACCAAGAGCTCAAGCTGGGGTCTGGGACCCCAGACCTAGCCTCCCTCCCCCTTCCCCGTCACATCTGCACCTGTGACCACACCTAAATGAGTGTGGTCAGTGTAACAGGTGCAGGCGGGGTGGATGTCTCACTACAATTCCCCTTTTAGTCTAAAGGAAAGATTTAGAGTTGATACAAAATTATATACAAAGACAGCAAATATCATGTATGCACTAGGAAAAGGAAAAGTAAGAACATACACATGTTCACACTTAAGACCTATTGCAAAGGCAAGAACTCCACCAAATCTATAATATTTTTAGGTACCATACATAGTGTGTCCATAGTCATTAAGAGGGAAAATTTTGGTAGTCATCTATAGAATCCAAGTACCATGCTAATGTAATCCATCAAGTATTATCGGTGTGAAACTAATAAATGACCTGCATTTTATCTAGTGGCGTAATAATTACTATAGGCTCTTTATCAGTAACAGATTGTTTTGAGTTACTGATGTAGCAACTGTACTATCTAAAAAATTAATAGCCTGATCTGTTTTAGATGTTAAATTAGTTGTAAAAATTGACAACAATTTTCAGAAAGCAACATAAAGAACAGAGACAAATCTTTAGTAGTGATAAACCGATAAGAGTGTTCCTAATGATATATCTCCAAAATTGTAAATTTTGTTCTTACCACGAAAGTTAAGCATTTATTTAAGTATTAATTAGGTGGTCAGGAGATGATAAAATCATCCATGCAATATATGGGTAATTCCTCTAGAAATTTAAACAACATTGGCTTAGTGATTATTCCTAGATTGCAATTGTTTGTCTACCATGAAGGGACAATTGATAATGAGTTATTCCCACTTTGAGGAAAAATCAAAAATAAAATTTCCAATAAAGGGATCTTTAACACTGAATTATTTTCATTATGAGGAAAAGACAAAAACATTTAAAGAAAAACCAGGCAAACAAATAGAAACATTTTTTTCTCCATTATATTGCAGTACTGGAGTTTCATTGGTCATTCTTTGGAACTCACTCTGCCCCTTCAGACCCTGTCAACCCTAAAAACTTCAGTCTGGAGGGTTACAGGCATATGACACCATACCTTACTAAAGAAGGACCTTAAGAGTGAAAAGGTGGAAATTGTTTATTCATGAAATACATTGATTTTACTCAATGGGGGGTTTAAAAGTGCAGTCAGTATATACAGTGTGCAGCCTTAGCAAACTATTAACACAATGACAAGAATATAAGAAATATCAAAACCTAAAATTAAAATAAAGAAAAAACAAAGCAAAAAAATCGCAAGACACAAACAAGAAAAAAAATTAAGTCAAATTTCCAGTTTCCTTGGAATTTTCTTTATGGGAGAGAAAATGACTAGCACGAAGCATGACAGATTTGCTTAGTCTCTGTAGTGATGATTTATCTTCAACAACACATGCGTGGCATGGAGTATGCTTCAGCATGGCACTGGAAAGAGAATCTTACTCTTTTGAGTATGGCCTGTCTGGATAGGAGTGTGACATTAACACTGTCTTCCTTGTATGATTTCCCGCCACATATGGGGTCAGTTTGGCAAAGTCCTTGACCCTAAACTGACAGAGTAAGCCTTTCTCATCCATGTTTCCTCCTCCATGTTTTTTTCCTGCTCACTAGGGCCACTTAATGATGTGTGCCATGGTTCTGAGTAATTGGTGGTAGGTCCTCTGTATCTCAAGCTTTTATCTGATGCAGTCTTTACTCTGGGAGTAATGAGTCAACAGACTTGGGTCAGTTTGGTGCAGTATCACCAGCAGGTAGGTTGGTATTTGCCTCATTAGTGAGTTCACAACTTCAAGTAGGTGGCTTTTTCTGTGGAGGCTTTGATCCTGCAGTGTAGAATGTCATGCCATTAAGGTGTCTGTGCCTTCCTCCAGCCTCCTCAGTTCACTTAAGAGGTACTGTCAGGGGCTGGGGCAATGGCACAGAGGTTAGGCGCACTGGCTGCTCTTCCAGAGGTCCTGAGTTCAATTCCCAGAAACCACATGGTGGCTCACAACCATCTATGATGAGATCTTGTGCCCTCTTCTGACATGCAGGTATACATGCAGGCAGAACACTATATACATAATAACTAAATAAATCTTAAACAAACAAACTACAAAAAAGAGGTACTATCAGAGAAGGAAATGAAATCAGACTTAGAAACAGTCCCCCTGGGTCTCTGGGAAGAAAAATTGGGGCCCATTCATCCCTAGAAAACAAAAGAACGTACTCTACCCCATGGGTAGCCTAGTTGCTGGGCATGGGGCTCTATGGTGACTCAATTGCCTGGCACATAGTGCCCCTGCTGCTGCAGCCTCGTCTTCAGGGGGGCTCTCCGCCTGGGTTATGGTCTGGTTCAGTTCATGCTGAAGGTTTGCAAACCTAGGGGAGGAAGGCAGTTGGGACACAGCCCTGGTAGGACGTGCCATGGCACATGTCGGTCCCCCATATTTTCTACTCAGCATTGCCTTTTAGCTGAACTCATTCCTTGCTTCACCAAGGGAAAAAGGTCAAGGAGCACCCCAGCTAGATAGTTTTTTATTATTATTTTAATTTTAAATAGCTTGTTTTACATGTCAATCCCAGTTCCCTCTCCCTCCCATCCTCCTGCAACCCCCCCCCCCACCATACCCCCACCCTATCGCCATTTCCTTCCACATAGGGGATATCTAGAGTCTGTCATTTCACTTAGGGCAGGGTCCAGGTACTCCCCTAAGAGTCCAGGCTGAGAGAGCATCCCTCTTTGTGCTATGGGCACACAATGTCTGTTTGTATTCCAGGGATAAACACTGATCCACTGCTCAGGGCCCCATAGGTTGCTCAGGCCTCCTCACTGACTCTCACATTCAGGGGGTCTGGATCAATCCCATGCTGGCCTCCCAGCTGCCGGTTTGGGGTCCAAAAGCCCTCCCCTGTTCAGATCAGCAGTTTTTGCTGGTTTTGCCAGCCCATTCTTTGCCAATTTGCTCAGCGCTCCTCTCTCTCTGTCACTGGGTTCCATGGGTTCAGTTCAGTGTTTAACTGTGGGTGTTTGCCTCTGCTTCCATGAGTCACTGGATGAAGGCTCCAGGATGGTTATGGACATCAAGTTCATTATCAGGAATGGGCATTCGAGGTGGTCTCCTCACTATTGCTTAGCTTGCCAGTTGGTGTCATCCCTTTAGATCACTAGAGGTCACACTGGTGCCTGATCTGTCTTCTAACCTATGATTCCCTCTTCCCCCTATTCTATCCCCTACTCAACCTTCCTGTTCCCTCTCGTCTTCCCAGCTCCCACTCCCCCCCCAACCCTTACCATGTTCCCAATCTGTTCAGAAGATCTTGCCTCATTCCTCTTCTTTTGGGTACCATGCATGTCTCTTAGGTTCTTTCCTGTTTCCCAGACTCTCTGTCATTGGAAGTGCAGACTTGAACTATCCTGATCCATGTCTAAAATCCATATATGAGTGAGTACATACCGTGTTTGTCTTTTTGTGACTGGATTATCTCACTCAGGATGGTTTCTTCTAGTGTCATACATTTACCTGCTAATTTCAAGATTCCATTGTTTTTTTTTTTCTGCTGAGTAGTACTCCATTGTGTAAATGTACTGCATTTTCTCTATCCACTCTTCAGTAGAGGGGCATCTAGGTTGCTTCCAGGTTCTGGCTATTAAAAATAATGCTGCTATGAACATAGTGGAGCAGATGCCCTTGTTGTATGAATTTGCCTCTTTTGGATATATGCCTAAGAGTGGAATTGCTGGGTCTTGTGGTAGATTGATTCCCATTTTCCTGAGGAATGTCCATACTGTTTTCCAAAGTGGCTGTACGAGTTGGCACTCCCACCAGCAGTGGAGGAGTGTTTCCCTCTCTCCACATCCTCTCCAGCATAAATTGTCTTCAGTGTTTTTGATTTTAGCCATTCTGACAGGAGTAAGATGGAATCTCAAAGTTGTTTTGATTTGCATTTCCCTGATGGCTAAGGATGTTGAGCACTTTCTTAAGTGTCTCTCAGCCACTTTAGCCTCCTCTATTGAGAATTCTCTATTTAGTTCTGTACCCCGCCTTTTAATGGGATCCTGTGGTGTTTTGGAGACTTGCTTCTTGAGTTATTTGTAAATTTTGGAGATTAGCCCTCTGTCAGATGTGGGGTTAGTGAATATCTTTTTCCATTCTGTGGTCTGACTTTTTGTCTTGTTGACTGTGTCCTTTGCCTTACAGAAGCTTTTTAGTTTCAGGAGGTCCCATTTGTTAATTGTCGATCTCAGTGTCTGTGCCACTGGTGTTATGTTCAGGAAGTGGTCTCCTATACCAACTCTTTGAAGAGTATCTCCCACTTTCTCTTCTAAGAGTTTCAGTGTGGTTGGATTTATGTTGAGATCTTTGATCCATTTGGACTTAAGTTTTGTACAAGGCAATAAACATGGATCTATCTGCAGTCTTCTGCATACCAATACCCAGTTATGCCAGCACCATTTGTTGAAGATGCTTTCTTTTTTCCATTGTATAGTTTTAGCTTCTTTGTAAAAAATCAAGTGTTCATAGGTGTGTGGGTTAAAATCAGGATTTTCAATTCAGTTCCATTGGTCTATCTGTCTATTTTTGTGCCAATACCAAGCTGTTTTCAGGACTATAGCTCTATAATAGAGCTTGACGTCAGGGATGTTGATGCCTCCTGAAGTTCCTTTATTGTATAGGGTTGCTTTGGCTATCCTGGGCCTTTTGTTTTTCCATATAAAGTTGATTATTGTTCTTTCAAGGTCTGTGAAGATTTGTGCAGGAATTTTGATAGGGATTGCATTGAATCTGTAGACTGTTTTTGGCAAGATTGCCAGTTTTATTATGTTGATCCTACCAATCCAAGAGCATGGGAGATCTTTCCATTTTCTGGTATCCTCTTTGATTTCTTTCTTTAAAGACTCAAAGTTCTTGATATATGGGTCTTTCACTTCCTTGGTTAACATTATCCCCAGATATTTGATGCTGTTTATGGCTACTATAAAGGGTGATGTTTCTCTGATTTCTTTCTCAGTCACTTCATCATCTGTATATAATAGGGCCACTGATTTTTCTCATTTAACCTTGTATCCTGCCATTTTGCTGAAGGTATTTATCAGTTCTAGGAGTTCCCTTGTGGAGTTTTTCGGGGCACTTATGTAAACTATCATATCATCTGCAAATAGTGAAAGCTTGACTTCTTCTTTTCCTATTTGTATCCCCTTGATCTCCTTTTGTTGTCTTATTGCTGTAGCTAGAACTTCAAGTGCAATATTGAAGTGATATGGAGAGAGTGGACAGCCTTGTTTTGTTCCTGATTTTAGAGGAATTGCGTTGAGTTTCTCTCCATTTAGTTTGATGTTAGCTGTTGGTTTACTATATATTGCTCTTATCATGTTCAGGTATGTTCCTGTTATCTCTGATCTCTCTAGGACCTTTATCATGAAGGGGTGCTGGATTTTGTCAAAGGCTTTTTCAGCATCTAGTGAGATGATCATGTGGTTTTTCTTTCACAGTTTTTTTATATGGTGGGTTACATTGATAGATTTTCCAATGTTGAACCATCCTGCATTCCTGGGATGAAGCCTACTTGATCATGGTGGATGATTTTTCTGATGTGTTCTTGAATCTGGTTTGCCAGTATTTTTTCTTTTTAGGAATTTACGTATCTTAATTTATTTCTATAGAAGTATATCTGAATTTTTATTTTAGCGGTTAATTTGAAATAAGAGGCAGCCTGCATGTTTACATTTGTAAAGAGGACAATTGGCTATTCAGAACAACATAAGCAACACATTCTTTGCTTAAGAAAACTAGGTATCAATGACTAAGATTTATCCAGTTGGAAGAAGTATAAATAAAATAGGTTGATCAGCTACAAAGAAACAGGAAAGAAAGAAGCCTGCAGGGCTTTGTATATGCTATTTTTAGAAATAACCACATGGCTAGAAGGAGAAATATTACACTAATGAGAGCTGTCGTTTATAACATATTCAGCTGCTGGTTAAGCAGGTTGAGTTTCAAAACCCAGTTAGCACTGGGTTTCTGAATAGTTGCTTGAAAGAATGAGCATACAGTTGGAACAAGGAAGAGATAAAGATGAACACTGGCAAGTGTAGAATAAAAATTAATCTGCCTTATAGTTTACCTTTTAGAGAGTACTACTTTTCATATTTCTTACTGGCAAATGAATAAGTCTTTAGAGATAAAAACAAATTGGAAAAAATATAACCATAGAGATCAAAATCATGGCTTATTCTAGGCTCTAGCCCTTCATATGTGTCAGAAGTCTGGGTGGTATGCTCAAGAGCCAAACCTACTAGGGCCACATGTGCCCACTAAAAGCTGAGGGTATCAGGGATTTCAGGCAGCTGCATTCAGCAAGGGGATTTGTAGCATGGGATGTAGACACACTATTGACAGTGTTGACATGCTGGAAGGAGATGAAGGTACCCAGGCACCACACCACAGGCTATTTGTGTACATCGGTCTCAGCAATACTCTTACAAGTGCCTGTTTTGTCTAATTCTTTTTTTTTTTGGTAGTAACATCTAATTTATAAACTTTCCTTCCTATAACAATAAATAGAGTCGGTTTGCCAGTATTTTATTGAGTATTTTTGCATCGATGTTCATGAGGGAAATTGGTCTATAGTTCTCTTTCTTAGTTGTGTCTTTGTGTGGCTTGGGTATCAAGGTAATTGTAGCCTTGTAAAAAGAGTTTGGCAGTGAGCCTCCTGATTCTATTCTGTGGAATACTTTGAGGAGTACTGGAAGTAGCTCTTCTTTGAATTTCTGGTAGAATTCTGCACTGAAGCAATCTCGGCCTGGGCTTTTTTTGGTTGGGAGACTTTTGGTGACTGCTTCGATTTCATTAAGGGTTATAGGTCTGTTTAGATTGTTTATCTGTTCTTGATTTAGTTTTGGCAAGTGATATCTGTTAGGAAATTATCCATTTCCTTTAAATTTTCGAATTTTGTGGAGTACAGATTTTCAAAGCATTCCCTGATGATTCTCTGGATTTCCTCAGTGTCTGTTGTTATGTCCCCCTTTTCATTTCTGATTTTGTTAATTAGCATGCTCTCTCTCTGTCTTTTGGTTAGTTTGGACAGAGGTTTGTCTATTTTGTTGATTTTCTCAAAGAACCAACTCTTTGTTTCATTGATTCTTCTCAATGTTTTCCGGGTTTCTCCTTGATTGATTTCAGGCCTCAATTTGATTATTTCCGGGCATCTGCTCCTCCTGGGCAAGTTTGCTTTTTTTTTCTAGAACATTCAGCTGTGCTATTAATTATCTAGTGTGACTCTTCTCCAGTTTCTTCATGTGGTCACTTAGTGCTATGAACTTTCACTAGTGTCCCATAAGTTTGGGTGTGTTGTGTCTTCATTCTCATTGAATTCCAGGTAGTCTTTAATTTATTTTTTTATTTCTTCCTTTACCCAGGGATGGTGTAATTGTGCATTGTTCAATTTCCATGAGTTTGTAGGGTTTCTGCGATTTGTGTTATTGTTGAATTCTAATTTTAATGCATGGTGGTCTGATAAGATACAGGGGGTTATTCTGATTTTTTTTTGTATCTGTGGAGATTTGCTATGTTTCCTATTATGTGGTCAATTTTAGAGAAGGTTCCATGTGGCACCGAGAAGAAGGTATATCCTTTTGTGTTTGGGTGGAATTTCTATATATGTCTGTTAAACCCAGTTGGGTCATAACTTCTATTAGTTCTTTTGTTTCTGTGTTAAGTTTCTGTCTGGAGGTCCTGTCTAGTGGTGAGAGCAGAGTGTTGAAGTCTCCTACTATTTGTATGTGAGATTTTATGTGCAATTTGAGCTTTAGTAATGTTTCTTTCATGAATGTAGGTGCCTTTGTATTTGGGGCATAGATGTTCAAAATTGAGACTTCATCTTGATGGACTTTTCTTTCATCTCTTTTGATTGATTTTTATTTGAAATCTAGTTTGTTAGATATTAGGATTGCTATACCCGCTTGTTTCTTGGATCTGTTTGATTGGAAAATCTTTTCCCAACCCTTTACTCTGAGGTAATGACTGTCTTTGATGTTAAGATGGGTTTCTTGTATGCAGCAGAAGGATGCGTTCTGTCTTCGAATCCATTCTGTTGGCCTGTGTCTTTTTATGGGTGAGTTAAATCCATTAATATTGAGGGATATTAATGACCATTGATTGATGATTCTTGTTTGTGCTTGATTTATTAGTAGTGGAGTTATTTGTGTAGGTTCTCCTCCCTTTTTCTTGTGGTGTTTGGTAAAGTGGGATTATCTATTGCCTGTGTCTTTGTGAGTGTAGTTATGTTTGTTGGGTCTAGGTTTTCCTTCTAGCACTTTCTGTAGAGCTGGATTCATGGATACATATTGTTTAAATCTGCCTTTGTCATGGAATATTTTGTTTTCTCCATCTATGGTAATTGAAAACTTTTCTGTATATAGTAGTCTGGCCTGGCATCCTTGTTCCCTTAGTGTTTGTAGGACATCTGTCCAGGATCTTCTGGCTTTCATAGTTTCCATTGAGAAGTCAGGCGTAATTTGGCTAGGCCTGCCTTTATATGTTGCTTGGCCTTTTTCTTTAGCTGCTCTTAATATTTTCTCTTTATTCTGTAGGTTTGATGTTTTGATTATTATATGACGAGGTGATCTTTTTCTGGTCCAGCCTATTTGGTGTTCTGTAAGATTCTTGTATTTTCATAGGCATATCCTTCTTTAGGTTAGGGAAGTTTTCTTCTATGATTTTGTTGAATATGTTTTCTGTACCTTTGAGCTATATTTCTTCGCCTTCTTCTATACCTATTATTCTCAGGTTTGGCTTCTTCATGGTGTCCCATATTTCCTGGATATTTTGTATTAGGGATTTGTTGGTTTTGAGATTTTCTTTGGTTGATGACTGTATATCTTCTAATGAGTCTTCAACACCTGAGATTCTCTCTTCTATCTCTTGTATTCTATTGGTGATACTTGCATATGTAGTTCCTGATCCTTTACCCAGATTTTCTATTTCCAGCATCCCCTTGTTCTGTGTTTTCTTTATTGTTTCTATTTCAGCTTTCAATCCTTCAACTGTTTGAGTTTTGTTTCCTTCATTTGCTTGGTTGTTTTTTTTTCTTGGTACTCTTTAGATTCTTTGAGAGATTTGTTTATTTCTTGAAAATTTTCCCCCATTTCATGGATTTTTTTGTTTGTTTTTTCTTCTATTTCCTTAAGGGATTTCCTCGTTTCCTCTTTAAGGGTCTCTATCATCATCATAAAATAATTTTTAAGGTCTGTGTCCTCTGCTTTGTCTATGTAGTGCTTTTCAGGTCTAGCTGGCGTTGGTTCCCTAGATTCTGGTGGTCATCCTATTGCTGAATGAGCTCTCATTCTGTCTTCTTCCCATCTCTTCTTCCAGTGGGTGTAGGTGGGGTCTTTCTGTCTCCACTGGTCTCCTTCCTTCCTGAAGCTGAAGCTGGGGATGCTGACACTGAAGCTGAAGCTGAAGCTGGGGTTGCCAGAGCTTGGAGCCTGAAGGGCTGATGCCTTTCCTGAACAGGGATTGCTGGATATTGGGGCTTGGGAGGGCTGATGTCTTTCCTGTGTGCACGGGTCTTCTGGATGCCAGGAGTGGCCCCCGGAAGATCAAGGGGATGGGTGTTGGGCAGGGGATGGGTAGTCCCCCCCCCAGAGACCCAATCTCACCTGAATCTATGATCGCGAGAGGTTCTTTGTTAACTTTTTTAAAAAGTTAAACTGGGAAATACACTCTGTGCTGGTCTAGAAAAAAATAACAGTATATTTCTCCAATAGTCCAAAAACATTATTTTGGAAAAATATCAGTATAGCAATGTCTTAGTCACAGTGTAAGAAAGATAGGCATTCGCAGGCAAATGGACAGAACTAGAAAAAAAAGCATTCTAAGTGAGGTAACCCCAAACCAGAAAGACAACTATAGTATGGACTCACTCATAAGTGGATACCAGTCATAAAGCAAAATAAACCAACCTACAATTTATGATCCCAGAGAAGCATGAACTCTCTTCCAGAAACTGATGGAAGCAGATGCAGAAATCCACACCCAACCAATGGGCCAAGCTCCTGGAGTACATTTGAAGTGAGGGAGGAGCAATAATATGAACAAAGGAGTCAAGACCATGATGGGGAAACCCTCAGAATCATCTGACCTGAGCTAGTGAGAGATCACTGACTCAGGGCTGACAAATGGGGAACCTGCATAAGACCAAACTAGACTCCCTTGATATAGATGACAATGGTGTGACTGGGACAATATGTGAGGCCACTGGCAGTGGGTCCAAGAGCTAACACTAATGCACAAACTGACTTAGTGGAGCCCGTTCTGTATGGAGAGATACCTTGCTCAGCCTAGACATAGGGGTGTGGGGTCGAGAGGTGCCTTGGTCCTGCCTCAACTAGATGATGGGACGGACTTAGTAGACTTCCTAGGGGAGGCCTTACCTTCTTCATGGAGCAGATGGGAGGAGGCGGGGAGTAGAGGGAGTAGGAGAGGAAAGGAAAAGAGGGGAGAGGAAAGGAAAGGAGAGGTGAGGAAAGGAAAGGAGAGGAGAGGAGAGGAAAGGAGGGGAGAGGAAAGGAAAGGAGGGGAGAGGAAAGGAAAGGAGGGGAGAGGAAAGTAAAGGAAGGGAGAGGAAAGGAGAGGAGAGGAACGGAAAGGAAATGAAAGGAAAGGAAGGAAAGGAAAGGAAAGGAGAGGAAAGGAAAGGAGGGGAGAGGAAAGGAAAGGAGGGGAGAGGAAAGGAAAGGAGGGGAGAGGAAAGGAAAGGAGGGGAGAGGAAAGGAGGGGAGAGGAAAGGAGAGGAGAGGAGAGGAGAGGAAAGGAGAGGAAATGAAAGGAAAGGAAGGAAAGGAGAGGAAAGGAAAGGAAAGGAGGGGAGAGGAAAGGAGAGGTGAGGTGAGGAAAGGAAAGGAAGGAAAGGAAAGGAGAGGAAAGGAAAGGAGAGGAAATGAAAGGAAAGGAAGGAAGGGAAGACATGCATGGCCTTGATGAGATACCAGGTGAAAGGAGTAACCTGGAAAGCCCCTCTGGTGGAGCCTACACAACACTGCAAAGAATGCTCGGATTGATCCTAAATCTCAGGACCCTGTATGGTTAACTCTCCAACTCCTAATTCTTTATCACCAGAGAAATCTTCTCACAGGACACTGGTGGACACTGCAGAGAGCCTGCAGTCAGCAGGAGCACGCTGCGTGCAAATCTGACAGAGAGTAGAAACTCCTCTCGTAAGGTGATGTTCCTGAAGGAAAATAAAGTGGCAAAAGGACACACTGTCCCTCACTATTGACTCTCCCCCTTCTAGATTTGGGGGCCTCATGGGGATATTTGTGGGGAAGACCTCACAGCTGAGATACTAAGAACATACTAGAGGTCTCAGAAGGAAAGAAGGGGACACAATCCCCCTAAGAATGAGGATCGAGCATATTGCTTCCTGGACAAAAGTTCCTGATCATGTAGGCAGCAGCATACTCTGAGATATTTTTTCTCCTGGCTGTGCCTGGGAGCCTTGGCAAGTGAACAGAACTCAAAAGAGGACAGAGACCCAGGTAAAGGGGACCCACTTGGCTCCACCCGGTCTTCCCAGTCTGGGCTCCTACCTCATTTGGGACACAGTGAAGTGATGCTGCAGATTTACTGCCAAGTCCGTGCGCTTGGTGACAGCTCCTTCTTTTCCTCCAGTCTTTGTTGTCCCTGTCCTTTAGGACATTGTGTTCTTAGGGGAGGGTCTTCTGCACCCATGTGCAGATGTACATGTGTGAGCACCCGTGCTCATTCACACACACACACACACACACACACACACACACACACACACACTCATACACTCCTGAACACACACAGGCACATGAATGCACGTGGACAAGGACACTGCATTGCATGCGCGTGTTTAATTTCCCAGATAACACTCACGGAACAAGCGATCACCTGGGATACTATGGAGAAGTAAGTTAACTTTTGTTAGGCCACACCCTCTCCACCCATATTGCAAACCAAAGGCAGGAAAACACAGGATGCTCTCAGCACAGGGATGAGGTGAACATTGTGTACTGTTGCTTTAGGTTTCTATTTTTCATCTTATTTTCACTTCGTATGTGCAGGTATTTTGTGTGTCTGTATGTCTGTGTACCGTGTGTGTGCCTGGTGACCTGGGAAAGAACCCCGTGGGCCTATCAGTCAGTGTAGTGCTTGCGTTGTAACGCCAGCGCACAGAAAGATGGAGGCCAAGTCTCCTTGACCAGTTACCCAAGCTTGCCTAGCAAGGTCCCCAGTATGTTCACTGAAGGCTTGGATGGTGGTGGACCAGCCGCTTGCTCTCATTCAAAGCTTCCAAGTGTCTTCAAGGAGGGCAGCTTCCTCCAAAAGGAGCTCTTTAAACCCAGCTTGCCTCAATTTAGGCCCAAAGCAATGAACTCAGAAAACTCAGGAAATTGTATGTGTTCACTCACTGATGATGGGCAATTGAACAGTTTCTAGTTGGGGCCTGCTCTGAGAGTGCTGCTATAATCTTGTTGATCCCCAGATTCTCTGTGGACAACTACTACTCACACTGAAATCACTGGTTCAACTGGGGACTACAGTTCAACTTTCTGAAACATTGTACCCAGATTCTCCCAGGGTTATACAACTTTTACACATTACAATACACATGTACAGGACACAGAAACACACACATGTGGTTCACACCATACGCACATCTTTTCATACACATGAAACAGACAGGAAACATCCCCAGGGTCCTGAGCCATATGCTGCTGCTTGTATCAGGCCAGGGTGTTGTGGGCAGGGCTGTGGGCAGACCTGTGGTGATGCTGGGAACAAGAAGAAGACGACAAGGAAAGATATCAGGGAGAGAGAACAGAAAGAGCTTGGGGCGGTAGGGTACACATCTCCAACTATTGGATCTCACTGACGTGAAATGATGGGCTGTGGAGTTCTGGTAAGCAGCTGTTTGGAAGGGATGGGCTTTGGGGTAGGCACATTTTCCATGAATGAGATAGAGATATGTTAAGCGAAGCTTTTTCCTTGAGAAGGAGCCGTTCCGCCAGCCTGGTTCCAGAGCCGCTTTCCCGCCAGCCTGGTTCTAGAGCCGTATCAGTCCCAAATAAACACACAGGAGGCGATATGAATTATGAAGCTGTTGGCCTTGCTTGTTTCTTACTGGCTAGCTCTGACTTAAGTATTTACCCCATAATTGTTAATCTAAGTATGTCTCTTACCGGAGAGGTTTCCGGGCTTCCTACCCCAATGGCGTTACATCTCGACTCTCCTGTGTTTCTCCTTCCCAGCATCCTCCTGGATTCCTAGCCCCACCTATCTAGATTCCTATTGGCCAGACAGTGCTTTATTAGCATAAGACTTCCCCAACAGAGATAAGGTTCAGAGGTTGCACTCACAGCATCCCAGAAATGCAGAGTGGACTCCAGCCACAGATTGGCCTTGGATCATAACCTTCAAGGTCCAGGGGCCATGGGAAGTGTGTGGGCACAACTGTTCTTATGTTGTCACACAGAGACAGGGGCATGGATGGTTCTGAGTCTGAAAGACATGTGGTTGCCTAGTACTGGGGTTTTTGAACAAAGCCAAAATATGAAAATCATGCTCAGGAAATGAATCTTTGCTCACAGAAGCATGGCCAGAGGAAGAGCACTTACCACACAAGCCAGTGTTGGATGTAGAATTTTAGTGATCCTTAGTTGGGAAAGTGATGGAGTTGAAGATTTCAGGGTCCTCGTGCACCTAAGACTGCAGGCAGGCAGGAGAACTGCCAGGAGAGCCTGCCGAGTTTCTCACAGCACCAAATGTTACAACATACAACTTAAGGGGTCTGGAACACAGGTGGAGAAAGGAAATGCTGAGCAGTATACAGAAAGTGAAACTTCTGCCTCTCAAACGGTGGGTGAGCGGCATCAAATTTGACGGAATTTAAAACAAACTGCCTTAAAATATGAGCTGAACCATGAAGAAGATACGCCTTGAAGCATGTGCAACCTACTACTGGAGGTTCCCGGACACCCATGCTACAGATGGAGGCTAGAAGCCTGATGGAACCCAAGCAGCTTTACAAGGGCCGTGTGACGAGGTGAGGTCCTATGGGACTTATTTGTCAGAGGACAGGGTATTTTTCTAAGCTCGTTGGACAGGAGCTTGCCAGGGTGAGCTTGACGAGCACATTTCTTCTCTGCCTCCCACTGTCTCTAATCCACACACTAGAATTACTAAGCCTATTGGAACGTGTGTGCTGTCAAGGAGGAGAGGGGAGAAGCTTCACTTTGAGTTTGCAGCTAGATTTATGGTTTTTCTTTTTTGGGGGGATAGGAATAGGTTATCTAGCTATTTCATGCTGCAATATCCATAACTATAAGAATACTAGAACTTCGTATCCAACACAGATACTGAAGAGTGTAGGGAACTAATTAAAGAATTGTATGTGACGCCAGGGCATCCCTTATGTGAACTTTGTTCCTGTTCCTGCATCTTTGATCCAGTCCTACAGTAGTGTGCACTGCAGGTCTGAGTTAAACTGAATAATTCCTTAGACACTCTGCTTATGGACTGAGCAGAGGTCATACATCGTTTACGATGTTTTGCGACACTTCTTCAAAACTAAGGCTCCCACAACTGGACAAGAGAACAAGACAAGCACTTTTTATTGCTTATTTACTCCCATTGAGTGTTAATCCAGCATCTTTAACTTAGTGACATTGGTCTTATTAATGTCACTGCCATACACACTATCTATCATGAATAAAAATTACTTTTACAGTTGACATTGTGATGGGAAAAGAAACATTTGGATGCCAAGTAGCTTTCTGCTACTAGGATCACTGAAGTTTGGCTAAATGTACTTTCATCAAGGGATAACCATGAGCCTGTAGTGACCTGGGTCAGAACATAGTTGATTGAATGAAAGTCTCAGATCAGATAGTGTATTTGAACACTTGTCTCTCCTTGGCTGCTTTCTTTGTGGTGCTTTGGAAACCTTTTGTAAAAGGAGCCTTTCTCTATGAAATACCTCATTGGAGATGAGATTTGCTTGTCTATATTCTCAACTCATTTTCTATTCAATGAATCTATTGTGCTGTTCTTGAAACTGATAAGCCACCTTCTCATTCTGTCATGACTTCACCACCTTTAAATATTTATCAATAAATCATATAAGATTCAGTTGAAACAAATGGTATCCAATGTTAAGCCATTTTTCTAGACTATATTTTTAAAGTTTTGTTCTATCTATCTATCTGTCTATCTGTCTATCTATCTATCTATCTATCTATCTATCTATCATCTATCTTTTTTTGCAGACAAGGTTTGTCTGTGTAGCCTTGACTGTCCTGAAAGTAGCTATGTATATATGTACACCAGGCTGGCCTCAAACTCAGATACCCAAATAATTCTTGGTCCTGAGTGCTGGGATTAAAGGTGGGCCAACATGCTTGTCTGGGTTGTTTTCTTTTTAGTTTTTATTTATATTTTTGTTTTGTTTTTTTATAATTAACTGATGGGTTAGGAATGTTTGTATGTATCAAGCTATTCTAATTCACCTACATTTGAAATTTGGCAAAGTGCATTCTTTCTCAGGATAGCAGGATTCATGTCACTAATACTGCCTGAGCCTTCTGAGTCGTTGGATTGCAGGTGTGTGACAGTCTTCCTATCTCTTGTGTTTGTTTCGAATTCTTTGGAATGGATATGAGTCTTTTGCCTGTATGCACAGATATGCACCACATGTGTATCTGGTCCTCACAGTATTCATTACATGGCCTAAGAACCCCTGAACTTGGAGTAATAGATAGTTGTGATGCCCCATGTAAGTACTGGCTCTTGAGCACACATACCTGCAAGACCAGCAAGAGCTCTTGACTACTGAACCATCTCTCCTGCCCTATGGTGTTTATGATCAACATTTCCATTGCTTTTTATTTTTATTTTATTCCATTGTTTTTATTCATCCATTTGTAACTGTTTAAACATGCAGTACCTTTTATCAAGATCCTATGAATGCTATAATTTAAATTGGTAATTTCAGGTTTCTGGAATTTGAGTACTGAACTGGAATTCACTTTTAAATGAACTTTAGTAAAAATCCTGATTTCTTTCTACCTGTTTTGTTTGTTTGATTGATTTTTGTGAGGGAGACAATGTCTTATTAATATATAACTGTGGCTGTCCTGTAACTCACTGCATAGGCCAGGGTGGCATCCAAGACAATTAAATTAAATTTTTGGACCTCTGCCTCCTGACTGCTGAGATTAAGGTCATGAGCCACGTGACATACTTTTTGCCCTTCTTTTTTCACGTAGTAATTGTTTATACTATTTCTCTGATGAGTACTCAGTACTGTTGATCTGCTTGCTTGTCTCTATCTTTATGTCTGCTAATCGGCATTTCTCTTTTAAGGCTCTATCCTAGTCAAAGGATGCAGAAATGACAGAAGTGAACCTCTTATTCAGTTTTCTTCTAAAGTGCCTTGGTGCTTACATTAGAACTCCTGTGTCATGGAATAATTGTGCGGAGCACCAGATTTATATGAATATATTGTCAAAGATTATACGTTTACAATACTGTCAGTAGCACTCTTTTGTACATGCGTGGAACATTTTAGAATCTATGATGATATGAATGTCGACTTCACTTGTGAAGAGTGGCCTTGGTGGGTTGTTCTCAGAAGAGCCTCTACAAAGCTGTGATGCTGGAAAACTGCAGGAACATTTTGCTACATATAGGTAAGAATGTGAGTTTTCCTTCACATTTTAAAATAAGAGAATGACAGTTTTTTGGTTATTGATACTCTTCTCTAATTTTTATTGAAAAAGAGGAAGAATGAGGTGAATAAACTAGACATGGTTCAATGAAAATATTAATGTAAATATTGCACAATTTCCAATAATATATCATGTATATAGGGGTAGGCTTTTAGAGATGGGAAAAATTCAATAAATGGCTTCATTAAATTATTTAAGTTTACATATCTTTTGCCTTCTATCTAAACTTATTAGGACCTCAAGGATGGACAAGTTACATTATATTTTCATCACTGTTCCAAATTAGTCAAGCTGCATAAATACCATATTTTGATTAATAATTTTCTTTTGCTAACTTTCCCTTCCTTCCTTCCTTCCTTCCCCCCCCTCTCTTTCATTGTTTCTTGCTGTCAAGAGAGAGTCTGATTGGCTCAGAACAGTGTCCATAGTCTTCCCTGCAGCTCCTTCAGGGCCACGACACCAGCAACTGTTAGCTGAGGCATTTACCACTCCAAGTTTTCTATTCTTGATAATGCTTCCTGTCAAAGGCAGCCTAGGTCACTTCAAGGTTAGACTCTTGTTGCTCATTAAATGGGGAATTCTCCTGCAGGTGGGAGAATTAGCCTCAGGCAGGGATGAGATCCATAACTGTTTATCCAGTTCAGTGTGTTCAGTCCTGAAACCATACACACACAAACAACAGAAATGGACTCAGCAGGTTTTATTCATGTATCTGTGTATACTTAAATCACACATACTGAACAAGGAAGAAAATGGAAGATAAAATTTTGGGATGATATGGAGAGAGGACAAGGAAGAGGGAAAGTGGTGCAATACATTTTAGTAAATTTAAATAAATTTAAAGTTGAATAGTGGCTGGAGAGACAGCTTAGCAGCTAAGAGCACTGGATGTTGTTAGCGAGGACACAGATTCCATTCCTTAAACCACCTGGTAGCTAATCATCTCCTGTAACTCCAGTTCCCAGGTATCTGATGCCCTCTTCTGGCCTCTGCAGGTACTGTGCACAGACACTTTAAGGCCAGCTACATGAAACAAAAATAAATCTCAAAAAAGGAATTCTCTACAGTGATGTCACAGTCCTGAGACAGAAAGCAAGCAGTTAAAATGAACTCCTTGTCTTTCATGGAAGCATCCTCTTAGCCAGCATGCTCAGGGACAAATGAACCTTATCCTGAGGTTGGAATAGCTCAGCAGGACTGTACATTCAAGAACAACATCCACAGGGCTAATAGATGATTCGGCCTTGCTGTTTTCTACTTGTGTTCTCTGCCCTTTGTGTGTGTGGGAATTAAAGGCAATGATACATCTTTTAAATGTAGATCTTACTCTATGTTCTAAAGGTAGACTTCTTCTGTAAATCTTCATCTATCTAAGGGGTTAGACTTGCAGTCTCTTTTCCCTATTTAAGTTTTTCCAAGTATACCCTGGCGCCTAAAAGAGACAGCATATGTGGAATGCAAAATGTGTTGCAGGCTGGTTCCTTGTTTAGCATTGGCCAGAGCTGGATGCTTGCAGTTATCTAAGAGATTTTGAAAAACTTTTTAAGTGTTTAAAGTGATTTCTCCCTGAGAAGGCATATTAATTAATTCCAGAGCAACTGCATGTTAAGCCTTTTTGAAAAGTGTTTCTGAAGCAAGCTCTGCTGTGTTGACTTACGTAGCCTTGGTTACAGTCTGTTGCTCCCTAGCACAATCATCTTTCTGTCCTTTTGACTAAACCACACACATTCTTAAATTAAAGGGCTCTTCCATGACCCAGTTTTAAAGTCACCCATTTGAGTCATGTAGTCAACTGTCCGTTGCATTAATAGGAAAAGCCATGTTAGCATGGCTTCTGCCTTCAGACCAGAAGAGGAGGAGCAGTTTATTGTGTTCACTGAAGGGGGAAACATGGTAGGTATTCAGCTGCTGGAGTCACCATTATGAAAAGGACCTGTTTGTGTGTGTGTGGGGGGGGCGTGATTTTGTAATTTCTGAGCATGTATCATGTGAGTCAACACAGACCAGATTGGTGGGTGTACAGTTTGGTGAGGTTAGCTTGAGCCAATGAATATTGAATTCCCAAACAGGGAGCTCTCCTTTGTTGATATGTGAAATCCTGGTTGGCACAGTCAAGTCACCTCAGAGGGTTGGAACACAGGCCATTGGCTGTAGCTGTGTGTCCTGTTACAGTTCTCAACAGCTAACATTGTACATAAGGAGCAAGGTCAAGCAGTACGTTATTAATGCCATTTCATCTACCAGGAGAAGGCCTGCTCTCTTCCAAAAGTCAGTGTAACAATATGTTTTCCCCCATTATATTTATCTTTTTAAAAAGTCACTTTTCTCTCTCTTTTTTTGGATTGCACTTTTTAAATTTAATTTTCTCTAAATGCATCACTGCTCTAATCTCTTACTTGTTTTTATTCTGCAGTGTTGCCCAGTCATTAAGAATTTCTCTCCATTTTTCTCAGGTGTTGTTGAGTATTTGTCTCTGTTCAGAGCAGTGTCTCCTGTAGATCAGGCTTACATCACTTTATATCACTGAGAATTTTTTGAACACCTAACCCTGACTCTGCTGCCCAGTGCTGGGAAGACAGTCCTGCTACTCCTCCCAGCCTGGGGCTTGACTGGCCAATGAGAAGGAAAACTAGACCAGAGTGAGTGTCTTCCAATCTCTGTGGCCTTTACTGGGAATCTACACATGAAGATGGACCTGGGCAATAATTGAGTTCACTGACGAGCTGTCAAGCGGGTGTAGTCATAGCACAGAAAGGGCTGGCAAGAAGGAGGGTGAAAGCTGTCCTGCTGTGACAGTGGTTGCCATTAACAAAGAGTAATGAGGGAATCAATTTTAGATGATCAATAACTGTGATGACTGGCCACAGAGCAGGCAATAATCTGGTTAAAGAACTGAACTTATTGTGAAACCAAATTACTATAGTTACTCTATGTCAACCAAAATAGAAGACCTGGATAAAATGGTGTGACCCTGCCTAACAGGACTGTTATTTTCCAGGTTTAAGATGTATGGTCTGAGAAAAAAGGCATGAGTAATACTTGCTGTCCCCTCATAAAATCCCTATTCTCGGGATCGCATGGTCATAAAGCCTGCTTAAACATGTTAGCATAATTTTTGGGATTATAATGACATCATTTGCACCATCTCTTCCCTGCCTCCAAGCTCACGTGTCAGTAATTCCAGGCTGGGCCTTGACTGGTCTGCAAGAAGAGAAAAGAGACAGGGAATGAGTGTCCTAATGCAGCCCAGATTTTACTGGGGAGTGGCGGTGCCGAGGCACCTGTGTAAGAATGGGAATTCATTGTCCACACATTACAAGCTGTTATGGTCACAGTACAGAAGGGGAGGGGAAGGAATGAATTTTAGTTTTTTATGTTTTTATTTAAATTAGAAACGTGAATGTTTCACATGCCAGTTCCCTCTCTCACCCCTCTTGCCTTGTCCCTCCACATGCCTCCCAGCCCCCCACCCAATCCCCACATCATTCCCCAGGGAGGGTGAGGCCCTCCTTGGGGGGATCTCTGAAGTCTGTCATTTCATCCTGGCAGGACCTAGGCCCTTCCCCATGTGTTCAGGCTGAGAGGGCATCCCTCTATTTGGAATGGGCTCCCAAAGCTCATTCATAAACCATGGTAAACACTGATCTACTACCCAGGCCCCAGTGATTTCTGTGGCCTCTTCCCTGGCACTACATTCACAGAGTCTGGATCAGTTCCCTGTTGGCCTTTCAGCCATCAGTCTGGGATTCAAGAGCTCCCCCTTATCTGGTCAGCTGTTTTTGTGGGTTTCATTATCATGGTCTTGACCTTTTTGCTCATAACTCCTCCATCACTGTCACTAGGTTCCAGGAGTTCAGTTCAGTGTTTATCTGTGGGTATCTGTCTCTGCTTCCATCAGTCCCTGGATGAAGGTTCTAGGATTGCATATAGGATAGTCATCAACCCTATCATCAAGGAGGGGCTATTAGTGTAGTCTCTCCACTATTGTTTAGTTTGCCAGTTGGTGTCATCCTTGTAGATCTCTGGAAATCTCAATAGTGTCAGCTCACTCCTCAAGCCTATAATGACTCGATCTATTATGGTATCTCTCATTCTGCTATCCTCTAATCTTACCTAGACTCAACCTTCCTGCTCCGCCATGCCTTCTTC
The DNA here is from genome assembly GCF_017639785.1 of Mesocricetus auratus. NCBI lineage: Eukaryota > Metazoa > Chordata > Mammalia > Rodentia > Cricetidae > Mesocricetus > Mesocricetus auratus. The sequence continues at coordinate 3,866,890 of NW_024429185.1, forward strand.
TCCCCTCCTCTTATCCCCCTCTCATTTTCTTCATTCCCTCTCCCCTCCCCCGATGTTCCCAGTCTGCTCAGGAGATCTTGCTTCATTCCACTTCTCTGGGGTATCACGCGTCTCTCTTGGGAGCCTCCTTGTTTCCCAGACTCACTGTCACTGGGATTGTGGGCTGACACTCCCCTGATCCATATCTAAAATCCATATACGAGTGAGTACATACCATGTTTGAATTTTGGTGTCTGGGTTACCTCATTCAGGATGGTTTCTTATAGTGCCATTCATTTGCCTGCAAATATCAGGATTCCATTTTTTTTCTACTGAGTAGTACTCCATTGTGTAAATGTACCACGTTTTCTCTATCCACTCTTCAGTTGTGGGGCACCTAGGTTGCTTCCAGGATCTAGCTATTACATATAATGCTGCTATGAACATAGTGGAACAGACATTCTTGTTGTGTGAACGGGCCTCTTTTGGGTGTATGCCTAAGAGTGGAATTGCTGGGTCTTGTTGTAGATTGATTCCCATTTTCCTGAGGATTCTCCATACTGATTTCCATAGTGGCTCTACTAGTTGGCACTCCCACCAGCAGTGGAGGAGTGTTCCCCCTTTACCACATCCTCTCCAGCACAAACTGTCATTGGTGTTTTTGATTTTCACCATTCTGACAGGAGTAAGATGATATCTCAGAGTTGTTTTGATTTGCATTTCCCTAATGACTAGTGATGTTGAGCACTTCCTCAAGTGTCTCTCAGCCATTTTATACTCCTCAATTGAGAATTCTCTATTTAGTTCAGTCCCCCACTTTTCAATTGGATCCTTTGGTGTTTTGGAGACTTGCTTCTTGAGTTCTTTGTAAATTTTGGAGATCAGTTCTCTGTCAGATATGGGGTTAGTGAATATTTTTTCCCAATCTGTGGGGTGTCTTTTTTCTTGCTGACTGCGTCCTTTGCCTTATAGAAGCTTCTCAGTTTCAGGAGATCCCATTTATTAATTGTCAACCTCAGTGTGTGTGCTACTGGTGTTATGTTCAGGAAGCTGTCTCCTGTACCAATTCGTTCAAGGGTACCTCCCACTTTCTCTTCTAAGAGGTTCAGTGTAGCTGGATTTATTTTGAGGTCTTTGATCCATTTAGACTTAAGTTTTGTGCATGGCGATAGACATAGATCGATCTGCAGTCTTCTACATGCCAATATCCAGTTATGCCAGGACTGTTTGTTGAAGATGCTATCTTTTTTCCATTGTATAATTTTAGCTTCTTTGTCCAAAATCAGCTGTTCATAGGTTTGTGGATTAATCTCAGGGTTTTCAATTCGATTCCATTGGTCTACCTGTCTAGTTTTGTGCCAATACCAAGCTGTTTTCAGGACTATAGCTCTGTAATAGAGCTTGAAGTCAGGAATGGTGATGCCTGTGGACATTGCTTCATTGTACAGGGTTGTCTTGGCTATCCTGGGTTTTTGTTTTTCCATATAAAGTTGAGAATTGTTCTTTCAAGGTCTGTGAAGAATTGTGCTGAGATTTTGATGGGGATTGCATATAGTCTGTAGATTGCTCTTGGCAGGATTGCCGTTTTTACTACATTGATTCTACCTATCCAAGAGCATGGGAGATCTTTCCCTTTCCTGGTGTCTTCTTTAATTTCTTTCTTTAAAGACTCAAAGTTCTTGTGATACAGGTCTTTCACTTGTTTGGTTCGTGTTACCTCCAGGTATTTTATGTTGTTTGTGGCAATTGTAAAGGGTGATGTTTCTCTGATTCCTTTCTCAGCCCTTTTATCGTCTGTATATAGTAGGGCTACTGATTTTCTTGAGTTGATCTTGTATCCTGCCACGTTGCTGAAGGTGTTTGTCAGCTTCAAGAGTTTCGTGGTAGAGTTTTTTGGGTCACTTGTGTAAACTATTATATCATCTGCAAATAGTGAAAGTTTTACCTCTTCCTTTCCAATTTGTATCCCCTTGGTCTCCTTTTGTTGTCTTATTGCTCTAGCTGGAACTTCCAGTACAATACTGAAGAGATATGGGGAGAGGGAACAACCTTGCCTTGTTCCTGATCTTAGAAGAATTGCATTGAGTTTCTTTCCATTCAGTTTGATGTTGGCTATTGGTTTGCTGTACATAGATTTTAAGATGTTTAGGCATGTACCTGTTATCCCAGATCTCTCCAAGACCTTTATCACGAATGGTTGTTGGATTTTATCAAAGGCTTTTTCAGCATCTAGTTAGATGATCATGTGATTTTTGTTTCTCAGTTTGTTTATATGGTGGATTATTTATATGTTTACATTGATGGATTTTCGTATGTTGAACCATCCCTGCATCCCTGGAATGAAGCCTACTTGATCATGGTGGATGAAGTTTCTGATGTGTTCTTGGATTTGATTTGCCATTATTTTATTGAGTATTTTTGAATCAATGTTCATGAGGGATACTGGTTTGATGTTCTCTTAGTTGTGTCTTTGTGTGGCTTGGGTATCAATGTTATTGAAGCCTCATAAAAAGAGTTTGGTAAAACCCTTCTGCTTCTATTGCTTGGAATACTTTGAGGAGAATTGGTATAACCTGTTCTTTGAATTTCTGGTAAAATTCTGCACTGAAGCCATCTGGCCCTGGGCTTGTTTTGGTTGGGAGACTTTTGATGACTGCTTCTATTTCCTTAGGTATTATAGGACTACTTAAATTGCTTATCTGTTCTTGATTTAATTTTGGTAAGTGATATCTATCCAGAAAATTGTCCATTTCCTTTAAATTTTCAAATTTTGTGGAGTATAGGTTTTCAAAATATGACCTAATGATTCTCTGGATTTCCTCAGTGTCCGTTGTTATGTCTCCCTTTTCATTTCTCATTTTGTTAATTTGCATGTTCATACTCTGCCTTTTGGTAAGTTCGGATAAAGGTTTGTCTATCTTGTTGATTTTCTCGAAGAACCAACTCTTTGTTACATTTATTCTTTGTATCATTTTTCCTAGTTTCTACTTTATTGATTTCAGCCCTCAATTTAATTATTTCTTGGCCTTTGCTCCTCTGGGGTGAGTTTGCTTCCTTTTGTTCTAGAGCTTTCAGTTGTGCTGTTAATTCTCTTGTGTGACTATATGCCAGTTTCTTCATGTGGGCACTTAGTGCTATGAACTTTTGAAACTCTTAGCACTGCTTTCAAAGTGTGCCATAAGTTTGGGTATGTTGTGTCTTCATTCTCACTGAATTCTAGGAATTATTTAATTTCTATTTTTATTTCTTCTTTGACCCAGGAATGATGCAATAGTGTATTATTCAATTTCCATGAGTTTGCAGGGTTTCAGCAATTTGTGTTGTTGTTGAATTCTAACTTTAAGGCATGATGGCCTGATAAGATACATGGAATTATTTGATTTTTTTTGTACCTGTTGAGGCTTGCTATGCTGCCAAGTGTGTGGTGGATTTTTCAGAAGGTTCCATGTGGAGCTGAGAAAAGGTATAATCTTTTGTGTTTGGATGGAGTGTTCTATAGATGCCTATTAAACCCAATTGGGTCATAACATCCATTAGGTCCTTTGTATCCTTGTTAAGTTTCTGCTTGTGGTCCTGTCTAGTGGTAAGAGTCGGGTGTTGAAGTTTCCCACTACAAGTGTGTGAGGTTTTATATGTGCTTTGAGTTTTAGTAATGTTTCTTTTACGAACGTGGATGGCTTTGTATTTGGGGCATAAATGTTCAGAATTGAGACTTCATCTTGGTTGATTTCTCCTGTAGTGAGTATGAAGTGACCTCCTTCATCTCTTTTGATTGATTTTAGTTTAAAGTCTAATTTGTTAGATATTAGAATTGCTACCTCCGCTTGTTTCTTGGGTCCATTTGACTGGAATATCTTTTCCCAACCCTTTACTCTGAAATAACATCTGTCTTTGAAGCTGAGGTGTGTTTCTTGTATGCAGCAGAAGGATGTATTCTGTCTTCAAATCCATTCTGTTAACCTGTGTCTTTTTTTGGGCGAGTTAAGACCATTAATATTGAGGGAAATTAATGACCATTGATAGTTCATTATTGTTTGTTTTGGAATAGTTGTTGGTATAATATTATGGGGATTTACACCCCTTTTCTCCTTTGGCTGTTTGTAAAGTGGGATTATCTATTACCTATGTTTTTCTGGTAGTACTTAACTTCCTTGGGTTGGAGTTTTCCTTCCACTATTTTCTGTAGGCTTGGGTTAGTGGATATGTATTGTTTAAATGTGGTTTTGTCATGAAATATCTTGTTTTCTCCATCTATATTGATTGAAAGCTTTGCTGGGTATAGCAGTCTTGGTTGGCATCCGTGGACCTTAATGGTGGTAGAATTTCTATCCAGAACCTTCTGGCTTTCGTAGTTTCCATGGAGAAGTCAGGTATAATTTTGATAGGTTTGCCTTTATATGTAACTTGGCCTTTTTCTAAGCTGCTCTCAATATTCTTTCTTTATTCTGTATGTTTGGGGTCTTGATTATTATGTGTCAAGGGGATGATTTTTTTTGTGGTCCACTCTATTTGGTGTTCTGTAAGCTTCTTGTACCTTCATTGGCATGCCTTTATGTTGGGAAAATTTTCTTCTATTATTTTGTTGAATATGTTTTCTGGCCCTTTGAGGTGGATTTCTTCACCTTCTTCTATACTTATTATTCTTAAGTTTGGCCTTTTCATGGTATCCCATATTTCCTGGATATTTTCTGTTAGGGATTTGTTGGACTTAAAATTTTCCTTGGTTGATGAATTTAATTCTCCTAGTGTATCTTCAGCACCTGAGATTCTCTCTTCCATTTCTTGTATTCTGTTGGTTATGCTTGCATCTATAGTACCTGACCATTTTCCCAGCTTTTCTATTTCCACCATTCCTTCAGACTGTGTTTTTTTTATTGTTTCTATTTCAGATTTCAGCCCTTGCACTGTTTGAATTTTTTCTTGCAATTTTTGTTTTGTCTTTTGCTCCATTTCTTGCATTTTTTGGATTGTGTTTTCTTCCTTCTCTTTAAGGGATTTTTCTCATATTCTCTTTGAGAGCTCTATCATTTCCATGAAGTTGTTTTTTATATTATTCTCTTCTAGTTCATTTGTGATGGGGTGTTCCAGTCTTGTTGGTGTAGGGTCTCTAGACTCTGGCAGTGTCATATTGGTTTTTCTGTTGCTCTTTGTGTTTTTATATTGTCTCCTTCCCATGCATTCTTGCAGTGGGTTCCAGAGGGTGCCTTTTCCTCTACAGATGGGTGTGGGGTCAGGGTTCCCTTCTGTTGGGTGTTGGCAAGTCCACTGTTCTGGTAGCTCTCCACTTCCTGGTCTTGTGTGTGGAAAAATGGACTAGGATGTTGGGGTGCTTTGGTTCCCACTGGGATGGCTGGGAGCCCCAATCGTATACCCCAGGCACAGGAGTGTAGTCTGGAGACAGGCCCTGATAGTCTTTGTCATGTGGGTGGAGCAGGAGACTAGGATGCTAGGGTGAGTTTGCTCCTGCCTCTGGGATGGAAGCCTCTGGGGTAGTTCCCAAGCCAGTCTAGTCCTAATTCCATGGGTGGAGCAGGAAACTCTGGTACCTTGGCTCCTGCCGCCTCTGCTGGGATGGAAGCCTCAGTGGCAGAGCCCAGGCCCAGGCAGGCGGTCCGGGAATGGGCCCTGGTTTACCTGGACCCATGGGTGGGGCAGTAGACTAGGGAGCATTGGCCCCTGCCGCTGGGATGGAAGACACAGCAGTAGACCCCAAGCACTGGCAGCCAGTCTAGTCCTAGTTGAATTTTAGTTTTACAGCTTTTTCTGCAGTTTAAATTTACAATAGGCAACCAGCTATTCAATTATAGGTAATCTATATATGTCTTAAGTGGTCTTTTCTTGGGCTCCACAGAACAGGTTCTTCAGCTAAGAGATTGACCTGTCCACACTGAAATATTAGGTCTGCACTCAGGACAGAGATCATATTCTCTTGACCAAGGGTATTTTTCTCTTAACTGGCCTTCATGACTACTTTTATGTTTCCTTCTTTCAATGGGCCCAGAATCACTTAGCATCAGAGATCAGAGCTCCCAGAACACATTTGGCAATTGACCCCTGGCAAGGAGGAATAGAGTCCCAGTGACACTTTTGGCTTTTAGTTGAGAAAGCAACTGGTTACTTTTCTTTGGGGTCTTTTTACCCTAAACTCTCTAGTCGACTTCTAGCTCCAGTTCTTACCCCACTTCCCTCTGAAGAAGTAATTGTAATTGCCATTATGGAATTGGGGTGATGACCAATCTGGATTCTTCCAGGTCAGTTTTGGGGTATCAGGTAGCAGCATTGAATAACCCTTCTAGAGTGCTTGTTGCAAAGACCAAACTGTCAGATACAGGCAGGAAAGAAATGTCTTTACTTGTGTGGGAAGGACTCAACTCTCCAAAGTCCGTAAGACATTCATGATGGGCTCACAGTAGCCCCCATCTATTAGACATTTTCTTTTGACCTCTAGGGTTGGTCTCCAGAGTGATGGACTCACAATAATCTTTCCCACACTTTCATAACTGTTTCATCAACCAAAAGTCAGCATGATGCCCTTCCCATGTGGCTTCTGGATAGGGAGAGAAGAGGCATTGAGCCATCATTTAATGTTGGGGTTAAAACCAACCTGGGCCTGTCTTATTAGGCTGTTGGCAGGAGCTCAGATAGCAAAGGTCTGATGTCTCACATCTGGGTAACATCTTTGTGTGAAGAAGAAAATATAAGTGGGATTGGCTGTCCAAATAACATTTCATGTAGACTCACGTGCAATGTGTGTGGAGTGTGATCCCTTGGGTTGTTATCAGTTCTTAGTCTTTGTTAAATGTTCCTGCTGATGCTGAAGTTCATGCAGGTGGCCACAATTAAAATTTTGTTTGTTATATATTTTAGCCAGTCCTTGAAATAGTTGACATCTGACCTTGTCAATGTTTTGGAAATTTTGTTTATGTCTCCAGTCCATTATCCAATTGAAAAGAACTTTTAGTCCGAGAGGCAGCATCTATTCAGCTGGCCATGAAGGATCAGCAAGCCTTGGAATAGGGGAGAGTGACCCTGAGGTCAGAAGGCTGAGAGGCTCTTTAGAGTCATATCGGGAAGCAAGGTGAGGGGAGTGTTTTCATGGCTGCTTGGGATTTGCATCAGGTTTCTTTTTCTTTAATATTGGTGCATGTGTTTTGTTTTTAAATAAGTGGCTAAAGAAATCTTTTCATATCAACTGTAATACAGTAATGGTCTCTAAATTTCATCTTTTATGTACCTTAAACAACTTACTAATACCTTATAACTTGTAAAAGCTTTCTAGTTTATTTTTCTTCTGTAGTCAACAGCAATTATCATATTCTTTACTATAAGGCTATTTCCATATTTAAACTCTTCTAACAAGTTCTTTTATGTACTGCTTCCTTTTTTAATACCATGGGACATAGGAACATTAACAAATACATTTATGATCTATTGTGGGAATTTTCTCCTTGGTGGAGGGGGACAAAGCAATGTCTCTATCATCCTCATAAGTCTCAATGACAATGAAAGAACAATTTAACTCAAGTCCACCCTGGGGAACCAATGAGTTTATTGAGCTTATTTATGGAACATGGTTGAGGAACTACTTAAAGGGGTTCAGATACTATGGTGCTTTGAATCAAAAAGGCCCCCATATTCCTTAAAGGAGAGACACTGTTAGGAAATTTGTCCTTGTTAGAGTAGGTGTGTCCTTGTTGGAGAAAGTATGTCCTAGTCACTTTCTGCTGCCTGCTGATCTGGATGTAGAATTCTCAGCTTTTTCTACAGCACTGTGTCTGCCTGCACACTACCATGCCATGATGAAAACTGACTAAACCCTCAGAAACTGTAAGCAAGCCCCAATGAAATACTTTCCTTTATAAGAGTTGCTACCGTCATGGTGTTTCTTCACAACAATAAAAACTCTGACAAGGCAGATACCCAAATACAGTCACACAGGCATGTCTCCACCCAGTGTGCACAAAGGCTCTCCCGTAGCTGCATATGTGGAGCTCAGCTTCTCCCTGCTCTTCCACTGTCCGCATACTCCAGCATGACATTACACTCCTCAGCGTACACAGGACGCAAGCCTGAGAGCACTCAAGGTAAATCCCCACTTGTAATATGACTCTCATGGGTGCAAATGCAGAATCCACCTCCTCCCAAGTCTTTCCCAGACTACATACTCTAGCTCATCCCCCAAACCACAAGATCACACACATGTCATTGGGACTGAATTGCTTAATGTTGCCTGGGGAAGAGGCTGCATATTCAGAAGGAGGGGACACCTCCATCTATGGTGGAATATCAACAGTCAGCAAACCTGGTTGTAGCCATCCCATGTGAGCAGGCACAGCTGATCATAGGACGATACCAATTGTTTGCCTTATGATAGTGCTGAGCAACATCAATTAAATAGTAGAAAGCTGAAGAGAAACTGTGGATAAGATAATGTAATAGACAAAAATTTCCTGGGTTCAGTCTGCTAAACTAAAGCTTAGAGAAAACACAAGACAGTCTTATCATACATGGCATCCTTACTATAACCACGGGTATTTGTAGGTGATACAAAGATGTAGCAAATACATAACAAAGCATCATCAAACTGACATTTACAGCATTCAGTACAAAACAGCGAAGAAAGCCCTCTTAAAACAATGATGCTGCAGCATATCTTTACATAGAGGTTCTCTCTGTTCTCTTCATGGATGGGCATCCCATTGACTGTATTTACCACAGACCTGTGACCAATAAAAGTACACATAAAGGTAAACAAACATTTACATCCTAGCATCCTAATTTTTAACAGGCCAGGTTAACATACTACTTGTCTTTGGGCAAGCCTTCCCTTAGCTAAATTCTACTTTGTGGGATTTACTATCTCCTAAACATTGGTAAAGCCTTTATTGTACCGATTCCATTCTTCTATATCACAGCGTGGTAGTGGAGTGCTGCTTGTGCCATTTACAACCTCCACAAAACTAACTCCAAATGGATCTCACACCTAAATGTCAAATGTGAAGTGCAGAACTTCTAGAAGACACTTGAGAACTAGCCTTCTGCCAGTTTGGCGACCTGTCTAGGTCTTGGAAGCTATCCCTGAAGGCCTGATGTATGGAGAATAAACCAGAGCGTCTTCTCTAAAACCAGGAATAAGCTTGGGAGAGTTGGTGAAAATCTGTGACCAGGGCCTTTGGGGAAGTATTGTTTCAGATCCTGAGAAACCAACTTTTTCTGCACATGTGGTTGTGGTTATCAGTCCCAACACCACTGTGGACTTCATTTGTAAAGTTCTTGAGATACCCTGCTTTCCTCTTGCATAAGATTTTCTGATTAGCCTCCTTCTGAGTATACTTTCTTTCAAAAGTGAACACGTTGAATTACAGCAAGGAGACCTGCTGCTTAATTTGGCATAAATCTCCAACCAATTTGGGATAGGACTGTGTTTCTGGTGAGAGCCAGTGCGAGCACCCATGTGCTGTTTCCCTTCAACTTACTAGGTCTGTCCCCAAGCGAACTAAACCTGTCACTCAGGTCTCACTAGCCAATCAGAGCTTCCAGAGGACCGGCCAGTCAGATAGGAGGGTTCTTCCGGCAGCAAGGCTTCTATCTCTGATCCTATGCTGCTGAAGTCGGAAGTTGGGTCCCGTGAAGCGCCTGCACTGCAGAGAGCATATAGCCTCACCATGGAGAGTGAGAGGCGGCTTCTGTCCCCAGATGGGGAGGCGTAGCTTGCCATAGGGAGTGAGTGGCCACTGTCCCCAGAGTGGGTGGAGCACCGGCTGAGCCTTGGGAACGGGTGCGGTGGCTCTTCCCCTGCCTGGGTGGGAGCCAGCGGCCAGACAAGAGTTCAGCGTGCCCTGCGTGGTCCATGCAGCTTCTTGGTCTGGGCGGCAGCCTTTGAATACTTCACTCCTCCGACTGGTTCTGTGCAGGACATTGGGAGCGGGACTGTGCTTGTTGTTAACTTCACCGTGAGATGCCGGCGCCTGTAGTGCTTGTATTGTCACTATGGAAGGCTGATTTGGAAAACTCGGAGAGCCCTCCTGGTCTCTCTAATATTTAACTGAAGTTATGCACCTTTAACGTTAACATTTAGGTTTAGGATCCGTCTGGAGTTAATTTTGTGAGGCTTGTAAGTGGTTATCTTCTGTGTAGAGTAGCACTCCACTGACAAACTGTGATGTGGAAGAGTGGAATTGATGGCAATAGAATTGATGGTACAAGGATTTACCAATTCTTAGGGGACATTAAGTCACACAAAGGAGAATTTAGCTAAGGGAGGGCTGCCTCCCAAATACCCTAAAGACAAGTAGTATGCTAACCATGCCTGTTGGAGATTAGTATGGTAAGAAGTGAATGTTGGCCAGGATTAACCGGTCATTAAACCACATTTCCATAACAAAGGAGACAGCCCTATTTTACAACCAGTCAAAGCCTCCCCCCTCCCAAAAAGAACATGCTGTTCAAGGGGCCATTACAGAGTCACAAACAACTTTAAGTCCTGGTGTGCAGGTATATTAATTCTAGAACAGCCGTATCTCTAGTCTTTTTGAAAATTTGTTTTGAGCTGAGGTCTCTGATGTTGATTGAGGTGAACTTGAACCCTGTCTGTAGCCCCACAGGGCATTGCCCTTGCCCTAGCCCCACAGAATTCTAAAATGACCAGTTTGAGTCACCCAGTGGACCATCCATTGCAGTAACAGGAAAAGGGTTTGTGTGTGGAGCGTGGTTTTTCCCTTCAGAGCAGAAGAGGAGGAATAGTTACCGTGTACACCGCAGGGGAAAGAGACTAGGCAATAGCTAGATCACAGACTGAAGGCTAAGGCAGTGAGCTGCAGGGGTCCCCATTACAAAGAAGGACCTGATGGGGCAGGGTGACTGTAATTTCCCAGCATGTATTAAATCTTTCCGTGTGAATAGAGACAGATAGAATGGGTAGGTGTGCAATTTGTGGAGGGCAGCTTAAACCACTGAGCATTCAGTTTCCAATTAGGGAACTCTCCTATGCAGATATGTGTAGTCCTGGGTGACACAGTTAAGTCAGCTGAGAGGTTTGAGACACAGGCCACAGACTGTAAATTTGTGACAGTTTACAGCACTCAGTAGCTAACATTTTACATGAACAAAATCATACAATGTCTTATTAATATCATTCTCTCTACCAGGGAATTTCCTACAGTGTTTGAAAGTCAGTATAACTAAGTGTTCTTCTGAGTCTTATAATTTTAAAAAGTCAGTTATTCATATTTTAAAAATTATTTTATTTAAATGTATTAATGATATAAACTCTGTTTCTGTTTTCCAATGTTTCCCAGTCATCAAGAATTTCATCCCACTATCTTCTTTGGTGTTATTTATTTATTTTTTTTACAATCAGCTTAGAGTAGTGGTTCTCAACCTGAGGGGTCAAGGCTCCCTTTAAGGGGAATCAAATGACCCTATCACAGGAGTGGCCTAAGACAATCAGAATCTATAGATATTTATATTACAATTCATAACAGTAGCAAAATTAGTTATGAAGCAGCAGTGAAAATAATTTTATAGTTGCGGCAGTGAAAATAATTTTATAGTTGCGGAGGGCCATCAATCATGAGGAACTGTATTAAGCAGTCAGAACGGTAAGAAGGTTGAGAAGCAGTAGATCAATGTGTCCTGTCGCTCAGGCTTGCCTCACAGGATGTAATTGAGAATTGCCTTGAACATGTAATCCTCTCTGCGGCCCAGCGTTTCGAAGACAGTCCTGCCACCCTTCCAGGCTGGGCCTTGAATGTCTGTGAGAAGGAAAAGTAGACCAGCGAATGAGTGTCCTCCAGTCTCTCAGGATTTTATTGGGGACCTGCAAATGAAGAGGACCTCTGTAAGAACTGAGTTCATTTGTTAAGCAGGTGTAGTCACAACACAGGTGGGGAGGGGCAGAAGGAGGCTGAAAGCTGTCCTGCTGTGACAGTAGTTGACATTAGCTATGAGTAGTCAGGGAATCAATTTTAGACTATTGATAAATGTTTTGACTGGCCATTCCTCAGTTTCACAGAACAGGTAATCAAGAATCTGGATAAAGAACTGAACTTTCGTAAAACCAAATTACTGTAGTTGTACTACTTCAACCAAAATAAAAGAACTGGATGAAATGGTGTCTTCTTGCTTAACATGACTGTTTTGAAGGTTTAAGATGTACACCGTGAGAACAGTGGTGTCAGTAACACTTGCTGTGCTCTAATGCAAACCCCTAGTCTCTGAAGCACATGGTCATAAAGCCTAGTTGAACTTTTTAACATAATCTTTTGGGATTATAATTACATCATTTCTTTCCTGCCTACAAGTCCTCCCATAGGCCCTTCATTATTTTCTAATCCCTGGCTTCTTTTCATTTAACAAGGGTTACCGTGGGTAGGTGACCTGCGTCTGGCTACAGTACTTCCCCACTAAGAAGCAAAGGGTTGGCTGCACTGGACATTGAGTGTTAATGGAATGTGCACACAGAGGACCCTGAGCATTGGAAGAGGAGCGTTAAGTAATACGGGAGACTGGAGGATTCTACTAAACTACAGACCTCCCAGTCTAGGGCCCCGTCTGAACACAGGGTGGAGGGCAGTGCCGGGAAGGCCTGTGCTCTGTGGGTCATTTGATCTCTGCTCACCCAGTAGGGTAACCTCTGCTGTCCTGAGCCCCAGCTGGGTGGCCCTAGCTAATGAGGGTCTCTGCAAGGCTTAGCATCAGGAGCAACAGCGGGAGGTAGTTCACAGGTTCTTGCCAGGTTTCTCCTCTGGTTCTGCTGTAGGGAGATGTGAGGAAGATGACAAACCATGTCTTGGTGAGTGTGTGGGGACACTGTCCCCAGATCAGGAAGATCAATTAGGCTGAATTGTCAGAGTCTGAGCAGCTGGGACTGGGATGGACAAACCGCCAGACTGTGGTTCTATTGGTTCCTGTGGTGACCTAGGCAGTGGCCCTGGTCCTCTGAGCCACATGGAGTGTCAATTCCCAGGAGAGGGGGAGTCTCTGCAGCCCTGGCATGGGAGGCTATGATTCTTGTGATATCACTGTCCAGTGTGCACACACAGGCATTGCTTTTGGTGTGCAGTAGGAAGACTAATTGGAAAATGAAGGCCCGTTTTCTGGAAGTTCTGAATGTCACATTCCAGTGTAAGGTTTGTCTTATAAATGTTACATTGAGTTTAGAAAAAGTTAGACATGGGGTGATGGGGGTACGTGATTAGACTGCTTTTACCTTTCTGCTACTGCCAGCTCCCATGGTGTGATCAGTGAAGTTCAGTTCCAGGGGATAGAAGGAGGGTGTGAACCGCAGAGACATCTCAAGTTTGCACGGTGATAAGGGAGGCTAATAGTTTTGTGGGCTCACTCCTACAGCACGGTGTTGGGCTGTTGCACAGGGCATATTATGTGACATAACCATGTGGCAGGAAGCAGATGTTACATTGTTCTTCTACATTGCTTTGTGATTGGGCATCACTGGTACCGGGTTTTCCTGAAACCACAAGGGAGCATCGCAGGCTGCAGAGCCATTTGCAGAGAAAGCTCCAGAGCATGGGGCCACTCTCGGAAACATAGCAGTTTAAGGGTCACCTTGAATTAATTTTGTGGGAGTTTTGAAGGGTGTGGTGATTTAATTTCTCTGCACGTAGAATCTTAGGTGGCTGGTTAACATGAGTCAGGGTCACAGTTTTCCTGGCTGAATTTCCTTTGGTCTTTTACTTAAAATTTGACGATATTTCCTGCATTTGTTCTTGGCTTTTTCTCTCTATCCCCTTTATTCTTTCACAAATATTGTGTACATTCTTGATTATTGTAGCTTTGTGGTAAATACAGAAGTTTCATTGGATCAATGTGTGTACTGCTTTTTCATAATCCTATTGAGCATTCTAAGCGTTTCTACTTTTCATGTAGCTTTAGAATCAGCTTTTCTGTTGTGAATTCTTGGGCAAACTGACCAAATACAACCTCTTAGTACTGATGCATCGTGTTCCCAAGGATCATGCATTTACTTTATATGCTCAGATTTTATTGTTGTTAATCTGGGAAAGGCTTTTAGTGTATTGGATAAAAGAGAACAAAGGTCTTGGCCAGTGTGTCAACACATATTCTCCTTGGGCATGACCTGAGTTCAGATCTAAGCACCTAAGTTAGGAGGCACATAGCCACCTGCGTATCCAGGTACAGGGGATCTGATACCATCTTTTCTGGTTTATCACCTGTACACACATGGAAGACATTCTCCTGAACACACAAACATACACACACACACACACAAATGGAGATAAGCTGGGTGGTGGTGGTACATGCAAAAAAGTTGCTTTGGTTACATAATAAAAATCATACATGGTTTCTGTAAAAATCTGTGATCTTGCATTTGGTTTGAGAAAGTTTTCCTTGCCTCATTCTAATACTGACTTAACATCCAATCATCAATCATAGGAAATAAGATGTTTTCTAAGTGATCCTAACTTTAATAAGCATGAAGATAGCTATGCATAGTTAATATAACAAAAGTTATATTCACTATGCTGATGGTCATCACACAAGGTTCCCACTCTAAATTCCTAACTAAGGTTCTAAGCCTGTCTCCTCAAGGCTACTCATCTGTGTCACGTATCTTAGCTGAAGGTCACGTCCAGTTTCTAACAGATATCTCCAGTTCAAGGTTCAGGATCCTGGGGGAGATGCTCTAGTGCTAGGCAGATCAAGGTGTTGTCTCCCCAGATGTGCAGAGTAGAGCATTTCTCTTGTTCTCTGCTTATATACTGTCCAGCGGTGTCATAGGATTATAGGACTGTGTTGGGTTATCTAGAGTAAGTGATGTCACTGGGTTCTGGCTATCAGGTACAGTCTTGGTTATAGTGGGGTTCATGAAGAATCTATTTTTATATATCTAACATGCTGGTTTCCTTTTCTTCTTTCCTTTCTTCCTTTCTTCCTTTTTCTACGCTCATTCCATTCTATTTCCTTGTCCTTTAGTTATGCAGTAAATATTCCAATTACCAGTAGACAAATAAATTCAGGAAAATAAATCTCAGACATGAAAACACAATTATTAAGCAGAATGGACAAAGTAATATAGATCATAGGATATTGCTGTGATCCCTCTGGAAGATACATATTTTCCCAAAATTATATTTTCTCTAGGTTTGGTATGCACCAACTTGAAAATCCATTCAGAAATAAAAGGAAATGCAATCATTTTCAAATTTGCAAAGGAGGGCATAGCAGGGTTTGAGCTGCAGGACTCTTAAGTAAGCAGAATTGGAGTAGAGCATCATATTAACTCGATCACTGTCAAGCAGGAGTAGGTGGACAGTGGCCATGGACCAGGTATCTCTTTATTAAGGAAAAGAGTGAGTAGGAATCTAGCAAGCTTCATAATCAGCTTCCAGTGTTGTTTCTCAGTATTTTGTATTAATTTTATGAGAAAGCCAATGATGAATATAAAGCTGACGACTCTCCTAAGGAATCCATCTATGATTTATAACAAATGAATATAGAGTGCTCTTTTGGCAAAGAATGACAGTGATGTAATAAAGCAGAACCAAGAATACAATATTCATGACCTGATGTGTCATCGTGGAGATGAAACATTTCCTAAAGAAATTTTTTTAAAATAACAGTTTAGCTGCTTTGTTCCTTCTGGGTGATAGTAGTCTCTGGAGTTCATTATCATAGTTTCTCCTAAAATGAAGTTTATTAAATAAGCACAAGATAATAAGGGATTTATGTTCCAAAGGGGCCAATATGAAGTTTACAAGAAGTCAAAAGCACTGCTTCATCCAGTGGAATAATATCTGCGTGGGGAAGCAAGTATAGTCAAATATAAGTATCCTACTAGTCACATCAAATACAGAGCGTTTTTTAAATACTTCCTCCCTCTTTTCAACAGGATTCCTGGGGCTTGGTCCAGTATTTGGCTGTGGATCTCTGCATCTGTTTTCCTCAGTTACTGGATGAAGATTCTCTGATGACAATTAGGGCAGTCACCTATTCTGATTACAGGAGATGGCCAGTTAGTTCAGCCACCCTTTCCACTATTGCTAGTTTTATAAGAGCAATTTTTAAGCTTGCTTACTTTATGGGCATACGCAATAGTGTCTGCTTTGAGTACAGCTGATGTTGGACTCTGTCTATGTGTCCTCCTAGGGTCTGAGTATCCCTAGCAATCTCATAATCCATTGACTGTGATTGTGGCATGTTAAAGAATAGAACAGTAAAAATTTCATTAACGGCTTTCCTAGCCTTTCCCACAAGTCATCTTTGATTTCATTGTTATATAGGGTACCTGAATCAAAATAACGCTACTACTCTAGCACTAGGCTGGAGGTCTTGGACTTACCTATCCTATAGGTATACTAGCTATAGATATGCTAACTATAAGTCTGGTAGCATTGTATATTGTCAGACGAGCAGGTTTTGTGGAATAAAAAGTGGAGTCCAAGGTATCCCTGGTGATGTTCTAGCTATCAGTTGTAAGGGTGAAGGCTTCCATCGAGCATGCAGTAAAGACTCCACTGCCAAGGTCTGTGAGTTGGTTTGTACACGCCTAGGTGCCATTTCTGACATTTGGAGCTCATTGGGTAGAGGGTGGTTGGTCACAAAGATGTTGGCCCCAAGTGAGATGGTATGCTTCTCTGGGCAGCACATACCCTCTGTATTAGTCTAACTAGTCCATAGGAAATAATGAATGGGTGCAACAAATCCATCCCTGTGTTTGCTAGGTAATGGGTCTGTGTGATAAGCTGGTACTGCATTGTTTGTATAGACTTAAGAGTAAATGTGTTTTGCAGAATCCATGTTCACACAAAGAAGTTTGCCTTGTGTCCAGGAGAGACTCATAAATTGCTGTTTTTGTTTCAAATCCCATAGAAAAGGACTGAGATAGGTCTGTGTGCTCATTGAAAGGTTGGTGTTGCTTGATACATTGCTTGGACACATCCATTTGCCTGTGCCTCTGATATTTTTGAGAGATCTGGTTGGCGACAGCTAGTCTCTTCAAATTTTCAACTGTATACTTGTTAGACTCTGCCAACGAATGCTCTAATAATACATTTAGTTCCAGAGGAAGGCCTGTGGTCAGTTCATGAGTAGTAGGTAGTTCATCAAATACAGTGTTAATAGTCAATGTTTGTTCTTTAGTAAGATTTCTGATGGCTATGGTATCTGCATTGATGCCCCCTCAAAAAAAAAAACCAGATGCTATGCCAGCTCTGAGTAAGGAGCCAATAAACATATCTCCAGCAACCATAAATTGTAGGGGTTCTCTTGCAGCAAACCTATTTCCTGAGGAGTAGGAGAAGACCAGTGTTCTCCTAAAATCAGGCTCAGAGCAGAGTTCTTTAGTTGGGAGCCATGGCTTGAGGTTGAAGGTATGTGAGGTCTTCTGGGCCTAGGTATAATTGTATCTTGTAGGTGAACTAAGGTCAGGCATCACAATGGGCTCCCCAGTAACTATTGGTGGGGAAGGAGGAAGATTGGCAGATGATGCCTTATGAAGAATTAGTTTTTCTCATCCCATCCTCCTGTATCAATAATGCCTGGTGTTAGGCTGCCTTCTTTGATTTCACAGAATTTCCCCACTATGGTAAAGACATATCTCTTATCAAATTGGGGTCCTTTGTGCAGAGTTCCTGAATGTGATATTTTGAGTATAGGCTTATGGACTACACAGTCTCCAATGCCCCATTCCTTGAGCAGAGGTGGTAGAAGAATCATGCAGAAATAATAGGAAAGTCCTGGATGTGTGTATTTTCTGGGTACCAGTTTGGTAAGTTACTATTGTCTGCCTTTTTTTAAATGTGATATCTTGCCACAATGGAATAATAGGATCTAAGGCATGCTCTGGTTGCAAATTGCATCATATCTACTCTTGGGTTGATGTAATCAGTTTGTTAGCCAGTATAAGTCCCAGCTAGAATTTCAACAGTCTGGAAAATAATGTCCCATATTTGGGGAGGAAAGAAGTGTGTGATATTCCTGCCATGTATATCCAGATGCATGTGGAAGTCTGTTCTTTCATTGTTATGGAATAAACGCCTAGTATCACAGCTACGAAAGTTCTTTGTATTTGGCAAGCAGATTTCTTTCTTCCTTTTTTTTTGGTTCTAAAGATGGATTCCAGTGTATAATTGATAATTATTGGATTCCATTTCCTTTGGGTTCTTAATTTTCCTTAAAAAATGTGTCAGTAAATATAGTTGTCAAGTTGTAAATCTTTTGAGAGTGTGCATGAAAGAGACTGGTAGGTCAGTTAAGTTAGTTCACGTCTCTTCCACCCCTTAGGTTTGTTGTTTTGTTGGTGGTGTATTAAACCTTATGTAATGGTGGTCCAGTTGAAGTTGGAGTTATTTGTGGACTGCAAGGCAATTTGAACAAATTTCCCCTCACAAGTTCAGTGTGAATTGCATGACTGCATTGAGAGCTCATCCCATAGACAAGAAGTGACATTTGTCAGTGCATTAGTTCTGTTTTCATCAGTTGGTACCCATTCCAAAGATTCTATTATGGGGGATGAGGCCGCCATTAAAAATTGTGGTATATAGACCATGTCTGTACAAAATATGGCTAACAGTGCTAAGATATATTGAGTCTTATAGAATCTCTCCCAGACCCAAAGTATTTGTGTGTCTGCATGGGTTCTCCTCAGGTGGTGGGGTCAATGTCATAAGATGTGAAGTGTTGTGGCAGAGCATCAAGACCAGTGGAAATCTGTAAAAGTTGTGGGCCCAATTCTTCAATTTCCAGACCGTCATTAATAGGTAGAAATGAATCATTTTCTGCCTTTCCTATCAGGTGGTTACTCCATATGTCCATCTTACCATAGGGTAGGATGAGAAACTTGGCCACAAGCACTATAGTCATGTTTGTCTTGTTCTGTTGCGGGTATAGTTCAAAGTGAATTGGGCATTTGAATCCATATATTAGTGGTATTGTATCCCATCATGTTTTCCTATCAGTGTCTGGGTTAAAGGTTCAGTTCCGTCAAATCATGGGGTCACATGGGTTCACTGTGGTTGATGTTGAGGTCTCCTCAGTCAATTAATATGGCTCCTTATTTTGGTTCCAATTCAGATAATTGTATACATTTTTATTTATAATCGTTCTAAGTTTATTGTACTGATAGCCAGACACACAGTTGGTTTACCATATGTATGAGGCCAAAAATGCTGAGAGGAATTTTGTGTTTGCTGCTGTTTCCACGTTTGGCATCTCAAATCTTATTCTTCCTTTGTTCTTCATTGGAAGTTGAAAGGATGATTTAAGAGTTATTTATCTCCAGAGACGTTGTAGATGGCTGATGGTGCTGTGATATTTCTACAAATCTGTGTTAAATAACATTTAGATAGGTTTCTTTCTTTAAAATTGGCGTTTTTAGTGTATTCTTTATCACTGGTGACTATGGCTGTCAAACTTGGTGCAATATGGGCATTAGTCTTTCTCATTCATCACAATAGCTATTCCTAACTGTATTCCCAATAGCTTTACAGTGAGCATATTGAACATTGCCTGCATTCCTGGTGTATGCGAGGTTTAGGATGAAGTGTACATGGTTCTACTATTCTGGTAGGAATCTATCCAAGGTGTAGCAGGGTAAATCACCAATATCATAGTTTACTCTTTGTTATTGGATTATAGTTGTTATTTCTGTTGGTATTGTGGTTGTTTCTTTGTTCCTTTTGCTTTAGATATGGTTGTTGATGAAGGTGATGATGTCACTGACTTTGACCATCTCAGTAGTGTTGGGGATGGTGAAGCGAACAATAGCGCTGTTGTAGAGCCTGAGCTTGACTCATTGGGTAATGTTAAACTTACAGAATTCAACAGCAAGAGTCCCAAGAACAATGTTCTGGGTTCCTGGGCCTAGCGGATTGATAACTTGGTTTTGTTCCATCTTGTGTTCTCTTTTATTTTTCTTGTTAAAGTTTCTGAGACATAGGGTGTAATTTCTTAGGGCCCTGCTTTACCGTGTTCTATTTCCCTCTCTGTGTAGAAGGTGTAATGTCCAGTTAAGCACCAGTGTTGAGTAAAGTAATCCTAGAACTATTACTATCACTGAGGTTGTTTGAATGTATATGGCCCCCATAATCTCATAGACAGTGGTACTCTTTGGAGGTGTGGCTTTGTTGGAGTGGGTATGGTCTTGTTATAGAAGTGCATCACTGTGGGGTGGGCTTTGAGGGTTCATGTGCTCAGGAGACAGCCCAGTGTGTTAGCTGATTTCCTGTTGCCCGCAAGAAATAGCAGTCTCAGCTCCAGCACTACCTCTTCTGGCACACTGCCATGCTCCCTGCCGTGTGAATAATTGTGTGAACCATGAAACTGTAAGTGAGCCCCCTCGGTTAAGTATTGTCTATATAAGAGTTGACGTGGTCATGTTGTCTCTTAACAGCAATAAAAAATCAAAACTCAGACACCTATGAAAGTACAAATCCCAATATAATGGGTAGCTATATTATACTTGCATGTCATCTAATTTTCTAAGGTTCAGATTTCCCTTCTCATCTGTGGTCCAGATTATACTGCCTGTTCCAGATGCCATGCCTTCTGTTTCCTTTAAGTCTCGAGTATGTCTGTACCTGTAAACAGATTTGTGGGAATTATTCTGCCTGGTCAAGAAATATCTGGTGATTGTTCCAAGTCTGTCTTAATAGCTTCTTCTAAGAGAGAAGCTCTATTCAAACTTTGTCTAATATTTAACTAATAGCATGCGATTTCAGTAGCTTTTTTTCAGAGGATATCTTTGAGTTATAATAGCTTGTTTTTAAGCACCCCATTCCCTCCTTCTGTATTGTCAGCTGCAGTTGTGTTAGATGCTAAATGGAAGACTCACTATGTGTCCATAGTATGGAACCACCTCTGAAATTTAGGACCTGTAAAATGTGTTCCTTGATGTGAATCAATAATTATTGGGCAGCCATAATTGGCCATCCTTCATCAGAGTGTGAATTTTATTGGCAACTGGTCTGATCTATGACTTTCTCCAGCTAATCCAAGCCTTGTGCTTACATCTACTAGGGTCCCTGCATACAGGCCCCTATGAGTATTCAAGCGTCCAATGAAATCTATTTGTAGTTTCTAATGAAATTATTTACAGCTGGAATTTGATGTCTGAATAAAGTTTTAATATTGGATATAGGTGGCAGTCTCTAAGGGTCTGCCAGTTTGCCTTGAAATTCACTTGATCATGTCATTGGAACAAAGCATGAGTACCTACATGTCTCAGTGTTTTATGTAATCTTAGGATTTCTTCTTTACTAATTATGCTGACATTCTCAGATTTCTTAATTGTCCAGTCTGGTTTCCTTTTAATAGTTACTCTCACAGGTTTTCCTGATTTAATTTGGGTCACAATTTGCCTCTTTTTTATTGCTAGGAGTAAACTTTCAAGTTTACCAACTGTGTGATATATCATCCTTGATAATTTATTCTGAATTTGTTCCTTAGGAAGTTTTAACATTCTGATCTTAATTGAACATGATGCTAATGCGTCTGCTATTTTATTGTATTTTTAGATGTCTTGTCTGTCTTTCCTGTGTGTGCCTTAATGTGGCTTCTGCTAATTCTGCTGTCTTTGCTATGCTTTGACATTTCTGTCTTTGTCATTTATCTGACAGTTAGTGTTTTCCATTTTGATGATGAGATGGCTATGCCATTGCAAACTTCATGAACCGAACAAGATACCAAATTTCCTTTTGCCTTCCTTAGCTGTTTGTCTCATGCTCTCAGTGTTGCTAATACCTCAGCAGGTTGTCCTGGGTTAGTGGTTCCTACCCCAGTAACAGCCATCCCATCCCCTGTCTGTAGACTGCTGCTTTCCATTGGTTTAGGTCCCATGAGTCATCAGTAAACCATTTGTTAGCCAAATGCCACAACCATTCTGTTCGTCCCCACTGTCCAATAGATGCCTTTTTTGGGTGAGGGGTGAGGGGTGAGGGGTGGGGGTAATGAGGGGTGAGGGATGGAGACTATAGGCAATTGAGCTATTTCCTCAGTTCAAGAAAGCAGACTGCTTTTCTACCACATCCTGCTTATGAAGGAATTCCGATAGGTACCTTCCCACTGTGATGCCGTTTCTTCCTTGGCTAAGTCTACAAAGGATTCTGCCTGTGAGCAGCTCCAGTTCATCACTGAGCAAGTATCTAAATGCTCATGTCCTCAAAGATGTAATAACTCCACCAGACACTCTCTTACATCAGTGGAAGGCCCAAAAATTCTTTCTGCTGGAGATAAGGACAATGACTGCTTTCATCAAGCAGGAATTTTCCTCAAGCACATGAGGGAATGGAGGCCCTTATTCAAATGTCTGATGTTGGGAAATGAAGTTTCTTAGGGAACGGACACTCCACTAAAATTTAAGAGCAATTTTCATTCCCCCAAAAGCTTGATGCAGTATAAGCACTGAGCTATTCCCTAATTGCATTCTTTGTGTCTTAGCCTTAATATACGGGCTGTTTCCCCTCATGTGCTCCCCAAAAGAGAAGCCCCTGATATCTTACTCTTTTCCATTATACCACACAATTCTGATTTCTCTGTACTTATTAACTGAACTCTTGCCCTTAATGGCCACAGGCTCTGGATCTAGATTGTGTGTTTTTATCCTTGAGGTCAGATGTGTCCAGTTAGTAAATCTCTAGCTTTCCTGTTCTTGGTGCAATTAGGAGTGTCTTGTATGCAGTCATCATGCTATATGGTTCCATGGTTGCACAGAGCTTTTCCAAAGAATTGTCTTGTTTAAGGAGATGACCATTGTATATATTTATGTCTTCCAAAACCTGCACAAAACATTCAAAAAGAAAAGGCATAAGGGAAATCCCAAAGCACATAGTGAAAATCATTCAGTGTTTAGCTGTGGGTGTCTGCTTCTGCTTTCATCAGCTACTGGATGAAGGGTCTAGGATGGCATTTAAGGTAGTCACCAATCTCATTATAGGGGAACAACATTTAAGGTAGTGTCTCCACTGTTGCTAGATTGTTAGCTGGGGTCATCCTTGTAGATACCCGAACATTTCCGTAGTGCCAGATTTCTCTTCAAAGCTATAATGGCTCCCTCTATTATGATATTTCTTTTCTTTCTCTCCTCTATTCTTCCCTTGACTCAACCTTCCTGCTCCCCCATGTCCTTCTCTCCCCTCCTCTTCTCTCTCTCTCTTTTTCCCGGTCCCCTCTCTCCTCCCCATGCTCCCAATCTACTCAGGAGATCTTGCCTCATCCCCCTTCTCTGGGGTACCATGCATATCTTTGTTAGGGGCCTTCCTGTTTCCCAGACTCTCTGGTAGTGGGATTGTAGGCTAGCACTCCCCTGATCCATGTCTAAAATCCATACGAGTGAGTACATACCATGTTTATCTTTTTGTCACTGAGTTACCTCACTCAGGATGGTTTCTTCTGGTGCCATCCATTTGCCTGAAAATTTCAAGATTCCATTGTTTTTTTTCCACTGAGTAGTACTCTATTGTGTAAATGCACCACATTTTATCTATCCACTCTTCAGTTGAGGGGCATCTACATTGCTTCCAGGTTCTGACCATTACGAATAATGCTGCGATGAACATAGTGGAGCAGACATCCTTGTTGTATGAATGTGCATCTTTTGGGTATATGCCTAAGAGTGGAATGGCTGGGTCATGTGGTAGACTGAGTCCCATTTTCCTGAGGAATTTCCATACTGATTTCCAAAGTGGAGATACAAGTTGGCACTCTCACCAGAAGTAGAGGAGTGTTCCCCTTTCTCCACATCCTCTCCAGCATAAACTGTCATTGGTGTTTTTGATTTTAGCCATTCTGACAGGAGTAAGGTGGTAACTCACAGTGTTTTGATTTGCACTTCCTTGATGACTAGGGATGTTAAGCAGTTTCTTAAGTGTCTCTCAGTCATTTTAGACTCCTGTTGAGAATTTTCTATGTAGTTCTGTAGCCTACTTTTTAATTGGATCCTTTGGTGTTTTGGAGACTTGCTTCTTGAGTTCTCTGTCAGATGTAGGGTTAGTGAATATCTTTTCCCATTCTGTAGGCTGCCTTTTTGTCTTGTTGACTGTGTCCTTTGTCTTACAGAAGCTTCTCAGTTTCAAGAGGCCCCGTGTATTAATTGTCGATCTCAGTGTCTGTGCTACATGTGTTATGTTCACAAAGCAGTCTCCTATACCAATTCGTTCAAGGGTACCTCCCACTTTCTCTTCCAAGAGGTTCAGTGAGGCTGGATTTATATTGAGGTCATTGGTCCACTTGGATTTAAGTTTTGTGCATGGTGATAGACATGGATCTATCTGCAATCTTCTACATGCCAGCATCCAGTTATGCCAGCACCATTTGTTGAAGATGCTTTCTTTTTTGCATTGTATAACTTTAGCTTTTTTTGTCAGATCAGGTGTACATACCTGTATGGGTTAATATCAAGGTGTTCAATTTGTTTCAGTTGGCCTACTTGTCCATTTTTATGCCAATACCAAGTTGTTTTCAGGATTATAACTCTATAATAGAATTTGAAGTCAGAGATAGTGATGCCTTCAGACGTTGCTTTGTTGAACAGGGTTATTCTCGGTCTTCTGTTTTTCCATGTAAAGTTGAGAATTGTTCTTTCAAGGTCTGTGAAGAATCATGCTGGGATTTTAATGGGGATTGCATTGAAACTGTAGTTTGCTTTTGACAAGATTGCCATTTTTACTACATTGTTCCTATCTATCCAAGAGCATGGGAGATCTTTCCATTTTCTCGTGTCTTCTTTAATTTCTTTCTTTAAGGACTCAAAGTTCTTGTGATATAGGTCTTTTACTTGTTTGTTTAGTGTTACCCCAAGGTATTTTATGTTGTTTGTGGCAATTGTAAAGGGTGATGTTTCTCTGATTTCTTTTGCAGCCCTTTTATCATCTGTACATTGTAGGGCTACTGATTTTCTTGAGTTGATCTTGTATCCTGCCACTTTGCTGAAGGTATTTATCAGCTGTAGGATTACCCTGGTAGAGTTTTTTTTGAGTCATTTATGTAAACTGTCATATAATCTGCAAATAGTAAAAGTTTGACTTCTTACTTTCAAATTTGTATCCCCCTGATCTCCTTTTGTTGTCTGATTGCTCTAGGTAGAACTTCAAGTAAAATATTGAAGATGTATTGAGAGATTTTAGAGGAATTGCTTTGAGTTTCACCCGATTTTGTTTGATGTTGGCTGTTAGTTTGCTGTATATAGCTTTTAATATGTTCAGGGATGTTCCTGTTATCCTGGACCTCTGTAAGACCTTCATTATGAAGAGGTGTTATATTTTGTCAAAGGCTTTTTCAGCATCTAGTGAGATGATCATATGATTTTTGTTTCTCAGCTTGTTTATATGGTAGACTACACTGATGGATTTTCGTGTGTTGAACCATCCCTGCATGCCTGGGATGAAGCCTATTTGATCATGATGGATGATTTTTCTGATGTGTTTTTTGGATCCGATTTGCCAGTATTTTTTGAGTGTTTTTGCATCAATGTTCATGAGAGATATTGGTCTGAAGTTCTCTTTCTTAGTTGTGTCTTTGTGTGGTCTGGGTATCAGGGTTATTGAAGCCTCGTTAAAAGAGTTTGGCAAATACCCTTCTGTTTCTATTTTGTGAAATACTTTGAGGAGAACTTTTATAATTTGAAGTTCTGTAGAATTCTGCACTGAGGCCGTCCGGACCTGGGCTTTTTTTGGTTGGGAGACTTTTGATGACTGCTTCTATTTCCTTAGTGGTTATCTGCCTATTTAAATTGCTTGTCTGTTCTTGATTTAATTTTGTTAAGTGATATCTATCCAGAAAATTGTCCATTTTCTTTACATTTTCAAATTTTGTGGAGTACAGGTTTTCAAAGTATGACCTGATGATTCTCTGGATTTCCTTAATGTCTGTGGTTATATCCCCCTTTTCATTTCTAATTTTGTTAATTTGCATGTTCACACTCTGTCATTTGGTAAGTTTGATAAAGGTTTGTCTATCTTGTTGATTTTCTTGAAGAACCAACTCTTTGTTACATTGATTCTTTGTATCACTTTCCTAGTTTCTACTTTATTGATTTCAGCCCTCAATTTAATTCTTTTTTGGCATCTGCTCCTCTGCGGTGAGTTTGCTTCCTTTTGTTCTAGAGCTTTCAGTTGTGCTGTTAATTCTCTAGTGTGACTATTCTCCAGTTTCTTCATGTGGGCACTTAGTGCTATGAACTTTCCTCTTAGCACTGCTTTCACAGTGTCCCATAAGTTTGGGTATGTTCTTCATTCTCATTGAATTCTAGGAAGTCTTTAATTTCTTTGTTATTTATTCTTTGACCCAGGAATGGTGCAATTGAGTATTATTCAATTTCCATGAGTTTGTATGGTTTCTGCAGTTTGTGTTGTTGTTGCATTCTGGCTTTAAAGCATGGTGGTCTGATAAGATACATGGAGTTATTCCAATTTTTTTGTGCCTGTTGAGGTTTGATATGTTGCCAAGTATGTGGTCAGTTTTTGAGAAGGTTCCATGTGGTGCTGAGAAGAAGATATATTCTTTTGTGTTTGGATGGAATGTTCTGTAGATGTCTGTCAAACCCAATGTGTCATAACTTCTATTAGTTCCTTTGTTTCTTTGTTAAGTTTCTGTCTGGTAGTCCTGACTAATGGTGACAGTAGGGTGTTGAAGTCTCCCACCATAAGTGTGTCAGGTTTTATGTGTGGTTTGAGTTTTAGTAATGTTTCTTTTACAAATGTGGGTGCCTTTGTGTTTGGGGCATAGATGTACAGAATTGAGACTTCATCTTGGTGGATTTCTCCTGTGATGAACATGAAATGACCTCCTTCATCTCTTTTTGTTGATTTCAGTTTAAAGTCTAGTTTGTTAGATATTAGAATTGCTACCCTTGCTTGTTTCTTGGGTTCATGTGATTAGAAAATCTTTTCTCAACCCTTAACTCTGAGGTAACATCTGTATTTAAAGCTGAGGTGTGTTTCTTGTATGCAGCAGAAGGATGGATTCTTCGAATCCATTCTGTTAGCCTCTGTCTTTTTATGGGCGAGTTAAGACTATTAATATTGAGGCATATTAGTGACCATTGATTGCTTATTCTTGTTTGTTTTGGAATGATTGTTGATGGTAGAATTGTATGTGGATTTCCACCCCTTTTTTCTTTGGCTGTTGGTAAAGTGGGATTATCTATCGCCTATATTTTTCTGGTTGTAGTTAAGTTCCTTGGGTTGGAGTTTTCCTTCCAGAACTTTTTATAGGGCTGTGTTAGTGATTATGTATTGTTTAAATCTGTTTTTTATGGAATATATTATTTTCTCCATCTATAGTGACTGAAAGGTTTGATTAGTATAGTAGTCTGGGCTGGCATCCATGGTCTCTTTGTGTTGGTAGAATATCTATCCAGTCCCTTCTGGCTTTCAGATTTTCCATGGAGAGTTCAGGTATAATTCTGATAGGTTTGCCTTAATGTGTTACTTGACCTTTTTCCTTAGCTGCTCTTAATATTCTTTCTTTATTCTGTGTGTTTGGTGTCTTGATTATTATGTGGCAAGGGAATTTTTTTTTGTGGTCTTCTCTATGTGGTGTTGTGTAAGCTTCTTGTAACTTCATTGGCATGTCTTTCTTTAGAGTGGGATATTTTTCTTGTATAATTTTTGAATATTTTCTGCCATTTTGAGGCCGTTTTCTTTCTTTCTTTCTTTCTTTTGTAAGTAAAAGCATTGTTTACTTTTTTCCTTTTTTAATTTAAATTAGAAACATGCATGCTCCAATGTCAATCCCAGCTCCCCCTTCTCCGTCCCAGCCCCACGTCCACCTCCCCATTCCCAGCCCAATCCCCACATCTTTCCCCAGGGAGGGTGAGGCCCTCCTTGGGGGGATCCCCAGAGTCTGTCATTTCATCCAGGGCTGGACCTAGGCCCTTCCTCATGTGTCCAGGCTGAGAGAGCATCTCTCCATGTGGAATGGCCTCCTAAAGTTCATTTGTATGCCATGGTGAACACTAATCTACTACCCAAGGCCCCAGAGATTTCCGAGGCCTCCTCTCTGACACTACATTTATGGAGTTTGGATTAGTCTCCTTTTTGGCCTCTTGGCCATCAGTTTGGGGTTCAAGAGCGCCCCCTTGTCCAGTCAGCTGTCTTTGTAGGTTTCACCAGCGCAGTCTTGACCAATTTGCTCATCACTCCTCCATCTCTGTCACTGGGTTCCAGGGGGTCAGTTCAGTGTTTAGCTGTGAGTATCTGTCTCTGCTTCCATCAGTCACTGGATGAAGGTTCCTTATATGATGACTTCATATAAGGAAGTCATCAATGTTATCATTAGGTAGGGGCTATTAATGTAGTCTCTCTGCTATTACTTAGTTTTCCAGTTGGTGTTTTCCTTGTAGATCTCTGGAAATCTCACTGGTGTCAGCTCTCTCCTCAAAGCTATAATGACTCCAACTATTGTGGTATATCTCATCCTGTTCTCTATTCTTACCCCAACTCAACCTTCCTGTTCCCCCTTGTCTCTCTCTCTTTTTCCTGGTTCCCTCTCCCCCCAATACTTTTATCAAATGCAGCTTTAACTGAATATCTCTTGTTCTGTCTGTAAATAAGACTTGAGATTTGAAGGCTGGGGTTAAAACCTATCTCAGAGAGGTCAAGTAGCAGCTACCTAAGCCCCTGTCCTTACTGGCACCTCTAAAAGTGCATTCTTCATCTTTCTCAAGGAAAAGAATCCATGTTATGCTCAGCCCTTCCCTATTACTTCCTGTCAATAAGTTGCTGACTCAGTCTTCTGATCCAGATTAATTTTATTTAGCCAATATAAATGCAAACTCGGGTTCACAGAATGATCACAGTGTACTCATTTGGAGAGTTTTACTGGGGGGAAGGAGAGAAGGGAGAGAGAAAGGGAGCACAGAGGGGCCTTGTAGGAAGAAGAAAGAGAGAAGTGCAGAGAGAGGCAGAGGACCTGAGGAAAGGAGGGATGAGGAGGGAGGTAGGTAAGTAGGGAGACAGAGAGAGAGAGAGAGAGAGAGAGAGAGAGAGAGAGAGAGAGAGAGAGAGAGAGAGAGAGAGAAGGCAGGTTCTGACTTTTTAAGAGGGTGTAGCTGTAGCAACATAGTTGACGATGTTGTCAGGACCCTGACAACTGCCTGAGTACTGGCAAGTGGCAGGGAAGACGTACTCTGCCAAGTCTCCAAGGGGTGGGTCAGTGTGCCTGACTGCTTACAATATCCACTTATAAATAAGTACATACCAAGTATGTATATCAGCTTCCTGATTGCCTCACCCAGGATGGTGACACTCAAGACACCAGACATCAATAAACTGAACAATCAAATTAAAAATGGGGTACAAATCTAAACAGAATATTCACAATGGAGGAATTTCAAATGACCGAGAAACACTTAAAGATATGTTCAACATCCTTAACTATCAGGGAAGTGAAAATCAAAACTACTTTGCAATTTCATCTTATACCTATCAGAATGGATAAGATCAGTAACACCAGTGAAACTCATGCTGCCCAGGTGGTTGAACAAGGGAAACACTCTATTTCTGGTGAGAATACAAACTTGTACAGCCACTGTAAAAATCAATATGGGATTCCTCAGAAAAATAACCATTGATCTAGGTCCAGACACAGTTATACCTCTCAGGCATATACCTAAAACCTGCTCCACCCTACCACAAGGAAACCTGATCAACTATGTTCACAGAGGTTTTATTCACAATAGCTAGAAACTGGAAACAACCTTGGTTCCTTCGCTGGAAGAATTGATTTAAAATAGGGTATATTTACACAACGAAGTATTACTCAGCTTTTAAAAAATGATATCATGAAATATACAGGCAATGGATAGAACTAGACAAAACTCATCCTGAGATGGACAACTCTGATACAGAAAGACTAACATGATATATACTCACTAATAAGTGGATGTTAGCTGTTTAGTAAAGGATAATCATACTACAATCCACAGATTCAGAGAAGCTAACAAAAAGGGCTCTGGGGAGATGGATGGAGTAAATTCATTTTCATCATGGAATAGGCTTATAATAATCTGGAACAGAATGTGATGGATTAAGTATAACCCTCCTATATAGATAATATGTCTGAACACTTAGCTCTAACTGATTGCTCTCTTTGAGGTGCTTATGGAATCTTCAGTAGAAGGGCACTTTCTAGAGGACGTTTCTTGTTGGGAAGTTGGTTTGATTGTGTATCGACTCACCTGTTTCCTGGTTTTGTGTCTACTTGGTGAAGTTGCTCAGCCAGCTTTCTTCTCATGCTGTCATGGATTCACCACCACTTGAAACTCTATCCCTGAATAACAACGGAAGCAAGTGTTTTTTCTCGAAAAGCCATTTGGTCACCTTTTCAAAAATTTTCTTTATTTTGTCATTTTGTTTTCGAAGAAATGGTGTTTTGGCCTAGTGCTGGCTGTCCTGAAAATTGTTCTTGGGACCAGACTGGCCTTAGGCTCAGAGATCTGCCTAACTCTGCCTTCAGGTTTTGATATTACAATTTTGGGTGAATATTCCGAGGTTTTTTATTTTTATACTATTGACTGATGGACCTGTAAAGGTTTTTGTATATGCCAAGCTTGTGCTGTTGTGCTGTGTATCTCGACTTTTAAATTTTGGCATAATGTATCTTTTTTCCTCCTTGGATGACATACATTTATGACATGAATAATGTCTGAAGGTCATGTGTCATTAGGTTGCATGTGTGTGACATTCTCCCTTACTTTTATCATGTTTTGAAGTCATTTCTCCAGCCCTGTTTTTTTTAATGATCTATATTAAAGATGTTCACATTTTTCTCTGTGTATCTCTAACATGTTAAATATGTGGTCCTTTTTAATAAGATCTAATCTTACACTGTAAACTGTGACACTTCAGGTTCCTGGGAGATGAATACAGAACTGGAATGAATGTTTATCATTTTGTAGGAACTTCAGTGAGATACTCCTTTTGATTTCTTTGGTTGGTTAGTGTTTTTTTTGGGGGGGGTGAAGGTGGAGAGGTCCAAATATGAATCTCTGGATAATCTGACCTCATTTCATAGATCAGGTTGGCCTCAAACTGAATGAGATTCACCTGTGTCTGACTCCTGACTGCTAGGATTAAAGCCATGAGACAATAGTCCCAGATTTCTCACCTTTTTTGCAGTTGGTAATTGTTCATACAATTTCTCTGACACATATTTAATACTGTTGATTTGTTTGTTTATCTCTCTATGTCTGTTAATAGTCATTTCTCTTGGGAGGATAAATCCTATTCAAAGGGCCAAGAAATGGCACGTACAAACCTCCTTTTCAATCTCCTTTTAATGTACATTTCCATTCTGATCAGTATCACTCTTTCTGTTGTACACATGTATGGGGTAATCTAGAGTTCAGTGACCTGTGAGGATGTGCATGTCAACTTCACTCAGGATGAGTGGGCTTTGCTGGATCCTTCCCAGAAGAGTCTCTACAAAGACGTGATGCGGGAGACCTACAGAAACCTCATTGCTATAGGTAAGGTTGTGAATTTCCCTTTAACTTATAGAATAAGGGGACAACTATTTCTTTACTTTTGATGCTTTCCTATAATTTGGATTGATAAAGGGAAGAATGTGGTGAACAAGTCAGACATAGTTTTTAAGTTCATTGGATATGGTAGCTTTAATTTTGCATTATTTCCAATAATACATATTTCCTTGTACTATATTTCAGGCTACAAATGGGAAGATCACAATTTTAAAGTACATTGCCAAAGATCTAGAAGGCATGGAAGGTAATTTTCATGTGCAAGGTAATACAAATTTCCCACGGAAGATTTTTTGTTTTGATTTTTGAAACAGGATTTCTCTGTACAACACTTGTTGCAGTTCTGGAACTTGCTTTGTAGATCAGGCTCGCCTTGAACTCCAGAAAATAGAAGCTTCAAGGAAAATTAACAGTGTAAATAAACACAGTTTTAAGTGTATTGATGATTAGTAAATTCTCACAACATCATATACTTCAATGTCAGGTAGCTGATCTGTGTTTGCAAGGTATTCCTCAAATAAAGATGACGATGAAACAATGTCTTAACAGATATCACCATTTTAATCATGGCTTCATGAGAGCTAGCCAGTGGAATTGTCAATCTTTTTCGTTTCATACCACTCAGGTATAGCAAAAGGAATACCTGTTAATTAGTGGATAAGCATTGTCCAAAATCATCTAATAAGCAAATACTCCAGTAGTAACAAGCTAGTGTTACTAATGGACTTGTGGTGAGTAATAAAAGTTTAGTGATAGGGTCAGTTTATGATAATTAAGAACTTTATTGTGGAGAAACCTCAATACCTGCACCATATCTCTATGAGGAACAAAAGAATGTAATGTGTGAATGCAACATGGAAACCTTTAATTTGTTATTCTTTCTTTGATGGTATTATCATATGTCACTCTGAAAACTGGTCATGTGTACATAAATGACCAGATGTAATGTACCTCCTCTTAACCAAAATGATTGGAAGATATTTATTTGTCTCCCTTTGAATACTTTCTGATTCTGATGTAAGTTTAGAATTATTTTTCAAACCACATTGGAAATACATCAACAAAGTCACTCCACAGAGAAGCCCTTTAAGTACAAAACAATGTATAAATTCTTCTGTTTTTCCTGATTCACTTTGCAAATGTAGTGACTCACAGTATAGGAAAATGTTATGAACGTAATCTGTGTGATAAACCCCTGAGTTCTTCTAGTTCTCTTCAGTTATATTAAAACATCTCATGAAAATGGATGCCTATATTTTTGGTTGTGAGCCTAGCATTTAACGGCTGAGCCATCTCTCCAGCCCATAAAGTGGATGCTATCAAAGTGATCCATGGACTAAAGGCTCTAACAATCACAGGTATTCTCAAACACACCAAAGAGCCAATAATGATGAGGAACCTATGAATGGAAACAACATGGTAAAACCTTAATATCTGACTCTTATTTGCCATTAGAACAAACTGTAAAACTAAGTCATACAGATAAAAGCATTCATCAGGCAAATGGATTTCTTATAGCATTTACATGTGCCAATTATCTTCACAGGCATGAAGGAAGTCATACTGGAGAAAAAGCCTATGAATGTAATCAATGTGGTAAAGCCTTTGCAAATCACAGTAGTCTCCAAATACATAGAAGAACTCATACTGGAGAAAAACCCTACAAATGTAATCAATGTGGGAAAGCCTTTTCGCACAATAGTAGTCTTAAAATACATAAAAGAATCCATATTGGCGAGAAACCCTATGAATGTAATCACTGTGGAAAACCTTTTTCACACCACAGTAGTCTCCAACTACATAAAAGAACTCATACTGGAGAGAAACCCTATGAATGTAGTCAGTGTGGGAAAGCCTTTGCACGTTACAGTCATGTTCAAATACATAAAAGAATTCATACTGGGGAGAAGCCTTATGATTGTGATCAATGCAGTAAAGCCTTTGCATGTCAAAGTAATCTCCAAATACATAAGAGAGCCCATACTGGAGAGAAACCCTATGAATGTACACACTGTGGCAAAGCCTTTTCACAATACAGTCATCTTCAGGTTCATAAAACAACTCATTCTGGAGTGAAGCCTCATGTTTGTAATCAATGTGGGAAAGCTTTTGCACGTCATGCTAATCTTCAAAGGCATAAAATAACTCATACTGAAGTACAATGCTATGAATGCAATCGATGTAAGAAAGCCTTTTCCCAAATGACTCTTCTCCAAGTTCATAAAACAACTTATCCAGGAGAGAAACCCTATGAATGTAATCATTGTGGTAAAGCCTTTACATGCCATAGTTATCTTTAAAGGCATGCAAAATTCATATTGGAGAATAAATCTATGATTTTTATCACTGTTATAAAGACTTTGCATATCAACCTGGCCTTTGAATCCATGAAAGCATTCATCCAAGAGTAAAACCTATAGTGTGTAGTAAGTTTGTTAAAGCCTTATGTCATAGTAGTCATTGAGGACATGAAAGAAGTGAGACTGTAGAGGAATATATGAATATAAAGGATTTTGTATGATCTTTAGTCAACAAACTTTTATGTTTAATTACGCAAGGTTGTTGTGAAGAAAATCCTGACACTTTCAATAATCTATTCAAGCATTGTAATGTCCCTCTGTATTTTGTTTGCAACTACAACCTTATGGATAAAGGCCCCATGTAAGGCAAACCTTTTAGTTATTATACTTCTCTTCAATTACATGAAGTAAATCATTCAGAGTAAAACATTATGGATGTGTACTGGTGTTTTTTCTCTTCCCACAATAAAACACAGTGTCTAAGGCAACTTTTAAAAGAGCTTAGTTTGACTCATGGTTCCAGAGTGAAACAGGCATCAAGTGATAGACATGACAGCTAAATCAGGAAGCTCAAAGATGACATCCTCAACCCAAAGCATGGAACAGAGAATGGGAACTGATATGGTGTCAGGATTTAAAGTCTCAAAACCCACCATGATTTCCTCTACAGGGTGGCTTTTCTCAACTTTTCCAAGTGATACCAGCAACTGAGAAGTATTGATTCTATGACTTTAGAGCTCACATGCTTATTTTCTGTTATATGAAACAATTCACAAAATAGAAAAATTCTGTAGGTAAGCCTTTCGATGCCTCAACCTCTGGATTATAAAAATGAATGCTTACTCAATAAAAATAGCCTTGAGTGAAAATGTTTGTTTAATGATTCAGTTTGATTTTTATTTGGTTATATCAGTGTGTTTTTGGATATATGTACATGCTTGATGGTCTTCAAGAAGGATGAACCCTGTAGTCATCCTGGATTTCTATCAGGAATTATAGGAAATTGTCAAAAATCTCTCCTGGATTCTGGGTATGAACTTATCTTAATTGCTTGGCACTGTCTTGAGCCCTATAAATATTTTAAAAACCTTTATATATCAGCTTGATATTAGGATATAGGCAAGAATTAACACATGGGAAAAATGCTGTTCATGCAAACAATATGGTGAACAGTTTATACATCCAGACCAGGTTCAAGGCTACTGGCTGAGATGGTCCAGTCTCACAGACTACTCTAGCCAAAGTGGTTGGTTGCAAATTATCATTGGTCATGGTAATGAAAGAAACTAAACAAGGGAGGATCTCTTTGTGAAAAGAAAGGTAGCATATAGGGCCGGCTGGGTGATGGTGGTGCATGCCTGTAATCCCAGCACTTGAGGTAGAGGCATTGGCACAGAGGCTCAGAGGTGCAGAGGCAGGTGAATCTTTGTGAGTTCAAGGCCAGGCTGGTCTACAGAGCTAGTTTCAGGACAGCTAATGCAGGTACACAGAGAAAACCTGTCTTTAAACCAAAGAAGAAGAAAAAGAGGAGGACGAGGAGGAGGAAGAGGAAGAGGAGGAGGAGGAGGAAGAAGAAGAAGAAGAAAAAGAAGAAGAGGGGGCATAGGAGTTATAGGATAAAAAGGTAGATTATTGAGTTTACATTTAGCTAAAAGTAACTATTAACATCAAATATTTTAAGCTGGTATGGATTTTTGTATATTGATACAAATCTGAAGTTATTTTGGTTATACTGTATACGTTTTTACTCTTGAGGTATTGTACCTATGCACCTCATTTACCAATGTAATGTAAATTTCTAGTCCTTAAAAGCTCTTTAGGATAATAAAGGAATAAAGTTTAGGAGTTAGTCATCTATAACAATCAAACTTATAGTCATGTTTCATATATTTTCAAGGTCAAACAGGTGTATTTTAAATAAATAGATGATCTTCAAACACTAAAAGAATATGACATTTGAAATGTTTTAATAACAAGGTTTTTTTTATATCAGTGAGACACATCTACTTCTGACAACACATTTTACTTAAAAGAAAGAGGCTAAGCATCAAAGAGCCTCCATATGGAACTTGCTTTCTTTGTGGCAAAAGTTAGTCACTGGGCAAAGAAACTGACCTTTGCTTGACTGCTCACAGTATGCTTATGAAATTGAACAAACAGAACACCAAAGATTACAACTGCTGGAGTTTGCCAAGACAAGGTGGGGCAGTCCTGTAAAATTCCTGGTTCACAGAAAAGTCTGTCAGAAATTCTAGGCCTGTTGACTGAATGTGGATGCCCAAACATTGCAGAGGAAACTTGGGCAACTATCCAGGCAGCTAGGTGTTTTTGTCATTTCTTATCATTTTGGAAGTTGCTTCCTTTGTACTTTCTGCTTATTCAGGTAATACATACATACATACATACATACATATTTGGTTTTACGAGACAGGGTTTATCTGTATTGTTTTGGATGCTGTTGGTCCAGCCCGGCCTCGAACTCACAGAGATCCGCCTGCCTCTGCCTCCCGAGTGCTGGGATTAAAGGCGTGCACCATTACCGCACAGCTCAGGTAATATTATATCCTTCTCAGGTCTTTGGAAGGGTTGAAGACTAATAATTTTAGTCAGTTTTCCTTTGTTATGATAGAAAATGAATTATGTATAAAACTTTGTTCTCAACTAAGATAGGATAGATAATAGAGTATTTCCTCCAAAATTACCAAAAATAAATTGAGTAAACATTGCAAATGTAACTGTTTTTATTCCATATAATTTTACTGTATTAGCATTAAAGCCTTTGCTTAGATTCTTAGTTGGGGTCATCCTTGTGGATTCCTGGGAATTTCCCTAGTTCTAGTTTTCTTGTTAACCCCATAATGGCTCCCTCTATGAATATATCTGTATATGTGTCCTTGTTCTCCTCTGTCCTTCCCCCAACTCAACCTTTCTGATCCCTCATGTTCTTCCACCTCCACTTATTCCCTCCTCTCTCTCCTGCCTCCTTCCTCCCATGCTCTGAATTTACTCAGGAGATCTTGTGCCTTTCCCCTTCTTGGGGGCTACATGTATGACTCTCTTAGGGTCCTTCTTAGCTAGCTTCTTTACGGTTGTGGATGTAGGTTGGTTATCTTTTCTCTATATCTAATATCCACTTATTTGTGATACATGTGATGTCTGTAATGTGTAGTCTTCCCTGCTTGATGCCTGGGCTCTGCCAAGCTATCTGAACCCCCAAATAACACACAGGACACTTTATTATTAAGTTGTTGGCTGTTTGCTTTGTTTCTTACTAGCTAGCTTTCATTCCATTGTTAACCCATAATTGCAAATAGTATTTCCATGTGGTCTTCGCTTACCAGAGAACAGGGTCTGGACCTCTTATTCCTCTGGCTTTCTACTTTGTGACTGTCTGTGCCTCCCTTTCCCAGAATCCTCCTCACCTCCTAGTCCAACCTATCTTGCTTTACTATTGTCCAACAGTGCTTTATTCAACAACCAATAAGACAGATTTACAGAATGACATCTCCCATCATCTCCTCTTTTTTGTCTTAATAAAAAGAACAGTTTTAACTTTAACATAGTCAAATTATATGTAACAGAACAGTTATCAAGTAAGAACTATAATTACAATATTTTGTCCATTCACATTTAGTAAGATTTAAAGAAATATTATCTATCCTATCTTTGTGAGTCTAAAGTCATATGTGTAGCTTATCTTTTATCATAACTAAGGAAAACTATAATTATAGCTATCTGTCTGCAACGCCATCAAAGACCACAGAAGGATAATATGTAAACACTAGAATTGACAGAGATATCTCACTACCTGGACAGTCACCCGAAGTTCCTCTGTAACGTTGGGGCATCCATCTTCAGCCCATAGGCCACAGTGTGTCTGTCAGACTTCTCAGCAAAGCAGGAAATTTTAAAGTGTCTATCTGCATTGACAGTCTGTCAGTCATTTTTCTGTGTCCTGCAGAAAGTCCGGCAGACTCATGAAGCAGGAAACCTTTAGGACTGTTGAAGTTCAGTAGTCACTTTTCTGTTGGTCCTGCATGTCCAGATTTATAACAACAGTCAAACAGTCTAGGCAAGAGCAATTTCTTGCCCAAATGGCTAATCTTGCCATGTTGAAAGCAAACTTCATAACGAGTTTCTTCAATGCCCATCTTCCTATCAGAGGTAATTTATGTGCCAGGAGCAGACATTTCTCATTGTCAAGAAAAAACCCTAAACCATTTTAAATGCCATTTTCTGAAGGTCTTTGAAAGGTTTGAAGACTATCTATCTCAAATATATCTCTGTACATCTAGAAAACCTAACTTACCTAACCATAAGTTCTAATTATTATAGGTAACTATCTATTATCTGTATTTAATTATACATTGCATATTAAATGTGTTATACAAACACAATACCTAAACAAGAGGAGAAATATACATATCACATAATTGACCTTAAATTTGTATCAATAAATGAAAAACCATTCCAATACAAAGTATTCATTTCCATACCATAGACTCCTTTTACCTTTAAAAAGAGATCGGTTGTGATCATTAACCAATTATAAGCAACCCCATTTAAATGAAAATAAAAATTTATAAACAATTTGGGAATTTGGATGTTGCCCATTCCAAACTGTTTCCTGCTGATAGTGGGCGCTGTCCATACCATGGGGATCATGACAAAACTCAGAAACCTGGCCAAGTCCTTGTTTTTGTAGTCTGCAAGGCTGCATCATCTCAGCTGTTTTAGATGTTGGATCACTTGGGCCACTGCTTCTGGGGATCTTGTTTCATCAAACCACGGAAGCCTGGAAGAAATCCACAGCTTTCCATTTTTTGTGGAAACAGAAACAAAAACTCTTTTCCCAAGTAACACATCCTTATATTTAAAGTTAGAAGTCAAAACATTTTTGAAATGTATAAATTGGATTAATTCAGCAGCATTTATAATCAAGTATATTTCAGCAGTTGTTCCTTCTTTAGCCACTGAACAGCTGAAAAATGTAATAGCATACAGTATCCAGACTTTCTGTGTATTTTCCATATTTGCGTGGCTTATATTACTCTATTTCTTTTGCTTTTACTTATTTTTGTTCTGAGACAGGGTATCTCCTTGGAAATCTACCTGCCTCTGCAGCTGGAGTGCTGGGTTTAAAGGCGTGGGACACTACACCCAGATACTCTCTTTGTTCATATTTTCCTCCCCAGTGCTGGGATTAAAGGCTTGTGCCACCACACCCAGCTACTGTCTTTATTTTTATTTTTTCAATATCTTGTTTCTTTTACTCTTGCAAGTCTACCTACATTTTTCTTCATCTGAATCTGACTTTACTGTAAAACTTTATGTTTTTCTGGCTACGTGTCTTATATAGGCTAAAGAACATTGCTAAAATTAAAGTGGAAACAGTCGCTGGCTTTTCAACATGGCGGGTAGAAGTTTGATTCCAGCTCATCACCTCAGTCTATGCTGACATTCAGCAGCATGGTGTCGGCTTGGAGAAGTGGTCACTGCCACTTCCAGATGTTTGTACACACCATTCAATTGTTAGCAGAACCTCTTAAAAGAACCTTGCCATATATATATATTTTTTTGCTGCTTATGCTGAGTTAGGAAGACTCCCTTAAGTGAACTGCATGAGTCTCTGCTTGTCTCTGGCAAAATAAGAGCCCACCTGAGAAAAATGCTGCTGCCAAGAAGCCTTACTTCTCTCTGTTCTTTTGTTTTTAATATCCCTTTTAAAGTTTTGTCATTTTATGTGGAAATTCATGATCCCACTCCTGACAACCATATGTAATGTGTAGTCTTTACTGCCTGTGCCCAGGCTCTGCTGAGTTGTCTGAACCCCCAAATAACACACAGGATGCTATATTAATTATTAAGCTGTTGGCCAATTTACTTGGTTTCTTATTGGCTAGCTCTGATTTGATTATTAACCCATAATTACTTATAAAATATTATTAACCCATATTTTATAAGAACTTATCTTTTTGAGGACACACTCCTGAGTGCTCATTGCTCCTGGGAGATCATATGGCAAGAGTTCTCTTCACTACAATTCCCAGAATCCTCTTAGACTCCTAGTATCACCTATATTGTTTCCCTATTGACCAACAATGCTTTATTCAAATCAATCAAACACATGTTTACAGAATGATGTCTCCCAACCGATGTCTTTCTGGGTCTGGGTTACCTCCTTCAGGATGGTTTCTTCTAGTTCCATCCATTTGCTTGTGAGTTTCAAGATGTCATTGTTTTTACCCTGAGTGGTATATGTACCCTGTGTATATGTACCACATTTTCTTCATCCATCCTTCAGTTGAAGGTCATTTAGGTTGCTTCCAGCTTCTGGCTATTGAAAGTAATGCTTCTATGGTCGTAGTTGAACCGACGTTCTTGTGGTATGAGTGTGCATCCATTGGGCACATGCACAAGAGTGATATTGCTGGATCTTGAGGTATATCAATTCCCAATCTTCTGGGAAACTGCCATACTGATTTCCAAATTGTCTGAACAAGTTTACATTTCCACCAGCAATGGAGGAGTGCTCCCTTTACATCTTCTTCAGCACAAGATTTCATTAATGTTCTTGATTTTAGCCATTTTCACAGGTGTAAGATGGTATTTTGAGTTGTTTTGATTTGCTTTTTCCCGCTGACTAAGGTTGTTGAGCAATTCCTTAAGTGCTGTTTGATTGAGATTCTGTTGTTGAGAATTCTGTATTTAGATCTGTACCCCATTTAAAAAATTGTGTTGTTCGATATTTTGGTATCCGGTTTCTTTGGTTCTTTGTATATTTTGGAGTTTATCCCTCTGTCAGATGTGGGGTTGGTGATGATCTTTTCCTATTCTCTAGGTTGTCATTTGGTCTTGTTGACTGTGTCCTTTGCCTTACAGAAGCTTCTCAGTTTCAGGAGGTCCCACTTATTAATTGTTGATCTCAGTGTCTATGCTATTGATGGTATGTTGAGTAATTTGCCTCTTGTGCCAATGCATTTATGGGTACTTCACACCTTCTCTTCTAAGAGGTTCACTATGGCTGGATTTATGTTGAGGTTTTCAATTCATTTGGGCTTTTAAGTTTTGTGCATGGTGATAGATATGGATCTATCTGCAGTCTTCCATATTGTCAACATCCAGTGTTGTCAGCACTATTTGTTGAAGATACTTTCTGTTTTCCATTTTATAGTTTTAGCTTCTTTGTCAAAAATCAGGTGTTTACAGGTATGTGGATTAATTGCATTTGCCCACCTGTCTGTTTTTATGCTAATACCAAGCTGTTTTCACTACTATAGCTATATAGTAGAGCTTGAAGTCGGGGATGGTGATGCCTCCAGAAATTCCTTTATTGTTCAGGATTATTTTGGGTCTCCTGGGTTTTATGTTTTTCCATATGAATTTGAGTATTTTGCTTTCAAAGTCTGTGAAGAATTGAGCTGGAATTTTGATGGGAATTGCATTGAATCTCTAGATTACTTTTGGTAAGATTGTCATTTTCACTTTGTTGATCCTACCTATCCAAGAGCATGGGAGATCTTTTCATTTTCTGCTATCTTCTTCAGTTTCTTTCTTTAGAGACATACAGTTCTTGTTATACAGTTCTTTCATTTGTTTGATTAGAGGTAACCCAAGATATTTTATGTTGTTTGTGGCTATTGTAAAGGGTGATGCTTCTGTCATTTTTTTCTCAGCTCATTTATCAACTTTATAATGGAAGACCACTGACTTTTTTTGAATTAACCATGTATCCTGCCACTTTACTAAAGGTGTTTATTAGTTGTAGGCATTTTCATGGTAGAATATTTCAGGTCAGTTATGTAAACTACCATACCATCTGCAAATAGTGAACGTTTGACTTCTTTTCAATTTTGTATTCCCTTGATCTCCTTTTGTTGTCTGACTTCTGTAGCTAGAAGTTCAAGTACAACATTGAATATATACAGAGTGAACAGCCTTGTCTTGTTTCTGATTTTATAGGAATAACATTGAGTTTCTCTCCATTTATTTTGATGTTGACTCTTGGCCTGTCGCGTATTCCCTTTTTTCATGTTTCGGTATGTTCCTTTTACCCCTGTTCTCTCCAAGACCTTTATCCTGAAGGGGTGTTAGATTTTGTCAAAGGCTTTTTCAGCATGCAATGGAATGGTCATGTGGGTTTGTTTTTCAGCTTGTTTATATGTTGGATTATATTGATAGAATCTCATATGTTGAACCATCCCTGCATCTCTGGGATGAAGACTACTAAATCATGGTGGATGATTTTTCTGAAGTGTTCTTGGATTCTGTTTGCCAGGGTTTTATTGAGTATCTTTGCATCAATAGTCATGAGGGAGATTGGTCTGTAATTCTC
This sequence comes from Mesocricetus auratus, assembly GCF_017639785.1. Classification (NCBI taxonomy): domain Eukaryota; kingdom Metazoa; phylum Chordata; class Mammalia; order Rodentia; family Cricetidae; genus Mesocricetus; species Mesocricetus auratus. The sequence goes on from NW_024429185.1 coordinate 3,908,960, forward strand.
TTTCTTATTTATTTTTGTGTTGTTTGTATATCAAGGTAATTGTAGCCTCATAAAAATTGTGTGGCAATGACCCTTCTGCTTCTATTTTTGGAACAAGTTGAGATGCATTGATATTAGCTCTTCTTTGAATTTCTGATAGAATTTTGTACTAAAACCATCTGGACCTGGGCTCTTTTTGGTTAGGAGACTTTTGATGACTGCTTGTATTTCATTAGGATTTATACTTCTATTTAAATCATTTATCTGTTTTTTATTTAGTTTTGGCATGTGATACCTAATCAGAATATTGTAAATTTACTTTAAATTTTTCTATTTTGTGGAGTACAGGTTTTTGAAGTATGACCTAATGATTCTCTGGATTAGTGTCTGTTGTTGTGTCATTTCTGATTTTGTTAATTGGTATATACTCTCTCTGTCTTTTAGTTAGTTTGGATACAGGTTTGTGTACCAATTCTTTGTTTCATTGATTTTTTTGTTTCTTTTTTATTGATTCCAGCCCTCAAGTTGACTATTTCTTGGCATCTACTGCTCCTGGGTAATTTACTTTATGTTTCTAGAGCTTACAGGTGTCGTGTTAAGTCACTATTGTGAGAGTTCTCCAATTTCTTCATGTAGCCACTTAGATGTGTGAACTTCCCTTTTAGCACAGCTTCCAAAGTGTTCCATAATGTGGGTATGTTTTGCAATCATGATCTTTAAAGTCAATTTTCATGACTTTGTCGACTTTCTGCAATTTGTGTTGTTGTTGAATTCTAACTTTAAACCATGGTACTCTGATAAAATACAGGGAGTTATTCCAATTGTTTTTGTATCTGTTGAGGTTTGCTTTGTTTCCATGGGGTGTTTGGAAGAAGGTATATTCTTTTGTGTTTGGATGGAATGTTTTATAGATAACTGTTATAACCTATTGCATCATAACTTCTGTTAGTCCCTTTATTTCTCTGTTAAGTTCGTGTATGGTAGTCCTGTCTCACTGTGAGAGTGGGGTGTTGATTTGTGATTTAAATTTAGTAGTGTTTCAATTATAAATGTACGGGCCTGAAAGACCTTGGCATCAAAGCGCCGGGCACCGAACCGAACCCTCTGCCCAAGAACCGGGGCCAGACCACTGGATGCAAAAGCAAGAGGTGATTTATTGAGTACACAGGCACCTGCGGATGCTACTGCAACATGGGTGCAGAGCATACTGGGCTTGCAAGGAGTACAATATTTATAGAGTTTTAATGGTTACATAAGTATCAGCATAGCAATAGGCATTTCATTGGCTCATCTTGGGGGCAGGAGTAGTTCCCACGGACTAAGTTTCCTGGTATTACCTCATGAAAGACCCCGGCACGCTTGGGCAATTATTATCTGGGTCCCATGACTGCTCTGGTGACCACAGACATCCTGTTTGAAGCGCCAGCTGGGCGAGGCACCTGGTCTGGGTTTTTCCATTAGGTAACAGCCTGGCCTTGTTTTTCTTTTCCTAGGGGGCCCTGGGTAGGGTTCTTTCAGTGCCCTTGTATTTGGGGCATAGATGTTCAGAATTGAGACTGTATCTTGATGGATTTTTGCTGTGACTAGTATGAAATGACCTTCCTCATCACTTTTGATTAATTTTGTTAGCTATTAGGTTAGCTACACTAGCTTGTTTCTTAGGTCTATTTGAATGGAAAAATATTTTCCCAAGCCTTTACTCTGAGGTAATGTCTGTTTCTGAAGTTGAGGTGTGTTTCTTATATGCAGCAGAAGGATGGATTTTGGTTTCATATTCATTATGTTAGCCTGTGTCTTTTTATAGGTGAATTGAGAGCATTGATAAGAGATATTCATGACCACTAATTGTTGATTCTGGTTGTTTTTGGATTTGGTGGTGGTGATGGTATTGTGTGTGTGTTTCCCCATTTTTGGTTTTGGGTAATGTGGGATTAACTATTGCCTATGTTTTTGAGTGTAGCTAACTTCCTTAGGTTGGAGTTTTCCCTAGTAGAACTTTTTATAGGGCTAGATATTTGGATATCTATTGTTTAAATCTGGTTTTGTCATGGAATACGTTGTTTTCTCTGTCTACAGTGACAGAAAAATTTTGAGTTTAGCCATCTGGGCTCACATTCACAATCTGTTAGTGTCTGTATAACATCTATCCAGAGCCTTCTGGCTTTCAGAGTTTCCATTGAAAAGTCTGCTTTTATATGTTACTTGTTCTTTTTCCTTTGCAGCTCTTAATATTCCTTTTTTATTCTGTGTTTTGATTATTATGTGGTGAAGGTAGGTTTTTTTGTTCCAGTTTGTTTAGTGTTCTGTTAGCTTCTAGTACTTTCATAGGTATGACTTTCTCTTGGTTGGGAAAGTTTTTGTCTATGATTTTGTTGAATATGGTTTCTGCATATTTGAGATGGACTTCTTCAATTTTTTCTATACCTACTATTCTTAGGTTTGGTCTTTCATGGTGTCCCAGATTTCCTGAGTATTTTGTCTTAAGAATTTGGTGAGATTAACATTCTCTTTGGTTGATGAATCTATTTCCTGTAATGTAGCCTCAATACCTGAGGTTCTCTCTTCCATCTCCTATATTGTGTTGGTTATGCTTGCATCTGCAGTTTCTGATCATTTACCCAGATTTTCCATTTCCAGAATCCCCTCAGTTTGTGTTTTATTTATTGCCTCCATTTCAGTCTTCAAGTCTTGAACTTTTGTCTTCACTTGTTTCATTGTTTCTGCTTGACTTTCCTTGATTTCTTGAAGAGATTTCTTTCATTGCTTTGTTTGTCTTTTCCCTCATTTCTATAAGGGAATTTTTCATTTCCTCTTTAAGGGACTCTATCATCTTCATAAAGTTATTTTTAAGGTTGTTTTCTTCTCCATCAGCATTGGGATGTTCAGGTCTTGCAGGTAAAGAACTCCTACACTCTGGGGTTATCATGTTCCTCTTTATGTTGCTGAATGTGTTCTTGTACTGTTATCTTCCCATCTTTTCCTCCAGTGAATGTAACTGGGGCCTTTGATTCAGTGGTTTCTTTCCAGTCGGTGTAAGATGGGGCCTATGGCTTCAGTACTCACTTTTTCTCTCTCAGTTTGGGTGGGGCCAAACTTTAGACCAATTGTGTGCTGGATGGGAGGTTCCCCCAGGCAGGGGAGGGGAGTGCAATATTCCCCTGGCAATTAGGGCCAAGGACATAGGGTACTCTAGCATGGGGAGGAAGACACCTTTTTTGGTGTGAAGGCAGTGTCAACACCCATGTATATGCTGCTGTTAAATAGAAATTAATTTAATTTTGGTTTGTAAGTTTTGCAAGTGTGTATACCAATTGCATTCCAGTTACCAATGGAGGCCAGAAGAGGGTGTCAGATCTGCCATGACTGGAGTGACAGTTGTGAGCTGTCTTGTGGGTGCTGAAAATCTAAGTCTGGCACTGTGGCAGAGAAGCCATTGTTATTAGCTGATGAGCTACCTATTCAACCCTGTATACATGGCATTAATAGCAGTAAGATGTAAGTAGTCATTTTAAGTTCATATTTACTTCAGCCCTCATAACCCAGAAAAATATAAGATTGATAGCATCAGAAATCAACTTAGACTTGGTGATTCAAGAAATTCCTGTGCCCCAATCTCCTCAAAATGAGGGAAGAGTGGAAGGAATGATCAGAAGATTCTGACAATGGAAGTGCTAAAGTGTCTGATCACATGGTGCACGCTGCAAGACCGAGTGTGTCTCAAACGTGGTCGGTGCTCAGTGTGAGCCTGTGGGGACACCAGTCATGTGTACCCCTCATGGAGTTTCTTAAGGAGCAACCAGGAATTTGCAGGCATGTCAATGGACTTGTCTGTACTGGAATTTATTCTGCATCCCTGACACCTGGGTAGAGATTAGAAAATGAAAACAAAACTTTCATTGTATGATTGGGGAAAAAGTGGACAGCAAACATGGACCAGAGGATTCCTTAGAGACAGTCCTAGAGATTCTAGGTGGTAAGCATGCACTAGGCATTAGGCCCAGAATAGCTACCATCTCCAGCATGCAGTTGTGTTGACTGTCTGCTCGAAGAGCTTTTGTATCACCTAATGTTCTATTCTTTTGATTCTGGTAGGGCATGTGCTTTCTCAAGACTGCTTCTAGGCTGATGATTGTCACATTCCTTTGATACCTGGCTGTTTTGGAGATGTGACTGAGAAAATTCTCCCTACCCTCTGAATGGCATTAAAAATATCAAGTGAAAAAACAGTGTGTCAAAATGAACAAAGCAAACACAAACATGGAAGCCTGGTGTCACCTCCTCACCATAAATTTGCAGATTCCCCGAGGAATCAGCAGCAGCCTGAAGTTTGTGGATGTCTTCATTTTGTTTTGTGTCACAGTAAACAAGAAGTCATATGGTATTTATATTTTTAAGGGAACTATTAGCAAAGAAGATTGCTAATTCACATTGCTGCTTCCAATGTGATGAGATCCCCATCCAGATGGGATCAAATCACATGGTCCCCCTTTTCTCAAGGTTAGCTCAGCCCTATGGGTAAGTGAGCCCATCCACTATCAGAAAAAAATCTCTGCAGAATCCCACAAATCGCCATAACCATAATCTTGTTGAACATTCTTACCTTTTCTGCTTTCCATATGGCTTGAAAAACTGCTTTTCTTAAGCTGGGCAGTGGTGGCACAAGCCTTTAATCCCAGCAAGAAAATGCACCAACAGGCAATGCTCCACCATGGTTTTCAAATTTAGTCGGTAGCCTGAATTTTCCTCCCTATGTTCTCTTAAAGATTGAATATGACCTGGCAGTATCAGCCAAATAGACACATTTATTCACAGCAACAGAGAAGCAAGAACAAAAATAGGTAACCCTTATATGAGATTCTTGCCTTAAGTGCCAGTGAGTACTGTTGTTTTGAGGAATTTGGAGAATATCAGGACTCTGGATAGCCAAAGCCATTAAAAGCTGTGCACATAGCTTAACGATCCATTCCAGAAGGACTTGGCAGATGAGAATGTTAAGAGGAGGAAGATTGTAGAACTCAAAGTCATGAGTAATCAGTGAGAAATAGACTCCCTGAAAAATTAGGTCAGTGAACATGTGGCGGTCTGAATGAACATGGCCCACATATCCTTTGTTATACATGTGAATACTTAGTACCCAAATAGGTACCATTGATGGGGGAGGTGTGTCACTGGGGGTGGGCTTTGAGGTTTCAAAAGCACATATCAGATCCAGTGTCTCTGCCTGCCTGAGGATCAGGATGAAAACTACATGCTTGCCTATTGCCAAATTTCCTGCTAGGATGATAATGAATAAATCCTCTGAAATGTGTAAGTAAGCCTTACTTGAGTCTACCATGATAAAAATCACCTTGGTCATACTGTCTCTTCACAGTAGTAAAATATAAACAGTTAAATTGTGTAATATTTTGGCAAATAAAGATTTGTGCATTCTGCTATGTCCTTACGAATTAGGGTGGAGGAGTGCTTAATTAAAACCAATGAGCTGATTTCTTAGAGAGAACAGTTATCTGTGACACAGTTACTACTGATGACACATGCAGGTCCATAAGGAAAAAGAGCAACAACTGGGGCAAAACAAATTTAACATGTTGTCTGGTGAGAAAAACAATCAGTGTAGCAATAAAGAGAAAAGAAGATAAATGTCATTTTGGCCCATGGTGTAGGATATGGCATTGCAAGAAATATGCCAAATAACATCGATATAGATACACACAAACAGATCAGCAGTATTGAGTATACATTAGAGTAACTATCAACAATTAGTAACTGCAAATAAAAAATAAAGATGAGCAGAGGGCAGAAGTGAGCTCCATGCTCCATCTTGGATCAAAATTCCTCCCTCTTGCCCTTTCTTAGATCTCCTTGTGTAGGGACTACAGCCAGGGTGACTTGCCCCTGGAGGACAAAGTGACCAGGAGCCTGTAGAGAGACCAGTCTATTCCTGCCCAAACTCAGGGCAGAGGGCAGAGGGCAGAGGGCAGAAGGCAGAGGGCAGAGGGCAGAGGGCAGAGGGCAAAGGTGAGCTCCAGGCTCCCATTTTGATCCGAATTCCTCCCACTCTCCCTCTCGGATCTCCTGGCCTGGTGTCCACAGCCAGGTTGACTCACCCCCGATGAAAATGTGACTAGGATCCTGTAGAGAGAGCCAGTATACTCCTGATCCCACTCAGCACAAAGGGAAGAGGACAGAGAATGGAGGACAGAGAGTATTGGATTTGCTTGCACCCACCAAAAGGGAACCCTGTTTGCATACCCATCAGGAGAGGACGAGGCTATTTCTGCACCCACTGGGAAAGTGCAGAAGTGATGGGAAATAGACAATATAAGAACACACTCAGCAACAGAAAAACAAATATGACACCATCAGAAGCTAGAGATTCTACACCAGCAAGTCATGAACAACCTAATACAGATGAGGCTGAAGGGAATGACCTTAAAAACACCAACCTAGATGCCCCTCAACAGAAGAGTGAATAGAGAAAATGTGGTACATCTACACAATGGAGTACTACTCAGCAGAAAAGAAAATGGAATCTTGAAATTTGCAGGCAAATGGATGGCACTAGAAGAAACCATCCTGAGTGAGGTAACCCAGTCACAAAAAGACAAAAATTGTATGTACTCACTCATATATGGATTTTATACGTGGATCAGGTCATTGCCAGTCTTCAATCCCATCACCAAAGAGTCTGGGATGCAGGGAGGACCCTAAGAGAGATATGCATTGTAACTCAGTGAAGGGTTATGGGAGTAGATCTCCTAATTGAATTGGGAGTGGGGGGAAGGGAGTGGAATAATGAGAGGGCAGAAGGAGATGGGAGAAAGAGAGGGTGAAAAGTGGAGGGGAGAGGAGGACATGGGAGAGCAGGAAGGTTGAGCCAGGTAAGAACAGAGGAGAGAAGAATGAGAGATACCATACTAGAGGGAGCCATTATAAGTTGGAGGAGAGATCTGGCACTAGTGAGATCTTCACAAATCTACAAGAATCTCACCAACTTTCCTTAAGGCTACCTTAAATGGCCTTCCATGATAATGAAAATGATGACTACCTTATGTGCCGTCCGAGGATCCTCATCCAGTGGCTGGTGGAGGCAGAGGCAGACACCTACAGCTAGAAACTGAATTGAACTCCTGGAACCCAGTTGCAAAGAAAAGTGATGAGCATAGGAATCATGATCAAGCTGGCAAAACCCACAGAGGCAGCTGACCTAAACAAGGAGGAATGCATGGACCCCAGACTGATGACTGAGAGGCCAGCATGGGACTGATCCATACAACCCCCCACCAAACTGGGTGTTAGAGAAGTGGCCTCAGCAATCTGTGGGACCTTGGAGAGTTGAGCAGTATTTATTCCTGGCATACAAACGGTCTCTGGAAACCCTTTCCACATTCTCTCAGCCTGGACACATTGGGGAGGACTTAGGCCCTACCCGGGATGATATGACAGACTCTGATAATGCCTCATGGAAGCCTTTGCCCTCCCTGGGGTGTGGAGGGGGTGATGGACTGGGGGGTGCTGGGAGGACTGGGAGGTTGGGGGAGGAGTGGAGGAGAGGGAACTGAGAGTGACATGTGTAAGAAGTTAAATAAAAAGGAAAAATGACACTACAATACCACAAAAGATGTAGAAAAAACCCTTCATGAAAATGATAGAGGCCATCAAAGAGGATTTGAGAAAAATCCCTTAAAGAAATGGCAGATAAAACAAACCAAAAAAATCAAGAAATGGAAGAAAAAACAAACCAAAAATTGGACGAAATGGCAGAAAAATCAAACCAAAAAATCCAACAAATGCAAGAAAGGGAGGAAAATACAAAACAAAAATTACAAGAAACAATTTAAACAGTGCAACAGTTGAAAGCTGAAATAGAGACATTAAAAAACAGTCTGAAGGAATGCTGTAAATAGAAAAACAGGGGAAAAAGTCAGGAACTATAGATAAAAGCGTAACCCACAGAATACAAGAGATGGAAGAGAGAATCTCAGGTGTTGAGACACCAGGAAATATTGATTATTTGACCAAAGAAAATCTTAAGTCCAACAAATCCCTAACACAAAACATCCAGGAAATATGGGACACCGAGAAAAGACCAAACTTAAGAATAATAGGTATAGAAGCAGGTGAAGAAACCCATCTCAAAGGGGCAGAAAACATATTCAACAAAATCATAGAAGAAAACTTTTCCAACCTAAAGAAAGACATGCCAATGAAGGTACAAGAAGCTTACAGAACACCAAAGAGAGTGGACAACAAAAAAGTCCCCTCGCCACATAATAATCAAGACTGCAAGCATACAGAATAAAGAAAGAATACTTAGAGCAGTTAAGGAAAAATATCAAATAACATACAAAGGCAAACATAGCAGAATTACACCTGACTTCTCCATGGAAACTCTGAAACCCAGAATGTCCTGGATATTCTTTTTTTTTTTCTGGGAAAGTTTTTTTTTATTAATATTTTTTTTTCCATTTTAAATTTAGATAAGAAACAAGGTTGCTTCACAAGTCAGTACGAGGTCCCTCTCCCTTTCCCTCCCCTCCTCCCGTGCCCTCCCCCATCCCCCCGTTATCCCCTCATTCCCCCAGGGAGGGTGAGGACCTCCATGGGGGTGTCCATAGTCTGTCATTTCATATAGGGCAGGGCCTAGACCCTTCCCCAAGAGTTCAGGGTGAGAGTGCCCCTCACATTGTTCTATGGGAGTCCAGAGACCGTGTGTATACTTGGGATGGGTACTGATCTGCTGTCCAAGGCTCAATAGATTACCTAGGCCTCCTCACTGACACCCAGATTCAGGGGGTCTTGATCAGTCCCATGCTGGATTCCCAGGCTGATGCCTGGGATTCAAGAGTTAACCTTTGTCTGGTCAGCTGTTTCTGGGGGGTTCAACCAGCCCAGTCTTAATCCCTTTGATCACCAGTCCTCCCTCTCTGATACTGGCTTTCTTGAGTTCAGCTCAGTACTTAACCAGCCAGTAAATGAAGTTTCTGTTTCCCAGACTCTCTGGCCATAGGATTGTAGGCTGGCACTCCCCAGATCTATGTCTAAAATCCATATATGAGAGAGTACATGCCATGTTTCTCTTTTTGTGACTGGGTTACCTCACTCAGGATGGTTTCTTCTAGTGTCACCCATTTGCCTGCGAATCTCATGATTCCATTATTTTTTTCTGCTGAATAGTACTCCATTGCGTAGATGTACCACATTTTCTCTATCCACTCTTCGGGTGAGGGACATCTAGGTTGCTTCCAAGTTCTGGCTATTACAAATAAAGCTGCTATGAACATAGTGGAACAGACATCTTTGTTATATGAATGGGCATCTTTTGGATATATGCCTAAGAGTGCAGTTGCTGGGTCTTGTGGTAGGTTTATTCCCATTTTTCTGAGGAATCTCCATACTGCTTTCCAAAGTGGCTGAACCAGTTGGCACTCCCACCAGCAATGGAGGAGTGTCCCCCTTTCACCACATCCTTTCCAGCATAAATTGTCATTGGTGTTTTTGATTTTAGCCATTCTGACAGGAGTGAGATGGTATCTCAGAGTTGCTTTGATTTGCATTTCCCGGATGGCTAAGGATGTTGAGCACTTTCTCAAGTGCCTCTTAGCCATTTTAGACTCCTCTATTGAAAACTCTCTATTTAGTTCTGCAGCCCACTTCTTAATTGGGTCCTTTGCTGTTTTGGAGACTTGCTTCTTGAGTTCTTTGTAAATTTTGGAGATCAACTCTCTGTCAGATGTGGGATTAGTGAATATTTTTTCCCATTCTGTGGGCTGCCTTTTTGTCTTGCTGACTGTGTCCTTTGCCTTACAGAAGCTTCTCAGTTTCAGTAGGTCCCATTTATTAATTGTTGATCTCACTGTCTGTGCTACTGGTGTTATGTTCAGGAAGCTGTCTCCTGTACCAATTCGTTCAAGGGTACCACCCACTTTCTCTTCTAAGAGGTTCAGTGTGGCTGGATTTATGTTGAGGTCTTTGATCCATTTGGACTTAAGTTTTGTGCATGGCGATAAACATGGATCGATCCGCATTCTTCTACATGCCAGTCTCCAATTATGCCAGCACCATTTGTTGAAGATGCTTTCTTTATTCCATTGTATATTTTTAGCTTCTTTGTCAAAGATCAGATGTTCGTACGTGTGTGGGTTAATACCCGGATTTTCAATTCGATTCCATTGGTCTGCCTGTCTATTTTTGTGCCAATACCAAGCTGTTTTCAGGACTATAGCTCTATAATAGAGCTTGAGGTCAGGGATAGTGATGCCTCCGGACGTTGCCTTGTTGAACAGGGTTGTTTTGGCTATCCTGGGTCTTTTGTTTTTCCATACAAAATTGATTATTGTTCTTTCAAGGTCTGTGAAGAATTGTGCTGGGATTTTAATGGGGATTGCATTGAATCTGTAGATTGCTTTTGGCAGGATTGCCATTTTTACTACATTGATCCTACCTATCCAAGAGCATGGGAGATCTTTCCATTTTCTGAGGGCTTCTTTAATTTCTTTCTTTAAAGATTCAAAGTTCTTACGATGCAGGTCTTTCACTTGTTTGGTTAGCATTACCCCAAGGTATTTTATGTTGTTTGTGGCAATTGTAAAGGGTGATGTTTCTCTGATTTCTCTTTCAGCCCTTTTATCATCTGTATATAGTAGGGATACTGACTTTCTTGAGTTGATCTTGTAACCTGCCACTTTGCTGAAGGTGTTAATCAGCTGTAAGAGTTCCCTGGTAGAGTTCTTTGGGTCATTGATGGAAACTATCATATCGTCTGCAAACAGTGAAAGTTTGACTTCTTCCTTCCCAATTTGTATCCCCTTGATCCCCCTTTGTTGTCGTATGGCAATAGCTAGAACTTCAAGTACCATGTTGAAAAGGTATGGAGAGAGTGGACAGCCTTGTTTTGTTCCTGATTTTAGAGGAATTGCGTTGAGTTTCTGTCCATTTAGTTTGATGTTGGCTGTTGGTTTACTGTATATGGCTTTTATTATGTTTAAGTATGTCCCTGTTATCCCAGATCTCTCCAAGACCTTTATCATGAAGGGGTGTTGGATTTTGTCAAAGGCTTTTTCAGCATCTAGTGAGATGATCATGTGATTTTTGTTTTTCAGCTTGTTTATATGGTGGATTACGTTGATGGATTTTCGTATGTTGAACCATCCCTGCATCCCTGGGATGAAACCTACTTGATCGTGGTGAATGATTGTTTTGATGTGTTCTTGGATCCGATTTGCCAGTATTTTATTGAGTATTTTTGCATCAATGTTCATGAGGGATATTGGTCTGAAGTTCTCTTTCTTGGTTGTATCTTTGTGTGGCTTGGGGATCAAGGTTATTGAAGCCTCATAGAAAGAGTTTGGCAAAGACCCTTCTGCTTCTATTGTGTGGAACACTTTGAGAAGAATTGGTATAAGCTGTTCTTTGAATTTGTGGTAGAATTCTGCACTGAGGCCATCTGGACCTGGACTTTTTTTGGTTGGGAGACTTTTGATGACAGCTTCTATTTCCATAGGGGTTATAGGTCTATTTAAATTGCTTATCTGTTCTTGATTTAGTTTTGGCAAATGATAGCTGTCCAGGAAGTCATCCATTTCCTTTAAATTTTCGAATTTTGTGGAGTACAGGTTTTCAAAGTATGACCTAATGATTCTCTGGATTTCCTCAGAGTCTGTTGTTATGTCCCCCTTTTCATTTCTGATTTTGTTAATTTGCGTGTTCACTCTCTGCTGTTTGGTAAGTTTGGACAAAGGTTTGTCTATCTTGTTGATTTTCTCAAAGAACCAACTCTTCGTTGCATTGATTCCTTGTATTGTTTTCCTGGTTTCTACTTTGTTGATTTCAGCCCTCAATTTGATTATTTCCTGGCGTCTACTCCTCCTGGGGAGTTTGCTTCTTTGTGTTCTAGAGCTTTTAGCTGTGATGTTAATTCTCTGGTATAACTGTTTTCCTGTGTCTTCATGTGAGCACTTAGTGCTATGAACTTCCCCCGTAGCACTGCTTTCAAAGTGTCCCATAGGTTTGGGTATGTTGTGTCTTCATTCTCATTGAATTCGAGGAAGTCTTTAATTTCTTTTTTATTTCCTCTTTGACCCAGGGATGGTGCAGTTGAGCATTATTCAATTTCCATGAGTTTGTAGGTTTTCTGCAATTTGTGTTGTTGTTGAATTCTAATTTTAAGGCATGGTGGTTTGATAAGATGCATGGAGTTATTCCAATTTTTTTGTAGCTGCTGAGGTTTGATATGTTGACAAGTATGTGGTCGATTTTTGAGAAGGTTCCATGTGGTGGTGAGAAGAAGGTATATTCTTTTTTATGTGGATGAAATGTTCTATAGATATCTGTTAATCCCAGTTGGGTCATTACTTCTATTAGACCCTTTGCTTCTTTGTTGAGTTTCTGTCTGGTATTCTTGTCTAGTGGTGAGAGTGGTGTGTTGAAATCTCCCACTATAACTGTGTGGGGCTTTAGATGAGATTTAAGTTCTAATAATGTTTCTTTAACGAATGTGGATGCCTTTGTATTGGGGCATAGATGTTCAGGATAGACACTTCATCTTGGTGGGTTTCACCTGTGATGAGTATGTAATGACCTCCTTCATCTCTTTTGATTGATTTTATTTTAAAGTCTAGTTTGTTAGATATTAGGATTGCTACCCCTGCTTGTTTCTTGGATCCATTTGATTGAAAAATTTTTTCTCAACCTTTAACTCTCAAGTAATGTCTGTCTTTGAGGGTGAGGTGTGTTTCTTGTATGCAGCAGAAGGAAGGGTTCTGTCTTCGAATCCATTCTGCTAGTCTGTGTCTTTTTATGGGTGAGTTAAGGCCGTTAATTTTGAGGGATATTAATGACCATTGATTGCTCATCCTTCTTCGATTTGCGATGGTTGTTGTTGGTGGAATTATGGGTGGAATTTCACCCCTTTGTTCTTTTGGCTGTTGGTAGAGAGGGATTCTGTCCTGGATATTCTATCAACACAAAGAGACCATGGATTCCAGCCAAGACTACTATACCCAGCAAAGCTTTCAATCAGTATAGATTCAAACAAAACCAGGTTCAAACAATACATATCCATTAACCCAGCACTAAGAAAATTCTGGAAGGAAAACTCCAGTCCAAGGAAGTTAACTTCAACCAGAAATATATAGGCAAGCAATAATCCCACTTTACCAAAAGCCAAAAGCACAAGGGGTGGAAATCCATCTACAGTTCCACCATCACCAACCATTCCAATACAAACAAGAATGAGCAATCAATGATCATTAATATCCCTCAATATTAATGGTCTTAACTCACCCATAAAAAGGCACAGGCTAACAGAATGGATTCGAAGAAAGAATCCATCCCTCTGTGGCATACAAGAAACACACCTCAGCTTCAAAGACAAATGTTACCTCAGAGTTAAGGGTTGGGAAAAGATTTTCCAACCAAAAGGACCCAAGAAACAAGGAGGTATAGCAATCCTAATAGCTAACAAACTAGACTTTAAACTGAAATAAATCAAAAGAGATGAAGTAGGTCATTCCATACTCAGCACAGGAGAAATCCAGCAAGATGAAGTCTCAATTCTGAACATCTATGCACCAAACACAAAGGGATCCACTTTCATAAAAGAAACATTACTAAACTCAAATGGCACACATAGTGGGAGGCATCCACACCCCACTCTCACCACTAGACAGGACTACCAGACAGAAACTTAACAAAGAAACAAAGGAATTATTAGAAGTTATGACCCAATTGGGTTTAATAGTCATCTATAGAACATTCCATCCAAACACAAATGAATATACCTTCTTCTTGGCGCCATTTGGAACCTTCTTAAAAATTGACCATATACTTGGCAAAGTAACAAACCTCAACAGGTACAAAAAATTGCAATAACTCTATGTATCATATCATACCTCCATGCTTTAAAGTTAGAATTCAAAAAGAACAATTGCAGAAACCCTACAAACTCATGAAAATTAAATAATGCACAATTGCACCATTCCTAGGTCAAAGAAGAAATAAAAACAGAAATTAAAGACTTCCTAGAATTCAAAGAGAATAAAGACAGAACATACCCAAAATTGTGGGACACTTGAAAGCAGTGCTAAGAGAAAAGTTCATAGTACTATGTGCCCACATGATGAAACTGGAGAATAGTCACACTAGAGAATTATCAACACAAATAAAATCTTTAGAACAAAAAGAAGCAAACTTAACCTGGAGGAGTAGACACCAGGAAATAATCAAATTGAGGGTTGAACTCATTAAAGCAGAAACTAGGAAATCAATATAAAGAACCAATGTAAAGAAGAGTATGTTTGAGTAAATCAACAAGATAGACAGTCCTGATTCCAAACTTACCAAACAGCAGAATTAACATGCAAATTATCAAAATAAGAAATGCAAAGGGGGCCGGGCGGTGGTGCTGCACGCCTTTAATCCCAGCACTCGGGAGGCAGAGGCAGGCGGATCTCTGTGAGTTCGAGGCCGGGTTGGACTGACAGCTTCCAAAACAATACAGAGAAACCCTGTCTCATTAAAAAAAATGCAAAGGGGGACAAAAACAGACTCCGAGGAATTCCAGAGATTCATCAGGTCATACTTTGAAAATCTATACTCCACAAAATTCAAAAATTTAGAGGAAATGGACACTTTTCTGGATAGATATCACCTGCCAAAATTAAATCAAGAACAGATAAGGAATTTAAGTAGATGTATAACCCCTAAGAAAATACAGTCATCAAAAGTCTCCCAACAAGAAAAAGCCCAGGTTTAGATGGCCTCAGTGCAGAATTCTACCAAAAATTCAAAGATCAGCTTATACCAATTCTCCTCAAAGTATTCAATGCAATAGTAGCAGAAGGGTCTTCACCAAACTCTTTTTACAAGGCTTCAATAACCTTGATACCCAAGCCACCAAAGGCACAACTAAGAAAGAGAATTTCAGACCAATATCATTCATGAACATTGACCCAAAAATACTCAATAAAATACTGGCAAATCAGATCCAAGAACACATCAGAAAAATAATCCACCATGATCAAGTAGTAGGTTTCATCCCAGGAATGCATGGATGGTTCAACATACAAAAATCCATCAATGTAATCCACCATATATGCAAGTTCAGAAACAAAAATCACATGATCATCTCACTGGATGCTGAAAAAGCCTTTGACAAAATCCAACACCTCTTCATGATAAAGATCTTGGAGAGATCTGGGATAGCAGGAAAATAACTAAACATAATAAAAGTTATATACCGCAAACCAACAGTCAACATCAAAGTAAATGGAGAGAAAACAAAGTAATTCCTCTGAAATCAGGAACAACACAAGGCTGTTTACTCTCTCCGTATCTCTTCAATATTGTACTTGAAGTTCTAGCCAGAGCAATAAGACAACAAAAGGATATCAAGGGGATACAAATTGGAAAGGAAAGGTCAAAGTTTAACTATTTGTAATGATAAAATAGTTTACATAAGTGAACCGAGAAACTCTAACTGGAAACTCTTCCAGCTGATAAGTACCTTCAGCAAAGTGTCAGGATATAAGATGAACTCAAGGAAATCAGTAGCCCTACTATATACAGATGATAAAAGGGCTGAGAAAGAAATCAGAGAAATATCACACTTTACAGTTGCCACAAACAACATAAAATACCTTGAGGTAATGCTAACCAAACAAGTGAAAGACCTGTATCGCAAGAACTTTGAATCTTTAAAGAAAGAAGTTAAAGACACAAGAAAATGGAAAGATCTCCCATGCTCTTGGCTAGGTAAGATAAACATAGTAAAAATTGAAATCTTGCCAAAACCAATCTACAGATTCAATGCAATCGCCATTAAAATCCCAGCACAATTCTTCACAGACTTTGAAAGAACAATTCCAGAACCCCTGAATGTTGGTGTTAATGAGGAGGCCTAGGAAATCTATGGAGGTATTTATCCCTGGCACACAAATGGACTTTGCGTGCCCATCCCACAAGGAGGGATGCTTTCCTCCTCAGTGACACTCACATTCGGGGGGGTCTGGATCAGTCCCATGCTGGCCTCCCGGCTGTCGGTCTGGGGTCCAAGAGCTCTCCCCTGTTCAGATCAGCTGTCTCTGCTGGTTTTGCCAGCCCATTCTTTGCCAATTTGCTCATCGCTCCTCTCTCTCTGTCACTGGGTTCCATGGGTTCAGTTCAGTGTTTAAGTGTGGCAACCTATGGGGCCCTGGGCAGTAGATCAGTGTTTATCCCTGGCATACAAACAGACTTCGACTTCGTGTGCCCACAACACAAAGAGAGATGCTCTCTCAGCCTGGACTCTTAGGGGAGTGCCTGGACCCTGCCCTGAGTGAAATGACAGACTCTAGGAATAGGGTGGGAGGCTGGAACGGATGGTGGGGGGGGTACGGGAGGAGGGGAGGGAGAGAGAACTGGGATTGACATGTGAAGCAAGCTATTTGAAATTAAAGTGATAAAAAAGGAAAGTATAAAAAAACACAAAAAATGAGGGATGCTTTCTCAATCTGGCCAGTTGTGGGAGGGCCTCGGCCCTGCCCTGAATGAAAGGACAGACTCTGGAGATTCCCCATGGAAGACCTCACCCTCTCTGGGGAACAGAGTGGGAATTGGGACAGGGCTAAGAGGGACTGGTGGGGGCTGGCAAGTAGGGGAGGTTGAAGGATTTAGGACTGATATGTGAAATAAGCATGTTTCTAATTTAAATATAAATTTTTAAAAAAAGATTGAAACTGGAAAAAACAGAGTACATGGTACACCAGATGCGGTATCTGTCACAAAAGGGCAAAATCCTAGTCTGCTTTCCTGATTTCTTTATTAGCAATAGCCAAATATATGGAAATAGCCTACTTGTCCACCAAATACTACATTTGCCCAATTGACTATTATTTACCTGTTTAAAATAATCATGAAATCTGAAGCTAAATTGATGAAGCTAGAAAAAAATAATTGAGAATGAGGTAATGTAGATACTAATAGACAATTTTGTTTATTTTCACGTATGTATGTATGTATGTATAATTTTTATGGGATTCCTAAATGTGAGAACTACTGCGTCTGTATCCATATGGGTTGTTTTAAAAAAACTTTTTCTGTTATTTGTTTTGTTCAATTCAGATTAGTTCATTTTTGTTAAACCTTATTGTATTTTGTTTTGTTTTATCATTACTTCCAAGATATATGTGTTTTTTAATATGAGAAAAAGGAGGGTGTTGATTTAGAGAGGTGAGACAAATCTGAGGATAGTTGAGGTGATCTGTAATCGATATATTTTATGAAAAAAATCTCTTTTCAATATAAGAAAAGAAGAAAATCACACAAAGTGAGCCAATTTAATGTGGTTGTAGAAACCAATCATGACAAATATTGATCCTTGTATTAATGAAGGCAAAATCCACATTGAAATCATAATCAAAAAGCCGAATTTCAGGAAACAAACATAGGAGTTGACTTGTACATTTCTAATCAGAATGTACTCCCCAGACAAGACCAAAACATGCTTGCTTGTTGATAATTTTGTATGAGTTTGGTACTCAGATTTGAAATTGTTGTAACAAAAGTTTCCTGCCTCCACTGCACACTGAGTGTATCTGCTCCACTTTATGACTAACTTAATGGCTCGAGTAGATGGGATACAGTAATAACTTTGGCTGAATGATAATATTCAAGGGCCTGATTTCTTTATTTCATTTACTATCTAACAGGCATCTTCATATAGAATCATCTTGAAATATTTTCAGGCCATAGTGTCTTTGGATTGGTTTTAGAGGAATTGCCTTAATTAGGAGAGATGTTTTCTTCAGCCTTATTCTATGTGGTCTTGAATATAGCATGACACCTGGGAATGAGAATGACAATCCTCTATCATATTTTTCAAATTGTGTCTCTCTGTAGACCAAGGTCCGCAGATGCTGAGCCCCAGGATAGAAAGTGTTCACACTTCTCTAGAGATTTAAACAATCTAGGAAGAGACACTTTGTAAGGGGAGTTCAAATGGGCTTCCCAGTCAAGATAAAATATGCTCACATATTCATAAAAACATACCAGGTTTACAAATCTTTCCAAAGCTGAAGCCCAAAACTCCTCCTTCACAATCTTAGGTATTTAAAAACTTATTAATGATATTCCTGTTGGTTTTTATCTGTCCCATCTTGCTATTTCCTCAGATTTTGCACTGTTATGATCCTATTAATTGTGCTTTGAAAAAGAAATACATTCCAAGATGGAGATGTCGTGATTACAGCTCTGCTCCCTTTTTATATTTATATTTGGTACAGACAACTCAAAGCAACGGGTGATTATCAGACTATCAAAATGTGAGTACTTTCATTTGGTCATTTCTCTGTACTGGGAATCCAGGAACTGATCATGAATTCATCAATACCTGTTGTAGCCCTTTCTCCAAATTCTTTCTCAATGCATAGAGCAGTTCTTAATGCATTTTCTCACTATTGATTAGTTTTTTAGTTTTTTAAATTAAGGAAGGGCAGATTTTTCACAGGTCTTCTCACCAATTGCTTTTCAAGGGTAAATGCTCTCAACTTATTCCAATATTCCCATCCTTACTTAGTATAGGATGTAATTGCATAGGCTTATGTAATGTACATTAAAACATAATCTGAGCCAGTTTTATAAGATCTGTTATGAGAGGTCACAACAAATTTCCTATCCTCACATATGCAACAGATGATGATGTCCCTTTAATCACTTGTGATATTCCTACAATTTCTTTTGAGATGCCACTGCTACTTCTCTTCATGTATAAGAACAGATTTCATACTATAGAGACCACATACATTTCTGTGAAATTTACCCTATTGTTTCATGCTATGCAATCTCCCCAGCATCTGAAACAGCAATCTCAGAAGGAGAAAGAGTGCAGGCATCTGTTAGATATATGTTATTTCTATTTTACTTGGACACATTCATTTCTGCAGGTACTGAATATGCTCAATGCACTTTTGCAGCAGGAAGTCTAGTTTGTAAATGCTTAAGAATAAATTTGACAGAACCACAGCATTCTGTTTTTGCCTATGTGAATTTTATGAAGTATTGTCGAAGGTAGCAATCTCTGTAGCTTCTGCTCACATGCTAGAGCGACAGTTCTAATGCAATATTGTTAGCACGGAACACAGGGTTACAACATGGAGCATCTTTGCAGTTTCAGAAGACTTTCTTTCCTCATTTAGGAACGCTGGAACACCCAGCATATTTTCAAGTTCAAGATTGTTTTCTTACTCTGTTATTTTCATATGAAGTTCTGAATTGTCATTTTAAGATGTGAAAATTGTGTTGGAATTTTAATGGGGATTTTTTGAAGTTATAAATTGCTTTTGGTACAGAGGCCATTTTTATTACATTAATTCTACTAATCCATAAATATGGGGTGTCTTTTCATTTTCTGATATGTGATTCAATTACTTTCTTTAAAGTTTTGAAGTTTTTTTGTTCTTTTTTTATTTTATCATTTTAAAAAATTTTTAAAAAAATTTAAATAGCTTGCTTTACATGTCAATTCCAGTTCCCTCTCCCTCCCCTCCTCCCGCACTCCCCTTCCCCCCCCACCCTCCCACCCTATTGCCAAATCCTTCCACATAGGGGATATCTAGAGTCTGTCATTTTACTCTGGGTAGGGTCCAGGCACTCCCCTAAGAGTCCAGGCTGAGAGAGCATCCCTCTTTGTGCTATAGGCACACGAAGACTGTTTGTATACCAGGGATAGACACTGATCCACAGCTCAGGGCCCCATAGGTTGCCCAGGCCTTCTCACTGACACTCACATTTGGGGGGGGGTCCAGATCAGTCCCATGCTGGCCTCCCCACTGTCGGTCTGGGGTCCAAGAGCTCTGCCCTGTTCAGATCAGCTGTCTCTGCTGGTTTTGCCAGCCCATTCTTTGCCAATTTGCTCATCACTACTCTCTCTCTGTCACTGGGTTCCTTGGGTTCAGTTCAGTGATTAATTGTGTGTTTGCCTCTGCTTCCATCAGTCACAGGATGAAGGCTCCCGGATGGTTATGGACATCAAGTTCATTATCAGGAATGGGCATTCGAGGTGGTTTCTCCACTATTGCTTAGCTTGCCAATTGATGTTATCCCTTTAGATCACTCGAGGTCGCTCTGGTGCCTGATCTGTATTTGATCCTATGATTCCCTCTGTCTTTCCCTTGCTTGGTTAGGTTTTTATCAGATATTTTATTTTATTTGAAGTAATTTTGAAATAAGTTGTTTCCCTGATTCCTTTCTCTCCATTTGTCATTTGTATATAGGAGGCTGTCTGTCTTTCTATCTATCTATCTAATCTATCTACTTATTTTCATTCGTCTTTATCCAGACACTCTTCTGAAAGTGTTTATCAGCTGTAGGAGTTTCTTGCTGGTTTTTAAAAATATTTAAATAATATTTGACTCCTTCCTTTCCAATTTTATTCCTTTAATGTCATTCAGTTGTCTTATGCTCCTCCTAAGACCTCAAGTACTATATTGATTTATTTCCCCCCCCTTTTTTACATAATTAAATTAGAAACAAGCTTGCTTCCCATGTCAGTCCCTGCTCTCTCTCCCTCCCCTCCTCGCCCCACCCTCCTGCCAGGCCCCTCAGTACCCCACCCAATCCCCACTCTATTCCATATGGAGGGTAAGGCCCTCCATGGAGGATCTCTAGAGTCTGTCATTTCATTTCGGGGAGGGCCCAGGCCCTCCGCAAATTGTCCAGATTGAGAAAGCATTCCTTATTTTGGGATGGGTCCCCAAAGTCCATTTGTGTGCCAGGCATAAATACTGATCTACTACCCCAAAACTCCATAGATTGCCTGAGTCTCCTCACTGACACTCACATTCAGGGGTTCTGGATCAGTCCCATGCTGGCCTCTCAGCCATCAGTCTGGGGTCCAAGATCTCCCCCTTATTCAGATCAGCTGTTTCTCTGTGATTCACCAGCCCCATCTTAACCCCTTTGCTTATCACTCCTCCCTCTCTGTCCCTGGGTTCCCCGAGTTCACATTAGTGTTTAGCTTTTGGTGTCTGCCTCTGCTTCCACCTGTCACTGGATGGAGGTCCTAGGATGGTATGTAAGACAGTCATCAAAATCATTATTAGGGAGGGGTATTTAAAGTAGTCTCCCTACTACTGCTTAATTTGCCAATTGGTGTCATTCTTGTATATCTCTGGAGTTCTCACTAGTGCTAGATCTCCTCACAAAGCTAAAATGGCTCCCTCTATTATGGTATCTCTCATCCTGCTCTCCTCTCTTCTTCCCCCAACTCAGCTTTCCTGCTCCCCCATGTCCTCCTCCTCCTTCCTCTTGTCTCCCTCTCTTTTTCCTGGCTCCCTTTCCCATCCCCCACCCTGTGCTCCAAGTATGCTCAGGAGAACTTGCCTCATTCCATCTTTTCTGGGGTATCATGTATATCTCTCTAAGGGTCCTTCCTGTTTTCTTCCTCTCTGGCAGTGGTATTGTAGACTGGCACTCCCCTGATTCATGTATAAAATTCATATATTAGTTAATACATATCATTTTTTTGTGACTGGGTTATGGTTTCTTCTAGTGCCATCCATTTGCCTGAAAATTATAAATTTCCATTGTTTTTTCTGTTGAATATTATTATGTTTTATAAATGTACCACATTTTCTCTGTCCACTCTTCAGTTGAGGGGCATCTAGGTTGCTTCCAGGTTCTGGCTATTACAAATAATGCTGCTATGAACACAGTGGAGCAGAAGTCCTTGTTGTATGAATTTGCATCTTTTGGGCATATGCCTAACAGTGGAATTTCTGGGTCTTGTGGTAGACTGATTCCCATTTTCCTGAGGAATCTCCATACTGATTTCCATAGTGGGTATACGAGTTGTCACTCCCACCAGCAGTGGAGGAGTGTTCCTCTTTCTCCACATCCTCTCCAGCAAAAACTGTCATTGGTGTTTTTGATTTTAGCCATTCTGACAGGAGTGAGATGGTATCTCAGAGTTGTTTTGATTTGCATTTCCCTGACTGCTAGAGATGTTGAGCACTTTCTTAAGTGTCTCTCAGTCATTTTAGTCTCCTCTATTGAGAATTCTCTTTTTAGTTCTGTAGCCCACTCTTTAATTGGATCCTTTGGTGCTTTGGAGACTTGCTTCTTGACCTCTTTGTAAATTTTGGAAATCATCCCTCTGTCAGATGTGGGATGATTGAATATCTTTTCCCATTCTATGGGGCACCTTTTGGTCTTGCTGACTGTGTCCTTTGCCTTACAGAAGCTTCTCAGTTTCAGGAGGTCCCATTTATCAATTGTCAATCTCAGTGTTTGTGCTACTGGTGTTATGTTCTGTTAAGAGAAGCTTTTTCTTTGAGAGAGGCCTTTCCGCCAGCCTGGTTCCAGAGCCGCTTTCCCGCCAGCCTGGTTCCAGATCCGCATCAGTCTCAGATAAACATACAGGAGGCTATATTAATTATGAAGCTGTTGGCCTTGTTTGTCTCTTACTGGCTAGCTCTGCCTTAAGTAATTACCCCATAATTGTTAATCTAAGTATGTTTCTTACCGGAGAATAGTTCCCGGCGTCCTACCCCCATGGCGTCACATGTTGACTCTCTTGTCTTTCTCCTTCTCAGAATCCTCCTGGACTCCTAGCCCCACCTATCTAGATTCCTATTGGCCAGCAGTAATTTATTGACATATACACAGGACTTCCCCAACAATGTTCAGGAAGCTGTCTCCTGTACCAATTCTTTCAAGGGTACCTCCCACTTTCTCTTGTAAGAGGTTCAGTGTGGCTGGATTTATGTTGAGGTCTTTGATCCATTTGGATTTAAGTTTTGTGCATGGCAATAGACATGGACCAATCTGCAGTCTTCTACATGCCAATATCCAGTTATACCAGCACCATTTGTTGAAGATGCTATCTTTTTTCCATTGTATAATTTTAGATTCTTTGTCAAAAATCAGCTGTTCATAGGTTTGTGTATTAATCCCAGATTGTTCAATTCGATTCCATTGGTCTACCTGTCTATTTTTGTGCCAATACCAAGCTGTTTTTAGGACTATAGCTCTATAATAGAGCTTGAAGTCAGGGATGGTGATGCCTCCAGATATTGCTTTGTTGAGTAAGGTTTTTTTGGATATCCTGGGTCTTTTGTTTTTCCATATAAAATTGACAATTGTTCTTTCAAGGTCTGTGAAGAATTGTGCTGGAATTTTGATAGGGATTGAATTGAGTCTGTAGATTGCTTTTGGCAGGATTGCCATTTTTACTACATTGATCCTGTATATCCAAGATTATGGGAGATCTTTCCATTTTCTGGTGTCTTCTTTAATTTATTTCTTTAAAGACTCAAAGTTCTTGTGATACAGGCTTTCACTTGTTTGGTTAGCGTTACCCCAAGGTATTTTATCTTGTGTGTAGCAATTGTAAAGGGTGATGTTTCTCTGATTTCTTTTTCAGCCCTATTATCGTCTGTATATATTCGGGCTACTGATTTTCTTGAATTGATCTTGTATCCTGCCACTTTGCTGAAGGTGTTAATCAGCTGTAAGATTTCCCTGGTAGAGTTCTTTAGGTCACTTTGTAAACTATCATATCATCTGCAAATAGTGAAATTTTTACCTCTACCTTTCCAATTTGTATCCCGTTGATCTCCTCTTGTTGTCTTATTGCTCTAGCTAGAACTTTGAGTATAATATTGAAGAGGTGCGAGGAGATGGGACAGCTTTTTCTTGTTCCTGATTTTAGTGGAATCGCCTTGAGTAGTAGTCTGGGCTGGCATCCTTGTCTCTTAGTGTTGATAGAATATCTATCCTGTACCTTCTGGCTTTCAGAGTTTCCATGGAGAAGTCAGGTGTGATTCTGATAGGTTTGCCTTTCTATGTTATTTGACTGTTTTCCTTAACTGCTCTAAGTATTCT
This sequence comes from Mesocricetus auratus, assembly GCF_017639785.1. NCBI lineage: Eukaryota > Metazoa > Chordata > Mammalia > Rodentia > Cricetidae > Mesocricetus > Mesocricetus auratus. The sequence continues at coordinate 3,932,798 of NW_024429185.1, forward strand.
TTCTTTATTCTGTATGCTTGAGGTCTTGATTATTATGTTGCAAGAGGACTTTCTTTTGTGGTCTACTTTATATGGTGTTCTGTAAGCTTCTTGTACATTCATTGGCATGTCCTTCTTTAGGTTGGGAAAGTTTTCTTCTATTATTTTGTTGAATATGTTTTATGCACTTTTGAGTTGTGTTTCTTCACCTTCTTCTATACCTATTATTCTTAGGTTTGGTCTTTTCTCGGTGTTCATATTTCTTGGAAATTTTGTGTTAGGGATTTGTTGGACTTAAGGTTTTCTTTGATTGATGAATCTATTTCTCCTAGTGTATCTGCAACACCTGAGATTCTCTCTTCCATCTCCTGTATTCTGTTGGATGTGCTTGCATCTGTAGTACCTGACCATTTCCCCAGTTTTTCTATTTCCAGCATTTTCCTTCAGACTGCGTTTTTTTTATTGTCTCCATGTTATCTCTCAACCCCTGCACTCTTTGAATGTTTACTTGTAATTTTTGCCTCATGGTTTCCTCCCTTTCTTGCATTTGTTGAACTTTTTGGTTTGTTGTTTCTTCCATTTCTTTAAGGGATTTTCTCATATCCTCTTTGATGGCCTCTATCATTTTCATGAATGTGTTTTTAAGGTCATTCCCTTCTGCTTCATCTATATTGGGTGTTCAGGTCTTGCTGGTGTAGAATCTCTAGACTCTGGTGGTGTCATATTTGTTTTTCTGCTGCTGAGTGTGTTCTTATATTGCCTCTTTCTCATCACTTCTTCCAGTATGTGTAGAAAGAGCCTCTTCCTCACCTGGTGGGTAGGCAACCAGGGCTCCCTGTCAGTGGGTGTAAGCATATCCAATACTTCTCACCTCTGCTCTCTACTCTCTGCTCTCTGTCCTCTGTCCTCTGTTCTGAGTGCAGGCAGGAGTGGACCTGCTCTCTGTGTAGGCTTCTAGTTGTTTGGTCATATGTTGGGGGCACGTCTACCTGGCTGTGGTCCTCATGCTAGGGGATCCAAAAGAGGGTGAGTGGGAGGAATTGGGTCTAAGATGGGGACCCAGAGCTCACGTCTTTCCTTTGCCCTGAGTGTGGGCAGAAGTGGACCAGCACTCTCTGCAGGATCCTGGTCGTTTAGTCATCAATCCGGTGGTGAGTTCACCTGGCTGCATTCCCCAGGCCAGCGGATCCGAGAAAGGGTGAGTGGAAGGAATTCGGGTCTAAGATGGGGATCCAGAGCTCACCTCTGTCCTCTGCCCTAAATACTGTATTGAATACGCACAGAGAGAGTAGACAACTTCATTTCATTATTGATTTTTACTAGAATTGCTATGTGTTTCTCTCCATTTAATTTGATCTTGGTTATAGCTTTCATTATGTGGCCTTCATTATATTTAGTTATATTCCTTGTAGCCCTACTCTTTCTAGGACTTTTATAATGAATTGTGTGTTGACTATTTTCAGAAGCCTTTTTAAAATGCAATTCAATTGTTATATGCTATTTTTCAGGTCAGTTATATGGTGGGTTACAATTTATTTTTATGTATTGAACCATACCTGTGTCACTGGGATGAAGCCTACTTGATCGTAATCTATGTTATTTTTGAAGTTTTCTTATATTCAGCTTGCAAGCATTTTTGCATCTATGTTCATAAGGGAAATTGTTCTGTAATTGTAATGTTTGTCAAGTGTTTACGGGGCTTGAATATTAGAGTAACTGAGATGAACTGGCAATGTTCCTTCTGTTTATATTTTGTGGAATGATTTGCAAAGTATTGGTAATAGGTCTTCTTTGAAATCCTGGTAGAACTCTGCAGTAAAGTTGGTTTTTTGGGGGGCATGAGTGGAGACTTTATTTGACTGCTTCTATTTCCTGTGAGCTTATATTGTAATTGTCTGCCTGATCTTGACTCAACTTTGGTATATAGTATCTATTGAGAAAATTAATTACTTTTCTTAGATTTTCAAATTTTGTCTAGTGTAGGTTTTTAAAATATGTACTTAAAATTCTCTGGATTTCCTCCATGTCTGTTGTTATATATCCCATTTCCTTTTAGTTTTTGATAATTTAGATATATTCTCTCAGCCTTTGATTTACATTGAATAATGGCTCACCTATCTGTTTATTCTCCCCAAACCAAATCTTTGTTCATTAATATGTATGTTGTTCTCTTTGTATTTTTATTGACTTTAGCTCTCAGTTTTATCATTTCTTGCAACCTACTACTCTTGGATATGAACACCTCTTTTACTCTTAGAGCAGTCAGGTGTTCTCTTTGCATTTTTGTTTTATGTAAGCACTTAGTGCTAAAACTTTGCAGCACTTTCACTGTGTCCAATAAGTGTGTCTGTGTTGTGTATTCATTGTCATTGAATTCTAGAATGTCTTTAGCTCCTTTCCTTCATTTTCTCGACTGGTTTCTTTATATTCAGTAGAGAGATTTTAGGTTTTCATGAGTTCATAAGTATTCTGTTGTTTCTTTTGTTTGTCTTCAACTTTATTCCATTTTGGTATGATAGGATAAAGGGAGTTATTTCAATTTTCTTGCATCTCTTGAGACATGCTTTGTGACTGAGTATGTTCATAAATTTTGAAGAAAGTTTCATTGGTGCTGAGAACATAATATATTCTTTTGTGTTTTGTGAAATATTCTGTAACTATAATTTATTAGGTCCATTTGGTATATAATATTTATTAGCTCCAGTATTACTCTTCTATGTTGTGTTCAATGTCTCAGATTCTCTCTTCCAACTCTGGTATTCTATTAGTGAAGCTTGTGTTTGTAGTTCCTGTTTGTATCCCTAAATTTTTCAATTCTAGAATTCCCTCAGTCTTGATTTTCTTCATTGATCATATTTACGATTTCAGGCCTTGAATCATTTTATATATTTCATTACTCTGATTGTTTCCCTGGATTTCTTTAAGGAATTTATTAAATTTTCTCTATATGGACCATTATAATATTCAAGGTTTTTTTCTTGGGCTTCAGCTGTGTTGTAGTATTCAGGGCCTGCTTTTTGGAAGGTAGCACCAACCCAGTGGAGACCCTGTCTATTATTTGTTGTGCTTTTCCTTTGGCATCTCAACTTCTGTACTGACAGCTGGATTTGTCTTTCTTGGGTGAGAGATTTGTTCTTTGATTTCTGTTTACTCTCTGGGTTTCAGAGAATGTGGTAGTTGTTTATCGACTATTTTCCTGGTCTGTTCTTCTGGTGGGTTCACAGGAATGGCTGTTGGTTTTGGATGCTGGGATACTGAGATGAGTTGGGGAAAGGTGTTTGGAGGAGGTTTTCGCTATCCACTGGGAATGTGTTCAGAGAGATAAGTGAGAGCACCATTGCCTTCCTGCTACAGAGTTGGGAATGAGACTGGGGGAACTGGGACTCAGAAGAAGTAGGAAAGTTATGGGTCCTGCCTTCAGCCTACTTGTTGCACAGGCCAGAGCACCCCTTGGGTTAGCAGATAATGCCTGGCAGACTTGGGGTCTAGGACAAAGCAACATGTTGGGGCTTGATAGAATGGGATAGTCTGTGGGACCCACAAGAGATGTGGAATGTGTGGAGGGAAGGCTGAAACTGGTGTTCTGTTGCTATCATAGGAAAAAGACTAGGGGATTGGATATGGGAAAACAGAGAGGAGAGGTCTGTGTACAGGCTACCTAGTTTACTGGGCTACTATTTTTATCTTAATTAAATAGTGCTCTATATTTGAGTACTGATATCCTGTCTTCTGAATGAGTCATTCTAATTGCAAGGGTGTCCTCTATCGGATGTGGGGCAAGTGAATATTTTTTACAATTCTGTGTTCTGCCTTTTTGTCTTATTGACTGTGTCCTTTGCCTTACAGAAGCTTCTTAGTTTCAGGAGGTCCCATTTGTTTATTGTCGATCTTGGTGTCTGTGCTACGGGTGTTATGTTCATGAAGCAGTCTCCTGTACCAACTCGTTGAAGAGTATCTCCCACTTTCTCTTCTAAGAGTTTCAGTGTGGTTGGATTTATGTTGAGGTCTTTGATCCATTTGGACTTATGTTTTGTGGAAGGTGATAGACATGGATCTACCTGCAGTCTTCTGAATAACAATACCCAGTTATGCCAGCACCATTTGTTGAAGATGCTTTGTTTTTTCCATTGTATAGTTTCAGCTTCTTTGTCAAATATCAAATGTTCATAGGTGTGTGGGTTAAAATCAGGGTTTTCAATTTGGTTCCATTGGTCTATCTGTCTATTTTTGTGCCAATACCAAGCTGTTTTCTGGACCTTAGCTCTATAATAGAGCTTGAAGTCAGGTATGGTGATGCCTCCTGAAGTTCCTTTATTGTATAATGTTTTGGCTATACTGGGCCTGTTGTTTTTCCATAAAAAGTTGATTATTGTTCTTTCAAGGTCTGTGAAGAATTGTGCCAGAATTTTGATAGGGATTGCATTGAATCTGTAGACAGATTTTGGCAAGATTGTCATTTTTATTATATTGATCCTACCAATCCAAGAGCATGGGAGATCTTTCCCTTTTCTGGTATACTCTTTGATTTATTTCTTTAAAGACTCAAAGTTCTTGATATACAGGTCTTTCACTTCTCTGGTTAACATTATCCCCAGATATTTGATGCTGTTTATGGCTACTATAAAGGGTGATGTTTCTCTGATTTCTTTCTCAGCCACTTTATCATCTGTATATAATAGGGCCACTGATTTTTTGAGTTAACCTTGTATCCTGCCACTTTGCTGAAGGTGTTTATCAGCTCTAGGAGTTCCCTTGCAGAGTTTTTCGGGTCACTTATGTAAATTATCATATCATCTGCAAATAGTGAAAGCTTGACTTCTTCTTTTCCTATTTGTATCCCCTTGATCTCCTTTTGTTGTCTTATTGCTCTAGCTAGAACTTCAAGTACAATACTGAAGAGATATGGAAAGAATGGACAGCCTTATCTTGTTCCTGATTTTAGAGGAACTGCATTTAGTTTCTCTCCATTTAGTTTGATGTTAGCTGTTGGTTTACTGGATATTGCTTTTATTATGTTCAGGTATGTTTCTGTTATCGCTGATCTCTCAAGGACCTTTATCATGAAGGGGTGCTGGATTTTGTCAAAGATTTTTCAGCATCTAATGAGATGATCATGTGGTTTTTCTTTTGCAGTTTGTTTATATGGTGTATTACATTGATAGATTTTCTAATTTTGAATCATCACTGCATTCCTGGGATGAAGCCCACTTGATCATTGTGCATGATTTTTCTGATGTGTTCTTGAATCCGATTTGCTAGTGTTTTATTGAGTATTTTTACATCGATGTTCATGAGGGAAATTGTTCTTTAATTCTCTTTCTTAGTTGTGTCTTTGTGTGGCTTGGGTACCAAGGTAATTGTAGCCTTGTAAAAAGAGTTTGGCAGTGAGCCTTCTGCTCCTATTGTGTAGAATACTTTGAGAGCTTTGGAATTAGCTCTTCTTTGAATTTCTGGTAGAATTCTGCACTGAAGCCATCTGGGCCTGGTCTTTTTTTGGTTGGGAGACTTTTGATGACTGCTTCTATTTCATTAGGCGTTATAAGTCTGTTTAGATTGTTTATCTGTTCTTCATTTAGTTTTGGCAAGTGATATCTATCCAGGAAATTGTCCATTTCCTTTAAATTTTCGAATTTTGTGGAGTACAGATTTTCAAAGTATGCCCTGATGATTCTCTGGATTTCCTCAATGTCCCTTGTTATGTCCCCCTTTTCATTTCTGACTTTGTTAATTAGCATGCTCTCTCTCTGTCTTTTGGTTAGTTTGGACAGAGGTTTGTCTATTTTGTTGATTTTCTCAAAGAACCAACTCTTTGTTTCATTGATTCTTCTCAATGTTTTCCTGGTTTCTACTTGATTGATTTCAGCCCTCAATTTCATTATTTCCTGGTGTCTGCTCCTCCTGGGTGAGTTTGCTTTTTTTTGTTCTAGAGAATTCAGCTGTGCTATTAATTCTCTAGTGTGAATTAATCTTTGTTGGGTCTAGGTTTTCCTTCCAGCACTTTCTGTAGAGCTAGAATGATGGATACATTAAATCTGGCTTTGTCATGGAATATTTTGTTTTCTCTGGCTATGGTAATTGAAAGCTTTTTTGTATATAGTAGTGTGGCCTGGGATCCTTGTTCCCTTACCATTTGTAGGACATCTGTCCAGGATCTTCTGGCTTTCATAGTTTCCATGGGGAAGTCAAGCGCAATTAGGATAGGTCTGCCTTCATATGTTACTTGGCCTTTTTCTTTAGCTGCTCTTAAAATTTTCTCTTTATTATGTAGGTTTGATATTTTGATTATTATATGGTGAGGTGACTTCTTTTTCTGGTCCAGCCTATTTGGTGTTCTGTAAGATTCTTGTATTTTCATAGGCATATCCTTCTTTAGGTTAGTTTTCTTCTATGATTTTGTTGAATATGTTTTCTGTACCTTTGAGCTATATTTCCTTGCCTTCTTCTATACCTATTATTCTCAGGTTTGGCTTCTTCACAGTGGCCCATATTTACTGGATATTTTGTGTTAGGGATTTGTTGGTTTTGAGATTTTCTTTGGTTGACGACTGTATATGCTCTAATGAGTCTTCAACACCTGAGATTCTCTCTTCTGTCTCTTGTATTCTATTGGTGATACTTGCATCTGTAGTTCCTAGTCGTTTATCCAACTTTTCTATTTCCAGGATCCCCTCGTTCTCTGTTTTCTTTATTGTTTCTATTTTAGCTTTCAATCCTTCAACTGTTTGAGATGTTTCCTTTGTTTGTTTGGTGTTTTTCTTGGTACTCTTTAGATTCTTTGAGAGATTTGTTTATTTCTTGAATTTTTCGTTCGCCTTTTCCCCCATTTCATGGATTTATTTGTTTGTTTTTTCTTCTATTTCTTTAAGGTGTTTCCTCATTTCCTCTTTGAGGGTCTTTATCATCTTCATAAAATAATGTTTAAGGTCCGTCTCTTCTGCTTCTTCTATGTAGTGCTGTTCAGGTCTTGCTGGCATTGGGTGTCTAGATTCTGGTGGAGTCATGCCGGACTTTCTATTTTTGAGTGAGCTCTTATTCTGTCTTCTTTCCATCTCTTCTTCAGGTGGGTGTAGGTGGGGTCTTTCTGTCTCCACTGGCCTCCTTCTTCCCTGAAACTGAATCTGGGGTCGCCAGAGGTTGGGGTCTCTGGTGAAGGTCGTTTAAGGTAGCCTCTCCACTATTTCTTATATTGCCAGTTGGTTTTTCAATTCCATCTTCATTTCAGCTAGTGTTCTCTTCAACACACACACACACACACACACACACACACACACACACGTATATAAATTTCAGTTTTTACATCCTAAATTCTGTCTGTCATTTCATTCAATCAATCAATCATTCATTCATTCATTCATGTATTTGTATCTTCTTGAATATCACCCTGTCATTACTATTATGCTCTTGCAGTTCAATGCATTATTAGTATCCTCTTTAAATTCTTTGAACAGTTTATTACTGCTCCATTAAATTCGTTGTACTGTGATTCATATAGTTACTTTTCACTAGGAAATAATTCTATAGTACTTTTTACTTTGATGTTTCTTAGTATTTATTTCCTCCTCCTCCTCCTCTGCCTCTTTTTTTTACATTGGCATGTGTACTTCTTTACTTGTGTGTCTTATATAAGAATCTTGTTTTCATAGATTGGACCAGTGATAGAGATCTATGAATGGAAATATTTCAGCTAAGCCTGATGTGTGAGCTGTTAAATTGGACTATGTAAAAATGGCACCCAAGACATGGGTCTGGATCTGGGCTCTTTTTTGAAGAGATGGCAGTGGGTAGAGGGAAGGATAAGGAAGGAAAGGAACATCCCACGAGTCAATTGTGGCTGTTGACCTAAGTGTGCTCAAATGTCAAGTGTATTTAAGAGGTTTTTATGTGTGGCAATGGCAGCAAGCACAGTGGAAATGGGAGTTGATGGAGGAAGAATGGGAAATGGAAGGAGGTACTTATACAACAAAATCTGTTCACAAATAATAACACGTAAATGGTTTCTGTTTCTCTACACATTTTCTTAAAATAGGCATTGTAATAACATTTGATCTTTTTGAAATAATTAAAAATTCCACTGTTGCTTGTTAGATAATTAAGAACACAATAGGAAGACTTGAAAAATGGACAATTCCTTTTCAATTCTAGTATGTTATTGGCCATATCCCCTCTCCACATTTCCTGCTGATATCCAAGGTAAGCAGTCCAGTCTTCTACAAAGTAATACATTCTGCACATCCTTCTATATTCTTTAGACCTCAATTTTACTGCCTATTTCCTGAATGGAGAAGTTCAGAAACATAGTAACAGTAATAATATTACATCATTCTCTTCAGTGTCATTGTTTTGTGCTGGCTACTAAATTAATGATTCTTTCATCACAATGAACTTCTAGTGACACTTTTTCAGTCCTGTGTTTTGTATAGTACCTAAAGCAGATCTCATAGGTACTGGAGAATCCTGGGCAGGCAATTTCCTGATAGGACAATACCCTTCCTTTTCTTCCCTCCACCTTAGTAAGGTTTCCTCTTAGTATTTTGTTTCACTATTGAATATAATTTTAATACAATATCTTCTGATAATGGTTTTCCCTCCCCATTTTTCCAGTTCCTTTCTTTTCTTTTCCACTCTCTCTCTCTCTGTCTTTAAAAAACTAAAGTGTATATGAAAATACAAATGAGGTTAAACAGATCAAACAAACAAAGTAGTAGAAAAAAATCCAAGAAATGACACAAGGAATACATAGATATGAAGAGACAAACACATGCTTGTATACACACATAACTCATAAAAAATCAGAAAACATTATATGTAAGTAGTAGTCCAGTAAGTAAAAAATGTTCAAAAAATAATTTTCTGATAAGAAAATTTACCAGGGTTTTTACTGTTTTGGTCATCTACTGCTCACCATGGGACATTCCCAGAAGTGTGGTTTGTATACCACTTGAGAGTCCATTGGGAAAAAAATAATTTTCTCTTTGTGAGTAGTAAAATCTCGGATAATGTCTGCATAAAATGGGTTTTTTCATATCCACCTCCACTCACAGTTCTGGGATCCCATCTGTGCAGGAACCGCACATGCTGCCCCAGTCTTCTTGATTCATGGCGCAGTCTTACCTCATCCTCTGCATACTTCTCACAGCCCTCATGGCAAGGGACTGATGAAGATACCCCATTTACGTCTTAGTGTTCTAAGACTTTCCCTCTCTGAACAGTGTCCACTTGTGATTGTATTTGTTGCCTTCTAAGTGCAGGAGGAAGCTTTTGTGATGATGGCTGGGATCTTCCTCTATGGGAAAAGCAGTTTGTTTTAGGAGACATTGATTGCTATTTTCATTTAGCAGAACAATAGTAATGTGTTTTCTCCTATGTCCATGTCCCATTTAGTGTTATGTCTTAACTACCTAGGCATATGTTCCATGTCATGAAATGAGACTTAAATTTGATAAGACAGTGTGTGGTTACTCTGCATTTCTTTTAATAATAAGGGATCCCATCATCTCATATATTTAAATGCTCTGTCCCCTGTTCGTGAACTGGTTTGTGGGGATGAGGATATATGTTCTAAGTGGAGTTGCTATGGCCTTGGTGGATGTGAAGCATTTTTGGAGGAGTTGTGTCACAGGTACTGGGCTTTGATGTTTGAAAAGCCCTTGTCTTAGCTGCACACATTAGTCTATGAGGTAGTGAGGTTGAAAAACAGAACAGAAAATGCCCAAATACCTTCTCTGCCTACAAAGTGAAATGAAAATTTCCCCTAATAACAATTGCACCAAGAGATCTTGGGATAGAGGAAGCATACTTTACTTCTTCAATGAAACAGTGTTTATTTCTGAGAATGTTTAGCTCTTCCCATGACTATACTAGAGCTTCAATCTTGTATTTCGTGTGTGTGTGTGTGTGTGTGTGTGTGTGTGTGTGTGTTGGAATTTTCAATTTTGACCTATTGTCTTAGATAAGAAAATATTCCATATAGCCTTTGATTTCTAATTATTTCATTCAACTATCTTTCACCAAGTACTCAGTGGTCACACAAACGGGCTTTTGAAAGATTGTCATAATTTTAGTTGAGACAGAATAACTCTTGCCTATTCTTTAAAAAAATACTACCACTGACACTACAGTCATCATGGAATACAGATTCTTGCACATCTGTTTCATACACAGAGTACAATTTCTCTTTCTCCCTTAAAAACTACTTTATAGGTGTTTAAATATCCTCAAAGGACTTTGATCAAAGAAATTATTCCTTTCTATATTTATCATGAACCACTGGTTTGTAAAAGCTAACTAATCAGTCTTACAAGTCTTACGCCTGATATTTCTGATAAGCATGCTATTTTGTCAATTGTTACAATACTTTCCAGGAGTAGCTATAAGAAAATTCTACAAATAAACATTAATACCAATGTGGAAGGAAATCTCAAACTGGTGAAATAAAGTGAGCATGGAACCTTAGAAAAGTGTTAAATTGAGTGAAGTTAAGCACACAAATATATTATTATTTTACCATGAGAGAAAAGAAAGTCTTCTGAAACTGGAAAGGCGCTCCATATTGTAACCATCTATTCCAGGCTAACAGTATTGTGGTAGAACTGTCCCTCTAGCATGTGATCAGAAGCTACCGCGGTTGTTGCCTTTGACAACACATTGTAAAATTCACATAGGCAAAACCATAATGTTGTGATTCTGTCAAATACATTAAGCATTTACGAACTAGACTTCCTGCTGCAAAAGTGCATTGAGCATATTCAGTACATGCCGCATTGAATGTGTCCAAGTAAAATGGAAATAAAATGTACCTCATGGATGCCTGCTCTCTTTCTTCTGCGATTGTTGTTTCAAATGCTGTGGAGACTGCATAGCATGAAGTAATAGTATAAATTTCACAGAAATGTATGTGGCCACTATAGTATGAAGTCTGTTCTTATACATGAAGAAGAATAACAGTGGCTTCTCAAAAGAAATTGTTAGGAATAGCACATGTGATTAAAGGGGCTTTATCATCTGTTGGATATGTTAGGATAGGAAACTTGTTGTGACCTCTCATATCAGATCTTATTAACTGGCTCACATTATGTTTTAACGTACATACGTTGCATCATCCTATGCAATTACATCCTATACTAAGGAAGGATGGACATATTGGAATAAGTTGAGAGCTTTTACCCTTGAAAAGCAATTGGTGAAAAGAAGACCTGTGAAAAATCTGCCCTTCTTTAATATATAAAGCTAATCAATACTGAGAAAATTCATTAGGAACTTCTCTATGCATTTGAGAAAGAATTTGAAAAAAGGGCTAAAACAAGCAATGATGAATTCCTGGTAAGTTCCTGGATTCCCAATACAGAGAAATGAGTAAATAAGACAAAGTACTCAAATTTTCGTAGTCTGATAATCACCTGTTGCTTTAAATCGTCTGTGCCAAATATAAAAAGGGAGCAGAGATGTAATCATGACATCCCTATCTTGGAATGTATTTCATTTCTTTTTCAAAACACAATAGGATCATAACAGTGCAAAATCTGATGAAATAGCAAGATGGGGCAAATAAGTACCAGCAGGAACATCATTAATAAAATTTTAAAGACCTAACATTGTGAAGGTGTTTATGGCTGCAGCTCAGGGAAGATTTGAGTACCTGGTATGTTTGTATGAATATGTACACATATTTTATCTTGACTGGGAAGCCCATTTGAACCCCCCTACAAAGTGCTCATGAGTGAAATTGGTCTGAAATTCTCTCTTAGTTGTGTGTTTGTTAGACTTGAGTATCAAAGTTATTAAAGCTTCTAAAAAGAGTTTGGCAATGACCCTTCTGATTCTATTGCATGGAATATTTTGAGGAGAGTCGGCATAAGTTGATTTTTGAATTTCTGGTAAAATTCTACACTGAGGACATCTTGACTTTGGCTTTTACGTTGGGAGATTTTTGATGACTGCTTCTATGTCCTTATATGTTATAGGTCTATTTAAACAGCTTGTCCTTGATTTAATTTTGACAGGTGATATCTATCCAGGAAGCTGTCCATTTCCTTTAAATTTTCTTATTTTGTGGAGTACAGGTTTTCAAAGTATGACCTGATGATTCTCTGGATTTCCTCAGTGTCTGTTGTTACGTCCCCCTATTCATTTCTGAGTCTGTTAATTTGCATGTTGACATTCTGCCATTTGGTGAGTTTGGATAAAGGTTTGTCTATCTTGTTGATTTTCTCAAAGAACCAACTACTTGTTACATTGATTCTTTGTGTTGTTTTCCTAGTTTCTACTTTATTGAGTTCAGCCCTCAATTAGATTATTTCCTGGCATCTACTCCTCCAGGGTGAGTTCGCTTCTTTTTTGTTCTAGAGCTTTCAGTTGTGTTGTTAATTCTCTAGTGTAACTATTTGCCAGTTTCTTCATGTGGGCACTTAGTGCTATGAACTTTTGAAACTATTAGCACTGCTTTCAAAGTGTCCCATAAGTTTGGGTATGTTGTGTCTTCATTCTCATTGAATTCGAGGAAGTCTTTAATTTCTTTTTTTATTTCTTCCTTTACCCAGGGATGGTGCAATTATGCATTGTTCAGTTTCCATGAGTTTATAGGGTTTCTGCGATTTGTGTTATTGTTGAATTCTAATTTTAATTTCTGGTGGTCTCATAAGATACAGGGGGTTATTCCAATTTTTTGCATCTGTGGAGATTTGCTATGTTTCCTATTATGTGGTCAATTTTAGAGAAGGTTCCATGTGGCACCAAAAAGAAGATATATCCCTTTGTATTTGGGTGGAATGTTCTATAGTTGTCTGTTAAAACCAGTTGGGTCATAACTTCTATTAGTTCTTTTGTTTCTTTGTTAATTTTCTGTCTGGAGGTCCTGTCTAGTGGTGAGAGTGGAGTGTTGAAGTCTCCTACTATTAGTGTGTGAGATTTTATTTGCTTTTTGAGCTTTAGTAATGTTTCTTTCACAAATGTAGGTGCCTTTGTATTTGGGGCGTAGATATTTAAAATTGAGACTTTATCTTGATGTACTTTTCCTTTGACGAATATGAAGTGTCCTTCTTCATCTCTTTTGATTGATTTTAATTTGAAGTCTAGTTTGTTAGATATTAGGATTGCTACACCAGCTTGTTTCTTGGGACCGTTTGATTGGAAGATCTTTTCCCAACCCTTTACTCTTTGATGTTGAGATGTGTTTCTTGTATGCAGCAGAAGGAAGGGTTCTGTCTTCATATCCATTCTGCTAGTCTGTGTCTTTTTATATGCAACTTGAAGCCGTTGACATTGAGGAATATTAATGACCATTGATTGATGATTCTTGTTTGTGCTTGATTTATTGGTAGTGAAGTTATTTTGTGTAGTTTCTCCTCCCTTTTTCTTTTGGTGTTTGTAAAGTGGGATTGTATATTGCCTGTGTCTTTGTGAATGTAGTTATCTTCCTTGGATCTAGGTTTTCCTTCTAGCACTTTCTGTAGAGCTGGATTCATGGATACATATTGTTTAAATCTGGCTTTGTCATGGAATATTTTGTTTTCTCCATCTATGGTAATTGAGAGCTTTGCTGGATATAGTAGTCTGGGCTGGCATCCTTGTTTCCTTAGCATTTGTAGGACATCTGTCCAGTATCTTCTGGCTTTCATCATTTCCATTGAGAAGTCAGGTGTAATTCGGATAGGTCTGCCTTTATATGCTACTTGGCCTTTTAGTTTAGCTGCTCTTAATATTTTCTCTTTATTCTGTAGGTTTGATGTTTTGATTATTATATGGCGAGGTGACTTCTTTTTCTGATCCAACCTATTTGGTGTTCTGTAAGATTCTTGTATTTTCATAGGCATATCCTTCTTTAGGTTAGGGAAGTTTTCTTCTATGATTTTGTTGAATATGTTTTCTGTACCTTTGAGTTGTATTTCTTCACCTTCTCCTATACCTATTATTCTCAGGTTTGGCTTCTTCATGGTGTCCCATATTTCCTGGATATTTTGTGTTAAGGATTTGTTTGTTTTGAGATTTTCTTTGGTTGACGACTCTATATCCTCTAATGAGTCTTCAACACCTGAGATTCTCTCTTCTATCTCATGTATTCTATTGGTGATACTTGCATCTGTAGTTCCTGATCATTTACCCAGCTTTTCTATTTCCAGCATCCCTTCGTTCTGTGTTTTCTTCATCGTTTCTATTTCAGCTTTCAGTCCTTCAACTGTTTGAGTTGTGTCCTTCATTTTTTCATTGTTTTTTCCTGGTGCTCTTTAGATTCTTTGAGAGATTTGTTTATTTCTTGAATTTTTCCCCCATTTCATGGATTTTTCTTTGTTTTTTCTTCTATTTCTTTAAGGGGTTTCCTCGTTTCTTCTTTAAGGGTCTCTGTCGTCTTCATGAAATAATTCTTAAGTTCTGTCTCCTCTGCTTCATCTATGTAGTCCTTTTTGGGTCTTGCTGGTGTTGGATCCCTAGATTCTGGTGGGGTCATCTTCGTCTTTCTATTGCTGAATGAGCTCTTATTCTGTCTTCTTCCCATCTCTTCTTCTAGTGGCTGCTGGAGGGGTCTTTCCATCTCCACTGGTCTCCCTCCTTCCTGAAACTGAAGCTGGGGAATGCTGACACTGAAGCTTAAGCTGAAGGTGGGGTTGCCAGAGGTTGGGGCCTGGAAGAGCTGATGTCTTTCCTGAAGCTGGGCTCACCAGAGTTTGGGGCCTGGAAGGGCTGATGTCTTTCCTGACACTGGGCTCCCTGGAGTTTGGGGCCTGGAAGGGCTGATATCTTTCCTGTGTGGGCGGGTCTTCTGAAGCTGGGCTCACTGGGGTTTGGGGCCTGGAAGCGCTCATGTCTTTCCTTTGTGGGCAGGTCTTCTGGATGCCAGGAGCAGCCCAGAAGATCGAGGGCATGGGTGTTGGGTGGGGGATCCCTGCCAGAGACCCAATCTCACCTGAAGCTGGGCTCACTGGGGTTTGGGGCTTGGAAGGGCTGATGTCTTTCCTGTGTGCTCGGGTCCTCTGGATGCCAGGAGTGGCCCCAGAAGATTGAGGGGATGAGTGTTGGGCGGGGGATCCCCACCGCAGACCCAGTCTCACCTGAAGCTGGACTTGCCGGGCTGTGATTGCATTT
The DNA here is from genome assembly GCF_017639785.1 of Mesocricetus auratus. NCBI lineage: Eukaryota > Metazoa > Chordata > Mammalia > Rodentia > Cricetidae > Mesocricetus > Mesocricetus auratus. Next base: position 3,947,852 of record NW_024429185.1, read on the forward strand.
TAATTGCAACATCTCTCCCTTCTCTTCCCCCACATGGCTACATATATCCCTCTTAACTTTCCTTCAATTTTCATAGTCTCCTTTTCACAAATTATTATTGCACACATAATGTTTTTGTGTATACAAATATATTCCCGAATATAAACTATTGATGCTATGTAATGTCAATTTTATGTATATTTTCAGGGTTGCCCATTCAGTCCTAGACAACTAATTGGAGTCCTTTTCCCTGGGAAGAACCACTTCTCCTATTAATACAGTCCATTAAGCAGCACTTGAATTGTTCAACTGCTTTTCTAATCCACAGTCCCAAGGTCCATATTGCAATAAAAACAAGTATGGTCAAGCCTATCACGGCAATACCCCATTCTCTGGTACCAACTTCTATGTTACGGCTTTTATTGCTGTAAAGTGACACCAAGATCATAGCAATACTTATGAAGGAGACTGTTTAATTGGTGTGGCTTTCAGATCAAATGTTTAGTCCATTACCATCATGTCAGGACATGATAGTATGCAGGCAAATATGGTGCTGGAGAAGGAGCAGAGAGCCCAAAATCTTGATTCACAAGCAGCAGGAAGTGAACTGAACTAGCTATAACCTGAATGTATAAGACACCAATGTCAAACCCCCTCAGTAACAATTTCCTCCAACAAGGCCACATCTACTTCAACAAGGCCATAGCTCTTTTTTTGGCTTTTTAAATTTAAATTTAAATTAGAAAGTAGGTTGCTTTACAGGTTTCTCTCTGTTTCCCTCCCCTCTTCCCAAGCCCACCCACCACCTCCCCAAAACCCCCTCATTTCCCCAGGAATGGTGAGGCTCTCCATGGGGGTGTCCATAATCTGTTATTTCATCCAGGGTAGGGACTAGACCCTCCCCCAAGAGTCCAGACTGAGAGTGAATCTCTCATTGTTGGATGGGCACCCAAAGTCCATTTGTATGCCAGGGATAAATACTGATCTACTACACAAGGCCCAATAGCTTGCCTAGGCCTCCTCATTGACACCCATGTTCAGGGGGTCTTGATAAGTCCCATGCTGGATTCCCCACCATCAGTCTGGGATTCAAGAGCTAACCCTGGTCAGGTCAGCTATTTCTGGGGGTTAAATCAGCCCAGTCTTAACCATTTTTCTCATCGGTCCTTGCTCTCTCTCACTGGTTCCTTGAGTTCAGCTCAGTGTTTAGCTGTGGGAATCTGCCTCTGCTTCCATCAGCCAGTGAATGAAGGTTCTGTTTCCCAGACTCTCTGGCCGTGGGATTGTAGGCTGGCATGCCTCAGATCTATGATTAAAATGCATATATAAGAGAGTACATGCACCATACTTCACCAAGGCCATACTTCCTAAGACTGCTGCTCCCTATGACCTTCTGAGGACCAATTACATTCATGTTATCCCAATAGTTGATGATCTTGTGGACTTTTTGTTTCATAACATATCTTCTGAGATGTTATGTCTTTTGGGATGTTACAAAGTTCCATGGCTTCCTTCAGTTCAAGGACTATTGAAGTGAACTGCCATGCTGAGAAATACAACAAGCATCTATGAAGGCGTTTTGGTGAGTCATAGTCTGGTGCTGTTCTGCAGAAGCCTTATATGGAATGTGGAGTGTCGTAGTGACATTTTGTTTGTAGTCTAAATAATAAAACTTGCTTGAAGATCAGAGGGCAGAACTGAACCATTAGTAAGCCATTCAGCTAGATAACAGCTAATGCACACACACACACACACACACACACACACACACACACACACACACACTAAGGCACCAGTTAGGCACACACCTAAGCCACTGGTTAACCAATGAATAAAGGCAGTTGTTATTACACCTTTAATTTCAGCACTCAGGAGACAGAGGCAGATGGTTCTCTGAGTTCAAGGCCACCATAGGCTACATGAGAGTGAGCCAGTCTAAACGAGAAACAGACCTCACACCATTGATTCCAACACTTGTGATGACATGCCTTTAATCCCAGTACTAGAGAGGTATATAAGGCAGGAGCTCAATGCAGTCTGACATTTGGTGGAGAACATTGAAGTCTGCAATCACACTGAGGATAGGATTGCCCCTTTTTGGTCTGAGCTTTGGTGGAGGTAAGAATCTCTAGTGTTTGGTGCTTTGCTTTTCTGATTCTCAGCTTGAACCCAAATATCTGTCTCTGTGTTTTTATTATTTGTGCTACAGAAGGAATTTTACAGGACCTCAACATTCCACCATCCAAGGCATAGAGGGAGATGTTGCCTGCCCATCTTGTTATGGCCCTCATTGAAAAGTTTTTATTTATTTTGCAGGAAAAGGTTTTTTTTTGATTCATTGGAAAGTTTTGTCTCTGTCTTTTTTGGAGTGTCTTTGAGGGTTCTATCTTTTACTCATAAGACGTGTATCTCCTCCCTTAAGGGGGACATACATGGTCCCCTGGAGAAGGGAAAATGAACATGATCTCATGAGCAAATTGGAAGCATGGAAGGAGAGGTGATGCAGTTAGGAGAAAGAGAAGGGGAGAAGAGGAGGGGAGATGAGGATGTGAGGGAGCAGGAAGATTGAGTCAGGGGAAGAATAGAGGAGAGTAAGAAAAGAGGTACCATAATAGAAAAATTTCAACATAATTCTTCACTGACCTTGAGAAGACAGCTCAATATCAAATGAAAAAACAGGAAACCCAGGATGGCAAAATAAATAATGAGCAATAAGAAAACAGACAGAGGTATCATGATCCATGATTTCAAGCAGAACCATAAGTCTGTACTTCTAAAACCCACATGGTATTACCATTAAAACACACAATTAAATTGATCAAAAGCAATTGATGAACAGTCATGAGTCCAAACATTGTTGCCATCTAATTTGTTATGACGAATATGGAAAAATACACTGGAAAACAATACATCTTCAACTAATGGTCCTTTTCTAACTAGAAGTTTGCATGTATATGAACTTAAATATATTCTTGTCTATCACCCTGTACAAGAGTCAAGTCCAAATGCATGGAAGACCTCAACATTAATCCAGATACACTAAACATGCTTGAAGGAAATTGGGGAATAGCTTTGACTACACTGAACAAAAGACTTCTTAAACAGAACACTTGTACTATTGCCACCAAGAACAACAATTAATAAATGGGACCCAATGAAATGGAAAAGCTTCTATAAGGCAAAGGACACTGTGAAAAGACAGAATGGCCTTATAAAAAATTGAAAATATTTTTCACTAACTCCAGATCTGGAGGGCAAATATACACTATTCATAAATGACTCTAGAAAATAAGCATGAGAAAAAATGAAGAATTAAGTTACAAAATGGAGTACAGAAATAAACAGAGAGGTCTCATTATATGAATCTCAAATGGTGAGGAAAAACTTAAAGAAATGTTCAGTATTATTATCCATCAGGAAACTGCCAATCATAAGTACCTTAAGGTTCTATTTTATACCTGCCAGCAAATCTAATATCAATAGCACAGGTTAAAGTTCATGCCTGCAAAGACACAAAGCAAGGGGAATAATCTGCTACTGCTTGTAGGAGTGGAAATTTGTACATTCACACTGGAAATCAATATTAAGGTCACTCAGAAAATTGGGAATCAATCTCCTGTATATATGTGTGTCTGACTGGTTGATAAATGAAGCACTGTTGGCCAATAGGGAAGCAAGATAGGTAGGACTAGGAGTTAAGGAGGCTTCTGTGAAATGTAGTCAAGAGTAGGGAGTTGCCATGTGATCCCAGGAAGAGAGGATAGATGAGGCTGCATACTCAGAAAGAGAAGTCCTTATAAAAATATGTATCAATAATTATGGGTTAATAATTATGTCAGAGCTCATCATTAAGAAATCATAGCAAATGTCCAACAGTTTCATAGTTAATATAGTGTCTTGTGTGTTATTTGGGGGCTGAGACATTGGCGGGACCCAGACAGCTGGCAGGAAAGAATACATGTTACAATTCTCCTTCAAGATCTGGCTATAACATTCTTGGGCCTATGCACAAAAAGCACTTCATCCTATCACAAATACACTAACATAACTCTGGTCATCAAGTCTTTATCCAATGTAGTCAGAAACTGGAAATAACCTAGATGTACCTCAGAGACTGATAAATTGATAAAGAAAATGTGATACATTTGCACAACAGAGTATTTTTCAGCTGTTTATATAAAATTATGTCATGAATTTTGCAGTCATATCAATGGAACTAGAAAAAATTTTCTCAAGTGACAAACTCAGACTCAAAAACAAAAGCTGGGCAGTAGAGGTATGCACCTTCAATTCCAGCATTCGACAGGCAGTGGCAGGCAGATATCTGTAAATTCGAGGCCAGGCAAGGCTACAAAGAGAAACCCTGTCTTGAACCCCCCCCCCAAAAAAACAAACATGGTATGTACTCACTTATTAGTGAACATTGTCAAGTAAAGGAGAATCACTCTACAATTCACAGCCCAGTGATGTTAAGTAACAAGGGATCTTTGGATTGGGGGTGCATGAATTTCCCTGGGAGGGAAAATAGAATGGAATTCACACGTAAACTGAAGACAGAAGTTGATGAGAACAGGATGCATCAGTTGGGATAGGGAGAGAATGAGAAATGACCGAAATTGGTTGTTATTTAGGAGATAATATGGAAAAGTAGTACGGTAGAAACTTCCAGATTTCTTTTTTATGTAAATTATAAATAAGCTTGCTTCACTTGTCAATCCCAGCTCCCTCTCCCTCCCCCCATCTCTGTCCCCCATCAATCACCCCCTCTGATCCCCAGGGAAGGCCTTCCATGTATGATCTTCAAACTCTGTATATCACCCCGGATAGGCCCTATGTCCTCCCAAATGTGTCCATGCTAAGAGAGCATTCCTCCATGTGGAATAGGATCCCAAATTCCATTTGTATGCCTGGGATAAATACTGATCTACCATGTGAGGTCCCATATATCCTCCGGGCCTCTTCACTGTCACCCACTTCAGGGGGTCTGGATCAGTCCCATGCTGTCCATTTAGTCTCCAGCCTGAGGTCAATGAGCTCCTCCTTGTTCAGGTCAGCTGCCTCTGTGGGTTTCAACAGCAGGGTCTTGACTCCTTTGCTCATCACCCCTTCCTCTTTTCAACTGGGTTCCAAGAGTTCAGTTCAGTGTTTAGCTGTGGGTGTCTGCCTCTGCTTCCAACAGCCACTGAATGAAGGTTCTGTTTCCCAGACTCTCTGGCCATGGAATTGTAGGCTGGCACAGCCCAGATCTATGTCTAAAATCCAAATATGAGAGAGTACATGCCATGTTTCTCTTTTTGTGACTGGGTTACCTCGCTCAGGATGGTTTCTTCTAGTGCCATCTATTTGCATGTAAATTTCAGGATTCCATTGTTTTTTTCTGCTGAATAGTACTCCATTGTGTAAATGTACCACATTTTCTCTATCCATTCTTCGGTTGAGGGGCATCTAGGTTGTTTCCAATTTCTGGCTTATTACAAATAATGCTGCTATGAACATAGTGGAACAGACATCCTTGTTGAATGAATGGGCATCTTTTGGTTATATGCCTAAGAGTGGAGTTGCTGGGTCTTGTGGTTTATTCCCATTTTCCTGAGGAATCTCCATACTGATTTCCAAAGTGGCTGAACAAGTTGGCACTCCCACCAGCAATGGAGGAGTGTTCCCCTTCACCACAACCTCTCCAGCATAATTGTCATTGGTGTTTTTGATTTTAGCCATTCTGACAGAAGTGAGATGGTATCTCAGAGTTGTTTTGATTTGCATTTCCCTGATGGCTAAGGATGTTGAGCACTTTCTCAAGTGCCTCTCAGCCATTTTAGACTCCTCTATTGAAAATTCTCTATTTAGTTCTGTAGCCCACTTTTTCATTGGGTCCTTTGGTGTTTTGGAGACTTGCTTCTTGAGTTCTTTGTAAATTTTTGAGATCAGCCCTCTGTCAGATGAGGGGTTAGTGAATATTTTTCCCATTCTGTGGGCTGCCTTTTTGTCTTGCTGACTGTGTCCTTTTTCTTACAGAAGCTTCTCAGTTTCAGGAGGTCCCATTTATTAATTGTTGATCTCACTGTGTGTGCTACTGGTGTTATGTTCAGGAAGCTGTCTCCTGTACCAATTCATTCAAGGTACCACCCACTTTCTCTTCTAAGAGGTTCAGTTTGGCTGAACTCTGCCACTGAGGCTTCCATCCTAGCAGAGGCGGCAGGAGGAAAGGTACTGTAGTTTCCTGCTGCCCCCACGGAACTAGACCTCGATCAGCTGCCTGTGCTTGGGGTCTACTGCTGCATCTTCCATCCCAGTGGTGGGAACCAATGTACCATAGTCTCCTGCTCCACCCACAGGACAGGTAAACTAGGTCCCATTTCTGGACTGCCTGGCTGGACCTGGGCTCTGAAACTGAGGCTTCCATCCTGGCTGAGGTGACAGGAGCCATAGTTTACTGCTCCACCCACAGAACTAGGAATAGATCTGCTTCCTGAGCTTGGGGTCTACCGCAGCATCTTCCATCACAGTGGCAGGAACCAACACACAATAGTTTTCTGCTCCACCCACGGGTCCAGGTAAACCAGAACCCATTTCTGGGCCACCTCCCAGTGCTTGGGGGCTGCCATGGCTTCCATCCCAGAGGCAGGAGGCAAGGCACCCCCGCAGCCTAATCTCAGACTCTACCCACGGGACTAGCCTGGCTGCCTGTGCTTGGAGTCTACCACGGTGGCTTCCATCCCAGTGTTGGGAACCAAGGCATGCTAGTCTCCTGCTCCACGCACTGGACCAGGTATACTAGGTCACATTTCCGGACCACCTGCCTGGACCTGGGCTCTGCCACTGAAGCTTCCATCCCCGCGGAGGTGGCAGGGGCCAAGGTACTATAGTTTCCTGCCCCACCCACAGAACAAGGACTAGACTGGCTGCAGGTGCTTGGGGACTGCCACTGCAGCTTCCATCCCAGAGGTAGGATCAAGCTCACCCCAGCATCCTAGTCTCCTGCTCCACCCACAAATGAATCAGCAATGGGGGCCAAGCTACAAGGAACCATTGAAACATTGAGTTTCCCACAGCCTCTTATTTCACTTGCAAGATGGTTCCATTCAATATGTAAATTAAAGCTGATTTTTTTTAGTTTTTTATTCTTTTAAATTGAAATTGAAATGTTACAAATGTCAATCCCAGCTCCATCCTTCTCCCTCCACCAGTCCCACCCCCACCCCCACGCCCCCCCAACCCAAACCCCACATCATTCCCCAGGGAGGGGGAGGCCCTCCTTGGGGGATCTCCAGAGTCTGTCATTTCATGCAGGGCAGGACCTAGGCCCTTCCCCATGTGTTCAGGCTGAGAGAGCAACCCTCCATGTGGAGTAGCCCCACAAAGTACATTCTTATGTCATGGTGAACACTAATCTACTACCCAAGGCCCCAGAGATTTCTGTGGTCTCCTTACTGACACTATAATCATGGAGTTTGAATCAATCCCCTGTTGGCCTCTTAGCCATCAGTCTAAGGATCAAGATTTCCCCATCGTCCAGTCAGCTGTCATTGTGGGATTCACCAGCACGGTCTTGACCCCTTTGCTCATCACTCCTCCATCTCAGTCACTGGGATCCAGGGGGTCAGTTCATTGTTTAGCTGTGAATATCTGTCTCTGCTTCTGTCAATGGATGAAGGTTCTACGATGTCATATAAGGTAGTCATCAGCTTTGCCATGAGGTAGTGGCTATAAATGTAGTCTCTCCACTATTACTTAGTTTTTCAGTTGGTGTTATGCTTATAGATCTCTGGAAATCTCACTAATGTCAGCACTCTCCTCAAAGCTATAATGAGTTCAACTATTATGGTATGTCTCATCCTGGTTTCTATTCTTACCCTGATTCAAACTTCCTGCTCTCCCATGTCTTCTTCTACCCTACTCTTACCACCCAAACTTTTTTCTGGTTCCCTATCAATGCCCCCCATGTTCCCAATATGCTCAGGATATCTTGCCTCTTTCCACTTCTCTGAGGTACAATGCATATATCTAGGGAACCTCCCTGTTTCCCAGACTCACTGTCCCTGGGATTGTAGGCTGACACTCCCCTGATCTATGCCTAAAATCCATACATGAGTGAGTACATACCATGTTTGTCTTCTTGTGAATGGGTTATCTCACACAGGATGGTTTCTTCTAGTGCTGTCCATTTGCCTGAAAATTTCAAGATTCCATTGGTTTTTTTCTGCTGAGTAGCACTCCATTGTGAAAATGTACCACATTTTCTCTATCCACTCTTCAGTTGAGGGGCACCTAGGTTGCTACCAGGATCTAGTTATTACAAATAATTTTACTAAGAACATAGTGGAACAGATATCCTTGTTGTATGAATGGGCATCTTTTGGGCATATGCCTAAGAGTGGAATTGCTGGATCATGTGGTAGCCTGATTCCCAATTTCCTGATGAATCTCCATACTGATTTCCAAAGTGGCTATATAAGTTTGCACTCCCACCAACAATGGAAACGTGTTCACCTTTCTCCACATTCTCTCCAGCATAAGCTGTCATTGATATACCGGGGTTGATTTGATTTGCAATTCCCTAATGGCTAAGGATGTTGAGGACTTTCTCAAGTGTCTCTCAGCCATTTTAGTCTCCTCTATGAAGAATGCTCTAATTAGTTCAGTCCCCCACTTTTTAATTAAGTCCATTGGTGCTTTGAAGAATAGCTTCTTGAGTTCTTTGTAAGTTTTGGAGATCAGCCCTCTGTCAGATGGGGGTGTTAGTGAATATCTTTTCCCAATCTGTGGACGGCCTTTTTGTCTTGCTGACTGTGTCCATTGCCTTACAGAAGCTAATCAGTTTCTGAAGGTCAAGTTATTAATTGTCGATCTCAGTGTTTGTGCTATTGGTGTTATTTTCAGGAAGCAGTCTCCTGCACCAATTGGTTCAAGGGTACCTCCCACTTTCTCTTCTTACAGGTTCAGTGTGGCTGGATTTATGTTGAGGTCTTTGATCCATTTGAACATAAGTTTTGTGCATGGTAATAGACATCGATCTATCTGCAGTCTTCTACATGCCAATAACCAGTTATACCAGCACCATTTGTTGAAGATGCTATTTATTTTCCATTGTATAATTTTAGCTTCTTTGTTGAAAATCAGCTGTTCATAGGTTTGTGGATTAATCTCAAAGTGTTCAATCCTATTCCAATGGTCTGCCTGTCTATTTTTGTGCCAATACCAATCTGTTTTCAGGTTTACAGCTCTATAAAAGAACTTGAGCCCCAGCGAGTCCAGCTTCAGGTGAGACTGGGTCTCTGGCAGAGACCGTCCGCCCAACACACATCCCCTTGAACTTCTGGGCCGCTCCTGGCATCCAGAAGACCCGCCCACAAAGGAAAGACATCAGCCTTTCCAAGACCCCAACCCCAGCGAGTACAGCTTCAGGAGACTTGCCCACACAGCAAAGACATCAGCAATTCCAAGGCCCCAACCCTAGCATGTCCAGCTTCAGGAAAGACATCAGCCCTTCCAGGCCCCAAACTCTGTGTCAGCATCCTCAGCTTCAGCTGCAGGAAGGAAGGAGACCAGTGGAGACAGAAAGACCCCACCAGCAACCACTGGAAGAAGAGATGGGAAGAAGACAGAATAAGAGCTCACTCAGCAATAGAAACACCAACATGACCCCACCAGAATCTAGGGATCCAACACCAGCAAGACCCAAAAAGCACTACAAAGACACAGAAGAGGAGACAGACCTTAATAATTATCTCATGAAGATGATGGAGTCTCTCAAAGAAGAAACAAGGAAATCCCTTAAAGAAATAGAAGAAAAAAACAAACAAAAAATCCATGAAATGGGGGGGGGGAAATTCAAGGAATAAACAAATCTCT